>NC_053040.3:435846064-436470872 GCF_002575655.3 Aegilops tauschii subsp. strangulata | reverse complement strand
GTCGCTGCCGCAAACGCTGGCCGCCCAGGCTCAGCCCGCCGCGAGGTCGAGGGTCCCGCCGGCGGCCGAGATCGAGGAGTTCTTCGCGGCCGCCGAGGAGGCCGAGGCCAGGCGCTTCGCTTGCAAGTAAGTACTCCTACTTTAGCAGCAGCGGAAATTTCCTTATCTTGCGGCCGCCGTCGCCGTCGCCGGAATTCTAACGTGGGAGCTCTCTACGCCAGGTACAACTTCGACGTGGCCCGCGGCGTGCCCCTCGACTCCGGCCGGTACGAGTGGACCCCGGCGGTGAGCAGCAGCTAGGCAGGCGACGAAAGCGGGCGTGCAAAGGGGGGAGAGAAGCCGTAGCTAGAAAGTTACTCACTGTAGAGCTGGGGCGCCGGCCGGCCGGCCGGCCGTGTAGAAAGGCGAAGGGAAAAAGATGCTCCGGAAAGAAGCATTATAGCCTAACCAACCAACCTACCACCGATTCATCAACAACTTTTTCTTTCACTCACTCGCTCACATATTCCCACCATTATCACTTCACACCCCCTTAATCCTGATTTTTCCCAGCAGCAGCAGCAGTAGTTTTACTTCCCTACTGGTACTTACTTGTTCATCAGAGTCGTGTTTGACAGGATAGATCTCTCGATCAGTCCCTTACTGTAATTGTCACTACCTAGTTACCTGTATTTGCCTGGATTTTTTACTGTACATCGTCGTCAGCATCTAGCAGCAGCAGCTTCTTGCTGCTGCGCCGCAGATCTATAATTTGATTTGAGTGAGTGAACCGTCTCCCTTTGCCGTTTCCGTCCATGCATGATTCCGCCTTATCCGTTGCACTGGTCCTGCAAGAAGAAATGGATACGTTGTGCAGATCGTTGGGTAGCTACTAGGTAGTTCTGCAAGTGAGCAGGCATGCAGAGGCTTTGCAGGGGCACGGAAACAGCTTCGGCAGCACCCATGCATGGCATGGCATGGATGGATGCTTCGGTGCAGAGTGCAGTGCAGTGCAGACAGGCAGTACAGGCAGGCAGACTGCAGTGGAGGCTTCCATGGCAGGCAGGCAGCATGGCGTGTGCCGTGGAAAGAAGGCTTAGCTGGGGGATGGGGGACCCCGGCTGGTTCCTGGGCCGACGCACAGCGCGCGGATCGCCACACCCAGGGAAGAAGGGGAGGGAAGTTACCGCTGTCCCCCTACCTCTGCCGTCGTCGCGGTTAAAAAAGGGGTTAGATACAGCAAGTGGCGATTACCCTGTGCGTGAATGATTAGTGATCAGAGCGGCCAAACTAAACAAAGCGCCGCTGGCTCTGGATCCATGGCACATGGGTGCATCATGCCGTGCACGGTGGGAGACGGGTAGGGGGAGGGGGCATTAAGGAATGTTAGTTGCATCGGGATCTGGGTCAGTCAGTAGGTTGGTAAAAACTAGGGGTAGGATGGGAGCAGAGAGGGAGAGATGCCGCTGGGATTCGGTGCCAGGCGCTCAGCTCGCCGGGAACCGGGACGAACTGCACCACACGCACGCACACTGCTGTTTGCTGGCTTTAATTTTGCACTGAAACTTGTGGTGTGTGGGGGCGGGCCCCGCCTCTCGTGTGACCTCGCCTCATTGGTAACCTCTGCACCCTGCGTCTGGGGGCTCGTACGCCTGGCCCGATATGGAAAATATCAGCTCGTTGTAGGCTCTAGCTTGGGTTCAGTTTTGGAAATACTGAACTTTTCTTGCAGTACTGGTACATACTCTGCGTTTGCCTGACACTTTGCCGGTGCCAATGGAGATGTCATCTGCGTTTGCTTACGTTCGTCCATGGTGTGTGTGTGTGTGTGTGTGTGTGTGAAGGATTATGTATACTAATCACGAAGAATAGTGGTGTGCTAACGAAGAAAGAGCAGGTCACTTTCGAAATAACACTAGCAGTGTGCCCGTGATTGGACGAATAAAAAGTCGACACAACGTGCAGGAGAGAGAGAGAGAGAATGGGTGTGGTTTGATGGGGAGCATGCATGATCGGGCACGTTGCGAGCATCATAAAATAAGCTGGATCGATCGCTTTACAGTTCTACAATACGAAGCCCAGATCCGTGGAAGGTGGTGGGGGTGGGATCATGAACGAGACTTGAGAGATCGATTGGCCGATCCGCCGGGGTTGGCAGAGCGGTGCAGTGCGTTTGTTTGTTTGTCGTCGATCACCTGCAATTTGTGTCAGCGACGGTACGGTGAAAAGGGGGTCCGTTCCGTTCGACAGCAGGCGCATAGAAAACGCGGTGATTTGCCTGGGGACTCTGGAGGAGGAGGAGAAGATGGGGATCCCCAAGCAGTAAACATTCCGCGCACTCTGGGTTAAGCATGGAGTATTTTACTCACTTCGAGCTAGCGGTGGCACTGAAACTCTGGGTTTCTGTAGGAGTACTACTCTGCTTTGGAGTCCCCAAGTGGCAGAATCCCTCCATTTCCTGCGGATAAACACGCACAACTGTCTAATCCTGCCTGCCATGGCATGGCAGAGCATGCAAAGTGACAGCAGCAGCATATCTGAAGTTCTGAACGAATCTGCTACTGGTAGTAGCAACCTAGGATCGATCAGGGAATGGCGGCATCCAGAGCGACAGTGAAACGGCTGCACATCCTTCGGATTCAGAAAACGCAGAGCAGATCAGACGTCGTGTGTTGGCGCTGATTCAGACCGTTTGCATTCATCTGTAACGTAGTACGGTTTTGCACTAAACTCGGCAAGTACCGGGAGGGGTGGTACTTTGCTCTGTATTAACTGCGTTGCACGTCCCAATTGTCCGTCGCAGTCCTAGAACAGCGCAAATATGGACGCAGCGATCTGTAGTGGTACGGCGGACGCAACGGCCAGCGGAGTATACACCGATCGATCGATCGGTCCATCAATCGCTGAGAAATCAAGGGGGGACGGACGGGCGATTCACCACCCGTGCGCCTACTGTAGCCAGTACCGCCGAGAACGCGCTCGTTCGTGCTCGCCGCCATGGCATGGCCAGGCGGCCAACGGGCGCGCTGCCGAGGACGGAATGACCGGTACTTGCCGCCGGCCGTATCGTCTCCGTTGTCGCGCCCCCTGTCGTGCTGCACGGCGCGGAGGCATGTGGAGGATTGGACGTGTGACGGGGGGTTCAGGGAGGAAGGACGGTAGTGGTGGTACCGTGGTGGTAGTAGTAGTCGTTGTGGGAAATCCGTATGGGAATTGATCTCGACCTGATACGCGCATTCATGCCCATTGATTACGCATCGAAATCTGGGGGATTCACGATCTGTCTAGCGCGTGTAGTAAGTAGGTACGCGTACGTCCCGTCGGGAACAAGAGCCTTTTTTTTTTCCTGTGAAAAATGAAAGTTGGTTAATTGCCCTGTTAGAGCATCCATAGCCGCATGACAAATATGACCCCTCAAACGTCCGCGGACGCGTCCGGCGCGTCCGTGGGCAGTGACCGGGCACTCCTCAAATTAACACAACTGTATCCGGACATCTCATACTAGATTCCCGAATTCATACAAAAGCTTGCAAACTAAAAAACCTATGTACTACGTGCTGGAATTTATTCTATTTTTGGGCTAGACCAATTTTCATAATTCCTAATAAATCCTAGAGGTCCACTGAGCTCATTCATTCAAGGCAAGAGGTGGGACTAAAGTTTAGTCCTATACTGCTCATCTAGTAGGAGTTAGACCTCCTTATAAGGGAGATTGTTACTCCACGTGTATTCCACATGTATGAGGATGAGACATTCACACGCGCTCCTCCTCCGCCGCCCGCCTCGTCATGACGCGCCGCGCCACGGGTTGCGGGAATGAGCCGTTGTCTAAATTTTTGCCACGCATGGCTGGTATACGAAAGGTCACATGGGAGCTGAAAAGTTTTACTGTAGTGGAGACTGAATACGAGCGCTGCACCCTTCGACTGCCGCATGTTCGTTTCGTCTCCCTCTCTTTTGCTTCGCCTCCCGTCGTTGTCTGTTCGCCTCCTTCTCTTGTGCCTATAAAAGAGAGGTCGCTCCTCTCTGGAGAGACACACCAGAACATCATCTTCCTCTCGCCACCGATTTCCAAACTCTCAGTTGCTGCTAGGGTCTTCCTCATCCCGGCTTGCGGCATGCATTGCAGGTCGGGACAGTAGGCCTCCGAAACCGCGCCACTTCGAGTCCTGTACGGAGAAGGGTGATAAGATTTTTGGGAGAGCTTTGAGCGACTACTGACTTCTTCATCAAGGAAGAAACGGACGCCGACGACCACTTCCCAAAGGACGACTTCTTCCCCGACGTCGACAATCTCTTTGATGACATGGCTGGCAGAGACGTCAACCCCAACCCCAATGCTACTGCCGCAACTTAGTACGTCTCCGTGTTCTTTCTGTTTGAGATCCTACCTTGGTTTCTTGTTCTAGCTTCTGTTCTAGATTTATTTTGTTCATATTCACCTCTTCAGATGCTATTTGCATACTCTCTGTCGGATTACATGACTTATCTCTGCTATGATAGTCATGTCTTATCTACTATTTCTGTTAATACTAGCAAGATGTCCATGCGTTGCACGGAACATCAAGATGCATTTGTATGAGTAGTTTATCTTGTGGGAGAAAAGGATGAACGAGGGAAGACCTTATTTGCAAATGTGGAGAGGGGTGTGGGTATCTTTTTACAAAATTGCCATAGTTTCCTTCCTATCCGTCAGATATAAATCGGACGGCCTATATTGCAGGATGGCAGGCACACCATCATCACCAACTCTGTTTTTATGAGAGTAGAGAATATCATATGATAAATTGCTCATATTTCCAACACTACGTAGATGATCTAGCTACTTCTCGTCGGTATTGTCGACAATCTCCGTGCTCGGCTCCGGCAGCATGGGTGACAACTGCAGCTCTGGCTCTGTAACGCCCGGATCCGATGCGCCAGGTGTCTTCCAGTTATTCGTCGTCGTTGCCATGTCATTTGCTTGCGTGTTGCATTTTTGCCATGTCATCATCTGCATTGCATCATCATGTTTTTTAAAACTTGCATCCGGTCCTTTTCCCCGTTGTCCGTTTCGCGATCCGACACTCTCGCCGCACCCGTTGCACCCCTCTGTTTTCTTTTCGTGAGCGGGAGAAAAACCTTCTCGGAATGGGTCGGTATTTGCCGAGTGGCCTTGGTATAGCACCGACAGACCGCCCGTCAAATTTCGTTCCATTTGGAGGTCGTTTGATGCCCCAACGGTTAACTGCGTAGCCCGAAACCCCTTCTCTTTCCAGCCCAGCACCCCTCCAAATCAGCCCACTAACCCATCCAAACCCCCTCCATGCTCTTGGTCGTTCGATCACGATCATGTGGGCGAAAACCGCACCTCATTTGGACACTCCTAGCTCCCTATGCCTATATAAACCCCCTCTCCCCCGAAATCTCGGACAAACCCTAGTCTTCCTCCCCTCCGCTCCGCCGGACAAAACCCCCTCGCCGACGGACATGTCCGCCCGCCGCCCCCGTCCAATAGGACGCCACCACCTGTCCCTGCGCCGCCGTCCCGCCGCTGCGGCCCGCGAGGCCCACGACCGGCCCGCCCGCGCCTGCGCCGGGCCCGAGCCGTGCCCCCGCGCCCGCGCCCGCCGGATCCCCGCGCCGCCGCCTCCTGGACTCACCACCGCCCGCCGGCGTGCCTCTCCCTCCGCCACCGACTTCGGCCCCGCCGCCGAGCCGCCGCCCGGTCGGCCCTCCGCCGCCGCGCGCCCGCGAGCGCCTCCCCGCGCCTCCCCTTCTCCTCCTGTCGCCGCCGCCGATTCGCCACGTCGCCGCCGGCCACCGCGCCACCTCACCCCGCCGCCGGAGCTCCAAGCTCGCCGGAGTGCACCGCCCCCGTCGCCGCGCCACGGATCCGGTCGGGCCGGACCGGATCCGGCCGTCCCGACCTCCTCCCGCGCCTCCTCCGACCTCCTCCTCGCCGGAACCGCCCCGCCATCGCCGGAGTTGGGGTGGATCAGATCGACCCATCCCATCAACCAAACGTCTCCCCGCAGCCTGCACCGCTCCGTCCCGGGTCGACCCCGTCCTGTTTCTCGCGAGGGTATATTTTCACCAAGTCACTGAGATTTTGCATTATGTACCCACGTTTATCATGCCATAACTTCATGTGTGCTGCTCCGTTTCATGCATATGATATATCGAAATGTTCGTCATGAGATGATCTTCATTTTGTTCCATTGTGCCATGCTTGGTTGAGATCCTCTTGATGCCATAATCATCGTTGCAAGAGTGCTATATGCTGTTAACTGCTGTCTGTTTACAGAACTTGGTGATTTGTCTTTTTCATTGCATTTTGTGTGTGCATCCTATGAGCTTGATGTCTACATGAGTTTTGAACTACATCATGCCATCTTACAGTGGTGCTTGTCTTGTATTTTTAGGGTCTTTGTGGTGATTAGCACAAGCATGCAAAGTAGCCTCCATGATGTTGCTGATTTCTGTGACTTGGTCATTTCTGCCAAGTCTGAGTGTGTTATGTTGTGATGCCATGTAAACCTGCTTCTACAAGTCATTCTATGCATAATCTGGAGATGTACACTACGGGAGTTTTGTTATACTTGTTATGCTCTATCCATCCATGCCCTTGTTTGCATTTATGGCATGCTGTAGCGTGTTGTTATCTTGCTCTACTTTTGCTATAAAATATTCCTGGCAAATTGTTTACATGTTAATCAATTTTGCCATGGTTGTTACTAGTGATCCATGTACCCTATGACTATGCTATTGCCATGCTTAGCTTCATATTTATGCATTCTTACTGTTGGTTACCTTGTCATGCCATGTATTGCTCTGTGGTGAGTGGTTCAAGCTCACCAACATGCCTACTTATCGTTATTTCTGCCATGCTCTGTTTTTCTTCCAAGTCTGAAGCTGTTAATAAAACTTGCTATGTTTACATGGGTGCCATCATATCTTCTGTACCTTTTTGGCTCGTGATCAGTAAGGGACTTTTATTCTATAAAATTAGTGGATTCATGCCATGCCTTTGTTTGCTATGATAGGTTCCTGTAGCATGTTGTTTGATAGCTCTAAACTTTGCAACCTGATGTTATTTTTGCCATGCCCAGTGATTTCTGCAAAGTTTGTGAATCTGTTATTATTTGCAATCTTGCCATGTCCTTTTGAGCATGTTCTATTGGTTTCTGGAGATAGCTCAGTGTTCATGTTTTATTTTGCTTTACCTGTACATCATGTACATGCCTTTTGTTTTCATGTTGAGGTGCTGTAGAATATTGTTTTGTTGCTTACAAGATGCCTAGTTGCTGTTTTGGACAGATTGTTGTTATATCTTGTTTGGAGTGTATGTGTTGCACCGTTGCTCCGTTTTGAGCATGCTCTATATGAAAGTTGTTTAGTTTTGCATGTAGTTTCAAGTTACCTTGTTGCATCCTTGTTTTGAGAGTGTTTGCTTGATGATTGAATGCATTTTGCAGCAATGCCATGTTTAATTTGTTTTGCTCATATCTTCTAGGCCGTAGCTCCGAAACTAATGAACTTTATATATAACTTGACTAGAATTTCGTGTAGATCATCTTGGTGCATCTTAACTTGTTGTTTAAAAACTTGAATATAAGGTTTATTCAGTTCTGGACCAATTTCGAAATTTGCATATGAGGACTTACCGGATTTGTCATATGTTGTTTCCGGCCTCATTTAAACTTGCTTTGATGTGTTGTTCTTGTATGCATCATCTCTTGCCATGTGTAGCTTCATGTAGCCTTGTCATGCATCATACTTGGTTGAGCATCATGCCTTGTTCATGTGTGGTGTGTTTACTATGTTGTGTGTTTTTTCTCGATAGTTCCCGTGTCGTTGCGTTCGTGAGGATTTGTTCGCCTTCGTGGCTTCATCTTCTTCATGGACTCGTTCTTCTTCCTAGCGGGATTTCTGGCAAGATGACCGTTACCCTGGATCTCATTACTATCATTGCTATGCTAGTTGCTTTGTTCTATCGCTATGCTGCGCTACCTATCACCTGTTTATCAAGCCTCCCAAATTGCCATGAACCTCTAACCTTTGTCACCCTTCCTAGCAAACCATTGTTTGGCTATGTTACTGCTTTGGTCAGCTCCTCTTATAGCGTTGCTAGTTGCAGGTGAAGATGAAGATTGCTCCATGTTGGATTATGTTTATGTTGGGATATCACAATATCTCTTATATTATTAAAGCATCTATATACTTGGTAAAGGGTGGAAGGCTCGGCCTTATGCCTGGTGTTTTGTTCCACTCTTGCCGCCCTAGTTTCCGTCATACCGGTGTTATGTTCCTTGATTTTGCGTCCCTTACGCGGTTGGGTGATTTATGGGACCCCCTTGACAGTTCGCTTTGAATAAAACTCCTCCAGCAAGGCCCAACCTTGGTTTTACATTTGCCTCACCTAGCCTTTTTTCCCTTGGGAGTCGCGCTCTCGAGGGTCATCTTTATTTACCCCCCCGGGCCAGTGCTCCTTCGAGTGTTGGTCCAACCTGTCAGTCGCCGGTGGCCACTAGGGGCAACTCTGGGCTGGCCTATCGGAAGCTTGGACAATCCGGTGTGCCCTGAGAACGAGATATGTGCAGCTCCTATCAGGATTTGTCGGCACATTCGGGCGGCTTTGCTGGTCTTGTTTTACCATTGTCGAAATGTCTTGTAACCGGGATTCCGAGACTGATCGGGTCTTCCCGGGAGAAGGAATATCCTTCGTTGACCGTGAGAGCTTATAATGGGTTAAGTTGGGACACCCCTGCAGGGTATAAACTTTCGACAGCCGTGCCCGCGGTTATGTGGCAGATGGGAATTTGTGAATATCCGGTTGTAGAGAATTTGACACTTGACTTAAATAAAACGCATCAACCGCGTGTGTAGC
The DNA here is from genome assembly GCF_002575655.3 of Aegilops tauschii subsp. strangulata. NCBI lineage: Eukaryota > Viridiplantae > Streptophyta > Magnoliopsida > Poales > Poaceae > Aegilops > Aegilops tauschii. The sequence continues at coordinate 436,462,024 of NC_053040.3, read as the reverse complement.
CGTGATGGTCTCTTCTCGGCGGAGTCCGGGAAGTGAACACGGTTTCTGGGTTATGTTTGACGTAAGCAGGAGTTCAGGATCACTTCTTGATCATTACTAGTTGACGACCGTTCCATTGCTTCTCTTCTCGCTCTTATTTGCGTAAGTTAGCCACCATACATTGCTTAGCCGCTGCTGCAACCTCACCACTTTACCCCTTCCTCACCCATTAAGCTTTGCTAGTCTTGATACCCATGGTAATGAGATTGCTGAGTCCTCGTGGCTCACAGATTACTACAACACCAGTTGCAGGTACCGGTTTGCGATGATCATGACGCGAGAGCGATGTTGCTTGCTTTGGACTTCTTCTTCTGCTTCTTCTTCGTTCAGGGGATAGGTTCCAAGTCGGCAGCCTGGGCTAGCAGGGTGGATGTCGTTGAGTTCCTGTTGGTGTTTCATCCGTAGTCGGATGTTGATCTTATGTATGATGTATTGATGTATTCTTGCGGCATGTGTATGCCTTATGTATCCCCATCTATTATGTAATGTTGATGTAATGATGTCCACCTTGCAAAAGCGTGTCAATATGCGGTTCTATCCTTGGTGGGACCTTCGAGTCTCTTTAGGATAGTATCGCATATTGGGCGTGACAGGCTCCTCCGGCCTCCTCTGTTGGAAATATGCCCTAGAGGCAATAATAAATTGGTTATTATCGTATTTCCTTGTTCATGATAAAGGTTTATTATTCATGCTAGAATTGTATTGATCGGTAACTTAAATACATGTGTGGATACATAAACAAGTATCGTGTCCCTAGTGAGCCTCTACTAGACTAGCTCATTGATCAAAGATGGTTACAGTTTCCTAACCATAGACATGAATTGTCATTTGATAACGGAATAGACAAGACCCAACCGTAAGCTTAGCATTTGATCGTATCACTTTAGCTAATTGCTATATCTTTCTTCATGTCAAGTATCTATTCCCGAGACCATGAGATCATGCAACTCTCGGATACCGGAGGAATACCTTCTGTGCTATCAAACGTCACTTCGTAATTCGGTGATCATATAGATGCTCTACAGGTATCTCCGAAGGTGTCTGTTGGGTTGGCATGGATCGAGACTGGGATTTGTCACTCCGTGTGATGGAAATATATCTGTGGGCCCTCTCGGTAATACAACATCGTAAAGAGCTTGCAACAATGTCCCTAATGAGTTAGTCACGAGACCTTGTATTACGACACGAGTAAACAGACTTGCCAGTAATGAGATTGAACTAGGTATGGAGATACCGACGATCGGATCTCGGGCAAATAACGTATCGCTGGACAAATGGAATTGCATACGAGATTAACCGAATCCATGACATCGTGGTTCAACTGATAGAAGATCTTTGTGGAATATGTAGGAACCAATATGGCCATGTAGTCCCGCTATTGGTTATTGACCGGAGAGGTGTCTCGGACATGACTACATGATTCCCAAACCTGTAGGGTTGCATGCTTAACGTTCGTTGACGCTAGAGTAGTATTGGGATATTTGATGATTGGGAACTAAATCTTGTTCGGAGCCCCGGATAAGATCCTCGACATCACGAGGAGTCTCGGAATGGTCGAGAGGTAAAGATTTATATATGGGAAGTCATATTTTGGGTTCCGGAAAAAGGTGCGGTTTTGTCGGTATTGTACTGAGAAGCCTCCAGAAGGTTCCGGAGGATTCCGGCGGGGTCCGGAAGTCCACAAGTGGGTCCACCATGTCCCAAGGGATGGCATGGGCTGAGGGGAGGCGCCCTGGCCTTATTGGGCTAGGCGCACCAAGTCCTCAAAATCCCATGTGGCTAGGGAAGAGAAAAAAGGTAGTCCTAATAGGAATAGGATTGGACTTGGACTCCAAGTCCTCTCCACCTTGGCGCCAACTCCTATTAGGAGTAGGGCTCGACTCCTGGCCTTCCCATGCATATAAATATAGGGGAGGGGCGCAACAAGGCACCCCAACACATTGGCCTTGGCTGCTGCCCCGTCTCTCCCTCCCGGCATAGTTCTCGTCCAGGGTATTTCGCTTAGCGAAACCCTGTCGATATTCCGACTCCACCACCACCATCACCACCACGCCGTCGTGCTGGTTGTGATCCCATCTAATTCTCTGTCTTCTCTTTTTGGATCAAGGGGGAGGAGAAGTCATCGAGCCGCACGTGTGCTAAACTCGGAGGTGCCATCCGTTCGGCACTAGATCGGTTGATCGTGATCGGATCAAGAAGACTACGAGTACATCAACCGCGTTATATACGCTTCCGCTTTCGGTCTATGAGGGTATGTAGACACACTCTCCCCTCTCGTTGCTATACTTCTCCTAGATAGATCTTGGGTGTTCGTAGGAATTTTTTTGATTTTCATGCTTCGTTTGCCAACAGTGGTATCAGAGTTAGGTCTATGCGTAGATGTATATGCACGAGTAGAATACGAAGAGCTGTGGGCGTTGATGCTCAAATTTCTTACCTCTCTGGCAGTATTGTGGGATGAAGCGGCCCGGACCAACCTTACTTGTCCATGCACAAGAGACCGGTTCCACAGACAGACATGCAACTTGTTTTGATTAAGGTGGCTAGCGGGTGTTTGTCTCTCCTATTTTAGTTGAACCTAATTTGACGAAGGCGGTCCTTGTAGAAGGTTAAAGGCTACTTGATTATCTCTGTTCTGGCTTTATGTTAGTAAGAATGGTTCCTGTTAGTTGCCCATAGCAACCACGTAAAATTTGCAACAACAAAGTAGAGGGCGTCTAACTTGTTTTTGCAGGGCACGTTGTGATGTGGTATGGCCAAAACGTGATGTGATTTATGTTGATGTATGAGATGATCATGTTTTGTAATAGGTTCATGACTTGCATGTCGATGAGTACGGCAACCGGTAGGAGCCATATGGTTGTCTTTAATTTATTATTTGTCATGTAATTGCTTTACTTTATCGCTATGCGTTAGCAGTAGTTGTAGAAGCAATAGTTGGCGAGACGACCACGTGACGACACGATGATAGAGATCATGGTGTTATGCTGGTGACGATGGAGATCATGCCGGTGCTTTGGAGATGGAGATCAAAGGCACGAGATGATAATGGCCATATCATGTCACATATTGATTGCATGTGATGTTTATCTTTTTATGCATCTCATTTTGCTTAGAACGAAGGTAGCATTATAAGATGATCCCTTCACTTAATTTCAAGAAATTGTGTTCTCCCTAAGTATGCACCGTTGCAAAAGTTCATCGTTTTGAAGCACCACGTGATGATCGTGTATGATAGACTCTACATTCGCATACAACGGGTGTAAGCCAGTTTTACACATGCAGAATACTTGTGTTAAACTTGATGAGCCTAGCATGTACAGACGTGGCCTCGGAACACAAGAGACCGAAAGGTCGAACATGAGTCATGTAGTAGATATGATCAACATGGAGATGTTCACCAATGATGACTACCCCACCTCACATGATGATCAGACATGGGTTAGTTGATTTGGATCATGTATCACTCAGACAGCTTGAGGGATGTTGATTTAAGTGGGAGTTCATTAGTAATTTGATTAGCTGAACTAATTATCATGAACATAGTCTAAATTATCTTTGCAAATTATGTTGTAGATAAATAGCTCACGCTGTAGCTCCCTGTTTTAATACGTTCCTAGAGAAAGACTAAGTTGAAGATATTGTGAGCAATTATGCAGACTAGGTCCGTAGTCTGAGGACTATCCTCACTGCTGCATAGAATATGTCCTTGATGCATCGCTCGGTGTGCCAACCCCTCCAACGTCATCCATGGATGTTCTGAACGTCTAGCAGGCACGTTCTGATGACTACTCGATAGTTCAGTGCGCCAATGCTTTACGGCTTATAACCGGGGCTCCAAAGACGTTTTGAACACCATGGAGCATATCAGATGTTCCAGGAGCTGAAATTGGTATTTCAAGCTCATGCCCGGGTTGAGAGGTATGACACCTCCGATAAGTTCTTTAGCTGCAAGATGGAGGAGAACAATTCTGTTAGTGAGCATATACTTAGAATGTGTGGGTTTCAAAACCGCTTGACTCAGTTGGGAGTTAATCTTCCAGATGACACGGTCATTGACTGAGTTCTCCAGTCACTCCCACCAAGCTATAAGGGATTTGTGATGAACTAGAATATGCAAGGGATGGAGAAAACGATTCCCAAGCTCCTCGCGATGCTTAAGGCCGCGGAGGTAGAAATCAAGAAGGAGCATCAAGTGTTAGTTAGAAAGACCACTAGTTTCAAGAAAAGCAAGGCAAAGAAAGGGAACTTCAAGAAGAATGGCAAGACAGTTGCCGCTCCCGTGAAGAAACCCAAGGCTGGACCCAAACCTGAGACTGAGTGCTTCTACTGCAAGGGGAATGGTCACTGGAAGCGGTACCCAGATAAGAAGGTCGGCAACGTTAGCAAAGGTATATGTGATATACATGTTATTGATGTGTACCTTACTAGTGCTCATAGTAGCGCTTGGGTATTTGATACTGGTACGGTTGATAATATTTATAACTCGAAACAGGAGCTGCAGAATAAATGAAGACTGGCTAAGGACGAGGTGACAATGCGCGTCGGAAACGGTTCCAAGGTTGATGTGATCGTCGTCGGCACGCTACCTCTACATCTACGTTGTTATTTGGTGCCTGCGTTGAGCATGAACATTATATCTGGATCTTGTTTATTGCAAGATAGTTATTCATTTAAGTTAGAGAATAATGGTTGTTCTATTTATATGAGTAATATCCGTTGGGGAATGTAGTAATTTCAAAAAAAATCCTACGCACACGCAAGATCATGGTGATGCACAACAACAAGAGGGGAGAGTGTCGTCCACGTACCCTCGTAGACCATAAGCGGAAGCGTTATGAGAACGCGGTTGATGTAGTCGTACGTCTTCACGATCCGACCGATCCAAGTACCGAACGCACGGCACCTCCGAGTTCAGCACACGTTCAGCTCGATGACGTCCCACGAACTCCGATCCAGCAGAGCTTCGTGGGAGAGTTCCGTCAGCACGACGGCGTGATGACGGTGATGATGTTGCTACCGATGCAGGGCTTCACCTAAGCACCGCTACGATATGATCGAGGTGGATTATGGTGGAGGGGGGCACCGCACACGGCTTGGAACAATCAACTTGTGTGTTCTAGGGTGCCCCCTGCCCCCGTATATAAAGGAGCACGGGGGAGGCCGGCCTGGCCTTGGGGCGCGCCAAGGAAAGGGGGAGTCCTCCTCCTAGTGGGAGTAGGACTCCCCTTTCCTAGTCCAACCAGGAAGGAGTAAGGGGGAAGGAAGGAGAGGAAGAGAAGGAGGAAAGAGGGGGCGTCGCCCCCTCCTTGTCCAATTCGGACTCCCAAGGGGGGGCGCGGCCAGCCCTAGGCCCTCTCCTCTGTCTCCCACAAGGCCCATGTTGGCCCATTATATCCCCCGGGGGTTCCGATAACCCCCCGGCACTCCGATAAATATCCGGTGACCCCCGGAACTCATCCGGTGTACGAATATAGTCGTCCAATATATCAATCTTTATGTCTCGGCCATTTCGAGACTCCTCGTTATGTCCGTGATCATATCCGGGACTCCGAACTACCTTTGGTACATCAAAACACATAAACTCATAATACCGATCGTCACCGAACGTTAAGCGTGCGGACCCTACGGGTTCGAGAACTATGTAGACATGATCGAGACTCGTCTCCGGTCAATAACCAATAGCGGAACCTGGATGCTCATATTGGCTCCTACATATTCTACAAAGATCTTTATCGGTCAAACCGCATAACAACATACGTTGTTCCCTTTGTCATCGGTATGTTACTTGCCCGAGACTCGATCGTCGGTATCTCAATACCTAGTTCAATCTCGTTACCGGCAAGTCTCTTTACTCGTTCCGTAATGCATCATCCCGCAACTAACTCATTAGTCACATTGCTTGCAAGGCTTATAGTGATGTGCATTACCGAGAGGGCCCAGAGATACCTCTCCGACAATCGGAGTGACAAATCCTAATCTCGATCTATGCCAACTCAACAAGTACCATCGGAGACACTTGTAGAGCACCTTTATAATCACCCAGTTACGTTGTGACGTTTGGTAGCACACAAGGTGTTCCTCCGGTATTCGGGAGTTGCATAATCTCATAGTCATAGGAACACGTATAAGTCATGAAGAAAGCAAATAGCAACATACTAAATGATCAAGTGCTAAGCTAACGGAATGGGTCAAGTCAATCTCACCATTCTCTAATGATCTGATCCCGTTAATCAAATGACAACTCATGTCTATGGCTAGGAAACTTAACCATCTTTGATTCAACGAGCTAGTCAAGTAGAGGCATACTAGTGGCACTTAGTTTGTCTATGTATTCACACATGTACTAAGTTTCCGGTTAATACAATTCTAGCATGAATAATAAACATTTATCATGATATAAGGAAATAAATAATAACTTTATTATTGCCTCTAGGGCATATTTCCTTCAGTCTTTCACTTGCACTAGAGTCAATAATCTAGTTCACATCGCCTTGTGATTTAACACCAATAGTTCACATCACCATGTGATTAACACCCATAGTTCAATGACCAACACTCAAAGGGTTTACTAGAGTCAGTAATCTTAGTTCACATCGCCATGTGATTAACACCCGAAGAGTACTAAGGTGTGATCATGTTTTGCTTGTGAGAGAAGTTTAGTCAACGGGTCTGCCATATTCAGATCCGTATGTATTTTGCAAATTTCTATGTCAACAATGCTCTGCACGGAGCTACTCTAGCTAATTGCTCCCACTTTCAATATGTATCCAGATTGAGACTTAGAGTCATCTGGATTAGTGTCAAAACTTGCATCGACGTAACCCTTTACGACGAACCTTTTGTCACCTCGATAATCGAGAAACATATCCTTATTCCACTAAGGATAATTTTTACCGCTGTCCAGTGATCTACTCCTAGATCACTATTGTACTCCCTTGCCAAACTTAGTGTAGGGTATACAACAGGTCTGGTACACAGCATGGCATACTTTATAGAACCTATGGCTGAGGCATAGGGAATGACTTTCATTCTCTCTCTATCTTCTGCCGTGGTCAGGCTTTGAGTCTTACTCAACTTCACACCTTGCAACACAGGCAAGAACTCCTTTTTTGACTGTTCCATTTTGAACTACTTCAAATTTTTTGTCAAGGTATGTACTCATTGAAAAAAACTTATCAAGTGTCTTGATCTATCTCTATAGATCTTGATCTCAACATGTAAGCAGCTTCATCGAGGTCTTTCTTTGAAAAACTCCTTTCAAATACTCCTTTATGCTTTCCAGAAAATTCTACATTAGTTCCGATCAAGAATATGTCATTCACATATACTTATCAGAAATGCTGTAGTGCTCCCACTCACTTTCTTGTAAATACAGGCTTCACCGCAAGTCTGTTTAAAACTATATGCTTTGATCAACTCATCAAAGCGTATATTCCAACTCCGAGATGCCTGCAACAGTCCATAGATGGATCGCTGGAGCTTGCACATTTTGTTAGCACCTTTAGGATCGACAAAACCTTCTGGTTGCATCATATACAACTCTTCTTTAAGAAATCCATTAAGGAATGTAGTTTTGACATCCATTTGCCAGATTTCATAAAATGTGGCAATTTGCTAACATGATTCAGACAGACTTAAGCATCGCCACGAGTGAGAAAATCTCATCGTAGTCAACACCTTGAACTTTGTCAAAAACCTTTCTCGACAAGTCTAGCTTTGTAGATAGTAACACTACTATCAGCGTCCGTCTTCCTCTTGAAGATCCATTTATTTTCTATGGCTTGCCGATCATCGGGCAAGTCAACCAAAGTCCACACTTTGTTCTCATACATGGGTCCCATCTCAGATTTCATGACCTCAAGCCATTTCGCGGAATCTGGGCTCATCATCGCTTCCTCATAGTTCGTAGGTTCGTCATGGTCAAGTAACATGACCTCCAGAACAGGATTACCATACCACTCTGGTTGACCTACGAGGTTCGGTAGTAACTTGATCTGAAGTTACATGATTATCATCATTAGCTTCCTCACTAATTGGTGTAGGAGTCACAGGAACAGATTTCTGTGATGAAACTACTTTCCAATAAGGGAGCAGGTACGGTTACCTCATCAAGTTCTACTTTCCTCCCACTCACTTCTTTCGAGAGAAACTCCTTCTCTAGAAAGGATCCATTCTTAGCAATGAATGTCTTGCCTTCGGATTTGTGATAGAAGGTGTACCCAACTGTCTCCTTTGGGTATCCTATGAGGACACATTTCTCCAATTTGGGCTTGAGCTTATCAGGATGAAATTTTTTCACATAAGCATCGCAACCCCAAATTTTAAGAAACGACAACCTTGGTTTCTTGCCAAAACACAGTTCATATGGTGTCGTCTCAACGGATTTACATGGTGCCCTATTTAACGTGAATGCAGCTGTCTCTAATGCATAACCCCAAAACGATAGTGGTAAATCGGTAAGAGACATCATAGATTGCACCATATCTAATAAAGTACGGTTACGATGTTCGGACACACCATTACGCTGTGGTGTTCCAGGTGGTGTGAGTTGCGAAACTATTCCGCTTTGTTTCAAATGAAGACCAAACTCGTAACTCAAATATTCTTCTCCACGATCAGATCGTAGAAACTTTATTTTCTTGTTACGATGATTTTCCACTTCACTCTGAAATTATATGAACTTTTTCAAATGTTTCAGACTTATGTTTCATCAAGTAGATATACCCATATCTGCTCAAATCATTTGTGAAGGTCAGAAAATAACGATACCCGCCGCGAGCCTCAACACTCATCGGATCGCATACATCAATATGTATTATTTCCAATAAGTCAGTTGCTCGCTCCATTGTTCCGGAGAACGGAGTCTTTAGTCATCTTGCCCATAAGGCATGGTTCACAAGCGTCAAGTGATTCCAAAATTCCATCAGCATGGAGTTTCTTCATGCGCTTTACACCAATATGACCTAAACGGCAGTGCCACAAATAAGTTGCACTATCATTATTAACTTTGCATCTTTTGGCTTCAATATTATGAATGTGTGTATCACTACGATCGAGATCCAACAAACCATTTTCATTGGGTGTATGACCATAGAAGGTTTTATTCATGTAAACAGAACAACAATTATTCTCTAACTTAAATGAATAACCGTATTGCAATAAACATGGGCAAATCATATTCACGCTCAACGCAAACACCAAATAACACTTATTTAAGTTCTACACTAATCCGGAAAGTATAGGGAGTGTGCGATGATGATCATATCAATTGTAACATCCAAAAATTCTAAATTTTGGAATGTTATATTAAATAGATAGATTTGATTGTTGCTTGATTGTGATGAGTGAAATTGAGTGGAATTCGAAAACTTTTGAAAGTTAAATGAGAGGGAATAAAAGGACTTTCCCAAACTTTCACTTTTACTTTTATTCTCTCCGTGAATTCAAATTCCTTTTCACCACAAAACCCTGGAGAGAAGATGATATGACTTCTTCCATTTAATCAAATGAAAAGGGTATTTGAAAATATTTGAATTTCATTTGAAAATATTTCAAATTCAAAACTTTAAGCAACTCAATGATTTTCATGAGAGAAGATAAAATGACTTCTTCAAAACATATGAAATATGAGTTGTAAGTTCGAAAGGATCAAATTCAAAGTCCTTTTGAAATTATTTTCAATTTGGAGTTATTTGACTTTTATTCAAATTATTTTTCTCCAAAAATAAAATATATGGAAATTAGGGTAAAATGATTCCCTACATCAGAAAACTGGAGAGAAATAAGTTTGAATTAATTTTGGTATTTTTAAAATGATTTTTATTGGATTTTAGTAGGGCAGTAGCACTCTTTGAATTATTTGAATTTTTCTTGATTATATTTGACTTGACAAAAATGTTCACGTTGTAGAAAATAATTTTCTGAAAATTTTGATATATTATATGCCTATATAATATTTTTTATTTGTTTAGTCTTTATTATTTTTGTTTGTTTGGAAAATCTTTATTAAAAAACAAAAAAAAGAAAAACTTTTCTCCCCGTCGCCGACTTGGCCTGCCCAGCCAGCCAGGCCCAGCCCAGCCGCTGCACCGCGCACGCCCCCGACCGGGCATCGGTCTCCGCCCGCCGTACACCATCACCGCCGCCGTGCTCTGCACGAACTCCCGCCGCCGCCTCTGCTTACCCCTCCTCCACGCCTCCTGATGCTCCCCTCCTCTCCTTTAAATAGCGCGGCCCCGGGCCCCTCCTCTCTGCTCGCGCCGCCTCGCCTCCGCATCTCGCGCCGCCACCGCACAACGCCGTCGCCGCCGCTACACACCACTAGCGCCGCCACCGCCGCTTTGCCCCGCCGCTGCTCGCGCCACCACCGCTGCCAGATCCACCGCGCCGCGCCGCGTCGTAGACCCCGCCGCCCGCAGCCACCGTCGTCGCCCATAGTCGTCGCCGGAGCCGCCGCCCGCCTCGCCATTGACCGCCGCCGGCCGAACCCCGTTTAACCGGTAAAGAACCGCCCGGTCCGGTTTATTGTTTTAGTTTGGTTTTTATTCCGGTTCTTTTCGGTTAGTTAGGTTTAGATCGGTTTTTCTTTTTAGTTAGATTTATTTAATGGACGTTCATTAGTTAGGGTTCTGTAGTGAACGAGTTCGCTCGATTAGCGTTCGGTAGCGAACGTTCGTTCGGTAGAGTTTTTCATTTTTTTTAAATTTCGGCCAGGGACCCATCAGTGAATATTATATTTACAAATTAGTCCCTGATCTTCAATCTATCACATCTTTTTACCCGTTTATTCAAATCCGACGAAACCAGCGCCCACTTCTTCGTTATGATCCCCTCTATCCAGTTAATCAACTTGAACATGTTTTTGAAAGTTTTAAAATTTGAATTCAACCAGTTTTGTATTTGAACTTAGTTTGATCGTAACTTGAGTTTCGTAGTTCCGATTTAGTTGATTCTTTTTGCTTATCGAAGCTCTTGACTTAAACTTTCTGATAAGGCCAAATTTACTTAATTTTGGTACTATTAGAAATTGTTTTATGTTGCAAGAGTTATTTGCTTGGTTTTGATGTTTTCCGAATTGTCTTCTTCGTTCTTTCCGATATTTTGACTGATTGCTTATGTGTGGTTACTATTGCTTGCTTACGATAGATTGACCAGAGTGTGACGAGTAGATCTATCAAGAGTCTTGAGTGTGAATCATCTTCATCAACAGTACAGGCAAGTTCACACTTTGATCATATCCCTTTTATACCCAGTTTTTATGCATTAGTTCAACCCTCAAACATTGCATGAGTAGGATTGATAACATGTGGGTATTGGGAAGTAGTTGATGAGGTAGGAACCTATTGCCCTGCATCCAAACCTTGGGAGTTACTTTTACGTTGCTTACATTGCTATGCTATGCTCGTAGACATGGTTTAGGTTTGAGTGTATTCACGACAGATGTGAGTATTCTTAATTAATGGTTAACTTAAGGTGGCAAATTTAATACACATCTGAGTGGATTGAGGCACCTGGGGTATCCAGTGATTGCCTGTATTTTTTTGAAATCCCGGGGTACCGTGTGATTCTCCTATGGACTGCCACCCAGGCTCAGAGGGATCATGAGATTATTCATGCTAGAAACTTCCGTGTGCAGCCACAAGCCATTATGGGCTCTGGCATAGTTGAGTATGTTGTGTGACCTCTTTCAGTGGTAGGCTAGCAGATGTAGGGGATGTAGGTGGTACTGTCTACCCAGAGTAAAGAGTTAACGCTTCTGAAAGACTGTGTCTCGGTCATCCGTTTCTCAAACAATATGTAGTGCGAGAAATCCAACGGAGGAGATCGAGTCTTGTGGGGAAAAGTGCGCAAACCTCTGCAGACTGTACAAACTAATCATGATTAGCCGTGTCCCCGGTTATGGACATCTTGAGTATCTGGTTCTTGGATTATCATATTGATCTCATCACTCTAAATTAATTTTGTTGGGTTGTTAATTACTTTTAATTGGGATTAAGTTGGGGTTTACCTTCTCAATATTTTTCAACCAACTTTGTAGTTAAATAAAATATATTCCTTTGCAGTACGGAAAAATTGGCTTTTGCAAAAACATTATAACCATAGAGCTTTTCCACCAGCCATATATGCATGTAGTGATAGTTATTATTCATCATTATCCTATGGTGTGAATTTGCTAGTACATTCAATGTACTGACCCTTTGTCACTGCAACGTCTCATGTTGCAGGATTCTTACGACGAGTAAGTGATACGTTAGGGTTACGATTTCTACACTCAACTTTGCCGTTGGTGTTGATGGGAATCCATAACCTTGTTGTTACTTCCGTTATATGGATTGAGGTAATAGTATTTTATGTTACTTTATACATGTGATTTACCTCTGTTATAAATCCTCAAGTACTGTTTGTGTCAGCATACTGATCCAGGGATGACACTTAAGCACAGAGACTTGACCGTCTGAGGTCGGGTCGCTACACCAATCTTGGATCCACTTCCAACACACATCGTCACTTCACCCTTAACTAGTCTCTGTTCATTCTACAACTCCCATTTTGAGTTACTAATCTTAGCAACTGAACTAGTATCAAAAACTATGGGGTTGCCATAAACACCAGTAAAGTACACATCAATAACATGTATATCAAATATACCTTTGTTCACTTTGCCATCCTTCTTATCCGCCAAATACTTGGGGTAGTTCTGCTTCCAGTGACCAGTCCCTTTGCAGTAGAAGCACTTAGTCTCAGGCTTAGGTCCAGACTTGGGCTTCTTCACTTGAGCAGCAACTTGCTTGCCGTTCTTCTTGAAGTTCCCCTTCTTCCCTTTACCCTTTTCTTGAAACTAGCGGTCTTGTCAACCATCAACACTTGATGCTTTTCTTGATTTCTACCTTCATCGATTTCAGCATCACGAAGAGCTTGGGAATCGTTTCTGTTATCCCTTGCATATTATAGTTCATCACGTAGTTCTAGTAACTTGGTGATAGTGACTAGAGAACTCTGTCAATCACTATCTTATCTGGAAGATTAACTCCCACTTGATTCAAGCAATTGTAGTACTCAGACAATCTGAGCACATGCTCACTGGTTGAGCTATTCCCCTCCATCTTGTAGGCAAAGTACTTGTCAAAGGTCTCATACCTTTCGACATGGGCATGAGTCTGAAATACTAATTTCAACTCTTGGAACATCTCATATGTTCCGTCGTGTTTCAAAAACGTCTTTGTATCCCCGATTCTAAGCCATAAAGCATGGTGCACTAAACTATCAAGTAGTAGTCATATCGAGCTTGCCAAACGTTCATAACGTCTGCATTTGCTCCTGCAATCGGTCTGTCACCTAGTGGTGCATCAAGGACATAATTCTTTTGTGCAGCAATAAGGATAATCCTCAGATCACGGATCCAATCCGCATCATTGCTGCTAACATCTTTCAACTTAGTTTTCTCTAGGAACATATCAAAAATAAAACAGGGGAGCTAAACGCGAGCTATTGATATACAACATAGATATGCTAATACTACCAGGACTAAGTTCATGATAAATTGAAGTTCAATTAATCATATTACTTAAGAACTCCCACTTAGATAGACATCCCTCTAGTCATCTAAATGATCATGTGATCCAAATCAACTAAACCATGTCCGATCATCACGTGAGATGGAGTAGTTTTCAATGGTGAACATCACTATGTTGATCATATCTACTATATGATAGACGCTCAACCTTTCGGTCTCCAGTGTTCCGAGGCCATATCTGCATATGCTAGGCTTGTCAAGTTTAACCCGAGTATTCTGTGTGTGCAAAACTGGCTTGCACCCATTGTATGTGAACGTAGAGCTTATCACACCTGATCATCACGTGGTGTCTCGGCACGAAGAACTGTCGCAATGGTGCATACTCAGGGAGAACACTTATACCTTGAAATTTTAGTAAGGGACCATCTTATAAAGCTACCGTCGAACTAAGCAAAATAAGATGTATAAAAGATAAACATCACATGCAATCAAAATATGTGACATGATATGGCCATCATCATCTTGTGCTTTTGATCTCCATCTCCTTACCAGCATGACACCATGATCTCCATCATCTTGATCTTTTATCAACGTGTCATCACGTGGTCGCTTCACCAGCTATTGCTTTTGCAACTATTGCTATCGCATAGCGATAAAGTAAAGCAATTACATGGCACTTGCATCTTATGCAATAAAGAGACAACCATAAGGCTCCTGCCAGTTGCCGATAACTTCAACAAAACATGATCATCTCATACAACAATTTATATCTCATCACGTCTTGACCATATCACATCACAACATGCCCTGCAAAAACAAGTTAGACGTCCTCTACTTTGTTGTTGCAAGTTTTACGTGGCTGCTATGGGCTGAGCAAGAACCGTTCTTACCTACGCATCAAAACCACAACGATATTTCGTCAAGTATGTGTTGTTTTAACCTTCACAAGGACTGGGCATAGCCACACTCGATTCAACTAAAGTTGGAGAAACTGACACCCGCCAGCCACCTGTGTGCGAAGCACGTCGGTAGAACCAGTCTCGCGTAAGTGTACGCGTAATGTCGGTCCGGGCCGCTTCATCCAACAATATTGCCAAATCAAAGTATGACATGCTGGTAAGCAGTAAGACTTGTATCGCCCACAACTCACTTGTGTTCTACTCGTGCATATAACATCTACGCATAAACCTGGCTCGGATGCCACTGTTGGGGAACGTAGTAATTTCAAAAAAATTCCTACGCACACGCAAGATCATGGTGATGCACAGCAACCAGAGGGGAGAGTGTCGTCCACGTACCCTCGTAGACCGTAAGCGGAAGCATTATGAGAACGTGGTTGATGTAGTCATACGTCTTCATGATCCGACCGATCCAAGTACCGAATGCACGGCACCTCCGAGTTCAGCACATGTTCAGCTCGATGACGTCCCACGAACTCCGATCCAGCAGAGCTTCACGGGAGAGTTCCATCAGCACGACGGCATGATGACGGTGATGATGTTCTACCGATGTAGGGCTTCGCCTAAGCACCGCTACGATATGATCGAGGTGGATTATGGTGGAGGGGGGCACCACAGACGGCTTTGAGCAATCAACTTGTGTGTTCTAGGGTTCCCCCTGCCCCCGTATATAAAGGAGCAAGGGGGAGGCCGGCCTGGCCTTGGGGCTTGCCAAGGAGAGGGGGAGTCCTCCTCCTAGTGGGAGTAGGACTCCCCTTTCCTAGTCCAACTAGGAAGGAGGAAGGGGGAAGGAAGGAGAGGGAGAGAGGGAGGAAAGAGGGGACGCCGCCCCCCCTCCTTGTCCAATTCGGACTCCCAAGGGGGGGCAGCCCTAGGCCCTCTCCTCTCTCTCCCACAAGGCCCATGTTGGCCCATTATATCCCCTGGGGGTTCCGATAACCCCTCGGCACTCCGATAAATATCCGGTGACCCCCAGAACTCATCCGGTGTCCGACTATAGTCGTCCAATATATCAATCTTTATGTCTCGACCATTTCGAGACTCCTCGTCATGTCCGTGATCATATCCGGGACTCCGAACTACCTTCGGTACATCAAAACACATAAACTCATAATACCGATCGTCACCGAACGTTAAGCATGCGGACCCTACGGGTTCGAGAACTATGTAGACATGAACGAGACTCGTCTCCGGTCAATAACCAATAGCAGAACCTGGATGCTCATATTGGCTCCTACATATTCTACGAAGAACTTTATCGGTCAAACCGCATAACTACATACGTTGTTCCCTTTGTCATCGGTATGTTACTTGCCCGAGACTCGATCGTCGGTATCTCAATACCTAGTTCAATCTCGTTACTAGCAAGTCTCTTTAATCGTTCTGTAATGCATCATCCCGCAACTAACTCATTAGTCACATTGCTTGGAAGGCTTATAGTGATGTGCATTACCTAGAGGGCCCAGAGATACCTCTCCGACAATCGGAGTGACAAATCTAAATCTCGATCTATGCCAACTCAACAAGTACCATCGGAGACACCTATAGAGCACCTTTATAATCACCCAGCTACGTTGTGACGTTTGGTAGCACACAAGGTGTTCCTCCGATATTCGGGAGTTGCATAATCTCATAGTCATAGGAACATGTATAAGTCATGAAGAAAGCAAATAGCAACATACTAAACGATCGAGTGCTAAGCTAACATAATGGGTCAAGTCAATCTCATCATTCTCTAATGATGTGATCCCGTTAATCAAATGACAACTCATGTCTATGGCTAGGAAACTTAACCATCTTTGATTCAACGAGCTAGTCAAGTAGAGGCATACTAGTGACACTTAGTTTGTCTATGTATTCACATGTACTAAGTTTCCGGTTAATACAATTCTAGCATGAATAATAAACATTTATCATGATATAAGGAAATAAATAATAACTTTATTATTGCCTCTGGGGCATATTGCCTTCAATATCTTTTATGGTCATGCACCCCTTGTGAATGGTTTATTCTTATTGAATCTCGATCGTAGTGATACACATATTTATAATATTAATGCCAAAAGATGCAAAGTCAATAAAGATGGTACCACATATTTGTGGCACTACCGCTTAGGTCATATTGGTATAAAGCGCATGAAGAAACTCCATGCTGATGGACTTTTGTAATCTCTTGATTATGAATCATTTGAGACATGTGAACCATGCCTTATGGGCATGATGACTAAAACTCCGCTCTCCGGAACAATGGAGCGTGCTAGTGGCTTATTGAAATAATACATACCGATGTATGCGGTCCGATGAGAATTGAAGCACATGGTGGATATCGTTATTTTCTTACATTCATAGATATTTGAGTAGATATGGGTATATTTACTTAATGAAACACAAGTTTGAAACATTCCAAAAGTTCAAGGAATTTTAGAGTGAAGTGGAGAATCATCATAACAAGAAAATAAAGTTTCTACGATCAGATCATGAAGGTGAATATATGAGTTACGAGTTTGGTATGCATTTAAGACAATGTGGAATTGTTTCACAGCTCACGCCACCTGGAACACCACAACGTAATGGTGTGTCTGAACGTCATAATCGTACTCTATTGGATATGATGCGTTCTATGATGTCTCTTACCAATTTGCCACTATCGTTTTGGGGTTATGCATTAGAGACAGCCGCATTCACTTTAAACAGGGTGTTGTCTAAATCTGTTGAGACAACACCGTATGAGTTATGGTTTCGCAAGAAACCTAAGTTGTCATTTCTTATGGCTTGGGGATGCAACGCTTATGTCAAAAGGCTTCAGCTTGATAAGCTCGAACCCAAAGCGGAGAAGTGTGTCTTCATAGGATACCCTAAAGATACCATTGGGTATACTTTCTACCGCAAATCCGAGGGCAAGATCTTTGTTGCCAAGAATGGGTCCTTTCTAGAGAAGGAGTTTCTCTCAAAGAAGTGAGTGGGAGGAAAGTAGAATTTGATGAGGTAATTGTACCTTCTCTCGAATTGGAATGTAGCAGATCACAGAAAGCAGTTCCCGTAATGCCTACACCAACCGAAGAGGATGATCATGAAACTTCGGATCAAGTTACTACTGAACTTCGTAGGTTGACCATGGTACGTTCCGCACCAGAGTGGTACGGTAATCATGTCCTAGAAGTCATGTTGTTAGACAACGGAGAACCTACGAACTATGAAGAAGCTATGATGAGCCCGAATTCTGACAAATGGCTTCAGGCCATGAAATCCGAGACAGGATCCATGTATGAGAACAAAGTATGGACTTTGGTGGGCTTGCCCGATGATCAGCAAGCCATTGAGAATAAATGGATCTTTAAGAAGAAGACAGATGCTGATGGTAATGTCACCATCTATAAAGCTCGACTTGTCACAAAGGGTTTCCGACAAGTTCAAGGGGTTGACTACGATGATACTTTCTCACACCCGCAGCGATGCTTAAGTCTGTTAGAATTATGTTAGCTATTGCCGCATTTTATGATTATGAGATCTGGCAAATGGACATCAAAATGGCATTCCTTAATGGGTTTCTTAAGGAAGAGTTGTATATGATGCAACCAGAAGGTTTTGTCGATCTTAAGGATGCTCACAAAATATGCAAGCTCTATCGATCCATCTATGGACTGGTGTAAGCATCTTGGAGTTGGAATATGCACTTTGATGAGGTGATCAAAGAGTTATGGGTTTATACAAGTTTGTGGATATGCTTGTATTTACAAGAAAGTGAGTGGGAGCTCTGTAACATTTCTGATAGTATATGTGGATGACATATTGATGATTGGAAATCATGTAGAATTTTTGGAAAGCACAAAAGGGTTGCTTGAAAGGAGTTTTTCAAAGGAAGACCTGGATAAAGCAGCTTACCTATTGGGCATCAAGATCTATGGAGATAGATCAAGACGCCTTGTAAAACTTTCACAAAGCACATACCTTACAAGGTTTTTGAAGGAGTTCAAAATGGAGCAGTAAAAGAAGAAGTTCTTGCCTGTATTGCGAGGTGTGAAGTTGAGTGAGACTCAAAGCTCGACCACGGCAGAAGAAAGAGAAAGGGCGAAAGTCGTCCCCTATGCCTCAGCCATGGGCTCTATAATGTACCATACATGTTGTGTGCCTTGCCATGAGTCTGGCAAGGGGGTACTAGAGTGATCCAGGTGTGGATCACTGGACAGTGGTAAAAAATTATCCTTAAGTTACTTAAGGAAATGTTTCTCGCTTATGGAGGTAATAAAGAGTTCGCCGTAAAGCTTTGTGTTGATGCAAGCTGTGACGCCGATCTGGATGACCCTAAGTCTCGAACCGGATACGTCAAGTGGGGAAAACGTTTGGAGTAGTTCCAAACCGAGCGTTGAGGCGGGATTTACATATGAAGCGCATATTTAACGCACTTTTCAACTCAATCCGTGATTGGATCAAGGATGGAGACATTGAGATTTGCAAAGTACACACGGATCTGCATGTTGCAGAACCATTGACTAAGACCTCTCTCACAAGCAAAACATGGTCAAACCACAGAACTCATTGGGGGTTAATCACATAGCGATTTGAACTAGATTATTGACTCTAGCGCAAGTGTGAAACTGTTGGAAATTTGCCCTAGAGGCAATAATAAATTGGTTATTATCATATTTCCTTATTCATGATAAAGGTTTATTATTCATGCTAGAATTGTATTGACTGGAAACTTAAATACAATTGTGGATACATAATCAAGTACCGTGTCCCTAGTGAGCCTCTACTAGACTAGCTCATTGATCAAAGATGGTTAAGGTATCCTAACCAAGACATCAGTTGTCATTTGATAACGAGATCACATCATCAGGAGAATGATGTGATTGACAAGACCCAACCATAAGCTTAGCATTTGATCGTATCACTTGAGTTTATTGCTATAGCTTTCTTCATATTAAGTATCTATTCCTAAGACCATGAGATCATGAAACTCCCGGATATCGAAGGAATACCTTGTGTGCTATCAAACGTCACTTCCTAACTGGGTGATCATAAAGATGCTCTATAGGTATCTACGAAGGTGTCTACTGGGTTGGCATGGATTGAGACTGGGATTTGTCACCCCGTGTGACAGAGAGATATCTCTGGGCCCTCTTGGTAATACAACATCGTAAATAGCTTGCAAGCAATGTGCCTAATGAGTTAGTCATGAGATCTTGTATTACGGAACGAGTAAAGAGACTTGTTGATAATGAGATTGAAATAGGTATGAGATACCGACGATCGAATCTCGGGCAAGTAACATATCGCCGGACAGAGGGAATTTCATACGGAATTAACCGAATCCTTGACATCATGGTTCAACCGATGAAATGTCTTTGTGGAATATGTAGGAACCAATGTGGGCATCCAGGTCCCGCTATTAGTTATTGACTGGAGAGGTGTCTCGGTCATGACTAAATGATTCCCGAACCCGCCGGGTCGCACGCTTAATGTTCGTTGACGCTAGAGTAGTATTGGGATATTTGATGATTGGTAACCGAATATTGTTTGGAGTCCCGGATTAGATCCCTGATGTCACGAGGAGTCTTGGAATGGTAGAGTGGTACAGATTTATATATGGGAAGTCATATTTTTGGTTCCGAAAAAAGGTGTAGTTTTTTCGGTATTGTATCGGGAAGCTTCCAGAAGGTTCCGGAGGGGTCCGGAAGTCCACAAATGGGTCCATCACGTCCCAAGGGCTGGCATGGGCTGAGGGGAGGCGCCCTGGCCTTATTGGGATAAGCGCACCAAGTCCTCAAAAGCTCATGTGGCTAGGGAAGAGAAAAGGAGTCCTAATAGAAATAGGATTGAACTTGGAGTCCAAGTCCTCTCCCCCTTGGCGCCAACTCCTATTAGGAGTAGGGCTGGACTCCCAGCCTTCCCACACATATAAATATATGGGACGGGGCGCAGGAATTCACCCCAACACATTGGTCTTGGCTGCTGCCCCGTCTCTCCCTCCCGGCATAGTTCTCGTCCATGGTTTTTCGCTTAGCGAAGCCTTGCCGGTATTCCGACTTCACCACCACCATCACCACCACGCTGTCATGCTGGTTGTGATCCCATATAATTATCTGCCTTCTCTTGCTGGATCAAGGATGAGGAGACGTCATTGATGCACGTGTGCTAAACTCGGAGGTGACGTCCGTTCGACACTAGATGGGTTGGATCGTGATCGGATCGCGAAGAGTACGACTACATCAACCGCGTTATATACGCTTTCGCTTTCGGTCTATGAGGGTACATAGAAACATTCTCCCCTCTCGTTGTTATGCTTCTCCTAGATAGATCTTGGGTGTTCGTAGGAATTTTTTTTATTTTCATGCTTCGTTGTCATGCTTGCAGCAACCTGGGACTTGTAATTCTCTTAAGCTCATAAAAAACTTCAACCAGTGTAGCCCCCAAGGGTCGGGTCATTATGCAATAATGAGCAGGGACTTTGTAGATATGATCATGTAGACTTGAACAACAATGTGTAGCGCCCAAGGGCCGGCTCAGTAAGATAATACTGAGATGGGACTTTATACTTCATTGAAAATAACATCATATGATGTAACTCCCACCATGGGGCTCGAACCCACGACCACAAGGTTAAGAGCCTTGTACTTTACCAACTGAGTGGTGGACCCTTCAATATAATGGATTAAGGCTTATGTACCTTTAATTTTTTAACAGGAGCAATTGGTAGCCCCCAAGGACTGGCTCATTATGATGTGATGAGTCGGATCTTCAATAAGGCAAGTAAAAATGACTTTGCATTAGCCCCCAAGTGTCTTGGTGCCTGCTTGCAGCGACATGGGACTTGCATATTTGATGTAATCTTAATTTGAATAATGTAGCCCCCAAGTGCCGGGTCATAAGCCTGTAGCGACTCGGGACTATTCCTTTCATTGTAGAATAAATCATATCCACCGATAAATAATAGCCATTGCGCTGAAGCGACTTTGAAAACCTTAATCATAATACTGGTTATTGGTAACCATAATAAAAATCCAGCCATGTTGGCTATTCAAGATTTGAATAATGTAATCCAGTATGAAAACCTCAATCATTCAATATCATCATGAAAATCCAGCCAAGTTGGGCTATTATCATATATTGGCGACTTATAGTCTAAAGCCAGTCTGGGTTATAAAAAAAACCGAGATATGCTCAAATATGAGCCATAAGGATGAAGGCTACATGGCATGAATTGTCTCAAGCCATATTTTAATATGGCATAGATATATGAATCCAAAGAATGCTCAGAAAAAGATAACGAATAAAATCGAGAAGAACGAGGCTTTCATAGGCCGTCAAGCCTAAAGCTCCAAGGCTTTCATGGGCTGCCAAGCCACCGAGTTAACCTTTTACACTTTGTGAATCCGGCCTCACATGACCGCCGGTTTAACGTTGACAAGTTCAGAGTCTATGTAAGATTGACTTTCAAGAGTTCGGCTTGTCATTCCGGGATTAGCCGGGCGGAGTGGCAGATTCTACAAAGCGGGATAACCCAGAAGGTTTGGTGAATACACCTGTTGTTCCAAGCCAGCTCACGGGGGTAGTAACGCTATGTTCTCTTTGGTGAATACACCTATGTTTGAACAGGAAGCCCCCACGTCCTTTGTAACCATGGCATATGACCCGGACCAAGAGGGATATTTACAGCTATGCTCAATGAGCAGGAAGCCCCCAAGTGGTTTGTGGCATTGAGCCGATCAAGAGGGATATTCACAGCTATGCTTCAAATATGAGCAGGAAGCCCCCAAGTGACCATGAGTGTGGCATTGAGCCGATCAAGGGGGATATTCACAGCTATGCTTCAAATATGAGCAGGAAGCCCCCAAGTGACCATAAGTGTGGCATTGAGCCGATCAAGAGGGATATTCACAACTATGCTTCAAATATGAGCAGGAAGCCCCCAAGTGACCTGTGGCATTGAGCAGATCAAGAGGGATATTCACAGCTATGCTCAATGAGCAGGAAGCCCCCAAATGACCATTAAGATAAGCCAATAAGGCAGGATACCCATGTTTGAACCGCGCATCATGGCAGCAAATTCTCTTTGGCAACCTTTAATTCTTCCTGAGAACTCGAACTTTGCAAGAGATAATTCTTCTTGAGCCGGAATTTTAAACCGTATATTGAGAGCTTCAGAGCTTTGTGGGAGACAGATTTCCCTTGAACCGGATTTTGAACCGGAATCCTTCTTTTTAAGCCGGAAATTTTCTGACGGCCTTTAAATTTTCACCAATATGGCGGTAGCCTCCGGGACCGGGTTATCTTCCCTCCAATTACCTGGGGTCTTGAATCTCACAATGTTTGCTAAGCCATGTCATCGTAGCCCCCGAGTCTTAAGACTCCTCGAGGAGTTGGCTTGAGACTCTCCATGCTTGACCATGATATGACCAGTGGATTGTTGGAATATGTTGAATCTCGGTGGGTTATAATTGACCCTGTCCATTGACCCGTCCGATGTAGGCAAGGGCCATAGCTTGATGGCCTCTTTTGTTGAAAGTGCGTTATATCGACTAGAGGGGGGGTGAATAGGCGATTTTTATGAATTCTTCACTGAGGAATTTCAAGGTGAGGAAATTCCTAAGCGAAGAACTACTTGCAGCGGAATAAGTACTTAGATGTAAACATAACAGAACACAAGCATGGTCATCATGATGAAATGAAGACAAGCACAGAGTACAGAAAGCGTAAACACAGGATAGCACAGGATGTAGACAAACAGACTGAAGAAATTTAACTGAGGAAATTGAGAAAGTCTTCGGTCAAAGTCTTCAAATAGATATGAACAAGCACACAACAACTGTAATGAGGAAATGAAAGAGTTGAGGAAATAGAACCAGTAGGCTTGGTGAAGACAATGATTTGGTAGGCCAGTTCCAACAGCTGTGACAGTTGTACGTCTGGTTGGAGCAGCTAGGTATTTAAACCAAAGGACACACAGTCCCGGATACACAGTCCTCACCGTATTCTCCTTGAGCTAAGGTCACACAGACCTCGCCCAATCACTCGTGGTAAGTCTTCAGGTAACTTCCAAACCTTCACAAACTCGGTCACTCGGCGATCCACAATTTCCTCTTGGATGCTCTAGACCATGACGCCTAACCGTCTGGAAGATGCACAGTCTTCAAAGGTAACAAGCGTCGGATCCATGCAGGATCAATCTCTTCAGTGATGCTCAATCACTTTCGGTTTGTAGGTGTTTGGGTTTGGGTTTCCTCACTTGATGATTTTCGCTCAAAGTCCTCGGAGGATGGGATGCTCTCAAATGACAAGTGTCAGTTTCTCTCAAAGCAGCCAACCAGCGAGTGGTTGTAGGGGGCGGCTATTTATAGCCTAGGGAGCAGCCCGACATGATAAGACATAAATGCCCTTCAATGATATGACCGTTAGGTGCGTAGATATTTTGGGACAGCTGGCGCGTAGCATAGCAAAGGTCGGAAATTTGAGTATCAAATTCCTCAGGGCTATCATGTTCCGCACTGTGTAGGCAATCCGCACTGGCGAATTCCTAACTCCTCAGTCAGAACAAATTCCTCGGAGACCAGAAGAACTTCGTCTCTGTCACTGAAGAAATTGCCTGAGCTGTATGAGATTTCCAATGGCTTCACTCGAAGGGATTGGTAGGTGTAGGATTTTGAGTTGAGCATCACATGGAAATTTTTCCTTAGTATTTCCTCGACCCCCTTTAACATTACGGTGTTTCCTATGACTCAAGAAAGAGAAAATGAAACTACGAAAACAAAAGTCTTCACGCATCATGTTCCTCGAATGAATACCAAGTCTTCAAGGTCACACCAATTTCTTCACTTTCAAAGTCTTCAGAAAGTCTTCAAAAATCCAAAGTCTTCAGTCGAAGACATCATTTTTAGGGGTCGACTTTCTCTGTAAATATCAAACTCCTCATAGACTTATAGACCTGTGTACACTCACAAATGCATCAATCCCTTAACCTATAAGTCTTCAATACACCAAAATCACTAAGGGGCACTAGATGCACTTACAATCTCCCCCTTTTTGGTGATTGATGACAATATAACTTAATTTTTCAACGGGGATAAACATATGAAGTGTAAATACTGATATTGAGGAATTTGATTGCAAGATATAGCTCCCCTGAAGATGTGCATAGTGAGGAATTTGCTTTTGAAGCATTGCACACTTGAAGAGTAGTATCATGGAGCCCCTATATGTTGTAATTCATACACGCATGTAACATATGATATGAAGAATTTGAAATGCATGAAGAAATATGGTGACTGATGTAATTCAGCATGCGTGCATTAACATTAATGAGGAACAAGCATGCAGAAAATCTCAGCAAAAGTATCAGACCACCATAGAGTTTAAGTTTACAACTCGATCGAATAAAGTCTCAGAAGAACGAGAGTTGTAACTTAGCAAAAAACGCCCATATAAGTAGACCCGCTTGAAGACTAACTCAAATTTCTCCCCCTTTGGCATCGAATGACCAAAAGGATCGAAAAAATGAGAACTAACGCCCCTGAAGAATATCAAGTTGATGGGGGAGCGCCAGCGTTGTTGGGGTCGGTTGTCGTTGTAGGGCATGCCGCAGTGTCGTCCAAGTCTTCGTGCTCATCGGTTTCGCGTGATGAAGAATATGAGCTGGCCACCAAGGAAGGAACCTTGACCTTCTTGAATTTCCGCGGTGGAGGAGCAGACCAGTCAAAATCCTCCTTGAGACCCATTTGCTTCAGATCTTCTTCACCATACAGATGTGATAAGACAGTCCAGGTGCGACCGAAGACTTCATGGAGGTAGTAATGGTTTTTCTTCACCACATTGTGTGTAGCAGTCATGTTGTGAAGAATAGAACCAAACTGACGCTTAACCCATTTGTGGTTTCGATCCACCTTCTGGTGAAGACTAAGAAGAAGCTCATGGTCAGTCATCACCCTGGGAGCTGTGGCTTGAGGATTTGACTTTGATGCATTAGCGGCAGAATCATGAGTGGCAGAGTCATCATTGGTGGAGTAAGATGCAGCTTTGCGAAACTAACCATCCAATGGCCGACTGCCTTCATCAATAACAGCAGCAGCCTTGCCCTTTTCATTAGCTGAGGAATATGTCCGCTTGAGGACTTCAATTGGGGGCAAGTAGCTGAGGTGATTCTGAAAATCAGCCTTGTAGTTGAGTGAAGACCTTATTCTGAGGAATCTCATAATCCAAGGTGTGTAGGCTTCAACTCAAATGGAGAGAGTGCAACATTTGCCAGAGTCCTCATGAAGGAATCATGATAGTTGACGGGAATGCCATGCATGATATTGAACAGCAGATTCTTCATGATGCCAACGACATCTTCATCAGTCGAGTCATGGCCTTTGATAGGACTCAAAGTCTTCGTCAGAATGCGATAGACTGTTCTTGGCACGTACGGCAATTCCTTCACGAGGAATTTGGTCCTTGGGGCTTAACCGGGCTTCAGTGGCTTCATCAGAACTTGCATGTAATGAGCAGTAAGTTCAGGTTCATTGTACAGGCTACAAGCTCCTTCAAGGGGAGGACTGATTGGCAGGGCATGAAGTAATTCAGAGGCCGGTGCTTTGAAGCGAGTATTTTCGGTCATCCAGTCCAATACCGAAGAGTTGATATCATCAGCGTCTCCTGTGATGTGCAGCGTCTCATAGAACTGAAGAATAAGTTCTTCATTCCGGTCAACAATGTCAGAGAAAAAGTTGAGCAGTCCTACATCATGAAGCACACTGAGGACTGGGGTAAAGCAAGGCAGTGATTCCATGGCCACGTGAGGAATATGCTCGTGGTCGAAGACTTTGTCCTTGTTGAAGAGCAGTGAAGAATAAAAATTCGCTTGGCTGGCCGACCAGAAGCGCTTCCTTCTAAGATGAGCAGAGTCATAAGGATTATAGTCTGTGAAGAACACATGCTCGCCGAAGAAGTCATCAGCCTTGAATTTCTACTTCTTTGAGAAGGGATCCTTTGGCTTGGGCTGAGGGGTATCAGTCAATTGCATCACCACCTCAGGAATCACAATCTCAGGATCCATAGGCTGAGGAATGTCATCTTCTGCTTCAGTGGCAGCATCGGTCTTCAATTCTTCATTAACATTTTCTTCAGCACTAGTGGCTGGAATCTCTTCATGGACAGACGGTGTGGCATGAGGTTCTTCAGATCCCATTTGAACTGTAGTCACTGGGGACTGAGGAATTTGTTGCAAAGGTGTGAATAGAGGAGAATTGGGGTGCTGACGTTCCTAGAAGTCATCATTCATCACTGGTGTAGTCCTTCCCATGTCCACATCTTCTTCTTCACTCTTTTCCTCAATGCCGGCCTCTTCAGTAGTGAACTGAGGCATGGGCGATGAGACTATTGGGGTTGAAGGGATTGCATCCGCTTCAATTTCTTCATCCAACTGCTCTGAAGAAGCAGCAGAAGGAATATGTTCATCTGATCCACTTGGGATCGCATAGTCTTCACCAAAGGGAATGAGTTCCTTTGATGGCATGGATGAGACTGGAACAACATCAATTGGATTCTCAAGCGAGCTTGTTAATTTCTTCATCTTCTTCGGAGCTGAAGAATCTGATGAGGTTGATGCTTTCCTTTTCTTCACAGCTGTCCGCTCCGCAGCCTTGGTCTTCTTCGCATCTGATGCAGAAGGAAGAATTTAACTAGGGGTAGGTGTAGGAGGAGCAGAGGGAATTGGCTCATTTACTTCAGGAACAGCGGTTGAAGCTTCAGCTGGCCTGACAATTTCTTCAGGCGCAACACTAGCGGTTGCCCTGGCAGTTTCATCAGCGGCTGGAATGCAGTCATCAGCCCTGGTACTCTCATTTTCTTCAGCAGCCTGATGTTCATCAGCGGTGCTGGCATGGTCTTCAGTAGTCTGAGTAGATGCTTCAGCCTGAGGAATTTCTTGTTGCGTTGGTGCTGCAACATTGGAGGTGAATTTATCAGCTAGTTTCACAAAACGGACCTTGGCTCCCAGCCAATCAGCGTGGTATGCGTCAAATTCATCACTGAGTTTCTTGATCTCAGATTGAATAGTGACAAGTTCTTCAGTTGTCATAGAGACAACGTTTTTCTTCAGGAAGCGTTCCTTTTTGTACTGTGCTTTCTTCAACTGCCTGGCCTTTTCAAATTTCCATTTTTGTTCCTGAATGAAGGCAGTCAACATATGACTTTGGCCAGGAGTCAACTTGAAGTCAGGCATAGCAGTGTTGGGGTCCTTGTGCGAGAGATCAATATAATGAAGGATCAATTTTGGATCCAAAAGCAGAGGCACATTTGTGCCTTTGGCTCTAGCGGCCCTGAGTTGCATGTCCCTGATGATTTCAGCAAGTTCTTCATCATCAGCTTCATCTTCATCAGATGGCACTTGAAAGGCGACCTGCTTCTTGTGAGGACTTGGTCGAGAACCTCGTCCAGCAGTGGCCTTTTTCTTCAGCAGAGAGGGGCCAGTTGATGAATTGGGTGGAGCTGAAGAACTAGGAGAAGCTCCTGAGGCAATAGAGATGCATGTTGTCCTTTGGCACATGGCGAGATGCACAGGTGCTGAGGATTTTGACGGAGGAGCTGAGGACTTTGGAGGAGCTGGAGCAGCTTGAGGAATTGGCTGTGAGGGTTTTGAAGAATCTGGCCCTGAGGGCATTGCTGAGGAACTTGGCCGTGAGGGCATTGGGAGTGAAGCACTTGGCTTATGAGGAGGCTTCTTTGCCATGGCCTTCTTTGGCTTGCTTGCAGAGGCCTCAACAGTGGTAGCAGCAGCAGCAGAGTCTTCATTAGATTTCCTCACTGCTTCCTTAGCTATTTTGGCTAGCTTGGCCTGGCGCTTGGCCCATTCATCAGGATAGTCCTCATCACGCTTGAGGCTGGTGGGATCAGCTTCTTGGCCAGGTGCCAATGGAGGTCTTGGGCACGGAGGATTAAGAGCGAATTTCTTCATATACTTGGGAGTAGCATATCGGTACTCCCTCCATTCCCGTGCCCATCTCCTCTCTATTCTTTGTATGCGCACCTTGCGCTGATTTTTTTCCTCCTTGCCAAATTTGGCCTCATCAGGAGTGCAATAATCCTTGTATATGTCATCAGGAATCTCGAAAGCGGTATTGACCTCAGGCCTCTTTCCTCCCTTCTGTGGCTTTTTACCGTCTGCCATTTTCTTCAGCTGAGGAATTTGAGCAATGGAATTCTCTGAAGAGGTGTGCAACTTTTCTTCAAGGAATGCTGCAAATGAGTTAAGTTGATGAGAACCTAGTGATTCAGTAGCGGGCATGTGTACCTATGAACAGAGTATAGTTGCGAGGAATTTGGAGAGGTCATATGCGTTCTCAGAAGGTTTTGCAATAAGAACAAGTTTGAGGAATTTGACCAGAAGTGTCTTGAAGAATTTCACTAATCGTTCTTTGACTTAGGTTCCAGAGTTGTACAGATTGAAAAATCCACACAATTGAGGAATCTTGAAGAAAAACGTTAAACAGATCAAGAACAGATGTTATGTGAGGTGTTCAGTGTGTGAAGATTTGAAAAATAAACACCTTTTGAAGATTTTGTAGAGACATCAGAATCAACAAGGGCAGTAAAAGTAACTTTTAATTACCCTTGACGAAGAACACGACGAACTTGGAAGTGTAGAGTTGAAGCTCGTCGGTTCAGATCTTCCACGCCCTAACTTGGCAGAGGAAGACAGCTACGGCGACGGCGGAGTGAAGAAATCCTCGGCCGGCGCGAGTACGACGGCGACGAGGTCGAGGCAGTGAAGCTCTTCCTCACCGGCGACGATGGAAGTAGCGCCGACGCTAGGGTTTTTAGAGCTCGAGCGAGGGAGTGAGGTCGAGCGGAGTAAAAACAAAGTGAGGATGGGGAGGGGTATTTATTGCCGAAGTGAAAAAAACTGTTCGCCCAAAGAAATTGGACGAACGTGCCCCTGACCCTTCTCATTCGCTAGACATGTGTCACCCATGTACTGAGAGGTGGCGATCGTGTGAGATCGTGGGTGAATAGATAAGTATTATCGTGGAATGTGGAATGGTTTAGGCGGCAACAGCCGAAAATTCAGATTAGAATATTTTAAAGTTTCGTTCGTAATTTCTTCAGCTGACAAGGACACAATGAAGACTTTGAACGAGTTTCAAGTAGAACGCACATGAAGAATTTGTGAATTGATTGGGTTGAGTTTAGCATAGAGGGGGAAGGGTCCGATCACATTCACTTAGCAGAAAAGGTAACTTGAAGAAATAGCAATAAGTGAATGTTGTAGAGGACATAAACTCATATAAACATATAGCCAATGAAGAAAAACAACGGAAACTGTGAAGACATTGCAAAGTTGAAGAAATTGAACAATTGAGGAATTTCAAAACTAGAGGAAAAACTCAAATGGAAGATTTTCAACTTTTGGTGGTGGCGTGACCCACCGTATAAGAATGATGATTTCAGACACCGCGTACAATTGTCGTAGGGTTCTGAGAATCAAATTCTTCGTTAATTTCTTCACACTTACAGTGTTAGTCTTCATTGATTGAAGAAAAACGTTTCTTCGCGTGTTGCACATCTAAGTCATCAATTTTGCATAAGTGTTAGGATGAGTGTCCTTTTCAAAGAACATTCAAAGATTCTAAGATATTTAGCTCACACCGCAACTTGCTAAATCTCTTCTCATCCAAGGGCTTTGTGAAGATATCGGCTAGCTGTTCTTCAGTCTTCACATGCTCAATAGAAATGTCGCACTTCAACACATGATCACGAAGAAAATGCTGACGAATCTGAATGTGCTTTGTCTTCGAGTGCTGAACTGGGTTATGAGCAATCTTGATTGCACTCTCATTGTCACAGTAGAGAGATACATTCTTCATGTTGACGCCGTAGTCCTTGAGAGTTTGCTTCATCCACAGCAATTGAGCACAACAAGAACCAGCAGCAATGCACTCAGATTCAGCAGTAGATAGTGATACGCAATTCTGTTTCTTCGAGGACCAACAGACCAAGGATCGTCCGAGGAAATGGCATGTGCCTGATGTTGACTTGTGGTCCACACGATCACCAGCATAGTCAGAGTCTGAATATCCAATGAGATCAAAAGCCGAGCCCTTGGGATACCATAATCCAAGTGTTGGTGTGTGAGCTAGATATCGAAGAATATGTTTCACAGCCTTATCGTGTGATTCCTTCGGTGTAGCTTGAAATTGGGCACACATGCAAACACTAAGCATAATTTCTGGCCTAGATGCACATAAGTACAATAAAGAACCAATCATGGAGCGGTATACCTTTTGATCGAAGTCAATACCATTTTCATCAGTGCATAGATGGCCATTTGTGGGCATAGGGATTTTGACGCCTTTGCAATCTTGCATGCCGAATTTCCTCAATATGTCCTTGAGGTATTTCTCCTAAGATATGAATATGCATTGTGTTGTTGATGAATTTGAAGACCTAAGAAGAATTTCAATTCTCCCGTCATAGACATTTGATATTCTTCACTCATCATATAGGCAAATTCATCACTGTACCGTTGGTCAGTACAGCCAAAAATGATATCATCAACATATATTTGGCACACAAACAATTCACCATCATAAGATTTAGTGAAAAGAGTTGGGTCAAGTGAACTGGGTTTGAAGCCTTTCTTCATGAGGAATTCCTTCAAAGTATCATACCACGCCCGAGGGGCCTGCTTGAGGCCATAGAGGGCCTTATTGAGTCTGAAGATTTTGTCAGGATTCTTTGGATCTTCAAAACCTAGGGGTTGAGCAACATATACTTCTTCCTCATGCTTACCATTGAGGAATGCACTTTTCACATCCATTTTATATAAAGTGATACCATGATGGTTAGCATAAGCAAGTAATATGCGAATAGCCTCAAGTCTAGCAACAGGTGCAAAAGTTTCATCGAAATCAATTCCTTCAACCTGTGTGTAGCCTTGAGCTACAAGCCGTGCCTTATTCCTCACCACAAGGCCATTTTCATCTGGCTTGTTGCGGTAGATCCACTTTGTGCCAATGATATTGTGCTTGCGAGGATCTGGACGTTTGACCAGTTCCCAGACGTTGTTGAGCTCGAACTGATGTAATTCTTCTTGCATAGCTTGAATCCACTCAGGCTCCAGAAATTCTTCATCTACCTTAGTGGGCTCTGTGATAGAGACAAAAGCAAAATGCCCACAAAAGTTAGATAAATGTGAAGCTTTTGAGCATGTGAGAGGACCTGGAATGTTGATGTCGCTGATGATTTTCTCAATCTACACTTCATTTGCGACACGAGGATGAGCTGGTTGGTGTTGAGGAACTTGATTAGCATTTTCTTTAGCATCATTTTCCTCGGGTGCATCAGCATGACGTTCTTCATGTTCTGGAATGATTTCTTCAACAGATTCTTCGGTAGGAATGACATCCTCAGTAGCCTTGAACTTGATAGTTTCCTCAGGTGACTGTTCATCTAACACAGAAGATAGGTGCTCTCTTTGCGAGCCATTAGTTTCATCGAACCGCACATCTACAGTTTCAACAACTTTGTGGTGAACGTTGTTGAAGACTCTGTAGGTGTGCGAGTCCTTTCTGTAGCCAAGCATAAAACCCACATGTGCATTCGGTGCAAATTTAGAGTTGTGATGGGGATCTCTAATCCAAAATTTAGCACCAAAGACTTTGAAACAACTCACATTGGGTTTCTTGTCAGTGAGGGGTTCGTATGCAGTCTTCTTGAAGAATTTGTGAAGATATACCATGTAGATGATGTGGCACGCAGTATCAATTGCCTCAATCCAGAAACGACGAGGCATCTTGTACTCATCAAGCATAGTGTGAGCCATCTCAACAAGGGTCATGTTCTTGCGCTCCACGACGCCATTCTGCTGAAGATAACTCATGCGTAATACCAAGTTCATCAAGATAGTCATCAAGACCAGAATTCTTGAACTCAATTCCATTAACACTTCTGATGTGCTTGATCTTCACACCAAAGTTGGTTGAAGCCCTCGAGGAAAATCGTTTGAAGATTTCTGCTGAATAATGATTAGGACCAAAGAGATCCATGTGAAGCAATTCAAATGGTTGAGTAGTAGTCATAATAGTCTTCGCTGGATGTTTGGCCTTGGTCATCTTTCCAGCTTCGCAGGCTCCGCACAAATGATCCTTGAGGAATTTGACATTCTCAATGCCAATGACATGCTTCTTCTTCGCGAGCATGTGCAAATTCCTCATGCCAGCATGACCAAGTCATCGATGCCATAGCCAGCATTCTGAAGCTTTTGCAAGTAGACATACAGCTGGTTGAGGTCCTGTAGAGAAATCAACAATATACAAATCTCCTTTCCTAAAGCCTTCGAAGACTTTGGAATTGTCAGCTTCCATGATCACAACACAATGATACTTGCCAAAGACAACAACTATATCAAGATCACAAAGCATTGAGACAGACATCAGCTTGTATCCTAAGGACTCGACAAGCATGACTTTGTCCATGTGTCGATCCTTTGTGATCGCAACCTTACCTAGACCCAATACCTTGCTTTTGCCTTTGTCAGCGAAGATGATATGCTTCAGATGCGATGGGGATAAGGGAACATCAATCAATAGGTTCTTGTCACCATTCATGTGATTTGTACATCCAGTATCGAGGACCCACTCATTGGCTTTGGGTTGATCATCCTGCAGAGGAATTAGTGCAGCTTACGAACTCAAATACTTCATCAGTGAAGAATATGACATCAATTTCATCAGATCAATTTCATCAAGCAATAAAACAGATAAAGCAGTATGAGGACGTGAGAAATGAGGATTCATTTCTTCATGATTAGCTTGCGTCCTTTCAGGCAAATTCAGGTCTCCAGCAAATTCTTCAGACGTTTAAGCACGTCTGGAGACCTGACCCTGCATAAGAAATTAGTTCTTTTTCTTCACCACCCACATCTGAAGGGGTGGCAAAGAGTTCATCACTCCGCGAGCTCCATACGAGAAAGGTGGCATAGAAGCCAGTCCACTTCGTTTCACATAAGAGGAGTTAGGATAAGCATATGAATAAGCAGAGAGATTCTTCGAGGACTTATGAACATAATGGTTAGAAGAATAATGCTCATATTCATAGCCCTTAAATCTTCCCTGCGAGACAGAAGAGTTAGCACGATGATGTTCATATGAGGACTTTGATCCTCTTGAGGAATTTGATCCACGTGAGGAATTTGGTCCGTATGAGGACTTGGATCCATATGAAGAATTTGGTCCATATGAAGAATTTGATCTGGGGTTCCTATTCTTCACAGGTGGTGTCATGAGGACATTCACCTGAAGACTTTCAAGGCACCTTTTGGGAACCCAGATTTTCTTCATAGGGGAACAGTTCCTACAGTTAGTGCCAACATATCTAGCAAAAACTTCACCATTTTGATTCTTGAACAGTTTATAGTTAGAGTCAAATGACTCATCAGTAGAATGAGGAGATTCACATGTGAAGCCAGATAAAGTAGACGGATCTACTGGAGGTTCCTTTGCAGCAACCCATGAGGTTTTGGGATACAGCTTAGGCTTCCAATAAGTCCCATCGGCGTTAAGTTTCCTCTCAAAGGCAATACCCTCTTTCCTAGGGTTTCTATTGAGGATCTGCTTTTTAAGAACATCATAAAGAGCCTGATGCCCTTTGAGGCTTTTGTACATGCCTATCATGTACAATTCCTTTAGCCCTGCATCATCAGTGATACTAGCATTGTCCTCAGATGAGGAATTAGTGATAGCAGAGACAGGTGAAGAATTTGTAACATTAGAAGCATTTGAACATTCAGTTGAAGAATTAGCAGATTCTAGTTCAGTGCACTTCAAACAGGTAGGAACAAATTCTTCCTGAGCAGCGCTGATTTGTTGAGCAAGTAATGAATCGCGCTCCTTCAGAAGATCTTCATAGCTCACCCTTAGCTTTTCAAGATCTTGCTTTCTTTGAAGACATTCATAGGAAAGCTTCTCATGATCAGATAAGAGAGTGTTATGATGACTTTGAAGGGTGTCAAACTTAGACTGAAGTCTCTGAAGACTTTCAGCCAAAGCTTTTGAATGATCCATTTCTTCACCCAACATATCATCGCTCTTATTTAGCATGTATTGAACTTTTTCCAAAGCTCTTTGTTGTTTAGTGGAAAGGGAAGCAAGTTTGACATAACTGGGTCCAAATTCATCACCAGATTCATCATCACTGCACTCGGATAGGTAGCATTCAGTTACCTTAGCACCTTTTGCCATAAGGCATGGTGTAGAAGATGATGATTCTTGTTCGAATGTCATCGCTTTGAGAGATTCCTTGAAGTCCTCAAACCAAGGATCATGACGGGTTCGATGACCTTCATAGCCTTCAGAGAAACGGTCACAGATAAGCTTCGCATGATCGAGATGCATGATATTCCTGAACTGATTTTGAGACAGACAGGAGCAAATGACGTCCTACGCCGTGAGGTTGAGAAGGGTGAACTTGCGAATGTCATCAGCTTCCGCCATCTCGCACAGATCGGTAAGACCAATCTCAGTGACGGTCCACAGCTCACTGCTCATCGCCATGAGACACTTCTTCATCATGGCCTTCCACTTGGGATACTCGTGACCGTCAAAGATGGGGCATGACAGGGTCTTCATTCCTATGGTCGACATAACTAAAACTCCAGGCGGTAAAACCAAAATCACACGGAACAAGGGAGTACCTCACTCTGATACCAATTGAGAGTGCGTTATATCGACTATAGGGGGGTGAATAGGTGATTTTTATGAATTCTTCACTGAGGAATTTCAAGGTGAGGAAATTCCTAAGCGAAGAACTACTTGCAGCGGAATAAGTACTCAGATGTAAACATAACAGAACACAAGCATGGTCATCATGATGAAATGAAGACAAGCACAGAGTACAAAAAGCGTAAACACAGGATAGCACAGGATGAAGACAAACATACTGAAGAAATTTAACTAAGGAAATTGGGAAAGTCTTCAGTCAAAGTCTTCAAACAGATATGAACAAGCACACAACAACTGTAATGAGGAAATGAAAGAGTTGAGGAAATAGAACCAGTAGGCTTGGTGTAGACAATGATTTGGTAGACCAGTTCCAACTGCTGTGACAGTTGTACGTCTGGTTGGAGTGGCTAGGTATTTAAACCAGAGGACACACAGTCCCAGACACCAGTCATCACTATATTCTCCTTGAGCTAAGGTCACACAGACCTCGCCCAATCACTCGTGGTAAGTCTTCAGGTGACTTCCAAACCTTCACAAACTCGGTCACTCGGCGATCCACAATTTCCTCTTGGATGCTCTAGACCATGACGCCTAACCGTCTGGAAGATGCACAGTCTTCAAAGGTAACAAGCGTCGGATCCACGCAGGATCAATCTCTTCAGTGATTCTCAATCACTTTGGGTTTGTAGGTGTTTGGGTTTGGGTCTCCTCACTTGATGATTTTCGCTCAAAGTCCTCGGAGGATGGGATGCTCTCAAATGACAAGTGTCAGTTTCTCTCGGAGTAGCCAACCAGCCAGTGGTTGTAGGGGGCGGCTATTTATAGCCTAGGGAGCAGCCCGACATGTCGGGAGGTAGGTGCGACATATGCCAACGGGTGGCTTATCATTGTGGGTGCCAATAAGACGTCGCTGGTGCCTGGAAACGGGATGAGGCAAAGACATGCACGCCGGCGGATCTTACCCAGGTTCGGGGCTCTCCGAGGAGATAACACCCCTAGTCCTGCTCTGCGGGGTCTCCGCATGATCACTAGATCAGGAAAAGTAGCTACAATTGCTCCTAGAGCTGTTGTGTTCAAGGGAGAAGAAGAACAAGGCTAGCTCTCGCTTCTCTCTCTCTATGGTGTGTGTGCTATGCTTAGAAGCCAACCCTTTGCATGGGTGCCCCGGGGGATTTATATAGGCCTACCCCCGGGGGTACAATTGTAATCCGGCTGGGCTCTGGTCCCAGCCGTCAGTGTCTACGCTCGCCGGCATCTCCGCCGGCTATTGGGGCCCGCCGACTAGTGGGTCCCGCCGGCTGCCGGCCTCTTGGTCGACAGGCTGGCCCCACCGCCTTGGGTCTTGTCGGCGGCTGCTTACTGTAGCCTCACCCCTGATGACGAGGGCTTCGTTGAGGTAATCGTGGCTACAGTGGGCCGCCTCGAGGGCCCTCACTGTAGCCTTACCTCGTCTTGTCTCCTTAATGTGGCGCATGCTTCGAGGGAGGGGGCAGCCGACTTCTGGGAGCCGGCTACGCCCTTGGCCGACTGGGGGAGGCCGGGCCGCCTCCGCGCCTCTCTCTGGCTGAGGGGGCCCGCCACCCGTGGGCCGTACCGGTGTCTACCGTGGGTGACGTCGAGGCTAGCATGGCTACAGTGCCGAGCCGGACGGGGGATGGCCGTCCCGTACGGCGCCCTGTGGCCATGCCTGCCTGCCTCGGGCTTCGGGGGTAGTGGGCCGCACTGTGGCCACACCCGTCTTGTCACCGTTATGTGGCGTAGCTTTGGTGGTAGCGGTCTTGGCCGGCTTCTTGAAGTCGGCATCCTTTACGGCCGGCTTCCTGGAGTCGGCCACCCCGTGGTTATCCTGGGGGAGGTTGCTGAGGCTGGGCCGCCTTCCGTGAGTCGACTTCAGAGGTAGCCGGCCAGGGAAGGTGGTCCAATGCTTGGAGTGCTCGAAGGCCCAAAGGCCTGATTAATTTTTTAGAAGAACCAGGGGTAGTCGGTTAGGCTACCCGTGGCCATTTACTCCGACAGTAGTCCCCGAAGCTGATTGGGCTTCGAGGTTGGGTAGGAGCTGAGAAGCTCGATCAGCTTCCTATCTTGACAAGTCGGCAGCTGGGAGCCGGCTTTGGTTTGGCGCGCCGCCTTGGTCCAAAACTCCGGAGTCGGAGGGCGGGAGCTCGCCAGCGCGCGCACCGGGCTGCGGGCCGGCCACTTGCTGTCTGCGAACCACGTGGCCTCTCTTGACCAGAAAGCCTGCCAGCCCACGCGCGCGACGGGACGTCGCCGCAGGGCGGGGGCCCGCCACGTCTACGCCCGGGCCCAGGCGCGGATTCTCTGCAGCCCGAAACCGCCCGCACGTCTCCTTGCGGCAGTTTCGGCACGCCTTTAGGGCGTAATAATCGCGAGGCGTGGGGGGAGTGGGCGCAGTTAATCCCACGTCTCACCCCACGTCCGGCCTCCCCGGCCTCACCTCGTGAGGCTATAAGTAGGGGGAGAGGGAGAGCGGCAGGCTCTCGCACGCTCCTCCTCTTTCCACCATCTCCTTTCTCTTGCCGTTTCTTGTGATAGCGCCTCGTCGCCGCGCTCTTCCACTACTCGTTCCTCCGCCGCCGCGCTCGTTTTCACCATGCCTCCCGCCACGGAGCAATATGGCGGGGATTGGGACGGCTCCAACGTCCACGAAGATCACATCGAGTTCCTCCGCAAGACGCGGCGGCTGCCCAGCGCGGACAAGGTGGAGGTTCGTCTCGCGCCGGCGAAGGAGCTTACGCCGGAGCCTCGGGAGGGCGAGCGGGTGGTCTTCCGCTCGCATTTCTTGCGCGGAATTGGCCTGCCCGTGAGCGCCTTCTTCCGCTCTTGGCTCGAGTTCTACCAGCTCCAGCAGCACCACCTCACCCCGAACGCGGTGGTGCTACTGTCTGCCTTCGTCACCCTGTGCGAAGGCTACCTTGGCATCCTCCCCACCCTCGAGCTCTGGGGGGAGTTCTTCCAGTCCAAGCTGGGCACGCGCTCGCAGGGCGTGCCGGCTCAGACTGGCGCCTTCATCGCGGCGCGGAGGGTGGCTGCCGACAACCCCTTCCCCATCATCACGCTGATCCAGTCGGTGAAACTATGGCAAAAGTCGTATTTCTACGTCAGAAACATCGCCCCGCAGGGCGACTACGTCAACCTGCCGGCCTACGTAGCCGGCCCTCCGGCGGGCAGGCAGCCCCAGTGGTCCTACCGGGCCGTGACTCTGACGCCGGCTGGGTCCGCAGCCGTCGCCCGAGTGCGAGCGATGACCCAGTCGGAGGGCTTGACGGGGCCCGACCTGCTGGCCGCCTTCGTCACGCGCCGGGTACTTCCGCTCCAGAGCCGTCCTCATTTGATCTGTCAGATGAGCGGCCAGCTCGATCCGAGCCGGATGTGCACCAAGGACATGCCGCACGAGGAGGTTGCCTACATGGTGAACTACCTCGCGAATTGCAAACTCTCCGAAGAGTGGCAGTTCAGCAAGGAGCCATATAGCCGAGCCAATCCACCGCCCACGGTATGCTCTCCTTGTCTCTTCTTTTTCTCTTAGCTTTGTCGCCGAGTTCCTTTGGCCGACTCTGACTAGTCGGCTTGTCTTCGACAGAGTCCTCTCCTTCGGCCTGCCAGCGGGTCGGATGCGGAGCGCCGATTCGTCCCCGACCGTACGCAGCACGACCTGGAGGACCCCGACTTGGGGGGCGGCCGCTATGGACGACAACACCAAGCCGGGTGGTGGCCAAGCCGGCGGCGAAGCAGG
Source organism: Aegilops tauschii subsp. strangulata (assembly GCF_002575655.3). Lineage (NCBI taxonomy): Eukaryota > Viridiplantae > Streptophyta > Magnoliopsida > Poales > Poaceae > Aegilops > Aegilops tauschii. The sequence goes on along the minus strand of NC_053040.3, from coordinate 436,423,066 downwards.
CGGCCCCGGGCACGGAGTCGCCTTCGACGACTGGCCGGACGATGATGAAGCCGAAGTCGTCCCGCGCCGCCGGCCGGCATCTGGACGTGGCGCGGGTTCCTCCGCTGCACCGCTTGCTCGGGGCAGTGGACAAAAGCGTCGCGCCGCCCAGGGTTTGTTCGGTAGTCGGACGAAGAAACCTAGGGGCGGGGCGGCAGCAACCAGGCGGGAGGAGGCGGCCGCGAAGGCGGCTCGCTTCCGCAAGACGGTGAAGCAACCACAGACTATGTCGGCGTAAGTTCGAATTCCTTTGTATACTCTTTTTTCTTTCTTTTTCTCTGGTGGTTCCTGAACCCTTGTCTTTTTCTCCAAATGACCAGAGCTCCGTTGTCGCTTGAGCGGGCGGCTGCCGCCTCCGTCGTCGAGTCGCCAAGGGGGTCTGGGAGCACCACTCGCCGCGTGGACCCCCGTGCCGACCTTCAGGAAGCGACAGAACGGAACGCGCGGGAAGCGTGGGAGGAGCGGGAGGCGTGAGAGGCGGAGGCACGAAAGGCGGCCGCCGCCCAGGCGGCGCAGGAGGAGGAGGCGGCGAAGGCGCTCGCCGACGCTGCAGCCAAGGCCCAAGCAGAGGCTGCAGCTGCTGCGGCGGCGGAGGAGGCCTTGATGGTCACCCCGTTGCGCGTCGCAGCGCCTGGGGCCATGGACCCCTCGCCAGAAGGAGCCGGCGGCGACCAGCCAGGGCTGGAGAGGGACGACGACGTCGTCGTCCTGGAGAGGGCGCCGGTCCCGACCCCGCCAACTGGGGCGGCTCAAGGTGGCCGGCCTGATCTGCCGCCTGCACAGTCAGCGGGGGGCGAGCCGGCCGCGAGGACTGGGAAGGCGGTCCGGATGCCGCCGAGCCGTCGTGCGGGGCAGGCTGCGTCGGAGCCACAGAAGGCCGCGTCGGAGCCACAGAAGGCCGCGTCGGAGCCGCAGCCGGCCGTGGGCTCCAGCTCGTCGGCCCAGGATGTGGAGGTGGCCAGCGCTACCTCGGGGTGGACGCCTGGCGGAAGGACGGCCGTGATGAACGTGGCCGCGCAGGACGTCCGGACCTGGCTCCAGGCCCAGGCTACGGCGCTGAGGCAGTTCACCGACGAGTTCCTTGCGACGCGGGCGGCCATCCGGGTTAGTCTTCCCATCTTGCTTCTTCTTGATCTTGATTTCTTCCGTGGGGGCGCGTCAGCGCACCCACTGGGTGTAGTCCCCGAGTTCCGAGTCGGTTGCTGAGCAGGCGGCTTGGAACTTCTTAGTGGATTTGGCTTTGCTATTCTTGTTCTTACTTCGATCTTCTGTCTATCTTGCAGGACTACCACAATCTTCGTGCGGCCGCCTTCAACTCCCAGGCTCGGGAGCTGACCCAGAAGACCGCCGACCTTACTGAGAGCCGGGGTACGTGCTTTGTTCTTTATCTCATGTGGGGGCGCGTCAGCGCACCCACTGGGTGTAGTCCCCGAGATTCGGGCCGACTGCTGAGCAGTCGGGTCGGATCTTCCTTGACGACTTCCTCTTACTGTTCTTTCTTTTTCTGCTGTCTCTGCAGCGGCCAACGCCGGTCTGAGGGCACAGCTGGGAGAGTCTCAGACTGCCCTTCGTGCCAAGGATGCCGAGCTCGCCGCCTTGGTGCAGGAACGCGACCGCCTGGCCAAGAAGTTGGCCGACCAGGAGGAAGGCCACAAGGCGGCTCTGAAGGCGGTGCAGAACCGCGAAGCCACCCTCCAGGCCGAGTACGAGACGGAGGCGGCTGGCTGGGCTGAAGCAAGGCAAACTTTGATCTCTGGCTATGGTCAGATCGAAGATCTGGTTGACGGTAAGCCGCCTACTTCTTCGTCCTTTCTTGCCGTCTGCCGCTTTTGGCTCGTTTTCTGACTTGGTGTTCTTTTCTTCTTCTCTTCTTCTTTCTTGCATAGAATATTTCCCTGGCTATTCTACCGCCGCCAACCAGACCATCGAGGCCCGCCGCCAAGCGCGAAGGCAGGCTGGCTTCGAGATTTCGCCAACCGCCGGCCGTTCGCTGGAGGAGCAGCTCTTGGCGATCCAGGCCCGCATCCAGCCGGCTCACCGACTGCTCCGCCGACTTCAGCGTGCCGGGGCGCAAGTGTTGGCCGCCCTCTGGCCCGGCCAAGTGGTTCCTCACACCCCCAGTCGGACCGCCGACTGGCTGGAGGTGGCAGTCGACCGTTTTGAAGCCTGGAAGGCCTCGGCGGCTCGGTCCGGAGCCAGGCGGGCGCTGGAGTTCGTCAAGGCCTGGTATCCCGGCCTGAGCCTGGATCAGCTGGCTACCTGGCGGCAGCAACCGACACGGAGCTGGAGCCGGCGCGGCCGGCTATCATCCGGCGGGCTTCGGCGATCACCGACTACACCGACACCAGCGTCTTCGCCCCCGAGGTAGATGACAACGGTGTCGCCCAGCCGGAGGAGTGGTTCGGGCTGAACCCGGCAGACGGTGAAGACTCGGCGGAGGAGATCGACTCCAGCGACAAGGGTGAAGAGGAGGAGGAGGATGGTGAAGACGACGAGCCGGCTGGTGGAGCAGCCGACCAGCCTCAGCCTGACCGCGCCTCCAGCACCACGTCGCGTGTGAGTGCGTCGCCTGCCACTGGTGGTGACCAAGCCGAGACCCGCTAGGCGGCCACTCCTTCAGCCGGCGAGGCCGTCTTCACCGACCAGCTCGGCTCCCGCACCGCGCCCTAGTCTAGTCTGCCGTCTTTTGTTTTCCTGTCCTGTTACTTTTGGAACAATACTCTGTTAAGTCTGCACAATTCCACCCACTGGGGGTGTATTCGAACCATGTTGATTGCCGGCCTGTTGGGGGCTTTATATGTATATATAACTTATGCATGCATTTGGCTTTTCCTCGTACTTTGCTTTTTATCTTTCTGCTGTTTCCTTTGCCGCCCTCCCTTGGTTGCCGCCTCCCCAGTCAGACAGTTGCTCTGCAATCTGTAGCTGGAGGAGTGCTTGGCCAATTGGGGGGGAGTACTCTAGCTTTGTTGGACTAAAGCTAAGTGTTTTAGGAAGCCGGCCAGCCGGCTGTTCTGACAGCCGGCAAGCGTGGTTGGAGGCCGTCTTTTTGCTATATAAGGTCGTTGGTCCTTAGCCGTTTTTCATGTGGGCATCCTTTCTGCCTTGCCTCTTGCTAGTCGGACAGTCGGTTCTTCGAGCTGCGACTTTCAGCAAGAGAGGACTCGGGAGCCGGCACACTACTTGTCTGACTTCAGGTAGAACTTTTAATATAGCACAAGGCGGCCAGTCCCCGGGCCGACTAGTCGAACCCGGTGCCCAACAAGAAATCAAATGTAATAATACATTCATGGATATGACACTTGTCATTCATAGATAAACAAAGGCAGTCCCCGAGTACTGTTCGGGGGGCCTGTTGGTTTGTACTTAATACAAAAGGGTAGCATGATACATACTGCTTTCAACTGTAAAATCTTCTCACGAGGTTTGCGTTCCATGGTCGCTCCGACTCCTTGCCGGAGTCGTCTCTCTTGCGTGCTCTTGGTTTTTGCGCGTCGATCAGGTAGTAGGAGTCGTTGCCTAATGCCTTGCTGATGACGAAGGGGCCTTCCCAAGGGGCCCAGAGCTTGTGCTGGCCGGCTGTTCGCTGGATCAGCCGGAGCACGAGGTCGCCCTCTTGGAAGGATCTTGGCTTGACCTTGCGGTTGTAGTAGCGGCGCAGCCCTTGCTGGTAGATGGCGGACCGGCTGAGTGTTAACAGCCGGCCTTCTTCCAGTAGGTCGACGCCGTCTTCTCTTGCTTCTTTGGCCTCCTCCTCCGTGTACATGGTGATCCGAGGCGAGTCGAACTCGATGTCTATTGGGATGACAGCCTTGGCACCGTACACGAGGAAAAATGGAGTAAAGCCGGTTGACTTGTTGGGTGTAGTGCGCAGACTCCAGAGGACAGCCGGCAGCTCATCGAGCCAGCAGCCGGCCGATCGCTCCAGTGGTACAACCAGTCGGGGCTTGATGCCGGAGAGGATGAGTCCATTTGCTTGCTCGACCTGGCCGTTTGACTGCGGGTGGGCAACGGACGCTAAGTCCAGTCGGATGCCCTGCGTCGCGCAGAAACGTGCCAGTGCTCCTTTGGCGAAGTTCGTGCCGTTGTCGGTGATGATGCTGTGCGGCACGCCGTACCGAGTAGTGATGTCAGTGATGAATGTCACGGCAGTCGGCCCGTTCAACTTCTTAATCGGCTTTGCTTCGATCCACTTTGTGAACTTGTCCACAGCGACAAGTAGATGCGTCAAGCCGCCGCGGGCTGTCTTGAAAGGGCCCACCATGTCCAGTCCCCAGACGGCAAAAGGCCAGGTGAGGGGAATGGTCTTGAGTGCAGAAGCCGGCAGGTGTTGCTTGGAACTAAAAACTTGGCATACTCTGCAGCTCTTGACTATTTCTTTAGCGTCCTCCAAGGTAGTCGGCCAGAAGAAACCATGGCGGAAAGCCTTGGCCACAAGTGATCTTGAGGCTGCGTGGTGGCCGCATTCGCCTTGGTGGATATCCTTGAGGATTGCCACTCCTTTTTCTGGCTCGACACAATGCTGGAAGACCCCAGTGACGCTGCGCTTCACAAGCTCTCTGTTGATTATTGTATATGCTGCGGCTCGTCGTTGCACTAGTCTTGCTGAGATCTCATCAGCCGGCAACTCTCTGCTGACTAGGAACTTGAGAATGGGCTGGGCGCATGATGGAGCTGTGACTTCTTCTTCTGTTAGTGTAGCCACCATGACTCGGGTGGGTGGGTTGGGTGGCGTGGAATTGGAGTCGGCCACCGCTTCTTGTGTCGTTGCAGTCCCTGGGCCGACTGCTGCAGTCCCCGGGCCGGGTTCTGAAGTCCCCAGGCCGGGTGCGACTACGGCAGTCCCCGGGCCAGTTGTCGAAGTCCCCGTGCCGCCTGCGGGTTTTCTCCAGTCGGATCCGGCTGCATCTGGCGCAGGCGGTACGAAGATAGAGTCCGACTCTGGAGACGGCTTGATGGACGGCTTGAGGAGGCGCTGGAGGGAGACGCCAGTCGGTATGGCTTGTCGGGTGGAGCCGATCCGTGCTAGGGCATCTGCTTGGTCGTTGTCGGCCCTTGGCACGTGAAGGAACTCGCACCCTTCGAAGTATCCGCTGATCTGCTGGACGAGGAATCGATAGCTCGCCATGTTCGTGTCCTTGGCGTCCCAGTCGCCAGACGACTGCTGGACCACCAAGTCTGAGTCGCCGTAACACAGGATCCGGCGTATGCCGAGCTCTTTGGCTAGCCGGAGCCCATGTACGAGCACCTCGTACTCGGCCACGTTGTTGGAGGCGGCGAAGTGGATCTGCAGCGTGTACTTGAGCTTGTCGCCTTTGGGAGAGGTGAGGACGATGCCGGCTCCCAAGCCGGTGCGCATCTTGGACCCGTCAAAGTGCATCCGCCAATGGGTAGAGTCGGGAGCCGGCGGCAGGTACTGGGTCTCGGCCCAGTCGACGAGGAAGTCGGCCAATGCTTGGGACTTGATGGCGGTGCAGGGTTGGTAGAAGATCGTGTAGGGCGCCACTGCGATGGCCCATTTAGCCACCCGGCCGGATGCATCCCGGCTGCCTATGATCTCGGCAAGCGGGGCGGTGCACACGACCGTGATGGGGTGCTCTTGGAAGTAGGGCTTCAGTTTCTTGGCGGCGAAGTATACCCCATAGCACATCTTCTGGTAGTGCGGGTAGTTCTGCTTTGAGCTGGACAGCACTTCGCTCAGGTAGTACACCGGCCTCTATACTAGCTGGGCTCGGCCTTCTTCCGGGCGCTGGACCACAACAACAGTGCTGACTACTCGGCTAGTCGCGGCGATGTAGAGGAGCATGGGCTCCTTTTCAGTCGGCGCTGCCAGGACAGGCGGAGTGGTCAGCATTTTCTTCAACTCATGGAAGGCTTGGTCGGCTTGGTCATTCCACTCGAAGTGAGCGGACTTCTTCATAAGTCGGTACAGGGGGAGAGCCTTCTCTCCTAGTCGGCTGATAAAACGATTCAGGGAGGCCAAGCAGCCGGTGAACTTCTGCACATCTCGCAGCTTGGTGGGAATCTCCATCCTCTCGATGGCCTTGATCTTGACGGGGTTGCACTCGATGCCGCGTTCGGAGACCAGGAAGCCTAGCAGCTGGCCGGCTGGCACTCCGAACACGCACTTCTCGGGGTTGAGCTTGATTTGGAATCGGCGCAAGTTGGCGAATGTTTCTTTCAGGTCTTCCAGCAAGGTGCCGCGCTTCTCTGTCTTCACCACAATGTCGTCTACATAGACGTGGGCATTTCTGCCAAGTTGTTTCAAGAGGCATTTCTGCATGCAACGCTGAAAAGTGGCACCGGCATTCCTCAAGCCGAATGTCATAGTCAGGTAGCAGAAAGCTCCAAAGGGTGTGATGAAGGCAGTCTTCAGGCGGTCAGCTGGGTCCAACTTGATCTGATGGTACCCTGAGTAGGCGTCCAAAAAATCAACAGCTCGCATCCGGCTGTGGAGTCTATCACTTGGTCAATCCGTGGCAGAGCAAACGGATCCTTTGGGCAGGCCTTGTTCAGGCTAGTGTAGTCTATACACATACGCCACTTGTTATTCTTCTTCAGAACCAGAACTAGGTTGGCAAGCCACTCTAGAAAGAACACTTCCATGATAAAGCCGGCGGCAAGGAGCCGGGCTATCTCTTCTCCCACGATTCTTCGCTTCTCTTCTGACAGTCGGCGGAGGGGTTTATTTGACCGGCTTCGCGTCGGCGCGGACATGTAATTTGTGCTTGGCGAAATCATTCGGGACACCCGGCATGTCCTTTGGGGACCATGCAAAAATGTCTCGATTCTCACGGAGGAAGTCGACGAGCTCGCCTTCCTATTTACTGTCCAAGTTCGCCCCAATGACAGCGAACCTCTCCGGGTTCTCCGGGTCCAGAGGTATCTTCTTCGTTTCTTTGGCAGGCTGGAAAGAGCCCTGCGCGTCACAATCTTTGGGGTTGGGGGACAGGGCCGGCTGCTTGCCGGCCATGGCCACAACCCGCTCCAGCATCTTCTTCTCCTCTGCCACCACGAGGGACTCGGCCAGCCGGCTGCTGGCCATGGCACACTCGATGGACTTCTTGTAGTCGCCGGCTACCGTGATGATCCCCTTCGAGCTTGGCATCTTCATCTTCAAGTAGGCATAGTGGGGCACAACCATGAACTTGGCCAGAGCAGGTCGGCCAAGCAGAGCATGATAGGGGCTCTCCAAATCCACTACCTCGAACCAGATTGCTTCTTGGCGAAAATGATCTTTGTCTCCGAAGAGAACATCCATTTTGATCTTGCCGATTGGGGAGCAAGACAAGCCGGGGACGATACCATGGAAGACGGTGCGGCTCAGCATAAGCTGCTTTGCTTTGATGTTCAGCTTCTCCTTGGTATCGCGGTACAGTATGTTGATACTGCTTCCGCCATCTATCAGGACGCGGGAGAATCGGGCAGCTCGCCTCTCCGTCGCGAGGGTGACATCCAAGACCATTGCATAGGAGCCAGGAGAGGGCATCACCTCTGGGTGGTCGGCCAGACTCCAGCTGATTGGCTTCTCTGACCAGTGCATGAACTCGGGGGCGCTAGAGGCGACTGCATTAACTTCTTGATGCTGTCGGCGCCGACTGCGCTTGTCGTCGGCTTGACTGGTGAAGACGACGTAGGCGGCGTGCTCTTCAGGGAATTTGTCTTGGATGGCGCCGACTGCTGGCCGAGCCGCTGGCTGCTCGGGGGCTGGAGGCGGCGGACCGGGAGGCGGAGGCGGCAACATCCCCTCGCCCTTGGTGATTCGCGTGAGCCAGTGGCATTTTCGGGTCTTGTGGTTAGACGGCTTCGCGCCACTGTGGAATTTGCAGGGGGCGTCAAGAGCCTGCTCGTAAGAGAAAGCCGGCTGCCAAGCCGGCCTGCCACACTTCTTCTTGGGAGCGGGCCGTTCTTCGGGCTTCTCATCTTCAACGGTGGCCACCTGCCGACTGGTGGAAGTCGGCATGGGGGCCTTGCGCTTGTGATCGTTCTGGTAGGGGCGCCGATTAGGGTCGCCGGCCGGCGTCTTGGGAGCCGCAGCGATCACCTTCCCCGAGGCGTCTACTCGGAGCTCGGTCTTCATCGAGGAGTCGGCCGTGGCGTACTTGTCCGCGATGACCAGCAACTCGTCGAGGGTAGCCGGCTCGTCGCAGAGGAGTCGGTGCTTGAGGAGGGTGCCCTCTCGGCTCCCGGCGGTGAAATACTCGATGGCCTGAACCTCGTGCACCCCCTCGCAGGAGTTGCGGAGCTCGGCCCACCGCGTGAGGTAGTCGCGGGTCGATTCGTTGGGCCCTTGGACGCAGAGGGAGAGCTGGCGAGGCTTGGGAGGCCGCTTGTAGGTGCTGGTGAAGTTGCGGACGAAGACTTCCGTGAAGTCCAGCCAACTGTTGATGTTGTAGGGCTCGAGGCTGTTGAGCCATGTCCGAGCCGTGCCTTGCAGCATGAGGGGGACGTACTTCACGGCGACGCGCCGGTTGCCGTTGACTATGCTGACGACCGTGGAGTAGTCGATGAGCCAATCTTCCGGCTTTACTGAGCCGTTGTACTTGGGCGTGTCTCTGGGGAGTTAGAACCCTTTGGGGAAGGGCTCGTCGCGGATGCGGGGGCCAAAACATGGCGGGCCGACATCGTCTTCTTCTTCTAACGCCAAGGATCGAGCAAGGCGGTCGATCCGGTGGCGGGCGTCGTTCTCGCCGACTCCTTCTCGGCGGCCGAGTCGGTCGCCAAGAGTCGGGTGCGTGATAGGCAGCGGGGTGAGACGTCTCTCTCTTCTAGGTGGGGGAGGAGGCAGATTTCCTTGGTGCTCCACTGCTCGCGGGCGACCTTCCGCGTCGCACTCGATGGTGATGCGAGTCCGGCTGCGGCTGGCAGCCGGCTCCTTGTCTTTCTTCTGGAGGGCGCCGCTCGCAGTCGGCGAGCGGGACGTCGCGGCGTGCTCCCGGCGCGGGGGATGACTATCAGCACGGGCGCGGGCTTCGTGCCGTTCTACAGCCGCGTCGATCAGCTGCTGGATCCGTCTTGTCATGTAGGGGAGCATATCGGCTCCCAGCCCATTGAGCTCTTCTGCGGCCGCCTCAGCGGTTCGCAAATTCTCGAGCGGGGTGGCGTAGACGGGGCGATCTGCCCCCAGCATGCTGGCGACGGCCGCGCCGCGCTTCTGGACGAAGCCGGCTCGGCTCGGGCCGCTAGGCGGCGGCGTGCCGAAGGTGGCGCGGTCGACTTCGCGCTGGTGGGCCTTGGTGAGGCGTCTCATGGAGGCTATCTTCTGGCCTTCCGCGATGAGGGCGAGGCGGCGTGCCTCCAGGGTCTCGGCGTTGGCGTCGGCCGGGATGGGGACGGAGAGGTCGTGCATCGCCGCTTGCAGGGCGTCGTGGGCATTCTCGCCCGAGTTGGCGACGTGGCTGATGACCAACACTTCGGTGACGGCGCTGCTGCCGCTGTCAGCTTGAGGGAGGGGATCGTCAAAGACCACGACGTCGGAGGGGTAGGCGTCGAGCGATGCCGTGTCGGAGTCGACGAGCATCGGGTCGGTGGAGCCGACTGACTCCATATCTACAGCAGGCTCGCTGGAGACGTGAAGCTGGTCGAGGAGGCCGACGAGGCGGCTCTCGGGGTAGTCCGTGCCTGCGTCGGACGCAGGCTCATCGGAGATGCGAGTCTCGCCGAGCAGATCGGCGAGGCAGCTCGCTGTGCAGGCGTCGTCGACGCCTTGCAGCGCGTCGAGGAAAATGCCATCGGGCGCAGCAGGCTAGCTGCGCTCGCGGGGGAGGAAGAGGGTTCCCGTCCAGAACAGGTCTCCGGACGACGGTGCACCTGGCCCCACGGTGGGCGCCAAATGTCGGGTGGTAGGTGCGACATATGCCAACGGGTGGCTTATCATTGTGGGTGCCAATAAGACGTCGCCGGTGCCTGGAAACGGGATGAGGCGAAGACATGCACGCCGACGGATCTTACCCAGGTTCGGGGCTCTCCGAGGAGATAACACCCCTAGTCCTGCTCTGCGGGGTCTCCGCATGATCACTAGATCAGGAAAAGTAGCTACAATTGCTCCTAGAGCTGTTGTGTTCAAGGGAGAAGAAGAACAAGGCTAGCTCTCGCTTCTCTCTCTCTATGGTGTGTGTGCTATGCTTAGAAGCCAACCCTTTGCATGGGTGCCCCGGGGGGTTTATATAGGCCTACCCCCCGGGGGTACAATTGTAATCCGGCTGGGCTCTGGTCCCAGCCGTCAGTGTCTACGCTCGCCGGCTTCTCCGCCGGCTATTGGGGACCACCGACTAGTGGGTCCCGCCGGCTGCCGGCCTCTTGGTCGATAGGCCGGCCCCACCATCTTGGGTCTTGTCGGCGGCTGCTTACTGTAGCCTCGCCCCTGATGACGAGGGCTTCGTTGAGGTAATCGTGGCTACAGTGGGCCGCCTCGAGGTCCCTCACTGTAGCCTTACCTCGTCTTGTCTCCTTAATGTGGCGCATGCTTCGAGGGAGGGGGCAGCCGACTTCTGGGAGCCGGCTACGCCCTTGGCCGACTGGGGGAGGCCGGGCCGCCTCCGCGCCTCTCTCTGGCTGAGGGGGCCCGCCGCCCGTGGGCCGTACCGGCGTCTGCCGTGGGTGACGTCGAGGCTAGCATGGCTACAGTGCCGAGCTGGACGGGGGATGGCCCTCCCGTACGGTGCCCTGTGGCCATGCCTGCCTCGGGCTTCGGGGGTAGTGGGCCGCACTGTGGCCACACCCGTCTTGTCACCGTTCTGTGGCGTAGCTTTGGTGGTTGCGGTCTTGGCCGGCTTCTTGAAGTCGGCATCCTTTACGGCCGGCTTCCTGGAGTCGGCCACCCCGTGGTTATCCTGGGGGGAGGTTGCTGAGGCTGGGCCGCCTTCCGTGAGTCGGCTTCAGAGGTAGCCGGCCAGGGAAGGTGGTCCAATGCTTGGAGTGCTCGAAGGCCCAAAGGCCTGATTAATTTTTTAGAAGAACCAGGGGCAGTCGGTTAGGCTACCCGTGGCCATTTACTCTGACACGACATGATAAGACATAAATGCCCTTCAATGATATGACCGTTAGGTGCGTAGATATTTTGGGACAGCTGGTGCGTAGCACAACAACGGTCGAAAATTTGAGTATCAAATTCCTCAGGGCTATCATGTTCCTCACTGTGTAGGCAATCCGCACTGGCGAATTCCTAACTCCTCAGTCGGAACAAATTCCTCAGAGACCAGAAGAACTTCGTCTCTATCACTGAAGAAATTGACTGAGTTGTATGAGATTTCCAATAGCTTCACTCGAAGGGATTGGTAGGTGTAGGATTTTTAGTTGGGCATCACATGGAAATTTTTCCTTAGTATTTCCTCGACCCCCTTTAAAAGTACGGTGTTTCCTATGACTCACGAAAGAGAAAATGAATATAAGAAAACAAAAGTCTTCACGCTTCATATTCCTCGAATGAATACCAAGTCTTCAAGGTCACACAAGTTTCTTCACTTTCAAAGTCTTCAGAAATCCAAAGTCTTCAGTCGAAGACATTCATTTTTAGGGGTCGACTTTCTCTGTAAATATCAAACTCCTCATAGACTTATAGACCTGTGTACACTCACAAACGCATCAGTCCCTCAACCTATAAGTCTTCAATACACCAAAATCACTAAGGGGCACTAGATGCACTTACATTTGTAATGATGAATTGTTCTGCATAAGAAATTGCACAAACAAGAGTAATTGTTCTCGAAGAAAATAAAAATGTATCAATAAAAATTGATTGGACAGCTTTCACCTGATTTGTCTGGACGAAAAATGAGTCGTATATAGCATCCATAGATCACCTCCAGTAACTTCAACTATGATTTAGCCACTCTCTCGTGGCTGCGGTGGAGGTGGCGGCTTAAAGCGCGGAACCGGGTGGCTCAGAATGATCCTCTGGGTGATTTTTTTACTTTTTTTAGTCCATCGGGTCAACTTCCCTTCTTATTTAGTTTTTCTCCCCTATTCACACTTGGCGAGACAAGGCTGCCCAGCAGGGGCGCGTTGGCCCAACGGGTCAACAGAAGCGGGCGCAAGAGGCCAACGGGCGGCTCAGGCGCGGCTGTGGGTCGACGTGGCTCCAGGCGGGTCGATGGGACTCTGGCAGAGCGAGACTCGGCGGCACGCGAGAGCCCACGGGGCGGCGCACACTCCAGCAAGGTGGCTCGGATGCGGGCACACTTGATGCGGCAGATGGAGAGGCGGGCGGCGGTTCGAGGCAAAGGTAATAGCAACGGCGGCTTGCGGTTGAGACAGGGCCAGCGGCGGCGGCTCGGTAAGTAGCAGAGGTGGTTGTGACCTCCTTGGGGGCGACGCGCAGAGTTGGAGCGAGCCACGAACCGGAGGCAGCGGCTCGACGAGGCCGGCCACGGCAGGGGTGACGTGGAAACCGGCTTTGCGACAGTGGCTCGTAGTCCGGGCCTGCGGAGGAGGGCTGGACGGCTCGCCGGCACAGGTGAAGCGACCGGCGGCTCAGGACAGAGCCAACTCAGAGGCAGCCGGCCGCCGAAGGCGGTTCGGACGGTGGAGACGAGGCCGGCGCAACCGGCGGCTCAAGGCCGTGGTGATTTGGCAACTTGGCAACAGAGTCGACTCTAGACCAGTTCGACAGAAGTGGATGGCGGCTCAACGGCTCCGGCGGTTTAAGGCAAGGGCGGGGACCCCTCGAAGGTGAGATTCCAAGGCGTGGCGGCGACTTGAAGTTCAGCGAACCAACGGGTTGCTGGGGGAGCGGGGGCAGCTGGAGGCCGTGGAAATCCCGACGGTGACTCTGGCGGTTTAGAGCTGCAGCACCATGTGACATACAAGATGAGCCGGCGAAGGCAATCTTGACGCAGCTGGGCCTGCGGTACTGCAGAATAGGGGCCTGCCCTCGGCGGGCGACTCAAGGCCGCAGGAGTGGCGGCTCAAGGCTGCGGGCCAGGCGGTTCTTTTGTGGAGGATGACTGGCTTCTTGGAAGCAGAAAACTCAATTCGAAAAACATGCTAGCGGTGACTTGACCGCGGTGAGTCACAGTGGGTCAACGGAGCAGGGGGCGGTTCACCTGCAGTATAAATGGATTGGCGGCTCTCCTGTTGTGATGGATGCAGTGCAGGGATCTCCAACGGAGCAGGGCAGCTCAACGCGGACAGCGGAAATAGCAAGGCGACTCTCAGGTGTGTCCGGTAACTTATCGCGGAGGTTTGGTAGGGATGGCTCAAGGTCAACCACGGTGGATGAGCCAGCTTGCTTGCGGCGGGTCATCGTGACTGAAATAGATCGATACGATGGTGGCAGGGCGAGTCGAGGTCCATGGTGAGGCGGGTCACCGCATCAGCGGCGACTTGCGCGGTTTGCATCTTGCAACAGATGCCAGGTTGGCCTGGTGCCGCGACGGTGGCGATTTGAGGCAACCGGGGGTCACTGCGGCTCTCCGGCTTGGAGACGGCGACTCGGTGAGATACAACAGCTGTTTATGGCGCAGCAGAGGAGGCCCTTGGCGGCTCGAGGTGTAACGGATGCGGCCGTAGAAAGGTGCATGGGGTCACAGGCGGCATTCAGTGCAGAAGAGGGAAAGCCGGCCGCGGAGGACAAGCAGCGGCTCGGCCACTGCGGCTGGTGGTTCGATATGGAAACGGCACATCGTCAGTTGACTCCTCAGCGGGCAAAGGTTTGCAAGGTTGTGCATCTCTCTGTTTCAACAAGAACACAAAGCGACTCCGAGGATGAGAATTTTGTAGTGCAGTTTAGTCAATTGATAGTCAATATTTGCTGGCGGATACGTGAGCCCCATTGTATCTGACACTGATCAACTAGAGATCTGTAATCTGAGATGCGGTGAGTGCGACGGCGGCCCACAGGCGGCTCACAACAGCGAGGTGAGGCCGCAGTTGGGGCGGGTCAAGCGACGCGGAAGACTGATATGACTTGAGGTCGGCCCGAGATGCACTAGCAGCGGCGGCTGATATGACTTCAGGTTATGATAGCGACTCGGAGGCGGAGACTGCCCGGAGACGATCTAGTACGAAGATGACTCGGAGCCGATCTGAAGCCATGGGAACGACTCGGAGACGGAGACTGCCCGGAGACGATCTAGTACGAAGATGACTTGGAGCCGATCTAAAGCCATGGGAACGACTCGGAGTCTGCCTGCAGAGGTGATGACGGCGCCCGGTGGCTCAAGGCGAGGCCGAGTGAAGGCGGCAGCTCACGACTGTAGAAGCGGCGATGGAAACCGGCGGTTTGAACAGAAGAAGTAGTGGGTCGTTAATGTTGCTGACGAGTTGTGGAGTCCGTACCACTTTATGCCTCCTGAATTGCACTGATTTTGGCTTCTTGTAGGAAGCTGATACTTGTGTTGATCTCGGCGATTTACGGCAACACCAAATCGTAACCCTATTTTTTTCCTTGACTTTTTTTTAAACCTCACAGATCGTAAATCTGAACTGATAAACTCAAACGGATGCAAAATCCTTCCAAGCCGGCTCTTCCTTAACCAGGAACTTTGCGAACTTCTCAATCCCTGGGAAGGTCCCTCCAAGAACTCGTCACCACCGTGCGCAGGCCCCACGGTGGGCGCCAACTGTCATGGAATTGTCACGGCAGATGTCCTAGTGTGAGGACTTAGTCGTGAGGCCAACACATCTATGTGGTAGCTTGAGAGGGGTTGATCGGAATCGAGAGACGCAACACAAGACAAGGGTTTAGACAGCTTCGGGCCCTGGGAAACATCATCCGGTAATAACCCTACATGTTGTTTGTGGCTAGGTCTCATTATGATCATGAGGGAGTCGCCGTAAACCGGCTCTCCTAGTTGTGTCTAGCCTTAACAATTGAAAGTGCGTTATATCGACTAGAGGGGGGTGAATAGGTGATTTTTATGAATTCTTCACTGAGGAATTTCAAGGTGAGGAAATTCCTAAGTGAAGTACTACTTGCAGCGGCATAAGTACTCAGATGTAAACATAACAGAACACAAGCATGGTCATCATGATGAAATGAAGACAAGCACAGAGTACAGAAAGCGTAAACACAGGATAGCATAGGATGAAGACAAACAGACTGAAGAAATTGAACTGAGGAAATTGAGAAAGTCTTCAGTCAAAGTCTTCAAACAGATATGAATAAGCACACAACAACTGTAATGAGGAAATGAAAGAGTTGAGGAAATAGAACCAGTAGGCTTGGTGAAGACAATGATTTGGTAGACCAGTTCCAACTGCTGTGACAGTTGTACGTCTGGTTGGAGCGGCTAGGTATTTAAACCAGAGGACACACAGTCCTCACCGTATTCTCCTTGAGCTAAGGTCACACAGACCTCGACCAATCACTCATGGTAAGTCTTCAGGTGACTTCCAAACCTTCACAAACTCGTTCACTCGGCGATCCACAATTTCCTCTTGGATGCTCTAGACCATGACGCCTAACCGTCTGGAAGATGCACAGTCTTCAAAGGTAACAAGCGTCGGATCCATGCAGGATCAATCTCTTCAGTGATGCTCAATCACTTTGGGTTTGTAGGTTTTTGGGTTTGGGTTTCCTCACTTGATGATTTTCGCTCAAAGTCCTCGGAGGATGGGATGCTCTCAAATGACAAGTGTCAGTTTCTCTCGGAGCAGCCAACCAGCTAGTAGTTGTAGGGGCCGGGGCAGCTATTTATAGCCTAGGGAGTAGCCCGACATGATAAGACATAAATGCCCTTCAATGATATGACCCTTAGGTGTGTAGATATTTTGGGACAGCTAGCGCGTAGCACAGCAACGGTCGGAAATTTGAGTATCAAATTCCTCAGGGCTATCATGTTCCTCACTGTGTAGGCAATCCGCACTGGCAAATTCCTAACTCCTCAATCAGAACAAATTCCTCAGAGACCAGAAGAACTTCGTCTCTGTCACTGAAGAAATTGACTGAGTTGTATGAGATTTCCAATGGCTTTACTCGAAGGGACTGGTAGGTGTAGGATTTTGAGTTGAGCATCACTTGGAAATTTTTCTTTAGTATTTCCTCGACCCCCTTTAACAGTACGGTGTTTCCTATGACTCAAGAAAGAGAAAAAGAAACTACGAAAATAAAAGTCTTCACGCTTCATGTTCCTCGACTGAATACAAGTCTTCAAGGTCACACCAATTTCTTCACTTTCAAAGTCTTCAGAAATCCATAGTCTTCAGTCGAAGACATTCATTTTTAGGGGTCGACTTTCTCTGTAAATATCAAACTCCTCATAGACTTATAGACCTGTGTACACTCACAAACGCATCAGTCCCTTATCCTATATAAGTCTTCAATACACTAAAATCACTAAGGGGCACTAGATGCACTTACAATCTCCCCCTTTTTGGTGATTGATGACAATATAGGTTAAGTTTTCAACGGGGATAAACATATGAAGTGTAAATACTGATACTGAGGAATTTGATTGCAAGATATTGAAGAACTCCCCCTGAAGATGTGCATAGTGAGGAATTTTCTTTTGAAGCATTGCACACTTGAACAGTGGTATCATGGAGATCTCCCCCTATATCTTGTAATTCATACACGCATGTAACATATGATATGAAGAATTTGAAATGCATGATGAAATATGGTGATGATGTAATTCAGCATGCGTGCAATAACATTAATGAGGAATAAGCATGCAGAAAATCTTAGTAAAAGTATCAGACCACCATAGAGTTTAAGATTACAACTCGATCGAATAAAGTCTCAGAAGAACGAGAGTTGTAACTTAGCAAAAAACGCCCATATAAGTAGACCTGCTTGAAGACTAACTCAAATTTCTCCCCCTTTGTCATCGAATGACCAAAAGGATGGAAAAATGAGAACTAATGCCCCTGAATAATATCAAGTTGATGGAGGAGCGCCAGCGTTGTTGGGGTCGGTTGTCGTCCAAGTCTTCATGCTCATCGGTTTCACGTTATGAGGAATATGAGCTGGCCACCAAGGAAGGAACCTCTTGAATTTCTTTGGTGGAGGAGCAGACCTGTTGAAATCCTCCTTTAGACCCATTTGCTTCAGATCTTCTTCACCATACAGATGTGATAAGACAGCCCAGGTGCGACCGAAGACTTCATGGAGGTAGTAATGGTTTTTCTTCACTGCATTGTGTGTAGTAGTCATGTTGTGAAGAATAGAACCAAACTGACGCTTAACCATTTGTGGTTTCGATCCACCTTCTGGTGAAGACTAAGAAGAAGCTCACGGTCAGTCATCACCTTTGGAGCTATAGCTTGAGGATTTGTCTTTGATGCATTAGCGGCAGAATCATGAGTGGCAGAGTCATCATTGGTGGAGTAAGATGCAGCTTTACGAAACTGACCATCCAATGGACGAATGCCTTCATCTATAACTGCAGCGGCCTTTCCCTTTTCATCAGCTAAGGAATATGTCCGCTTGAGGACTTCAATCGGGGGCAAGTAGCTGAGGTGATTCTGAAAATCAGCCTTGTAGTTGAGTTAAGACCTTATTCTAAGGAATCTCATAATCCACGGTGCGTAAGGCTTCAGCTCAAACGGAGAGAGTGCAACATTTGCCAGAGTCCTCATGAAGAAATCATGATAGTTGACGGGAATGCCATGCATGATATTGAATAGCAGATTCTTCATGATGCCAACGACTTCTTCATCAGTCGAGTCGTGGCCTTTTTAGGACTCAGAGTCTTCATTAGAATACGATAGACTGTTCTTGGCACGTACAGCAATTCCTTCACAAGGAATTTGGTCCTTGGGGCTTGACTGGGCGTCAGTGGCTTCATCAGAACTTGCATGTAATGAGCAGTAAGTTCAGGTTCATGGTATAGGCAACGAGCTCCTTCAAGGGGAGGACTGATTGGCAGGGCATGAAGTAATTCAGAGGCCGGTGCTTTGAAGTGAGCATTTTCGGTCATCCAGTCCAATACCCAAGAGTTGATATCATCAGCGTCTCCTGTGATGTGCAGCGTTGCATAGAACTGAAGAATAAGTTCTTCGTTCCAATCAACAATGTCAGAGCAAAAGTTGAGCAGTCCTGCATCATGAAGCACACTGAGGACTGGGGTAAAGCAAGGTAGTGATTCCATGTCCACATGAGGAATATGCTCGTGGTCGAAGACTTTGTCCTTGTTGAAGAGCAGTGAAGAATAAAAATTTGCTTGGCTGGCCGTCCAGAAGCGCTTCCTTCTAAGACGAGCAGAGTCATAAGGATTATAGTCTGTGAAGAACACATGCTTGCCGAAGAAGTCATCAGCCTCGAATTTCTGCTTCTTTGATAAGGGATCCTTTGGCTTGGGCTGAGGGGTATCGGTCAATTGCATCACCACCTCAGGAATTGCAATCTCAGGATCCATAGGCTGAGGAATTTCAGCTTCTGCTTCAGTGGCAGCCTGGGCCTTCAATTCTTCATTAACATTTTCTTCAACACTAGTGGCTGGAATCTCTTCATGGACAGACGGTGTGGCATGAGGTTCTTCAAATCCCATTTGAACTGTAGTCACTGGGGACTGAGGAATTTGTTGCAAAGGTGTGAACAGAGGAGAATTGGGGTGCTGACTTTCCCAAAAGTCATCATTCATCACTAGTGTAGTGCTTCCAATGTCCAGATCTTCTTCTTCACTCTTTTCCTCAACGCCGGCCTCTTCAGCAGTGAACTGAGGCATGGGCGATGAGACTATTGGGGTTGAAGGGATTGCGTCCGCTTCAATTTCTTCATCCAACTACTCTGAAGAAGCAGCAGAAGGAATATCCTCATCTGATCCGCTTGGGATCGCATAGTCTTCACCAAAGGTAATGAGTTCCTTTGATGGCATGGATGAGAGTGGAACAGCATCAATTGGATTCTCAAGTGAGCTTGTTAATTTCTTCATCTTCTTTGGACCTGAAGAATCTGATGAGGTTGATGCTTTCCTTTTCTTCACAGCTGCCCGCTCCGCAGCCTTGGTCTTCTTCGCATCTGATGCAGAAGGAAGAATTGTACTAGGGGTAGGTGTAGGAGGAGCATAGGGAATTGGCTCATTTACTTCAGGCACAGCGGTTGAAGCTTCAGCTGGCCTGACAATTTCTTCAGGCGCAACACTAGCGGTTGCCCTGGCAGTTTTATCAGCGGCTGGAATGCAGTCATCAGCCCTGGTACTCTCATTTTCTTCAGCAGCCTGATGTTCATCAGCGGTGCTGGCATGTTCTTCGGTAGGCTGAGCAGATGCTTCAGCCTGAGGAATTTCTTGTTGCGATGGTGCTGCAACATTGCATGTGAATTTATCAGCTAGTTTCACAAAACGGACCTTGGCTCCCAGCCAATCAGCGCGGTATGCGTCAAATTCATCACTGAGTTTCTTGATCTCAGATTGAATAGTGACAAGTTCTTCAGTTGTCATAGAGACAACGTTTTTCTTCAGGAAACGCTCCTTCTTGTACTGCGCTTTCTTCAACTGCCTGGCCTTTTCAAATTTCCATTTTTCTTCCTGAATGAAGGCAGTCAACATATGACTTTGGCTAGGAGTCAACTTGAAGTCACGCATAGGAGTGTTGGGGTCCTTGTGCCAGAGATCAATGTAATCAAGGATCAATTTTGGATCCAAAAGCAGAGGCACATTTGTGCCTTTGGCTCTAGCGGCCCTGAGTTGCCTGTTCGTGATGATTTCAGCAAATTTTGCATCATCAGCTTCGTCTTCATCAGACGGCACTTGAAAGGCGACCTGCTTCTTGTGAGGACTTGGTCGAGAACCTCGTCCAGCAGTGGCCTCTTTCTTCAGCAGAGAGGGGCCAGTTGATGAATTGGGTGGAGTTGAAGAACTAGCAAAAGCTCCTGAGGCAATAGAGATGCCTGTTGTCCTTTGGCACGTGGCGAGATGCATAGGTGCTAAGGATTTTGACGGAGGAGCTAGAGCAGCTTGAGGAATTGGCTGTGAGGGCTTTGAAGAATCGGGCCGTGAGGGCCTTGCTGAGGAACTGCCAAGCTTGGGGAGGTGCCCCGGTATCGTATCACCATCACATCTCTATCTTTACCGTTTTCTTAGTTCGATCCTTTTGGTGATATCTTGATCTAGTAGAATAAAGTTTTAGTATGATTTAGTTTTGAGTTTTGCCTTATGATCCTTCTATGTAATCAAGTCTGTGAGCTATATATAATAAAGATTAGTGTTGAGTCAAGGGCTTGATTCTCTTGCTATGATCTTGAGTGAATAAAAGAAAAATAAAGAATAAAAAGAAACAAAGAGATCATATTGATCTTATGGAGAGTAATGACTTCACATATAAAGAGTATGATGATTAAAAGTTGTTGAGAGTTGACAAGCATAGTTTTGGTCATCGTTGCAATTAATAGGAAGTAATAGAGAAAGAGAGGTTCTCACATATAAATATACTATCTTGGACATCTTTTATGATTGTGAGCACTCATTAAAATATGACATGCTAAAGAGTTGATGTTGGACAAGGAAGACAACGTAATGGATTATGTTTTCTTACATCTGAAATAAAGTATATTGTCATGGATCATCCAACATGTTGAGCTTGCGTTTCTCCCTCATGCTAGCCAAATTCATTGCACCAAGTAGAGATACTACTTGTGCTTCCAAATACCCTTAAACCCAGTTTTGCCATGAGAGTCCACCATATCTACCTATGGATTGAGTAAGATCCTTCAAGTAAGTTGTCACCATTGCATGCAATAAAAACTGCTCTCTAAATATGTATGACTTATTAGTGTGGAGAAAATAAGCTTTATACGATCTTGTGATGTGGAAGAAATAAAAGTGACGGAATGCATAATAAAGGTCCACACCACAAGTGGCAATATAAAGTGATGTTCTTTCGCATTAAGATTTCGTGCATCCAACCAAAAGCACATGACAACCTCTGCTTCCCTCTGTGAAGGGCCTATCTTTTACTTTTATCTTCTACCCTTATGCAAAGAGTCATGGTGATCTTCACTTTTCCTTTTTACATTTTATCCTTTGGCTTGTGTTGGAAAGATACTGATATATATATATATATATACATATATATATATATCCAATTGGATGTAAGCTAGCATGGATTATTATTGTTGACATTACCCTTGAGGTAAAAGGTTGGGAGGCGAAACTATAAGCCCCTATCTTTCTCTGTGCCCGATTAAAAGTTCATAACCACAAGTATTGCGTGAGTGTTAGAAATTGTGAAAGACTAAATGATAGTTGAGTATGAGGACTTGCTGAAAAGCTCTTATATTGACTCTTTCTGATGTTATGGTAAATTGCAATTGCCTCAATGACCGAGACTATAGTTTGTTAGTTCTCAATGAAGTTTTTGATTCATACTTGACATTGTGAATAGATTATTACTTGAGCATAAGAAATCATATGACAATATCTATATATGTTGCTGTTATAAGAATGATCATGATGCCCTCATGTCCGTATTTTATTTTATCGACACCTCTATCTCTAAACATGTGGACATATTTATCGTTATCGGCTTCCGCTTGAGGACAAGCGAGGTCTAAGCTTGGGGGAGTTGATACGTCCATTTTGCATCATGCTTTTATATCGATATTTATTGCATTATGGGCTGTTATTACACGTTATGCCACAATACTTATGCCTATTCTCTCTTATTTTACAAGGTTCACATGACGAGGGAGAATGTCGGCAGCTGGAATTCTGGGCTGGAAAAGGAGCAAATATTAGAGACCTATTCTGCACAACTCCAAAAGTCCTGAAACTCCACGGAAGTCATTTTTGGAAATAATAAAAAATACAGAGCGAAGAAAATACTAGAGGGGCCCACGCCCTGGCCACAAGGGTGGGGGCGCGCCCTACCCCCCTGGGCGCGCCCCCCTGACTCGTGGGCCCCCTGGCAGGCCTCCGGTGCCCATCTTCTGCTATATGAGGTCTTTTACCCTGGAAAAAAATCATAAGCAAGCTTTCGGGAAGAAACTCCACCGCCACGAGGCGGAACCTTGGCGGAACCAATCTAGGGCTCTGGCAGAGCTGTTCTGCCGGGGAAACTTCCCTCCGGGAGGGGGAAATCATCGCCAGCGTCATCACCAACGATCCTCTCGTCGGGAGGGGGTAAATCTCCATCAACATCTTCACCAGCACCATCTCCTCTCAAACCCTAGTTCATCTCTTGTATCCAATCTTTGTCCCAAAGCCTCAGATTGGTACCTGTGGGTTGCTAGTAGTGTTGATTACTCCTTGTAGTTGATGCTAGTTGGTTTATTTGGTGGAAGTTCAGATCCATTATGCATATTAATACCCCTCTGATTATGAACATGAATATGCTTTGTGAGTAGTTACGTTTGTTCCCGAGGACATGGGAGAAGTCTTGCTATAAGTAGTCATGTGAATTTGGTATTCGTTTGATATTTTGATGAGATGTATGTTGTCTTTCCTCTAGTGGTGTTATGTGAACGTTGACTACATGAAACTTCACCATTGTTTGGGCCTAGAGGAAGGCATTGGGAAGTAATAAGTAGATGATGGATTGCTAGAGTGACAGAAGCTTAAACCCTAGTTTATGCGTTGCTTCGTAAGGGGCTGATTTGGATCCATATGTTTCATGCTATGGTTAGGTTTACCTTAATACTTCTTTTGTAGTTGCAGATGCTTGCAATAGGAGTTAATCATAAGTGGGATGATTGTCCAAGTAAGGACAGCACCCAAGCACCGGTCCACCCACATATCAAATTATCAAAGTAACGAACGCGAATCATATGAACGTGATGAAAACTAGCTTGACGATAATTCCCATGTGTCCTCGGGAGCATTTTCCATCATATAAGAGTTTGTCCAGGCTTGTCCTTTGCTACAAAAAGGATTGGGACATCTTGCTGCACTTTATTTATACTTGTTACTTGTTACCCGTTACAAATTACCTTATCACAAAACTATCTGTTACCGATAATTTCAGTGCTTGCAGAGAATACCTTGCTGAAAACCGCTTATCATTTCCTTATGCTCCTCGTTGGGTTCAACACTCTTACTTATGGAAAGGACTAAGATAGATCCCCTATACTTGTGGGTCATCAAGACTCTTTTCTGGCGCCGTTGCCGGGGAGTGAAGCGCCTTTGGTAGGTGGAATTTGGTAAGGAAAAATTTATATAGTGTGCTGAAATTTATTGTCACTTGTTACTATGGAAAACAATCCTTTGAGGGGTTTGTTCGGGGTATCTTCACCCTGCCTGGAACCACAATTAGCTACCCCTCAACCTACTGAACCTACTGAAATTTTTTACTTTGAAATTCCTTCGGGTATGATAGAGAAACTGCTAGCTAATCCTTTTGCAGGAGATGGAACATTGCATCCCGATTTACACTTAATCTATGTGGATGAAGTTTGTGGATTATTTAGCTTGTAGGTATGCCTGATGATGTTATCAAGAAGAAGGTATTCCCTTTATCTTTGAAGGGAGAGGCATTGACATGGTATAGGCTAAGTGATGATATGGGATCATGGAACTACAAGCGATTGAAATTGGAATTTCATCAGAAGTTTTATCCTATGTATCTTGTTCATCGTGATCGTAATTATATATATAATTTTTGGCCTCGTGAAGGAGAAAGCATCGCTCAAGCTTGGGGGAGGCTTAAGTCAATGTTATATTCATGCCCCAATCATGAGCTCTCAAGAGAAATGATTATTCAGAATTTTTATGCTCGGCTTTCTCATAATAATCAATCCATGCTCGATACTTCTTGTATTGGCTCCTTTATGATGAAGACTATTGAATTCAAATGGGATTTATTGGAAGGAATTAAACGCAACTCTGAAGATTGGGACCTCGACGATGGTAAAGAGTCAGGTATAACACCTAAGTTTGATTGTGTTAAATCTTTTATGGATACCGATGCTTTCCGTGCATTTAGCACTAAATATGGACTTGACTCTGAGATAGTAGCTTCTTTATGTGAATCATTTGCTACTTATGTTGATCTCCCTAAGGAGAATTGGTTTAAATATAATCCTCCCGTTGAAGTAAAAGTGGTTGCGCCTATTAAAGTTGAAGAAAAGACTATCACTTATAATGATCCTATTGTTCCTACTGCTTATGTTGAGAAACCACCTTTCCCTGTTAGAATAAAGGATCATGCTAAAGCTTCAATTGTAGTCAACAAAAGTGATATTATGACACACAAACCCCCTGAGCAAGTTAAAGTTGAACCTAAAATTTCTATGGTTAAAGATCTATTGGCTGATAATATCGATGATCCTATTGTTCCTACTGCTAGAATTGCTAAACCTTGTGATAAAGATAAACATAGACCTATGGTAGGCATGCCTGTTATTTCTGTTAAAATAGGAGATCATTGTTATCATGGCTTGTGTGATATGGGTGCTAGTGCTAGTGCGAACCTCATTCTTTATACGAAGAAATTATGCATGATATTGCACCTGCTGAGATAGAAGATATTGATGTTACCATTAAGCTTGCCAATAGAGATACTATTTCACCGATTGGGATTGTTAGAGATGTTGAAGTCTTGTGTGGGAAGGTTAAATATCCTGCTGATTTTCTTGTTCTTGGTTCCCCACAAGATAGCTTCTGTCCCATTATATTTGGTAGACCCTTCTTGAACACTGTTAATGCCAGGATAGACTGCGAAAAGGATGTTGTTACTATTGGTTTGGGTGATATGTCTCATGAGTTTAATTTTGCTAAATTTAGTACACAACACTGTGATGAGGAATTGCCTAGTAAAGATGAAATTATTGGTCTTGCTTCTATTGTCGTGCCTCCTAATGATCCTTTAGAACAATATTTGCTCGACCATGAAAATGATATGTTCATGAATGAAAGAAGGGAAATAGATGAAGTATTCTTTAAACAGGGACCTATTCTGAAACACAACTTGCCTGTTGAAATCCTAGGGGATCCTCCTCCACCCAAGGGTTATCCCGTGTTTGAGTTTAAACCATTACCTGATACTCTTAAATATGCGTATCTTGATGAAAAAAAGATATATCCTATTATTATTAGTGCTAACCTTTCAGAGAAGGAGGAAGAGAAATTATTGAAAACTCTGAAGAAGCACCGTGCTGCTATTGGATATACTCTTGATGATCTTAAGGGCATTAGTCCCACTATATGTCAACATAAAATAAATTTGGGGAAAGACGCTAAACCAGTTATTGATCACCAACGACGGCTAAATCCTAAGATGAAAGAAGTGGTAAGAAAGGAAATATTAAAGCTCCTTGAGGCAGGTATAATTTATCCCGTTGCTGATAGTCAGTGGGTAAGTCCTGTCCATTGTGTCCCTAAGAAGGGAGGTATTACTGTTGTTCCTAATGATAAAGATGAATTGATCCCTCAAAGAATTATTACAGGTTATAGGATGGGAATTGATTTCCGCAAATTAAATAAAGCTACTAAAGAGATCATTACCCGTTGCCTTTTATTCATCAAATGCTAGAAAGATTATCCAAACATACACATTTTTGCTTTCTAGATGGTTACTCTGGTTTCTCTCAAATACCTGTATCAGCTGAGGATCAAGAAAAGACCACTTTTACTTGCCCTTTCGGTACTTTTGCTTAGAGACGTATGCCTTTTGGTTTATGTAATGCACCTGCTACCTTTCAAAGATGCATGATGGCTATATTCTCTGACTTTTGTGAAAAGATTTGTGAGGTTTTCATCGATGATTTCTCCGTTTATGGATCCTCTTTTGATGATTACTTGAGCAACCTTGATCGAGTTTTGCAGAGATGTGAAGAAACTAATCTTGTCTTGAATTGGTAGAAGTGCCACTTTATGGTTAATGAAGGCATTGTCTTGGGGCATAAAATTTCTGAAAGAGGTATTGAATTGATAAAGCTAAAGTTGATGCTATTGAAAAGATGCCGTGTCCTAAGGACATTAAAGGTATAAGAAGTTTCCTTGGTCATGCCGGTTTTTATAGGACGTTCATTAAGGACTTCTCAAAAATTTCTCGGCCTCTGACTAATCTATTACAAAAAGATATCCCTTTTGTCTTTGATGATGATTGTGTAGAAGCATTTGAAATACTTAAGAAAGCGTTGATTTCTGCACCTATTGTTCAGCCACCTGATTGGAATTTACCCTTCGAAATTATGTGTGATGCTAGTGATTATGTTGTAGGTGCTATTCTAGGATAAAGAGTTGATAAGAAATTAAATGTTATTCAATATGCTAGTAAAACTCTAGACAATGCCCAGAGAAATTATGCTACTACTGAAAAAGAATTTTTAGCAGTTGTTTTTGCTTGTGATAAGTTCAGACCTTATATTGTTGATTCTAAAGTAACTATTCACACTGATCATGCTGCTATTGAATATCTTATGGAAAAGAAAGATGCTAAACCTAGACTTAGTATATGGGTTCTCCTGCTACAAGAATTTGATTTACATATTATTGATAGAAAGGGAGCTGAGAACCCCGTTGCAGACAACTTGTCTAGGTTAGAGAATGTTCTTGATGACCCACTACCAATTGATGATAGCTTTCCTGATGAACAATTAGCTGTCATAAATGCTTCTCATACTGCTCCATGGTATGTTGATTATGCTAATTACATTGTTGCTAAATTTATACCACCTAGTTTCACATACCAGCAAAAGAAAAAGTTTTTCTATGATTTGAGACATTACTTTTGGGATGACCCACATCTTTATAAAGAAGGAGTAGATGGTGTTATTAGACGTTGTGTACCTGAGCATGAACAGGAATATATCCTATGCAAGTGTCACTCCGAGGCTTATGGAGGGCACCACGCTGGAGATAGAACTGCACATAAGGTACTGCAATCCGGTTTTTATTGGCCTACTCTCTTCAAGGATGCCCGTAAGTTTGTCTTATCTTGTGATGAATGTCAGAGAATTGGTAATATTAGTAGACGTCAAGAAATGCCTATGAATTATTCACTTGTTATTGAACCATTTGATGTTTGGGGCTTTGATTATATGGGACCGTTTCCTTCCTCTAATGGGTATACACATATTTTAGTTGCTGTTGATTACGTTACTAAGTGGGTAGAAGCTATTCCAACTAGTAGTGCTGATCATAACACCTCCATTAAGATGCTTAAAGAAGTTATTTTCCGAGGTTTGGAGTCCCTAGATATTTAATGACTGATGGTGGTTCACATTTTATTCATGGTGCCTTTCGTAAAATGCTTGCTAAATATGATGTTAATCATAGAATTGCATCCCCTTATCACCCACAGTCTAGTGGTCAAGTAGAGTTGAGTAATAGAGAGCTCAAATTAATTTTGCAAAAGACTGTTAATAGATCTAGAAAGAATTGGTCCAAGAAACTTGATGATGCATTATGGGCCTATAGAACTGCATATAAAAATCCTATGGGTATGTCTCCATATAAAATGGTTTATGGAAAAGCATGTCAGTTACCTCTCGAATTAGAAACTAAGGCATATTGGGCTATTAAAGAGCTCAATTATGATTTCAAACTTGCCGGTGAGAAGAGGCTATTTGACATTAGCTCACTTGATGAATGGAGAACCCAAGCCTATGAGAATGCCAAATTGTTTAAGGAAAAAGTTAAAAGATGGCATGACAAAAGGATACAAAAGTGTGAGTTTAATATAGGTGATTATGTATTGTTATACAACTCTCGTTTAAGATTTTTTGCAGGAAAACTTCTTTCTAAATGGGAAGGTCCTTACGTTATTGAGGAGGTCTATCGTTCCGGTGCCATAAAAATCAACAACTTCGAAGGCACAAATCCGAAGGTGGTGAACGGTCAAAGGATCAAACATTATATCTCAGGTAATCCTATAAATGTTGAAACTAATGTTATTGAAATCATAACCCCGGAGGAATACATAAGAGACACTTTCCAGAATGTTTCAGACTCCGAAAAGGAATAGGTATGTGGTACGGTAAGTAAATCGACTCCAAAACAGTTCTAATGGCATTTTTTCTCCGTTTTGGAATATTTAAGAAAATAGGAAAATAAGAAGCAGTCCGGGAAGGACACGAGGCTTCGACGAGGGTGGGAGGCACGCCCTACCCCCCTGGGCGCGCCCCCTGCCTCGTGGGCACCTCGTGTGCTCTCCGGACTCCGTTTTCTTGCACATTACGTCTTTTGGTGGTAAAAATTCATTATATAATCTCCCGAAGGTTTTGACCATCGTACCACGCAAATATCCTCTATTTTGTGTCGAGCTGTTTCTGTCGCATATTAGAGCAAGATGTCTTCTCAAGAGTCAGTCGGGGAGAGCCGGGTGTCTCATCCGACACCGGGTCCAGGGGCAAACAGCGATGCTTATCACTTTGGGCCATCAACGGAGGAAGAGATGGAAGCCGACTTGAAAAGGATAGATGCCATGGAGGAGGATCAAGAAGTTACTTCTCGTTTCCTGGCAGGATTCACGATGGGGGAACTACAGAGCTCAGCTATCCCATACTCAGTCATCCCCTCCAATGTTAAGTTTCTCTCTTATGAAAATATGAAAAAGAGTGTTACTTGTTCTCCCGCAGCTATGCAGCATCCATGGGTACAAGGAGCTTTAACCGTCACGGGTAAGCTCCGTAAGGAAGTAATGGATCTCAAGCAACAAGTCAATAAGCTCGAGGAAGAGAATCGTATCTTGAAGGGCATCATCGCCAAGAATATCACATCACCACCTCCGAAGAAAGAGCAATAAACACATGGGTATGGGCACTCCCCTTGGCAACTGCCAAGCTTGGGGAGGTGCCCCGGTATCGTATCACCATCCCATCTCTATCTTTACCGTTTTCTTAGTTCGATCCTTTTGGTGATATCTTGATCTAGTAGAATAAAGTTTTAGTATGATTTAGTTTTGAGTTTTGCCTTATGATCCTTCTATGTAATCAAGTCTGTGAGCTATATATAATAAAGATTAGTGTTGAGTCAAGGGCTTGATTCTCTTGCTATGATCTTGAGTGAATAAAAGAAAAAGAAAGAATAAAAAGAAACAAAGAGATCATATTGATCTTATGGAGAGTAATGACTTCACATATAAAGAGTATGATGATTAAAAGTTGTTGAGAGTTGACAAGCATAGTTTTGGTCATCGTTGCAATTAATAGGAAGTAATAAAGAAAGAGAGGTTCTCACATATAAATATACTATCTTGGACATCTTTTATGATTGTGAGCACTCATTAAAATATGACATGCTAAAGAGTTGATGTTGGACAAGGAAGACAACGTAATGGATTATGTTTTCTTACATCTGAAATAAAGTATATTGTCATGGATCATCCAACATGTTGAGCTTGCGTTTCTCCCTCATGCTAGCCAAATTCATTGCACCAAGTAGAGATACTACTTGTGCTTCCAAATACCCTTAAACCCAGTTTTGCCATGAGAGTCCACCATATCTACCTATGGATTGAGTAAGATCCTTCAAGTAAGTTGTCACCATTGCATGCAATAAAAACTGCTCTCTAAATATGTATGACTTATTAGTGTGGAGAAAATAAGCTTTATACGATCTTGTGATGTGGAAGAAATAAAAGTGACGGAATGCATAATAAAGGTCCACACCACAAGTGGCAATATAAAGTGATGTTCTTTCGCATTAAGATTTCGTGCATCCAACCAAAAGCACATGACAACCTCTGCTTCCCTCTGTGAAGGGCCTATCTTTTACTTTTATCTTCTACCCTTATGCAAAGAGTCATGGTGATCTTCACTTTTCCTTTTTACATTTTATCCTTTGGCTTGTGTTGGAAAGATACTGATATATATATATATATACATATATATATATATCCAATTGGATGTAAGCTAGCATGGATTATTATTGTTGACATTACCCTTGAGGTAAAAGGTTGGGAGGCGAAACTATAAGCCCCTATCTTTCTCTGTGCCCGATTAAAAGTTCATAACCACAAGTATTGCGTGAGTGTTAGAAATTGTGAAAGACTAAATGATAGTTGAGTATGAGGACTTGCTGAAAAGCTCTTATATTGACTCTTTCTGATGTTATGGTAAATTGCAATTGCCTCAATGACCGAGACTATAGTTTGTTAGTTCTCAATGAAGTTTTTGATTCATACTTGACATTGTGAATAGATTATTACTTGAGCATAAGAAATCATATGACAATATCTATATATGTTGCTGTTATAAGAATGATCATGATGCCCTCATGTCCGTATTTTATTTTATCGACACCTCTATCTCTAAACATGTGGACATATTTATCGTTATCGGCTTCCGCTTGAGGACAAGCGAGGTCTAAGCTTGGGGGAGTTGATACGTCCATTTTGCATCATGCTTTTATATCGATATTTATTGCATTATGGGCTGTTATTACACGTTATGCCACAATACTTATGCCTATTCTCTCTTATTTTACAAGGTTCACATGACGAGGGAGAATGTCGGCAGCTGGAATTCTGGGCTGGAAAAGGAGCAAATATTAGAGACCTATTCTGCACAACTCCAAAAGTCCTGAAACTCCACGGAAGTCATTTTTGGAAATAATAAAAAATACAGAGCGAAGAAAATACTAGAGGGGCCCACGCCCTGGCCACAAGGGTGGGGGCGCGCCCTACCCCCCTGGGCGCGCCCCCCTGACTCGTGGGCCCCCTAGCAGGCCTCCGGTGCCCATCTTCTGCTATATGAGGTCTTTTACCCTGGAAAAAAATCATAAGCAAGCTTTCGGGAAGAAACTCCGCCGCCACGAGGCGGAACCTTGGCGGAACCAATCTAGGGCTCTGGCAGAGCTGTTCTGCCGGGGAAACTTCCCTCCGGGAGGGGGAAATCATCGCCAGCGTCATCACCAACGATCCTCTCGTCGGGAGGGGGTAAATCTCCATCAACATCTTCACCAGCACCATCTCCTCTCAAACCCTAGTTCATCTCTTGTATCCAATCTTTGTCCCAAAGCCTCAGATTGGTACCTGTGGGTTGCTAGTAGTGTTGATTACTCCTTGTAGTTGATGCTAGTTGGTTTATTTGGTGGAAGTTCAGATCCATTATGCATATTAATACCCCTCTGATTATGAACATGAATATGCTTTGTGAGTAGTTACGTTTGTTCCCGAGGACATGGGAGAAGTCTTGCTATAAGTAGTCATGTGAATTTGGTATTCGTTTGATATTTTGATGAGATGTATGTTGTCTTTCCTCTAGTGGTGTTATGTGAACGTTGACTACATGAAACTTCACCATTGTTTGGGCCTAGAGGAAGGCATTGGGAAGTAATAAGTAGATGATGGATTGCTAGAGTGACAGAAGCTTAAACCCTAGTTTATGCGTTGCTTCGTAAGGGGCTGATTTGGATCCATATGTTTCATGCTATGGTTAGGTTTACCTTAATACTTCTTTTGTAGTTGCAGATGCTTGCAATAGGAGTTAATCATAAGTGGGATGATTGTCCAAGTAAGGACAGCACCCAAGCACCGGTCCACCCACATATCAAATTATCAAAGTAACGAACGCGAATCATATGAACGTGATGAAAACTAGCTTGACGATAATTCCCATGTGTCCTCGGGAGCATTTTCCATCATATAAGAGTTTGTCCAGGCTTGTCCTTTGCTACAAAAAGGATTGGGACATCTTGCTGCACTTTATTTATACTTGTTACTTGTTACCCGTTACAAATTACCTTATCACAAAACTATCTGTTACCCATAATTTCCGTGCTTGCAGAGAATACCTTGCTGAAAACCGCTTATCATTTCCTTCTACTCCTCGTTGGGTTCGACACTCTTACTTATCGAAAGGACTATGATAGATCCCTTATACTTGTGGGTCATCAGCAGGCTTATTTGCCATGGCCTTCTTTGGCTTGCTTGCAGAGGCCTCAGCAGTGGTAGCAGCAGCAGCAGAGTCTTCGTTAAATTTCCTCACTGCTTCCTTAGCTATTTTGGCTAGCTTGGCCTGGCGCTTGGCCCATTCATCAGGATAGTCCTCACCACGCTCGAGGCTGGTGGGATCAGCTTCTTGGCCAGGTGCCAATGAAGGTCTTGGGCATGGAGGATTAAGAGCGAATTTCTTCATATATTTGGGAGTAACATATCGGTACTCCCTCCATTCCCGTGCCCATATCCTCTCTATTCTTTGTATGCGCACCTTGCGCTGATTTTTGTCCTCCTTGCCAAATTTGGCCTCATCAGGAGTGCAATAATCCTTGTATATGTCATCAGGAATCTCGAAAGCAGTATTGACCTCAGGACTCTTTCCTCCCTTCTGTGGCTTCTTACCGTCAGCCATTTTCTCCAGCTGAGGAATTTTAGCAATGGAATTCTCTGAAGAGGTGTGCAAATTTTCTTCAAGGAACACTGCAAATGAGTTAAGTTGATGAGAACCTAGTGATTCAGCAGCGGACATGTGTACCTGTGAACAGAGTACAGTTGCGAGGAATTTGGAGAGGTCATATGCGTTCTCAGAAGGTTTTGCAAATAAGAACAAGTTTGAGGAATTTGACCAGAAGAGTCTTGAAGAATTTCACTAAGCGTTGTTTGACTTACGTTCCAGAGTTGTACAGATTGAAAAATCCACACAATTGAGGAATCTTGAAGAAAAACGTTGCTTAGGGAAATAGATCAAGAACAGATGTTATCTGAGGTGTTTAGTGTGTGAAGATTTGAAGAATAAACACCTTTTGATGATTTTGTAGAAAACATCAGAATCAACAAGGGTAGTAAAAGTAACTTTTAATTACCCTTGACGAAGAACACGATGAACTGGAAGTGTAGAGTTGAAGCTCGTCGGTTCAGATCTTCCACGCCCTAACTTGGCAGAGCAAGACAGCTACAGCGGCGGCGGAGTGAAGAAATCCGCGGCCGGCGCAAGTACGACGACGACGATGTCGAGGCAGTGAAGCTCTTCCTCACCGGCGACGATGGAAGTAGCATCAGCGCTAGGGTTTTGAGAGCTCGAGCGAGGGAGTGAGGTCGAGCGGAGTAAAGACGAAGTGAGGAAGGGGAGGGGTATTTATAGCCGAAGTGAAAAACTGTACGCCCGAAGAAATTGGATGAACGTGCCCCTGACCCTTCTCATTCGCTTGACATGTGTCACCCATGTACTGAGAGGTGGCGATCGTGTGAGATCGTGGGTGAATAGATAAGTATTATCATGGAATGTGGAACGGTTTAGGCGGCAAGCCGAAAATTTAGATTAGAATATTTTAAAGTTTTGTTCGCAATTTCTTCAGGTCACAAGGACATAGTGAAGACTTTGAACGAGTTTCAAGTAGAACGCACATGAAGAATTTGTGAATAGATTGGGTTGAGTTTAGCATAGAGGGGGAAGGGCCCGATCACATTCACTTAGCAAAAAAGGCAACTTGAAGAAATAGCAATAAGTGAATGTTGTAGAGGACATAAACTCATATAAACATATAAAGAAAAAGGACGAAAATGGTGAAGACATTGCAAAGTTGAAGAAATTGAACAACTCAGGAATTTCAAAACTAAGGAAAAACACAAATTGAAGATTTTCAAACTTGTGGTGGTGGCGTGACCCACCGTATAAGAATGATGATTTTAGACACCGCATACAATTGTCGTAGGGCTCTGAGAATCAAATTCTTCGTTAATTTCTTCACACTTAGAGGGTTAGTCTTCATTGATTGAAGAAAAACTTTACTTCGTGTGTCGCACATCTAAATCATCAATTTTGCATAAGTGTTAGGATGTGTGTCCTTTTCAAAGGACATTCGAAGATTCTAGGATACTTAGCTCACACCGCAACTTGCTAAATTTCTTCTCATCCAAGGGCTTTGTGAAGATATCGGCTAACTGTTCTTCAGTCTTCACATGCTCAATAGAAATGTCGCCCTTCAACACATGATCACGAAGAAAATGATGACGAATCTGAATGTGCTTTGTCTTCGAGTGCTGAACTGGGTTATGAGCAATCTTGATTGCACTCTCATTGTCACAGTAGAGAGGCACATTCTTCATGTTGACGCTGTAGTCCTTGAGAGTTTGCTTCAATCACAGCAATTGAGCACTTCAAGAATCAGCAGCAATGTACTCAGCTTCAGCAATAGACAGTGATACACAGTTCTGTTTCTTCCAGGGCCAACAGACCAAAGATCGTCCGAGGAAATGGCATGTGCCTGATGTTGACTTGCGGTCCACACGATCACCAGCATAGTCAGAGTCTGAATATCCAATGAGATCAAAAGCCGAGCCCTTGGGGTACCATAATCCAAGTGTTGGTGTGTGAGCTAGATATCAAAGAATATGCTTCATA
This sequence comes from Aegilops tauschii subsp. strangulata, assembly GCF_002575655.3. NCBI lineage: Eukaryota > Viridiplantae > Streptophyta > Magnoliopsida > Poales > Poaceae > Aegilops > Aegilops tauschii. The sequence continues at coordinate 436,388,928 of NC_053040.3, read as the reverse complement.
GCCTTATGGTGTGATTCCTTCGGTGTAGCTTGAAATCGGGCACACATGCAAATACTAAGCATAATATTCGGCCTAGATGCACATAAGTACAATAAAGAACCAATCATGGAGCGGTATACCTTTTGATTGACGTCAATACCATTTTCATCAGTGCATAGATGGCCATTGGTGGGCATAGGAATTTTGACCCCTTTGCAATCTTGCATGCCGAATTTCCTCAGTACATCCTTGAGGTATTTCTCCTGAGATATGAATATGCCAGTGCGCTGTTGACGAATTTGAAGACCTAAGAAGAATTTCAATTCTCCCATCATTAACATTTGGTATTCTTCACTCATCATATAGGCAAATTCATCACTGTAACGTTGGTCAGTACACCCAAAAATGATATCATCAACATAGATTTGGCTGAAAGTGCGTTATATCGACTAGAGGGGGTGAATAGGCGATTTTTATGAATTCTTCACTGAGGAATTTGCAGGTGAGGAAATTCCTTAGCGAAGAACTACTTGCAGCGGAATAAGTACTCAAAAGTAAACATAACAGAATACAAGCATGGTCATCATGATGAAATGAAGACAAGCACAGAGTACAGAAAGCGTAATCACAGGATAACACAGGATGAAGACAAACAAACTGAAGAAATTGAACTGAGAAATTGAGAAAGTCTTCAGTCAAAGTCTTCAAATACAGATATGAACAAGTGCACAACACCGTTATGAGGAAATGAAAGAGTTAAGGAAATAGAACCAGTTGGCTTGGTGAAGACAATGATTTGGGTTTGTAAGTGTTTGGGTTTGGGTTTTCCTCACTTGATGATTTTCCTCAAAGTACTCGGAGGATGGGATGCTCTCAAATGACAAGTGTTAGTTTCTCTCAGAGCAGCCAACCAGCTAGTGGTTGTAGGGGGCGGCTATTTATAGCCTAGGGAGCAGCCCGACATGATAAGACATAAATGCCCTTCAATAATATGACCGTTAGGTGGGTAGATATTTTGGGACAGCTGGCGCATAGCACAACAACGGTCGGAAATTTGAGTATCAAATTCCTCAGGGCTATCATGTTCCTCACTGTGTAGGCAATCCGCACTGGCGAATTCCTAACTCCTCAGTCAGAACAAATTCCTCAGAGACCAGAAGAACTTCGTCTCTGTCACTGAAGAAATTGACTGAACTATATGAGATTTCCAATGGCTTCACTCAAAGGGATTGGTAGGTGTAGGATTTTGAGTTGAGCATCACTTGGAAATTTTTCCTTAGTATTTCCTCGACCCCCTTTAACAGTACCGTGTTTCCTATGACTCGAGAAAGAGAAAATGAAACTACGAAAACAAAAGTCTTCACGCTTCATGTTCCTCGAATGAATACCAAGTCTTCAAGGTCACACCAATTTCTTCACTTTCAAAGTCTTCAAAAATTCAAAGTCTTCAGTCGAAGAACTTCATTTTTAGGGGTCGACTTTCTCTGTAAATATCAAACTCCTCATAGACTTATAGACATGTGTACACTCATAAACACATTAGTCCCTTAACCTATAAGTCTTCAATACACCAAAATCACTAAGGGGCACTAGATGCACTTACAATCTCCCCCTTTTTGGTGATTGATGACAATATAGGTTAAGTTTTCAACGGGGATAAACATATGAAGTGTAAATACTGATATTGAGGAATTTGATTGCAAGATATAGAAGAACTCCCCCTGAAGATGTGCATAGTGAGGAATTTGCTTTTGAAGCAATGCACACTTGAAGAGTAGAATCATGGAGATCTCCCCCTATATCTTGTAATTCATGCACGCATTTGACATATAATATGAAGAATTTGAAATGCATGATGAAATATGGTGACTGATGTAATTCAGCATGCGTGCAAAAACATTAACGAGGAATAAGCATGCAGAGGAAACAGCAAAGGTATCAGGCCACCATAGAGTTTAAGTTTACAACTCGATCCAATAAAGTTTCAGAAGAACGAGAGTTGTAACTTAGCAAAAAAACGCCCATATAATAGACCCGCTTGAAGACTAACCCAAATTTCTCCCCTTTGTCATCGAATGACCAAAAGGATCGAAAATGAGGACTAACGCCCCTGAAGAAATATCAAGTTGATGAAGGAGCGCCAGCGTTGTTGGGGTCGTTTGTTGATGTAGGGCCTGCCGCAGTGTCGTCCAAGTCTTCATGCTCGTCAGTTTCGCGCGATGAAGAATAGGAGCTGGCTACCAAGGAAGGAACCTTGACCTTCTAGTATTTCTTCGGTGGAGGTGCAGACCAGTCAAAGTCTTCCTTGAGACCCATATTCTTCAGTTCTTCTTCGCTATGGATGTGAGACAGAATGGTCCAGGTGCGACCGAAGACTTCATGGAGGTAGTAATGGTTTTTCTTCACTGCATTATGTGTAGCAGTCATGTTGTGAAGAATTGAACCAAACTGACGCTTAACCCATTTATGGTTTAGATCCACCTTCTGGTGAAGACTTAGCAGAAGCTCACGGTCAGTCATCACACGAGGAGCAGTAGCTTGAGGATTTGGCTTGGAGGCATGGGCAGCAGAATCATGAGTGGCAGAGTCATCATTGGTTGAATATGATGCAGCCTTGCGAAATTGACCTTCCAATAGATGAATGCCTTCATCTATAACAGCTGGTGCCTTGCCCTTTTCGTCAGCTAAGGAATAGGTCCGCTTGAGGACTTCAATCGGGGGCAAGTAGCTGAGGTGATTCTGAAAATCAGCCTTGTAGTTGAGTGAAGACCTTATTCTGAGGAATCTCATGATCCAGGGAGCATAAGGCTTCAGCTCAAAAGGAGAAAGTGCAACATTGGCCAGAGTCCTCATGAAGAAATCGTGATAATTGACAGGAATGCCATGAATGATGTTGAATACCAGATTCTTCATGATGCCAACAATTTCCTCATCAGATGAGTCGTGGCCTTTGATTGGACTCATAGTCTTCGTCAGAGTGCGATAGACTGTCCTTGGTACATACTGTAATTCCTTCACGAGGAATTTGGTCCTTGAGGCTCGACCGGGTTTTAGTGGCTTCATAAGAACTTGCATATAATGAGCAGTGAGCTCAGGCTCTTGGTACAGGCAATGAGCTCCTTCAGGTGGAGGACTGATGGGCATGGCGTGAAGTAATTCAGAGGCCGGTGCTTTGTAGTGAGTGTTTTCGGTCATCCAGTCCAAAACCCAGGAGTTCACATCGTCAGCATCTCCAGTGATGTGCAATGATGCGTAGAATTGAAGAATGAGTTCTTCATTCCAATCAACAATGTCTGTGCAGAAGTTGAGGAGGCCTGTGTCATGAAGCACACTGAGGACAGGTGTGAAGCATGGCAGTGATTCCATGTCCACATGAGGAATATGCTCGTGGTCGAAGACTTTATCCTTGTTGAAGAGCACTGAGGAATAGAAGTTGGCATGGCTGGCGGTCCAGAAGCACTTCCTTCTAAGACGAGCAGAATCATAGGGATTGTAGTCTGTGAAGAACACGTGCTCGCCAAAGAAATCCTCAGCCTTGAATTTTTGCTTCTTTGAGAATGGATCCTTTGGATTGGACTGAGGAGTGTCAGTCAATTGCATTATCACCTCAGGAATCGCAATCTCAGGTTCTTCAGGCTGAGGAAATTCAGCTTCTTCTCCGGTGACAACATTTAAATTTTCTTCAGCACTAGTGGCTGGAATTTCTTCATGGACAGACGATGTGGCATGTGGTTCATCAGATGCCATTTGAACTGTAGTTGTTGGGGACTGAGGAATTTGTTGCAATGGTGTGAAGAGTGGAGAGTTGGGGTGCTGACTTTCCCAAAAGTCATCATTTAGCACAGGTGTGGTACAACTAATGTGCACATCTTCATCTTCCATTTCTTCAACGCCGGCCTCTTCAGCAGTAAGCTGAGGCATAGGCGAGGAAACAGCTGGAGTTGAAGGGATTTCATCCACTTTGATTTCTTCATCCAACTGCTCTGACGAAGCATTAGAAGGATTTTCTTCATCGGATTCGCTAGGAATCACATATTCTTCATCATAAGGAACAATGTCCTTTGATGGCATGGTTGAGATAGGAACAACATCAATGGGGTTTGCAAATGAGCTGGTCAGAGACTTCATCTTCTTCGGAGCTGAAGAATCTGATGAAGCTGATGCCTTCCTTTTCTTCACTACTGCATGCTCTGCAGCCTTAGTCTTCTTCACATCTGAAGCAGATGGAAGAATCGGAGTTGGAGTAGGCGCAGGAGGAGCAGAGGAATTTGGTTGATTTTCTTCAGGCACAACTGATGCAGCTGCCCTGACCTCTTAATTTTCTTCAGGCGCACCACTAGTGGATGCCCTGACAATTTCATCAGCGGTTGGAATGCAGTCATGAGCCCTGGAACTCACATTTTCTTCAGCAGCCTGAATGTCATCAGCGGTGCTGGCATGTTCTTCAGTCGGCTGAGCAGATGCTTCAGCCTGAGGAATTTCTTGTTGCGATGGAGCTGCAACATTTGGAGTGAATTTTTCAGTCAGTTTTACAAACCTGACCTTGGCTCCTTGCCAATCAGCATAGTAAGCATTGAAATCATCGCTGAGGACTTTGATTTCAGGCTGGATCTTCACAAGTTCATCAGTTGTCATAGAGACAACGTTGTTCTTCAGGAATTTCTCCTTCCTGTACTGCGCTTTCTTGATCTGCCTGGCCTTCTCATATTTCCATTTTTCTTCTTGGATGAAGGCAGTCAGCATATGACTTTGGCCAGGAGTCAACTTGAAATCAGGCATAGGAGTGTTTGGGTCCTTGTGCCAGAGGTCAATGTAGTCGAGGATCAGCTTTGGATCCAAAAAGCAGTGGCACATTTGTGCCCTTGGCTCTAGCGGCCCTGACTTGCCTATCTCTGATGATTTTGGCAAGTTCCTCATCATCAGCTTCGTCTTCATCAGACGGCACTTGGAAGGCGACCTGCTTCTTGTGAGGACTTGGGCGAGGACCTCGTCCAGCAGTGGCCTTTGTCTTCAGCAGAGAGGGTCTCGTTGAAGAATTTGGTGCAGCTGAGGAACTAGCAGAAGCTCCTGAGGCAATAGAGATGCTTGTTGTCCTTTGGCACGTGGCAAGATGCACAGGTGCTGAGGATTTGATCGGAGCAGCTGAGGACTTTGGAGCGGGAGCAGTATGAGGAATTGGCCGTGAGGGCTTTGAGGATTCTGGTCGTGAGGGCATTGCCGAGGAACTCGGCCGTGGGGGCATTGAAGAAGAAGCACTTCACTTGTGCGCAGGCTTCTTTGCCATGGATTTCTTTGGCTTGACAGAGGCCTCAGCGGCAGTAGCAGCAGCAGCAGAGTCTTCATTGAACTTCCTCACTGCTTCTTTTGCCTGTTTGGCCAACTTGGCCTGGCGCTTGGCCCATTCATCAAGATAATCCTCACCACGCTTGAGGCTGGTGGGATCAGCTATTTGGCCAGGTGCCAATGGAGGTCTTGGGCATGGAGGATTGAGAGCGAATTTCTTCATGTATTTGGGAGTAACATATCTGTACTCCCTCCACTCTCTTGCCCATCTCCTCTCTATCTTCTGAATGCGCACCTTGCGCTAATTTTTGTCTTCCTCAGGGGGTGTGCAGTACCCAGCATAGATGTCCTCAGGGATTTCAAACGCAGTGTTGACCTCAGGCCTCTTTCCTCCTTTCTGTGGCTTCTTACCGTCAGCCATTTTCTTCAGTTGAGGAATTTGAACAATTGAATTCTCTGAAGAAGTATGCAACTTTTCTTCGAGGAACGTTGCAAATGAGTTAAGTTGATGAGAACCTAGTGATTCAGCAGCGGACATGAGTACCTGTGAACATAGTATAGTTGCGAGGAATTTGGAGAGGTCATATGCGTTCTCAGAAGGTTTTGTAAAAAGAACAAGTTTGAGGAATTTGACCAGACGAGTCTTGAAAAATTTCACTAAGCGTTCTTTGTCTTTGGTTCTAGAGTTGTATAGATCAAAAATCACACAATTGAGGAATCTTGAAGAAAAATTATTGCTTAGAGAAACGAATCAAGATCAGATGACATATGTGGTGTTTAGTGTGTGAAGAACTTGAAGAATAAACACCTTTGAGGATTTCGTAGAAGTCATTCGAATCAAAGAGGGCAGTAAAAGTAACTTGTAATTACCCTGGACGAAGAACACGACGAACTGTGAGATAGAGATGTGAAGTTCGTCAGTGCAGATCTTCCACGCCCTAACTTGGCGGAGGAAGACAGCTACGGCGGCGGCGGAGTGAAGAAATCCACAGCCGGCGCGAGTACGACGGCGACGAGGTCGAGGCAGTGAAGCTCTTCCTCACCGGCGACGATGAAGTAGCGGCGGCACTAGGGTTTGAGAAGCTCGAGCTGGAGAGAGGTCGAGCGGAGTAAAGGAAGTGAGGAAGGGGAGGGGGTATTTATAGCCACAGTGAAAAACTGTTCGCCCGAAGAATTTGGACGAACGTGCCCCTGACCCTTCTCATTCGCTTGACATGTGTCACCCACGTACTGAGAAGTGGAGATCGTGTGAGATCGTGGGTGAATAGATAAGTATTTCGTGGGATGCGGAACGGTTTGAGCGGCAAAGCCGAAAATTTGGATAAGATAAGTTTTAACGTTCCGTTCACAAATTCTTCAGCTGACAAGGGCACAGTGAAGATTTTGAACGAGTTTCAAATAGAACGCACATGAAGAATTTGTGAATAGATTGGGTTGAGTTTAGCATAGAGGGGGAAGGGTCCGATCACATTCACTTAGCAGAGAAAATGACTTGAAGAAATAGCAATAAGTGAATGCTGTAGAGGACATAAACTCATATATATATATATATATATATATATAGAGAGAGAGAGAGAGAGAGAGAGAGAGGGATTGACTATTCGTCACCCTAGGTGAGGAATAGTTATTCTTCACCCACCTCTATTTTAACATCTATGCACCATAATTTTACGTTTCGTAAATTTTGTCTTATTTTAGAGATAAAAAGAGAACATAAGAAAACCTATAATCGTCGTAAAAAAATTATGTTACGTAAAATTACAAATGTAAAAACATAGTGTAAAATGTACATAAAATACATTTTTTAACCCATATTTTTTTTGTTAATGCCAAATTTTATACAGTAAATCAATATGAATGTAACTATTTGTATTTCAAATGTAATTTATTTATGAAATGGTCGTAAGATTACCTCGGGTGAAGAATAACTTATTCTGCACCCTCGGTGATGAATTGTAACACTATATATATATATATATAACCAATGAAGAAAAACAACGGAAACAGTGAAGATGTTGCAAAGTTGAAGAAAATGAACAACTGAGGAATTTCAAAATTGAGGAAAAACTCAAATTGAAGGTTTTCAACTTTTGGTGGTGGCATGACCCACAATATAAGAATGATGATTTCAGACACCGCGTACAATTGTCGTAGGGTTCTAAGAATCAAATTCTTCGCTAATTTCTTCACACAGAGAGTGTTATTCTTCATTGATTGAAGAAAAATGTTTCTTCATGTGTTGCACATCTAAGTCATCAATTTTGCATAAGTGTTAGGATGAGTGTCCTTTTCAAAGAACATTCGAAGATTCTAAGATATTTAGCTCACACCGCAACTTGCTAAATCTCTTCTCATCCAAGGGCTTTGTGAAGATATCGGCTAGCTGTTCTTCAGTCTTCACATGCTCAATAGAAATGCCGCCCTTCAACACATGATCACGAAGAAAATGATGACGAATCTGAATGTGATTTGTCTTCGAGTGCTGAACTGGGTTGTGAGCAATCTTGATGGCACTCTTATTGTCACAGAAGAGAAGCACATTCTTCATGTTGACGCCGTAGTCCCTGAGAGTTTGCTTCATCCACGGCAATTGAGAACAGCAAGAACCAGCAACAATGTACTCAGCTTCAGCAGTAGACAGTGATACGCAGTTCTGTTTCTTTGATGACCAACGGACCAAAGATCGTCCGAGGAAATGACATGTACTAGATGTTGACTTGTGGTCCACACGATCACCAGCAGAGTCAGAGTCAGAATATCCAATGAGATCAAAAGCCGAGCCCTTGAGGTACCATAATCCAAGTGTTGGTGTGTGAGCTAGATATCGAAGAATATGCTTCACAACCTTATGGTGTGATTCCTTCGGTGTAGCTTGAAATCGGGCACACATGCAAACACTGAGCATTATATCTGGCCTAGATGCACATAAGTACAATAAAGAACCAATCATGGAGCGGTATACCTTATGATCGAAGTCAATACCATTTTCATCAGTGCACAGATGGCCATTTGTGGGCATAGGAATTTTGACTCCTTTGCAATCTTGCATGCCGAATTTCCTCAGTACATCCTTGAGGTATTTCTCCTGAGATATGAATATGCCATTGCGCTGTTGACGAATTTAAAGACCTAAGAAGAATTTCAATTCTCCCATCATAGACATTTGATATTCTTCACTCATCATATAGGCAAATTCATCACTATAACGTTGGTCAGTACAGCCAAAGATAATATCATCAACATATATTTGGCACACAAACAGTTCACCATCATAAGATTTAGTGAAAAGAGTAGGGTCGAGTGAACCGGGTTTGAAGCATTTCTTCATGAGGAATTCCTTCAAAGTATCATACCACGCCCAAGGGGCCTGCTTGAGGCCATAGAGGACCTTATTGAGTCTGAAGACTTTGTCAGGATTCTTTGGATCTTCAAAACCTGGGGGTTGAGCAACATATACCTCTTCCTCAAGCTTACCATTGAGAAATGCACTTTTCACATCCATTTGATATAAAGTGATATCATGATGGTTAGCATAAGCAAGTAATATGCGAATAGCCTCAAGTCTAGCAACAGGTGCAAAAGTTTCATCGAAATCAATTCCTTCAACCTGTGTGTAGCCTTGAGCTACTAACCGTGCCTTATTCCTCACCACAAGGCCATTTTCATCTTGCTTGTTGCGGTAGATCCACTTTGTGCCAATGATATTGTGCTTGCAAGGATCTGGACGTTTGACCAGTTCCCAGACGTTGTTGAGCTCGAACTGATGTAATTCTTCTTGCATGGCCTGAATCCACTCAGGCTCCAGAAATGCTTTATCTACCTTAGTGGGCTCTGTGATAGAGACAAAAGCATAGTGCCCACAAAAGTTAGATAAATGTGAAGCTTTTGAGCGTGTGAGAGGACCTGGTGCTTCAATGTCATCGATGATCTTTTCAGCTTGCACTTCTTTTGCAACGCGAGGATGAGCTGGCTGTCGTCGAGGAATTTGATCAGCATTTTCTTCAGCACCATTTTCTTCAGCATTTCTTCAGGTGCATTAGCTCGACGTTCTTCATGTTCTGGAATGAATTCTTCAGCAGATTCTTCGGTACGAATGACATCCTCAGTAGCCTTGAACTTGATAGATTCCTCATGTGCTGGTTCATCTATCACAGAAGGTAGGTGCTCTCTCTGCGAGCCGTTAGTTTCATCGAACCGCACATCTACAGTTTCAATAACCTTGTGAAGGACGTTGTTGAAGACTCTGTAGGTGTGCGAATCCTTTCCGTAACCAAGCATGAAACCTTCATGTGCTTTCGGTGCAAATTTTGAGTTGTGATGAGGATCTCTAATCCAGCATTTAGCACCGAAGACTTTGAAATAACTCACATTGGGTTTCTTGTCAGTGAGGAGTTCATAGGCAGTATTCTTGAAGAATTTGTGAAGATATACTCTGTTGATGATGTGGCACGCAGTATCAATTGCATCAATCCAAAAACGACGAGGCGTTTTGTATTCATCAAGCATAGTGCGAGCCATCTCAGCAAGAGTCCTGTTCTTCCGCTCCACGACGCCATTCTGCTGAGGAGTATAAGGAGCAGATAACTCATGAGTAATACCAAGTTCATTAAGATAGTCATCAAGACCAGAATTCTTGAACTCAGTTCCATTGTCACTTCTGATGTGCTTGATCTTCACACCAAAGTTGGTTGAAGCCCTCGAGGAAAATCGTTTGAAGACTTCCTGCACTTCATGTTTGTAAGTAACAATGTGTACCCATGTGTAACGAGAGTAATCATCAACAATAACAAAGCCATATTGAGATGCATCATTTGAAACTGCAGAATAATTGTTAGGACCGAAGAGATCCATGTGAAGCAATTCAAATGTTCGAGTAGTAGTCATAATAGTCTTCGCTGGAGGCTTAGCCTTTGTCATCTTCCCAGCTTCACAGGCTCCGCATAAGTGATCCTTGAGGAATTTGACATTCTCAATGCCAATGACATGCTTCTTCTTTGCAAGCGTCTGCAAATTCCTCATGCCTGCATGACCAAGTCGTCGATGCCATAGCCAACCTTCTGAAGCTTTTGCAAGTAGGCACACGGCTGGTTGTGGTCCTGTAGAGAAATCAACAATATACAAGTCTCCTCTCCTAAAGCCTTCGAAGCCTTTGGAATTGTCAGCTTCCATAACCACAACACAATGATACTTGCCAAAGACAACAACCATATCTAGATCACAAAGCATTGAGACAGACATGAGGTTGTTATCCTAAGGACTCGACAAGCATGACTTTGTCGATGTGTCGATCCTTTATGATCGCAACCTTACCTAGACCCAATACCTGGCTTTTGCCTTTGTCAGCGAAGATGATATGCTTCAGATGTGATGGTGATAAGGGAGCATCCATCAATAGATTCTTGTCACCAGTCATGTGATTTGTACATCCACTATCAAGGACCCAGTCAGTGGCTTTGGGTTGATCATCCTGCAGATGAATTAGTGCAGCTTATGAACTCATATACTTCATCAGTGAAGAATATGACATCACAATTCATCAGATCAATTTCATCAAGCAATGCAACAGATAAAGCAGTATGAGGACGTGAGAAATGAAAGTTCATTTCTTCATGTTTAGCATGCGTCCTTTCAGGCATTCTTCAGGTCTCCAACAAATTCTTCAGACGTTTACGCATGTTTGGAGACCTGACCCTACATAAGAGATTAGTTCTTTTTCTTCACCACCCACATCTGAAGGGGTGGCAAAGAGTTCATCACTCTGCGAGCTCCATACGAGAAAGGTGGCATAGAAGGAAATCCATTTCATTTCACATGAGAGGAGTTAGGGTAAGCATATGAATAAGCAGAGAAATTCTTCGTGGACTTATGAACATAATGATTAGAAGCATAATGCTCAAATTCACAGCCCTTAGCTCTACCTTGCGAAACAGAGTTGTTAGCACGATGATATTCATATGAGGACTTTGATCCTTTTGAGGAATTTGATCCACGTGAGGAATTTGGTCCGTATGAGGACTTGGATCCATATGAAGAATTTGGTCCATATGAAGAATTTGATCTGGGGTTCCTATTCTTCACAAGTGGTGTCATGAGGACATCCACCTGAAGACTTTCAAGACATCTTTTGGGAACCCAGATTTTCTTCATAGGGGAACCGTTCCTGCAGTTAGTGCCAACATATCTAGCAAATACTTCACCATTCTGATTTTTGAACAGTTTATAGCTGGAGTCAATTAACTCATCAGAAGAATGAGGAGATTCACATGTAAAGCCAGATAGATTAGATGGATCAACTGGAGGTCCCTTTGCAGCAACCCATGAGGTTTTGGGGTACTGCTCAGGCTTCCAATATGTACCATCAGCATTGAATTTCCTCTCAAAGGCAATACCCTCTTTCCTAGGGTTCCTGTTGAGGATCTGCTTTTTAAGCACATCACAGAGAGTCTGATGCCCTTTGAGGCTTTTGTACATGCATGTCATGTACAATTCCTTCAGCCCTGCATCGTCAGTGATACTAGCAATGTCCTCAGATGAGGAATTAGTGATAGCAGAGGCAGGTGAAGAATTTGTAACATTAGAAGCATTTGAACATTGAGGTGAAGAATTAGCAGATTCACGTTCAATGCATTTCAAACATAGAGGAACAAATTCTTCCTGAGCAGCGCTGATTTGTTGAGCAAGTAATGAATCGCGCTCCTTCTGAAGATCTTCATAACTCACTCTTAGCTTCTCAAGGTCTTGCTTTCTTTGAAGAAATTCATAAGAAAGCTTCTCATGATCATATAAGAGAGTGTTATGATGACCTCGAAGGTTGTCAAACCTAGTCTGAAGTCTCTGAAGACTTTCAGCCAAAGCCTTTGACTGATCCATTTCTTCACCCAACATATCATCGCTCCTATTTAGCATGTATTGAACTTTTTCCAAAGCTCTTTGTTGTTTAGTCGCAAGGGAAGCATGTTTGACATAGCTGGGTCCAAATTCATCACCAGATTCATCATCACTAGACTCGGATAGGTAGCATTCAGTTACCTCAGCACTTTTTTCCATAATGCATCATGAAGAGGATGATGATTCTGGTTTGAATGTCATCGCTTTGAGAGATTCCTTGAAGTCCTCAAACCAAGGATCATGACGGGTTCGATGACCTTCATAGACCTCAGAGAGACGGTCCCAGATAAGCTTCGCATGATCGAGATGCATGATGTTCCTGAACTGATTTTGAGACAGACAGGAGCAGATGACGTCCTTCGCCATGAGATTGAGAAGAGTGTACTTGCGAATGATATCAGCTTCCGCCATCTTGCATAGATCGGTCAGACCAGTCTCAGTGACGGTCCATAGCTCGCTGTTCATCGCCATGAGGCGCTTCTTCATCATGGCCTTCCACTTGGGATACTCGTGACCGTCAAAGATGGGGCATGACACAGTCTTCATTCCTGTGGTCGACATAACTAAAACTCCAGGCGGTTAAACCAAAATCACACAGAATAAGGGAGTACCTTGCTCTGATACCAATTGAAAGTGTGTTATATCGACTAGAGGGGGGGTGAATAGGCGATTTTTATGAATTCTTCACTGAGGAATTTGCGGGTGAGGAAATTCCTTAGCAAAGAACTACTTGCAGCGGAATAAGTACTCAAAAGTAAACATAACATAATACAAGCATGGTCATCATGATGAAATGAAGACAAGCACAGAGTACAGAAAGTGTAATCGCAGGATAACACATGATGAAGACAAACAGACTGAAGAAATTGAACTGAGGAAATTGAGAAAGTCTTCAGTCAAAGTCTTCAAATACAGATATGAACAAGTGCACAACACAGTTATGAGGAAATGAAAGAGTTGAGGAAATAGAACCAGTTGGCTTGGTGAAGACAATGATTTGGTAGACCAGTTCCAACTGATGTCACAGTTGTACATCTGGTTGGAGCGGCTAGGTATTTAAACCTGAGGACACACAGTCCCGGACACACAATCCTCACCGTATTCTCCTTGAGCTAAGGTCACACAAACCTCTCCCAATCACTCGTGGTAAGTCTTCAAGTGACTTCCGAACCTTCACAAACTCGGTCACTCGGCGATCCACAATTCCTCTTGGATGCTCTAGACCATGACGCCTAACCGTCTGGAAGAAGCACAGTCTTCAAAGGTAACAAGCATCGGATCCACGCAGGATCAATCTTTTCAGTGATGCTCAATCACTTTGGGTTTGTAGGTGTTTGGGTTTGGGTTTTCCTCACTTGATGATTTTCGCTCAAAGTACTCGGAGGATGGGATGCTCTCAAATGACAAGTGTCAGTTTCTCTCGGAGCAGCAAACCAGCTAGTGGTTGTAGGGGGCGGCTATTTATAGCCTAGGGAGCAGCCCGACATGATAAGACATAAATGCCCTTCAATAATATGACCGTTAGGTGGGTAGATATTTTGGGACAGCTGGCGCATAGCACACAACGGTATGAAAGTCTTCAGAAATTCAAAGTCTTCAGTCGAAGAACTTCATTTAGGGGTCGACTTTCTCTGTAAATATCAAACTCCTCATAGACTTATAGACATGTGTACACTCATAAACACATTAGTCCCTTAACCTATAAGTCTTCAATACACCAAAATCACTAAGGGGCACTAGATGCACTTACATTGGCAGACAAACAATTCACCATCATAAGATTTAGTGAAAAGAGTTGGGTCAAGTGAACCGGGTTTGAAGCCCTCCTTCATGAGGAATTCCTTCAAAGTATCATACCACGCCCGAGGGGCCTGCTTGAGGCCATAGAGGGCCTTATTGAGACTGAAGACTTTGTGAGGATGCTTGGGATCTTCAAAACCTGGGGGTTGAGCAACATATACTTCTTCCTCAAGCTTACCATTGAGAAATGCACTTTTCACATCCATTTGATATAAAGTGATATCATGATGGTTAGCATAAGCAAGTAATATGCGAATAGCCTCAAGTCTAGCAACAGGTGCAAAAGTTTCATCGAAATCAATTCCTTCAACCTGTGTGTAGCCTTGAGCTACAAGTCGTGCCTTATTCCTCACCACAAGGCCATTTTCATCTTGCTTGTTGCAGTAGATCCACTTTGTGTTGATGATATTGTGCTTGCGAGGATCTAGACGTTTGACCAGTTCCCAGAACTGATGTAATTCTTCTTGCATAGCTTGAATCCACTCAGGCTCCAGAAATGCTTCATCTACCTTAGTGGGCTCTGTGATAGAGACGAAAGAAAAATTCCCACAAAAGTTAGACAAATGTGAAGCTTTTGAGCGTGTGAGAGGACCTGGAATGTTGATGTCGCTGATGATCTTCTCAATCTGCACTTCATTTGCGACACGAGGATGAGTTGGTTGCCGTTGAGGAACTTGATCAGCATTTTCTTCAGCATCATTTTCATCAGGTGCATCAGCATGACGTTCTTCACGATCTGGAATAACTTCTTCAGCAGATTCTTCGATAGGAATAACATCCTCAGTAGCCTTGAACTTGATGGTTTCCTCAGGAGACTGTTCATCTAACACGGAAGGTAGGTGCTCTCTTTGCGAGCCATTAGTTTCATCGAACCGCACATCTACAGTTTCAAAAACTTTGTGGTGACCGTTGTTGAAGACTCTGTAGGTGTGTGAGTCCTTTCCGTAACCAAGCATAAAACCCTGATGTGCTTTCGGTGCAAATTTTGAGTTGTGATGGGGATCTCTAATCCAACATTTAGCACCGAAGACTTTGAAATAACTCACATTGGGTTTCTTGTTAGTGAGGAGTTCGTATGCAGTCTTCTTGAGGAATTTGTGAAGATATACCCTGTTGATGATGTGGCATGCAGTATCAATTGCCTCAATCCAGAAACGACGAGGCGTCTTGTATTCATCAAGCATAGTGCGAGCCATCTCAACAAGAGTCATGTTCTTGCGCTCCACGACGCCATTCTGCTGAGGAGTATAAGGAGCAGATAACTCATGAGTAATACCAAGTTCATCAAGATAGTCATCAAGACCAGAATTCTTGAACTCAGTTCCATTGTCACTTCTAATGTGCTTGATCTTCACACCAAAGTTGGTTGAAGCCCTCGAGGAAAATTGTTTGAAGACTTCCTGCACCTCATGTTTGTAAGTGACAATATGCACCCATGTGTAACGAGAGTAATCATCAACAATAACAAAGCCATATAGAGATGCATCATTTGTAACTGCTGAATAATTATTAGGACCAAAGAGATCCATGTGAAGCAATTCAAATGGTCGAGTAGTAGTCATGATAGTCTTCGCTGGATGCTTGGCCTTGGTCATCTTTCCAGCTTCACAGGCTCCGCACAAGTGATCCTTGAGGAATTTGACATTCTCAATGCCAATGACATGCTTCTTCTTTGCGAGCGTGTGCAGATTCCTCATGCCAGCATGACGAAGTCGTTGATGCCATAGCCAGCCTTCTGAAGCTTTTGCAAGTAGACATACAGCTGGTTGAGGTCCTGTAGAGAAATCAACAATATACAAATCTCCTCTCCTAAAGCCTTCGAAGACTTTGGAATTGTCAGCTTCCATGATCACAACACAACGATACTTGCCAAAGACAACAATCATATCAAGATCACAAAGCATTGAGACAGACATCAGGTTGTATCCTAAGGACTCGACAAGCATGACTTTGTCCATGTGTCGATCCTTTGTGATCGCAACCTTACCTAGACCCAATACCTTGCTTTTGCCTTTGTCAGCGAAGATGATATGCTTCAGATGCGATGGGGATAAGGGAACATCAATCAATAGGTTCTTGTCACCAGTCATGTGATTTGTACATCCACTATCGAGGACCCACTCATTGGCTTTGGGTTGATCATCCTGCAGAGGAATTAGTGTAGCTTACGAACTCATATACTTCATCAGTGAAGAATATGACATCAATTTCATCAGATCAGTTTCATCAAGCAGTAAAACAGATAAAGCAGTATGAGGACGTGAGAAATGAGGATTCATTTCTTCATGATTAGCCTGCGTCCTTTCAGGCAATTTTTCAGGTCTCCAGCAAATTCGTCAGACATTTAAGTTCGTCTGGAGACCCTACCCTGCATAAGAGATTAGTTCTTTTTCTTCACCACCCATATCTGAAGGGGAGGCAAAGAGTTCATCACTCTGCGAGCTCCATTTGAGAAAGGTGGCATAGACGCTAGTCCACTTTGTTTCACATAAGAGGAGTTAGGGTAAGCATATGAATAAGCAGAGAAATTCTTCAAGGACTTATGAACATAATGGTTTGAAGAATAATGCACACATTCATAGCCCATAAATCTTCCCTGCGAAACAGAAGTGTTAGCACGATGATGTCCATATGAGGACTTTGATCCTTTTGAGGAACTTGATCCACGTGAGGAATTTGGTCCGTATGAGGACTTGGATCCACATGAAGAATTTGGTCCATATGAAGAATTTGATCTGGGGCTCCTATTCTTCACAGGTGGTGTCATGATGACATTCACCTGAAGACTTTCAAGGCACCTTTTGGGAACCCAGATTTTCTTCATAGGGGAACCGTTCCTGCAGTTAGTGCCAACATATCTAGCAAATACTTCACCATTCTGATTTTTGAACAGTTTATAGCTGGAGTCAATTGACTCATCCGAAGAATGAGGAGATTCACATGTAAAGCTAGATAGATTAGATGGATCAACTGGAGGTCCCTTTGCAGCAACCCATGAGGTTTTGGGGTACTGCTCAGGCTTCCAATATGTCCCATCAGCATTGAGTTTCCTCTCAAAGGCAATACCCTCTTTCCTCGGGTTCCTGTTGAGGATCTGCTTTTTAAGCACATCACAAAGAGCCTGATGTCCTTTGAGGCTTTTGTACATGCCTGTCATGTACAATTCCTTCAGCCCTGCATTATCAGTGATACTAGTAGTGTCCTCAGATGAGGAATTAGTGATAGCAGAGACAGGTGAAGAATTTGTAGCATTAGAAGCATTTGAACGTTCAGGTGAAGAACTAGCAGATTCACGTTCAATGCACTTCAAACATGGAGGAACAAATTCTTCCTGAGCAGCGCTGATTTGTTGAGGAAGTAATGAATCGTGCTCCTTCTGAAGATCTTCATAACTCACTCTTAGCTTTTCAAGATCTTGCTTTCTTTGAAGAAATTCATAAGAAAGCTTCTCATTATCAGATAAGAGAGTGTTATTATGACCTTGAAGGTTGTCAAACTTGGACTGAAGTCTCTGAAGATTTTCAGTCAAGGTTTTAGTGCGATCCATTTCTTCACCTAACATATCATCACTTTTGTCCAGCATGTTTTGAACCTTTTCAAAAGCCTTTTGTTGTTTCACAGCAATCTTAGCAAGTTTAGAATAGCTAGGCTTGAGGTTTTCATCAGATTCATCCTCACTTGATTTAGAGGAGGGGTATTTGAGTATCTTGGCACCCTTTGCCATGAAGCAATAGGTGGGAGCGTAGTCATCATTGCCTTCATCAGCCTTGTTGGTGAAGGCATTTTCTTCAGAGTTGAAGATGGACTTGCTGACGAATGCAGTAGCGAGAGCTAGGCTCGCCACACCAGACTCAGACTCCTCAGATGCCTCCTCTTCCTCATGTTCCTCAGATTCAGCCTTAGAGTCCATTTCCTTGCCAATGAATGCCCGAGCCTTCTTGGAGCTGCTCTTCTTGTGAGATGAAGACTTTGAGGATTTTGATGATGAAGACTTTGAAGATTTCTTCTTCTTCTTTGCATCATCAGAACTGTAATCCTTGTATTTCTTCTTCTTTGATTCCTTTTCCCACTGAGGACAATCTTGAATGTAGTGACCAGGTTTCTTGCATTTGTGGCATAGCCTCTTGTTATAGTCACTGGATGAGGAATCATTACTCCTTGAAGATTTTCCAAAGCGACCACGTCTTGAGAACTTCTGAAATTTCTTCACGAGCAGTGCTAGCTCCTGGCTCAGTTCTTCAGGATCACCAAGGCTACTACCAGAATCTTCATCTTCAGATTCAGAGACTGCCTTGGCCTTCAGGGCACGTGATCTCCCATAGCTCGAACCATAGAGATCTCTCTTCTCAGCAAGCTGGAACTCATGAGTGTTTAGCCTCTCGAGGATATCAGCGGGATCAAGTGACTTGTAATCTCCACGTTCTTGTATCATTAGTGCCAGAGTATCAAATGAGGAATCAAGCGATCTCAGCAATTTCTTCACCACCTCATGGTCGGTGATGTCAGTGGCACTGAGTGCTTGAAGCTCATTTGAGATATCAGTGAGGCGATCGAAGGTTTGTTGAACATTTTCATTGTCGAGTCTTTTGAAGTGGTTGAAGAGATTGCGAAGAACGTCAACTCGAGAGTCACGCTGAGTTGAGACTCCTTCATTGACTTTGGACAGCCTATCCTAGATAAGCTTAGCGGTTTCCAAAGCACTCACTCTTCCATACTGCCCTTTGCTCAGATGGCCACATATGATGTTCTTCGCTTGAGAATCGAGTTGCTTGAATCTCTTCACATCAGCAGCATTCAGAGAAGGTGTGACTGAGGGAACACCATTTTCCACAACATACCAGAGATCATTATCAATTGCCTCAAGATGCATTCGCATCTTATTCTTCCAGTAGGGGTAGTCCGTCCCATCAAAGGTAGGACAACCAGCAGAGACCTTGATCATACCTGCGGTCGACATAACTAAAACTCCAGGCGATTAAACCAAAATCACACAGAACAAGGGAGTACCTCGCTCTGATACCAATTGAAAGTGCGTTATATCGACTAGAGGGGGGTGAATAGGCGATTTTTATGAATTCTTCACTAAGGAATTTCAAGGTGAGGAAATTCCTAAGCGAAGAACTACTTGCAGCGGAATAAGTACTCAGATGTAAACATAACAGAACACAAGCATGGTCATCATGATGAAATGAAGACAAGCACAGGGTACAGAAAGCGTAAACACGGGATAGCACAGGATGAAGACAAATAGACTGAAGAAATTGAACTGAGGAAATTGAGAAAGTTTTCAGTCAAAGTCTTCAAACAGATATGAATAAGCACACAACAACTGTAATGAGGAAATGAAAGAGTTGAGGAAATAGAACCAGCGGGCTTGGTGAAGATAATGATTTGGTAGACCAGTTCCGACTGCTGTGACAGTTGTACGTCTGGTTGGAGCGGCTAGGTATTTAAACCAGAGGACACACAGTCCTCACCGTATTCTCCTTGAGCTAAGGTCACACAGACCTCGCCCAATCACTCGTGGTATGTCTTCAGGTGACTTCCAAACCTTCACAAACTCGGTCACTCGGCGATCCACAATTTCCTCTTGGACGCTCTAGACCATGACGCCTAACCGTCTGGAAGATGCACAGTCTTCAAAGGTAAAAAGCATCGGATCCACGCAGGATCAATCTCTTTAGTGCTGCTCAATCACTTTGGGTTTGTAGGTGTTTGGGTTTGGGTTTCCTCACTTGATGATTTTCGCTCAAAGTCCTCGGAGGATGGGATGCTCTCAAATGACAATTGTCAGTTTCTCTCGGAGCAGCCAACTAGCTAGTGGTTGTAGGGGGCGGCTATTTATAGCCTAGGGAGCAGCCCGACATGATAAGACATAAATGCCCTTCAATGATATGACTGTTAGGTGTGTAGATATTTTGGGAAAGCTAGCGCGTAGCACAGCAATGGTCGGAAATTTGAGTATCAAATTCCTCAGGGATATCATGTTCCTCACTGTGTAGGCAATCCGTACTGGCGAATTCCTAACTCCTCAGTCAGAACAAATTCCTCAGAGACCAGAAGAACTTTGTCTTTGTCACTGAAGAAATTGAGTGAGCTGTATGAGATTTCCAATGGCTTTACTCGAAGGGATTGGTAGGTGTAGGATTTTGAGTTGAGCATCACTTGGAAATTTTTCCTTAGTATTTCCTCAACCCCCTTTAACAGTACGGTGTTTCCTATGACTCAAGAAAGAGAAAAAGAAACTACGAAAACAAAAGTCTTCACGCTTCATGTTCCTCGAATGAATACCAAGTCTTCAAGGTCACACCAATTTCTT
The DNA here is from genome assembly GCF_002575655.3 of Aegilops tauschii subsp. strangulata. Classification (NCBI taxonomy): domain Eukaryota; kingdom Viridiplantae; phylum Streptophyta; class Magnoliopsida; order Poales; family Poaceae; genus Aegilops; species Aegilops tauschii. The sequence goes on along the minus strand of NC_053040.3, from coordinate 436,368,659 downwards.
CACTTTCAAAGTCTTCAGAAATCCAAAGTATTCAGTCGAAGACATTCATTTTTAGGGGTTGACTTTCTCTGTAAATATCAAACTCCTCATAGACTTATAGACCTGTGTACACTCACAAACGCATCAGTCCCTTAACCTATATAAGTCTTCAATACACCAAAATCACTAAGGGGCACTAGATGCACTTACAACGATTATTTCGCTTCTTACTTGTCCCTCTTGGGGTGCCCCACCCCTCCTTATATAAGTTGAAGGGGCGGGTTACATGTAGAGTCCAACTCGGATTAAGACTTAAACTGTTTTGACTTCTCACCACGGGCTTCTCTCCATGGGCTTCTTAACGTCTGCCGGCTTAATATCTGGCTTACAATCTGGCTTACCATCTGTCGGCTTATAATCTGCCGGCTTATAATCTGCCGGGTCACCAATGAAACACCAAGTCCCAGCCAGGTCATATCTCCGGCCGGGTGATACCGCGGGGTATATCCCTGACAGTTCCCAAACATCCTCCTCCTCTATCTCCGCATCGAGTTTGGCGAAGAGTGCGTCGGACGCCGCTTGCTCCTGCCGGAGGAATTGCCGGCTGGCCTCCACATAGGCATCATCCTGGATGGACTCCAAGATGGCTTGCTGCTCCGCCATCTCCGCGGCTTGGGCGATAGCGAACTCCGCCTCCGCTATGGTGAACCCGGAGTAGGCTGCTCCGCCGCCTCCATCGGCTCTGGTAGCTCCTCTCCCTCCTCCTCCTCCGACTGCTGCTCCTCCTCCTCCTTCTCCGGCTCCGGCGAATCCGGAGGCAGCCCGGCAGTGATGCGGGTGGCACACCTCGCCTGGATCTCCGTGATCTGCCTCCAGCGATCCGCGCGTCAGCATAGCATACGTCGTGACCTTGAGCTAGACCATGCTGACGCGGTGAACGGGGGAGATAAGGCGGTCGGGATTGGGTGGTGGCGCAGAGAGGAAGAAGGTGGATGAGCTAGGGTTGGGGGACGCCGACCGGCTTAAATAGCCGGATTTGGCACCGGGCGACGAGCCGAAGCGGCGCTCCGCGGTGTTCACACCGCGGCGACGGAGTAGGCATTCGTCGGACCATTGGGTTTCCGGGCGATTCCGCGTGAGACCCCATCGCCAGTCCTATGTGGCGGGCGTGCACATATCCGCCCCATATTTGGGCTAGATATGAGGGGTGCCGGTCAGTCCGGGCGTTTGAGGCCCGTTTGAAGTGCCCGTCCGGGTCAGATTTTCGTGACTGGGTGGGCCGCCCGGGCCTTTGAGGCCGGTTTGGGGCACTGATGGCTCGAGAATTTGCGATGTTTCTCACAGTGATTTCCATTTAGTTTCAATAGATTTTTGTTATTCTTCGGATATTTCTAATGCTAATCCAACAAAAGAGAGGAAAATCTACTTTGTCCCTTGGATGGCAGGAAATAACACATTTGGAAGGAAACCAATGGGGTTTGCTGCAAATCAAGCCAATTTGAGCAACTTTCCTAAAGAGAGCGTTGTCAACAGGCACACCAAAGTGAAAGACGGCATTCCATACGACCGCGCGCGCTCGTTTGAGCGGTCGTATGGAGCGTCCACAGCCTCTCCTCATCTATACAAGCAAGTTTCATGAAGGGACCACGAGGAGAGGAGAACCCTAGCTGCCGCCACACCATCCAAAACAGGAGAGGAGAGGATCTGAAGAGCTCGAGAAGATCATCGTAGTTTTTTGTCCTTTCATCTCCATCATCATGATCACCTCCTTCACTATTGTAAGAGGGATTGGAACTTGCAATCTCTACTCCATATCATCTGAGATCAAGACTATTTGAGAACCATTTCAGCTCATTGTGGATCCCCTCAATGTTATAAATATGGTTTTCATGATTTTTCCCTTTGTTGTGATTGATTCCCCTCTTATGATGTGTGAGTAATGCCCCTAGGTGTGGGAGATGTAGGTGAGTGCTAAGATTGATATGTGCCTATCCTATGTGTCGTCATTTGAATTCGTAGTAGTATGATCTATTTAGTATGTTGTTATACTGTGGTGATGTCTATGTGTGTTGTCCAATTTAAGGGCCCAAGAAACATGATCTCAAGACCTACACAGGTGAAACATATTGTTTAGGAACTCTGTGACCTCTAACAAGATAGGTGGGGATATCTATGAGAACCGAAGACAATATAAGATAACGTTGATCCATTGAACTTAATGCTTGGTTCGAGTCTTATGACCTTAATTGTGGAAACAACCGCTCTGTGGCAACGGAGAAGCAAGACCATAGAATGAAATGTAACCCCTAGTGGAGGAGTTTCATGACTCTAGGGAGAACCACCTACAGAGAGTTTATATCCAATACTATGAGTACAATACAAGGTAACTGGTATTAGCGTAGCACTGGCACAATTCATATATTCTTACCATGAACTGAAATATCTCCGCACCTAATCTCTTCATTGTAGGAAACACCATTTTCATTTTAATCTCTTCATTGCAGGAAACACCATTTACTTCCCTTCCCAAATTGATGTTCAAATTCCACATGATATGCTGACCTTACCGAGAATGTGCCTGGCCGGTTATAATGTCATGCTATGAAGTATTGGACCACCTCCACTCGCAAAGGAATTTGGAGGATTCTATGTACATCTACATGAGAGAAAACCGATCGTATCAGGTCCTCATCCCTTTGGCTAGTGTGCGGATCAATCAGCTCTTCAACTTTTGTTAACATCATTGTTCCCCTTGTGGTAATGACTTTCCGAGATTCACTCAATGGAACCCAGGGATCATGCCAAATATTGATTTGTGCGCCTGAGCCTACATACCCGTTTGAACGTTTGTATTCCTGCTACAATGCTTTTCCATGTAAAGGATAGTCCTGTTTTGGGGCCACATTTGGGGATCTCCTCAGGCCCATTTGGAACAAGAAATCTGGATGCTGCTTCAAGTCGGCAAGCAGGCCTACTTGTCGTGTCACGAATCGTTAGGCCCAAACTGCCCCGAGCACAAAGGCACACATGTCGTCCCTTCCTACCGCTTGGGACAAGAAACAAAGCAGCCTTGGGCTAGAAATGTCGGCACACACGCCATCCAGTGGCATGGGCCTGAAAAACGGAATTCGGCTTTTTTTAGAAACACCTGTAGTTTTTTTCATACCCATAACAATTACAGGTACACTCATTTATATCTAAGATCTAGGAAAATACAAAGTAACTCCTTGACTAAGTATTACAATGAAATCTCTTGGAAACACCTTCTTCATTGTGTCAATCTCTGCTAGAAGAAATACACCAAAGACTCCAGTAAAGAGGCTGCAATTAGACTGAAGCAACGATGTTGTCACTCTTTCACCCGCATGAACATTTCTAATAATGGTCTTTGAATGCGCCTTGAGTCGCCCATCCAAAAAAATGGAAAGCCTTGATCGATGAACGTACATGGGATCACAATATCTTCACCATGGTGTCGATAAAAGATTTCAAGTCCACAAAGAATGAAGCCAAATAAAAAAGTTTGACACACCAACATAAACTCATCATACCCAAATAATGGGATATGTGAGGACAAAAAATGGTCTCACCTCATGGCACCGCCAAAAGAACAAGAGTAAATGTATTCAAACAAAATACGATGATCACTGGACAATGACGAGAAACGTAGAACTCTTAAAGATGCAAGGTCCCCACTCCTCAGCGCCAAGATTAAGCCGAAGGCAAGGGAACCAAAAATTCCCTTGCGCCGGTGGCGCCTACTGCCCTTAATGAAACCATCATGAAGATTATTGGGAACAACTATGTGACGCATATTGCAAGGCAGACAACTATCTTGCTTGCGCCGGTGCTGGGCCGGTCCAGTAGGACATGGCTCATCGGGCTAACGTCACTCGAAATTCCTTATCTTATTTTATTTATAGTTTTTATGCATATATTTCAAAAACTTAAGTTCACTTAAAAAAATTAAAAACCCAAATTTGTAAAAATGTTAACATAGTACAAAAAATAGTTTGCAGTTTTTTATAAAAAAAGTTGTTAACTTTAAAAATATATTCGTGACACGGGGAAAATGTTCCCCTGTTTCAAAATTTATGCAATTGTTTTAAACAAAATGTGTATACAATGTAAATGAATGTTTGCGTAAAGTAAAAATATGTTTCGTCCCAGTGAAAAAATGTACATGAAATTTTCTAGAAATTTCCCCGTATTATAAGAAAATGTTCGAGAAAGTTGTAAAAAAGCTATATACAATGTGAAAAAATATCCGCATAGATAAAAAGATGTTTATTTCCATTAAAAATGTACTTCCTATGTAATGGAATATAAGAGCATTTAGATCACTACTTTAGTGATCTAAAGAAGTGATCTAAATGCTCTTATATTTCTTTACAGAGGGGGTACTTGCCATTTTGAAGAAACAATCATGTGTTTTCAAAAAAATGTCTGTGAAATTTTCAAAAATGTTTATATAATGTAAAAGAATGTTCATTGCAATTAAAAAATATACAACATGTATTTCGAAAATATTAATGTGTATTCTAAAAAATGTTTAAAACATATATTAAGAAAAAGTTCATCATGTATTTGACAAATATCCAGCGTGTATCCCAAAAAAGTGTCCCGTCTGCCATAAAAATGTACATTGTGTAACAAAAAAAAGTAGACATGTGTTGAAAAAAAGAAAAACGATAAAAACCGACAAAGAAACAAAATAAATGAAAAAACAGGAGAAAACCAACAAAGAATCAAAATAAAACCAAACTATAACAAAGAAAGAAGAAAAATGAAAGAAAATCATTGAGGACAAAAAATCAGAGTAAAATTAAGAAAGAAATTTGGTGATAAAACCATAGGAAAAACAAAAAATAAAACGGAATAGAGCGGACCTTCTGCGTGCAGCGAATAATCCACAATATGGGACTGACTTGCTCGCCAATAGGCGATTTATTTTAGGAATCGGTAAGGGCAACATATCGGATTTTCTATTCCAGGAAGGGAGCTCCTATTGGCGCCACAGGCGCCAGAAGCCGTCCCTGGCGCATACTTACTACACCGCCGAGTTGGGCCGGCCCAACTACCGTGTACAAAATCGAAAAATCATAGCGTGCGTTCAAAAAATAGCAAAAATAAATGCTCTGGACAGATTTCGAAGTCGTGCAGTTTCAGTAGCGTACGACTTCTGCTAGCCACTCGAACTACTTGCCACTAGTGTTAAGTAACAGCGCCAAATATATAATAACAAAGCTGCCTCGCTATTTTATTGCACAAAACTGTACCAATTAATATTTTCTGAATTATTTGACGAAAAAATCATGAATTTGAAAAGGTTCGTAGATTTCGAACAAAGTTCATCAATTTTCATGAAAAAGTTCACAAACTTGAAAAAACTTTCATCATTTTTCTAACAAAAGGTTCATCAATTTTGAAAAAGTTCAACAAATTTGAAAAAAGTTCATGGATTTTCAAAAGTAGTTCATCAATTTTCGAGAAAAGTTCACAAACTTGAAAAAAAGTTCATCAATTTTCAAACAAAAGTTCATCGGTTTTGAAAAAGTTTATCAAATCTGAAAAAGTTCACCGAAATTGAAAAAGTTCACGGATTTTCAAAAACAAAATCAGCAATTTTCTAGAAAAGTTCACAAACTTAAAAAAAGTTCATAAAATTTGGAAAAAGTTCATCAAAATTGAAAAAAGTTCATGAATTTTCGAAGAAAGTTCATTGAATTTGAAAAACAAGTTCATGATTTTTTTTAAAAGTTCACAAAAATTGAAAACAGGCCATGCATATTTTTATAAAACGTCCGTATTTTGAAGAAAAAGTTCACCGATTTACAATCACGCATTTAAAACAGAAAAAAGGAAAAACAGAAAATGAAAAAGGAAAAAAAGAAAAACGGAAAAGGGAAAGAAAGAATAAGAAAGGTAGAAAGTTCATTTCTAACACATGTAATTTGCTCGGGGAGGTCGCGGGTTCGAATCAAGACCAACGCAGTTCGCTTTGGCTGTTTCCTTTTTAAACACAGAAAAAAATATCCTAGATGGGCCGGCCCAGCTGACGCGTCTGCAGGCGCCGGTTTGCAGAAACAACAGTAAACCGGCGCCTGTAGCGCCAAATAGGAAATGCCGGCGTTCTGTCGTTCTGCTCCATCAAAATGTCGGAGTGCCGCACAGGCATCGACTGAGATGGACCGGCCCATTCAGAAGCGAGACACGCGTACCACTGATCCCGGTTCTGGGAACGTTCTAGAAGGTTCCGCTTGTTCTTTCCTGTTTCGGGAACCTTCTAGAAGGTTCCTTAACCTTATTCCTCAGTTTTTTGTTTTTATTTTATTCTTCTTTTTTCCTTCTTTTTAACTTTTCTCTCCTTTTTTGTTTTCCTTTTTTCCCATTCCTTTCTTTTTCGTATTTTTTTTTCTGTTTCTCCTTTTCTTTTCTTTTATTTCTTTTTTACTTTCACTTCTTGATTTCTCTTTTTCAACATATGGTTCAGAAAATTAATTTTTTCGAAATTTTTAGTTTTTTTCCTTAAAAGTTCCTGTTTCGAAATATTCTTCAGAATATCCATAAAATTTTAGAATTTCAATAATTGTTTGCTTATTTTTAAAAACTTTTATAATTTCAAAAGTTTAAAATGTTGACATTAAAAAAATGAAAAATAACAAAATGTCTCTCTTCCAAGATTTGTTCCAAATTGAAAACATATTCATGTTTTGAAAATTTGTTCACAGAATTTAAAAACATTCCTACTTTCAATTATTCCCACGAATTTATAAAATGTTCCTGGTTTAATTTTTTTTCCACGCATTTTTATTTCAATGTGCACAAATTCAGAAATGTTCCCCAATTTAAAAATATGTTCCAGCTTTCCAAATTGTTCGGAAATCAGAAAATGTTCAGGGAATTTTGACAAATGATCTTGTTTTTGAAAACTTTGTTTGTAGTTTCCAAAAATGTTCTCATTTTCAAAAAAAACTTTTTTTTCTGAAAATGTTCTGCATATTTTTTTAAAAATTGTTCCATATGTCAAAAAATGTTCACCTTAAATATTTTGTTCATTTTTTGGAAAATGTTTGAGGTTTTCAATTTTTTTTGCACAAATTTGAAAATGTTTGCTTTGTGGAAAATTTACTTTTTGCCAAAATAAAATCACATTTTCCGAATGTTCGGTCCCTCAAAGAAAAAAGCACTAGCAGTAGGTCTTAGGTTCGATCCCTCACTGGGACTTTAGTTTTTGCGAATCTTTTAAGTATTTGCCGCTGTCCGCAGTTTCTTTTAACTTTTGCGCTGGTAATCTATCACAAGACCTGGCGCAGTGGCTAGCAATGCCCGCTCATTGCTACGAAGTTGGCGGTTCGAATCCTGGCGCTAGCTCATTTGTTTTTCTTCGTTTTTCACCTCAGGGACGCCAAATGCGCTGGCCCAGGTGAGCCGCCCCTGTGCGAAACCTCGGTTCTTTGATGCAAAGAGCGTCACATAGGAGCTCCCGCAACATATAACCGTTGTGCTTGTTGTCAAAAAAATATATAACCCTTGTGCTTACTGTGTCATGTTGTCGACTTCTCGCATAGAAAGCTACGAGCCAGCCACGCACACGGGCCGGAACTCCTCGAGTGCGAGTCGACCAGTTTTGGTAAGTTTCTCGAACGTGATATATTTCTTTTCTTTTCTAGTTTTCTTTTTTTATTATTTTAATTTTTTCTGCATCCTTTTCTTTTTTCTTTCATTTTTTGTGTTGCTTATTCTTTTTTTCCTGAATTCAAAATTGTTTGTTTTTTTAGGAAATGTTTGAAATTTATATTTTGTCTTTTTTGCTAATTTTTTGGACTCTAAAACATTATTAGCTTTCCCCCAAAAATGTTCCAAATCTTCAAAAAATAGGTTAGTTCGAAATTTTTGAAAATTATAAAAAACTTATTCACAAATTACAAAATTTGCGCCAATTTATTCGGGTTTCCAAATTGTCTTCAGAATTTCAACAAATATTCCCGTGTTCAAATTTTGTTCACATGGCCAAAAAAATAATGCTCTTTCAAATTTTGTTTAGAGTTTCAAAACATGCTCATTTTTCAAAAGATGTTCACGTTTTCAGAAAAATGTCAACTTTCAATAACCAATCCCTTTTTTAAAAATAAATCAAAGATTCAAAAAATGGTTTGAAAAAATACTTGATACCTTAAAAACTATTTGCATTTTCAAAAAATGTATAGTTTTTAAAAAATATTCATCATTTTGAAAAGATTTGCCATACAAAAAATATTCACGTTTTAAAAAAATTGCATTTTTTAAATTTCAGAAAATGTCACGGATCTCTCGCAGCTTATAGTTCTTCCTGTTATGCGCTGGTTATTAGGCACCAAACCTTATCAACTCAACTGCCTTGCCACGCGTAATCACAAGCTGGCGATCATATATTCTACCTGTCGCTTATGCTTGCTTTTTTAGGATTATTCACTATCGAACTGCAAATGGGCTGGGCCAGTGGAGGTGGCGCCCTGTGCGAAGGAGCTGCTACATGTCGCAGCGAGCCAGCGAGTTTGGAAGCAAATCTTACCACACATCATCTCTGAAGAGCAGTCAACTTTTGTTCAAGGACGCCTAATTACTGATAGTATAATAGATGCTTACGAATGTTTGCACTTTATGAAAAACGAATAAAGCTAAAAAAACATAGGAGCTGTGCTTTAAAGCAGGATATGCTGAAGGCCTACACCATGGTAGAGTGGGCGTATCTGGAGGCCATCATGGAAAAGCTTGATTTTGCACATTAATGGATTCCGGTAGTAATGGGCATGTTAAGCCCGGTCTCATTTTCGGTTATGTTCAATGGCAAAAACTTGAAAATTTTAAACCTTCAAGAGGTATTCGTCAAGGAAATCCTCTTTCACCATACCTCTTCTTGTTGGCAGCAGAGGGCCTATGGTGCCTCCTCAAAGTTAACAACCAGTCATCTCATCTCAATGGGATTCAGGTGGCTCAGTTGGCACCCGCCGGTGAACCATTTGCTTTTTTGCGGATGACAACCGGTTGTTCTTTAAAGCAAGTGGAGTGGGGACGGAAGAAATATCATATATTTTGGAAACTTGTTGTGATGCTTCTGATCAAAGAATAAATAGGGATAAGTCCTTGGTTTTCTTTAGCAAAGCTTACCCTGAAAGTATTAGAGAGGAAGTCAAGCAAATTTTGAATGTCCGGAATGAGAGTCTCGGTGAAACATACTTGGGCATGCCTTGAAGATAGAAAAATGGCACCTTAAAACAATTAAGGACAAGATCTGGAATAAAAACAGGGATGGTTGGAAAAAATACTATCAGAGGGAGGGAAAGAGGTGCTCATCAAATAAGAACTAGTTATACATGTATATTCTATGGGATGTTTTAAGTTACCTAGGGGGTTATGTGAACATTTGAATTCCATGATTAGTAAGTTTTGGTAGGGGAGCAGACATGGGAAAAGGAAAAGTGGCATGGGTTGCTTGGGATGTTATGACCAGACCCAAAGCCTTGGCAGGACTAGGGTTCAAAGACCTGGAGGTTTTCAATCTCTACCTTCTCGCTCGACAAGCTTGGAGAATTATCTAGTATCCTGCTCTCTAAGTGCCTGTATTTTGAAAGCAATTTATTTCCCAAATTCCTCTTTACTGGAAGCATCATTGTGATCCCATCCATCATAGACTTGGAGATCGATTGTAGAAGGACGAGATGTGTTGGCTCGGAGCTTAATTACAAGAATTGGAGATGGGCGGATGACTAAGATTTGGGGTCATAATTGGCTCCCGGGAGAGGGGACAATGAGACCCATCACCACTACTCCCACTAGTAATCTATTTTGGGTGAGTGACCTTTTTGACGAAACGTCAGCGTCATGGAAAACAGAGCTAATTTGTGTAACCTTTCTGACTATGGATGTGTTCATTATATTGAGCATTCCCATCTGCACTAGGAACATACCGGATTTTTGGTCTTGAGAATTCGAGAAAAATGAGTTTTTTCTGTCAGATCAACATACCGCATGATGGTAAACACAAGACTGAATTGTGAGGGCTAGTTAGTTCATGATGCAAGACTGTGAACTGCAATGGATGAGCGACTAAGACATAGCCTAGTGCTGGAAAGGGGCTGATGCCTTCCCACCCACCTAGGTTCAAGGCATGGTACTTGCAATTTGGTTTTTTTGCACCAATTTATTGGGGAATGTAGTAATTTCAAAAAAAATCCTACGATCACGCAAGATCTATCTAGGAGAAGCATAGCAACTAGCAGGGAGAGTGTGTCCATGTACCCTCGTAGACCGAAAGCGGAAGCGTTATATCAATGCGGTTGACGTAGTCGTACGTCTTCACGATCCGACCGATCCTAGGACCGAACGTACGGCACCTCCGTGTTCAGCACACGTTCAGCTCGATGATGTCCCTCGTACTCTTGATCCAGTTGAGGCCGAGGGAGAGTTTCGTCAGCACGACGGCGTGGCGACGGTGATGATGAAGTTACCGGCGCAGGGCTTCGCCTAAGCACTACGGTGATATGACCGAGGTGTGTAACTGTGAAGGGAGGCACCGCACACGGCTAAAAGATCAACTTGTGTGTCTATGGGGTGCCCCCCTCCCCCGTATATAAAGGAGGGGAGGAGGAGGCCGGCCGGCCCTAGGGGGCGCGCCTAAGGAGGGGAGTCCTACTAGGACTCCAAGTTGGAGTCCTAGTACGATTCCACCAAGAGGGAGGGAGGGGAAGGAAGGAGAGGAAGAGAGGGAGAAGGAAAGAGGGCGCCGCCCCCCTTCCCTTGTCCAATTCGGACTGCAAGGGGGGGCCTGCCCTGGCTGCCCTCCTCTCTCTCCAATAAGGCCCATGGCGGCCCATTAGTTCCCCCGGGGGGTTCCGGCAACCCCTCCGGCACTCCGGTTTTACCCAAATCATTCGGAACACTTCCGGTGTCCAAATAACATGGTCCAATATATCAATCTTTATGTCTCGACCATTTTGAGACTCCAATTCATGTCCGTGATCTCATCCGGGACTCCGAACAACCTTCGGTCATCAAAACACATAACTCATAATACAAATCGTCATCGAACGTTAAGCGTGCGGACCCTGCGGGTTCGAGAACTATGTAGACATGTCCGAGACACATCTCCGGTCAATAACCAATAGCGGAACCTGGATGCTCATATTGGCTCCTACATATTCTACGAAGATCTTTATCGGTCAAACCGCATAACAACATACGTTGTTCCCTTTGTCATCGGTATGTTACTTGCCCGAGATTCGATCGTCGGTATCACCATACCTAGTTCAATCTCGTTACCGGCAAGTCTCTTTACTCGTTCCGTAATACATCATCCCACAACTAACTCATTAGTCACATTGCTTGCAAGGCTTATAGTGATGTGCATTACCGCGAGGGCCCAGAGATACCTGTGTAACATCCCAAATTTTCAATTTGGATGTTATACATAGGTCATCATATGCATATCATATTTTTTTGCATTTTATTTGTGATCCTAGAAATCCTAAGCAACTCAAGGACCCATGGAGAGAGAGTTGGGGATTTCATTTATTTTCATATTTGAATTTTTCTCAAATTTGAACCGCGGATCATTTTGATTTTAATAATTTTTCCTCTGAAATATTTCCGATACTAAAATAAATGAGTGGAGATAAAATGACTTCTCCAAAATAAGAGGGGAATATTGGAGGAAAAATGTTAAAATAAAATAAATATTTTATTTGGAATTTTATTGCTATTTTATTTGAATTATAAAAAATATGCGTTTTTCAAAATTGCATTTTTAGGCCAGAAAATGTTCACTTTGTTCTAAATATTTTATTTAGACGGTGAAAATTGTTTTTGGCATTTTTAGAATTTTTTATATTTTTATTAGGATTTTTGTTTTTCGGCGGATTTTTTTTAAAGTTCCCGCCCCTCTCTCCTCACCACCGCCTCCCTGCGCCGCGCCGCCGTGCCGCCACCGAACTCCGCTCGCGCCGGCCCCCTTCCCAAGCTGCCCCCCCCCGAGGCTTTAAAAGCCGGACCGTCGGCCCCCTCTCTCCTCACCACCGCCACCCGCCGCCTCCACAGCAGCAGCAGCCGTCGCCCCACCCTGACGACCCTGCCGCTTGAGCCGCAGCCCCGCCCCGCCGACCCCGCCGCCCGAGCCACAGCCCCGCTAGAGCCCCGCCCCGATGGATCTCGCAGCCGCTGGCCTTTTTCGAAGAACCGGTTAAAAAAAACCGCCGCCGTCGCCCGTTTTTTTTCTGGTTTTCGTTAGGATCGGTTAGATCTGTTTTTTTGGTTCCGCTAATTAGCGAACGTTCGCCCGAACGCATCTGTTCGCGAACGCGTTCGTTCGTTAGTCTTTTCTCTTTTTTTTCGGCCAGGGACCTATCGGCGATTATTTTTATCACCGATTAGTCCCTAATCTTCAAACCCTCGTTACTTTTTAACCATTCGTCCAAATCCAGTGAAACCAACGCCAAAATCTTCATCTCGAACCCCTCTTTCTAGTTAACCAACTTGAGCATGATTTTGACAATTTAAAATTTGGTTTCAAGTAGATTTGAATTCGAGCTTCTTTTGATCGTAGTTTGAGTTTCGTAGCTCCGATTTGATTGATTCTTTCTGCAAATCGAAGCACTTTAGTTGAACTTTCAGTTTGGACTTTCTCATCTGAGTTTTACCCTTGCATCTATGCTTGAGTGCTTATGTATGCTATTGTTTGTTTGCGATAGAATTTCCGGAGTGCGAAGCGTGCTACTACGAGTCACTAGGGTTTGCAGATCGTCAGCAAGGCAAGTAACACTTTGATCATATCCCTTTATTACCCAATTTTTATGCATTAGTTTCAATAATCAAACATTGCATGAGTAGGACTGATAACATGTGGGTATTGGGAAGTAGTTGAAGAGGTAGAACCTATTGTCCTTTATTTAAACCCTGGGAGTTACTACGTTATGCTTATACTGCAATGCTATGCTCGTAGACGTGGATTGGTTTGAGTGATTCATGACAGTTGTCAGTATTATTATGAACTAAGGGTTTATTTAAGGTGGCTACTTTAACACACATCTGGGTGGATTGTTTGTGGGCACCTGGGGAATCCATTATTGTCCAAGGAGATCCCGGGGTACCCGTGTGATCATCCTATGGTTCGCCACCCAGGCTCAAAGGGATCATAAGATCATTCATGCTAGAAACTTCCATGTGTAGCCACAAGCCATTATGGGCTCTGGCATAGTTGAGTAAGTTGTGGGAATCCTTTCCATGATGGGCTAGCAGATGTAGGGGATTGTAGGTGTACCGGCCTATCTATCGGTTAAGGGGACCTCTTCGGAAAGACTGTGTCTCGATCATCCGTTTCTCCAACATCATGCAGTGCGAGAAATTTAACGGAGGAGATCGAGTCTTGTGGGAAAAAGTGCGCAAACCTCTGCAGAGTGTACAAACTAATCATGGTTAGCCGTGTCCCCGGTTATGGACATCTTGAGTATTTGGTTTCTTGAATTATTGATGTGATCTCAACACTCTAAATTAATTTTGTTGGGTTGTTAATTAATATTTAATTGGGATTGAGATGGGGTTTCCATTCTAAATGTTTATCAACCAACTTTGTAGTTAAGAAAAATATATTCCTTTGCAGTAGGGAAAAACTGGCTTTAAGCAAAAAGTGTTAACCATAGAGCCTCCACCATCCATATATGCATGTAGTGTTAGCATTTACCTTGTTCATTGCTCTACATTGTTATTTTGCCAGCATATTCCATGTGCTGACCCGTTTCGGGCTACAACGTATTATGTTGTAGACTTTTCCGACGAAGAGTAAGGTGCACTAGGTCGTTGTCGTGCACTCAGCTATGCCGATGGAGTTGATGGACTCATTTAGCTTCGATGCTTCCGCAGTTATCTTATTTAGATGGCCTTAAGCCATATTATTGTAATAAGTTCTCTTTTGAGACATTCGATGTAATAAGTGTGTGATTGCACTCTGTTATAAATCCTTCAAGTACTCTGTGTGTCAGCATTACCGATCCAGGGATGACACTTATGCACAGAGATTTGACCGTCTGAGGTCGGATCGCTACAAGATGGTATCAGAGCACACGCTGACTGTAGGACGCGACCACTAAGATAAGCCATAGGTCACTCTTCTCTACTCATTTCTGACTCCTCTCCATTTTCCACTCTATAGATGGTGGACCCAAGGAACTGTTGGGGAATGTAGTAATTTCAAAAAAATTCCTACGCACACGCAAGATCATGGTGATGCATAGCAACGAGAGGGGAGAGTGTTGTCCACGTACCCTCGTAGACCGAAAGCGGAAGCGTTCAGCACAACACGGTTGATTTAGTCGTACGTCTTCACGATCCGACCGATCAAGTACCGAACGCACGACACCTCCGAGTTCAGCACACGTTCAGCCCGATGACGTCCCTCGAACTCCGATCCAGCCGAGTGTTGAGGGAGAGTTTCGTCAGCACGACGGCGTGGTGACGATGATGATGTTCTACCGATGCAGGGCTTCGCCTAAGCACCGCTACAGTATTATCGAGGTGGACTATGGTGGAGGGGGGCACCGCACACGGCTAAAAGACCAAACGATCAATTGTTGTGTCTCTAGGGTGCCCCTGCCCCTGTATATAAAGGAGCAAGGGGGAGAGGTGCGGCCGGCCAGGAGGGGCGCGCCAGGAGGAGTCCTACTCCCACCGGGAGTAGGACTCCCTCCCTTTACCTTGTTGGACCAGGAGTGGAGGGGGAAAGAGGAGGGAGAGAGGAAGGAAAGGGGGGGCGCCGCCCCCCTCTCCTTGTCCTATTCAGACTAGGGGGGAGGGGCGCGCGGCCCTGCCCTGGCCGCCTCTCCTCTCTTCCACTAAGCCCACTATGGCCCATTAAGCCCCCGGGGGATTCCGGTAACTTCCCGGTACTCCGGTAAAATTCCGATTTCACCTGGAACACTTCCGATATTCAAACATAGGTTTCCAATATATCAATGTTCATGTATCGACCATTTCGAGACTCCTCGTCATGTCCGTGATCACATCCGAGACTCCGAACAACCTTCGGTACATCAAAACATATAAACTCATAATATAACTGTCATCGAAACTTTAAGCGTGCGGACCCTACGGGTTCGAGAACTATGTAGACATGACCGAGACACGTCTCCGGTCAATAAACAATAGCGGAACCTGGATGCTCATATTGGCTCCCACATATTCTACGAAGATCTTTATCAGTCAGACCGCATAACAACATATGTTGTTCCCTTTGTCATCGGTATGTTACTTGCCCGAGATTCGATCGTCGGTATCTCAATACCTAGTTCAATCTCGTTACCGGCAAGTCTCTTTACTCGTTCCGTAATACATCATCCAGCAACAAACTCATTACTTGCAATGCTTGCAAGGCTTAAGTGATGTGCATTACCGAGAGGGCCCAGAGATACCTCTCCGACAATCCGAGTGACAAATCCTAATCTCGAAATACGCCAACCCAACAAGTACCTTCGGAGACACCTGTAGAGCACCTTTATAATCATTCAGTTACGTTGTGACGTTTGGTAGCACACAAAGTGTTCCTCCGGTAAACGGGAGTTGCATAATCTCATAGTCATAGGAACATGTATAAGTCATGAAGAAAGCAATAGCAACATACTAAATGATCGAGTGCTAAGCTAACGGAATGGGTCAAGTCAATCACATCATTCTCCTAATGATGTGATCCCGTTAATCAAATGACAACTCATGTCTATGGCTAGGAAAGATAAGCATCGTTGATCAACGAGCTAGTCAAGTAGAGGCATACTAGTGACACTCTGTTTGTCTATGTATTCACACATGTATTATGTTTCTGGTTAATACAATTCTAGCATGAATAATAAACATTTATCATGATATAAGGAAATAAATAATAACTTTATTATTGCCTCTAGGGCATATTTCCTTCAGTCTCCCACTTGCACTAGAGTCAATAATCTAGATTACACAGTAATGATTGTAACACCCATGGAGCCTTGGTGCTGATCATGTTTTGCTCATGGAAGAGGCTTAGTCAACGGGTCTGCAACATTCAGATCTGTATGTATCTTGCAAATTTTTATGTCTCCCACCTGGACTAAATCCCGGATGGAATTGAAGCATCTCTTGATGTGCTTGGTTCTCTTGTGAAATCTGGATTCCTTCGCCAAGGCAATTGCACCAGTATTGTCACAAAAGATTTTCATTGGACCCGATGCACTAGTTATGACACCTAGATCAGATATGAACTCCTTCATCCAGACTCCTTCATTTGCTGCTTCCGAAGCAGCTATGTATTCCGCTTCACACGTAGATCCCGCCACGACGCTTTGTTTGGAACTGCACCAACTGACAGCTCCACCGTTCAATGTAAACACGTATCCGGTTTGCGATTTAGAATCGTCCGGATCAGTGTCAAAGATTGCATCAACGTAACCATTTACGATGAGCTCTTTGTCACCTCCATAAATGAGAAACATATCCTTAGTTCTTTTCAGGTATTTCAGGATGTTGTTGACCGTTGTCCAGTGATCCACTCCTGGATTACTTTGGTACCTCCCTGCTAGACTTATAGCAAGGCACACATCAGGTCTGGTACACAGCATTGCATACATGATAGAGCCTATGGCTGAAGCATAGGGAACATCTTTCATATTCTGTCGGGTGGTTGGTGCGACATATGCCAACGGATGGCTTATCATTGTGGGTGCCAATAAGACGTCGCCGGTGCCTGGAAACGGGATGAGGCGGAGACATGCACGCCGGCGGATCTTACCCAGGTTCGGGGCTCTTCGAGGAGATAACACCCCTAGTCCTGCTCTGCGGGGTCTCCGCATGATCACTAGATCAGGAAAGGTAGCTACAATCGCTCCTAGAGCTGTTGGGTGCAAGGGAGAAGATGAACAAGGCTAGCTCTCACTTCTCTCTCGCTATGGTGTGTGTGCTGTGCTCAGAAGCTAACCCTTTGCATGGGTGCTCCGGGGGGTTTATATAGGCCTACCCCCCGGGGGTACAATGGTAATCCGGCTGGGCACTGGTCCCAGCCATCAGTGTCTACGCTTGCCGGCTTCTCCGCCGGCTGTTGGGTCCCGCCGACTGGTGGGTCCCGCCGGCTGCCGGCTTCTTGGTCGACATGCCGGCCCCACCGCCTAGGGTCTTGTCGGCGGCTGTTTACTGTAGCCTCGCCTCTGATGACGAGGGCTTTGTCGAGGTAAGCGTGGCTACAGTGGGCCGCCTCGGGGGCTCTCACTGTAGCCTTACCTCGTCTTGTCTCCTTAATGGGGCTCCTGCTTCGAGGAAGGGGGTAGCTGGCTTCTGGGGACCGGCTACGCCCTCGGCCGACTAGGGGAGGCCGGGCCCCCTCCGCGCCTCTCTCTGGCGGAAGGGGCCCGCCTCCTGTGGGCCGTACAGGAGTCGGTCGTGGATGACGTTGAGGCTGGTATGGCTACAGTGCCGAGCCGAACAGGAGACGGTCATCCCGTACGGCCTCCTGTGGCCATGCCTGCCTCGGGCCTCGGGGGTAGTGGGCCGCACTGTGGCCACACCCCGTCTTGTCACCGTTATGTGGGTGTAGCTTTGGTGGTTGTGGTCTCGGCCGACTGCTTGGAGTCGGCGCTCTTCTTGCCGGCTCCCTAGAGTCGGCCACCCCGTAGTTGTCCTGGGGGGGAGGTCGTTGAGGCTGGGTCGCCTTCCGGGAGTCGGCTTCAGAGGTGGCCGGCCAGGGAAGGCGGCCCAATGCGTGGAGTGCCTGGAGGCCCGAAGGCCTGATAATTTTTTCGGAAGAACCAGGGGCAGTCGGTTAGGCTACCCGTGGCCGTTTACTCCGACATATTCTCTCTATCTTCTGCAGTGGTCGGGCATTGAGTCTTACTCAACTTCACACCTTGTAACACAGGCAAGAACCCTTCCTTTGCTTGATCCATTTTGAACTTCTTCAAAACTTTGTCAAGGTATGTGCTTTGTGAAAGTCCAATTAAGCGTCTTGATCTATCTCTATAGATCTTGATGCCCAATATATACGCAGCTTCACCGAGGTCTTTCATTGAAAAACTCTTATTCAAGTATCCCTTTATGCTATCCAGAAATTCTATATCATTTCCAATCAGCAATATGTCATCCACATATAATATCAGAAATGCTACAGAGCTCCCACTCACTTTCTTGTAAATACATGCTTATCCAAAAGTCTGTACAAAACCAAATGCTTTAATCACACTATCAAAGCGTTTATTCCAACTCCGAGAGGCTTGCACCAGTCCATAAATGGATCGCTGGAGCTTGCACACTTTGTTAGCTCCCTTTGGATCGACAAAACCTTCCAGTTGCATCATATACAACTCTTCTTCCAGAAATCCATTCAGGAATGCAGTTTTGACATCCATTTGCCAAATTTCTTAATCATAAAATGCGGCAATTGCTAACATGATTCGGACAGACTTAAGCATCGCTACGGGTGAGAAGGTCTCATCATAGTCAATCCCTTGAACTTGTTGAAAACCTTTTGCAACAAGTCGAGCTTTATAGACAGTAACATTACCGTCAACGTCAGTCTTCTTCCTGAAGATCCATTTATTCTCAATTGCTTGCCGATCATCGGGCAAGTCAACCAAAGTCCACACTTTGTTCTCATACATGGATCCCATCTCAGATTTCATGGCATCAAGCCATTTTGCGGAATCTGGGCTCACCATCGCTTCTTCATAGTTCGTAGGTTCGTCATGGTCTAGTAACATAACCTCCAGAACAGGATTACCATACCACTCTGGTGCGGATCTTACTCTTGTTGACCTACGAGGTTCAGTAATAACTTGATCTGAAGTTCCATGATCATCATCATTAACTTCCTCACTAATTGGTATAGGCGTCGCAGAAACTGGTTTCTGCGATGAACTACTTTCCAATAAGGGAGCAGGTACAGTTACCTCATCAAGTTCCACTTTCCTCCCACTCACTTCTTTCGAGAGAAACTCCTTCTCCAGAAAGATTCTGAATTTTGCAACAAAAGTCTTGCCTTCGGATCTGTGATAGAAGGTGTACCCAACAGTCTCCTTTGGGTATCCTATGAAGACACATTTCTCCGATTTGGGTTCGAGCTTATCAGGTTGAAGCTTTTTCACATAAGCATCGCAGCCCCAAACTTTAAGAAACGACAACTTTGGTTTCTTGCCAAACCACAGTTCATAAGGCGTCGTCTCAACGGATTTTGATGGTGCCCTATTTAACATGAATGCGGCCGTCTCTAAAGAATAACCCCAAAACGATAGCGGTAAATCAGTAAGAGACATCATAGATCGCACCATATCTAGTAAAGTACGGTTACGACATTCGGACACACCATTACGCTGTGGTGTTCCGGGTGGCGTGAGTTGCGAAGCTATTCCGCATTGTTTCAAATGAAGACCAAACTCAAAACTCAAATATTCTCCTCCACGATCAGATCGTAGAAACTTTATTTTCTTGTTACGATGATTTTCAACTTCACTCTGAAATTCTTTGAACTTTTCAAATGTTTCAGCCTTATGTTTCATTAAGTAGATATATCCATATCTGCTTAAATCATCTGTGAAGGTGAGAAAATAACGATATCCGCCACGAGCCTCAACATTCATCGGACCACATACATCTGTATGTATGATTTCCAACAAATCCATTGCTCTCTCCATAGTTTCGGAGAACGGCGTTTTAGTCATCTTGCCCATGAGGCACGGTTCGCAAGTACCAAGTGATTCATAATCAAGTGGTTCCAAAAGTCCATCAGTATGGAGTTTCTTCATGCGCTTTACACCGATATGACCTAAACGGCAGTGCCACAAATAAGTTGCACTATCATTATCAACTCTGCATCTTTTGGCTTCAATACTATGAATATGTGTATCACCACTATCAAGATTCAACAAAAATAGACCACTCTTCAAGGGTGCATGACCATAAAAGATATTACTCATATAAATAGAACAACCATTATTCTCTGATTTAAATGAATAACCGTCTTGCATCAAACAAGATCCAGATATAATGTTCATGCTTAACGCTGGCACCAAATAACAATTATTTAGGTCTAAAACTAATCCCGAAGGTAGATGTAGAGGTAGCGTGCCGACCGCGATCACATCGACTTTGGAACCATTTCCGACGCGCATCGTCACCTCGTCCTTAGCCAATCTTCGCTTAATCCGTAGCCCCTGCTTCGAGTTGCAAATATTAGCAACAGAACCAATATCAAATACCCAGGTGCTACTGCGAGCATTAGTAAGGTACACATCAATAACATGTATATCACATATACCTTTGTTCACCTTGCCATCCTTCTTACCCGCCAAATACTTGGGGCAGTTCCGCTTCAAGTGACCAGTCTGCTTGTAGTAGAAGCACTCAGTCTCAGGCTTAGGTCCAGACTTGGGTTTCTTCTCCTGAACAACAACTTGCTTGCTGTTCTCTTGAAGTTCCCCTTCTTCTTCCCTTTGCCCTTTTTCTTGAAACTGGTGGTCTTATTGACCATCAACACTTGATGCTCCTTTTTGATTTCTACCTCCGCAGCCTTTAGCATTGCGAAGAGCTCAGGAATCGTCTTATCCATCCCTTGCATGTTATAGTTCATCACGAAGCTCTTGTAGCTTGGTGGCAGTGATTGAAGAATTCTGCCAATGACGCTATCATCCGGAAGATTAACTCCCATTTGAATCAAGTGATTGTTATACCCAGACATTTTGAGTATACGCTCACTGACAGAACTATTCTCTTCCATCTTGCAGCTGTAGAACTTATTGGAGACTTCATATCTCTCAATCCGGGCATTTGCTTGAAATATTAACTTCAACTCCTGGAACATCTCATATGCTCCATGACGTTCAAAACGTCGTTGAAGTCCCGGTTCTAAGCCGTAAAGCATGGCACACTGAACTATCGAGTA
The DNA here is from genome assembly GCF_002575655.3 of Aegilops tauschii subsp. strangulata. Lineage (NCBI taxonomy): Eukaryota > Viridiplantae > Streptophyta > Magnoliopsida > Poales > Poaceae > Aegilops > Aegilops tauschii. The sequence goes on along the minus strand of NC_053040.3, from coordinate 436,347,763 downwards.
GTCATCAGCTTTGCTTTGCCAGACGTTCATAACATCTGGTGTTGCTCCTGCAGCAGGTCTGGCACCCACCGGTGCTTCCAGGACGTAATTCTTCTGTGCAGCAATGAGGATAATCCTCAAGTTACGGACCTAGTCCGTGTAATTGCTACCATCATCTTTCAACTTTGCTTTCTCAAGGAACGCATTAAAATTCAACGGAACAAAAGCACGGGCCATCTATCTACAATCAACATAGACAAGCAAGATACTATCAGGTACTAAGTTCATGATAAATTTAAGTTCAATTAGTCATATTACTTAAGAACTCCCACTTAGATAGACATCCCTCTAATCCTCTAAGTGATCACGTGATCCATATCAACTAAACCATGTCCGATCATCACGTGAGATGGAGTAGTTTCAACGGTGAACATCACTATGTTGATCATATCTACTATATGATTCACGCTCGACCTTTCGGTCTCCGTGTTCCGAGGCCATATCTGTTATATGCTAGGCTCGTCAAGCTTAACCTGAGTATTCCGCGTGTGCAACTGTTTTGCACCCGTTGTATTTTAACGTAGAGCCTATCACACCCGATCATCACGTGGTGTCTCAGCACGAAGAACTTTTGCAACGGTGCATACTCAGGGAGAACACTTATACTTTGATAATTTAGTGAGGGGTCATCTTATAATGCTACCGTCAATGAAAGCAAGATAAGATGCATAAAAGATAAACATCACATGCAATCAATATAAGTGATATGATATGGCCATCATCATCTTGTGCTTGTGATCTCCATCTCCGAAGCACCGTCATGATCACCATCATCACCGGCACGACACCTTGATCTCCATCGTAGCATCGTTGTCGTCTCGCCAATCTTATGCTTCTACGACTATCGCTACCGCTTAGTGATAAAGTAAAGCATTACAGGGCGATTGCATTGCATACAATAAAGCGACAACCATATGGCTCCTGCCAGTTGCCGATAACTCGGTTACAAAACAAGATCATCACATACAATAAAATTTAGCATCATGTCTTGACCATATCACATCACAACATGCCCTGCAAAAACAAGTTAGACGTCCTCTACTTTGTTGTTGCAAGTTTTACGTGGCTGCTACGGGCTTAGCAAGAACCGTTCTCACCTACGCATCAAAACCACAACGATAGTTTGTCAAGTTCGTGCTGTTTTAACCTTCAAGGACCAGGCGTAGCCACACTCGGTTCAACTAAAGTTGGAGAAACTGACACCCGCCAGCCACCTCTGTGCAAAGCACGTCAGAAGAACCAGTCTCGCGTAAGCGTACGCGTAATGTCGGTCCGGGCCGCTTCCTCCAACAATACCGCCGAACCAAAGTATGACATGCTGGTAAGCAGTATGACTTATACCGCCCACAACTCACTTGTGTTCTACTCGTGCATATAACATCAACGCATAAAACCAGGCTCGGATGCCACTGTTGGGGAACGTAGTAATTTCAAAAAATTTCCTACGCACACGAAAGATCATGGTGATGCATATCAACGAGAGGGGAGAGTGTTGTCCACGTACCCTCGTAGACCGAAAGCGGAAGCGTTTAGCACAACGCGGTTGATGTAGTCGTACGTCTTCACGATCCGACCGATCAAGTACCGAACGCACGACACCTCCGAGTTCAGCACACGTTCAGCCCGATGACGTCCCTCGAACTCCGATCCAGCCGAGTGTTGAGGGAGAGTTTCGTCAGCACGACGGCGTGGTGACGATGATGATGTTCTACCGACGCAGGGCTTCGCCTAAGCACCGCTACAGTATTATCGAGGTGGACTATGGTGGAGGGGGGCACCGCACACGGCTAAAAGACCAAACGATCAATTGTTGTGTCTCTAGGGTGCCCCCTGCCCCCGTATATAAAGGAGCAAGGGGGGAGAGGTGCGGCCGGCCAGGAGGAGTCCTACTCCCACCGGGAGTAGGACTCCCTCCCTTTTCCTTGTTGGACTATGAGTGGAGGGGGAAAGAGGAGGGAGAGAGGAAGGAAAGGGAGGGCGCCGCCCCCCTCTCCTTGTCCTATTCGGACTAGGGGGAGGGGCGCGTGGCCCTGCCCTGGCCGCCTCTCCTCTCTTCCACTAAGGCCCACTATGGCCCATTAAGCCCCCAGGGGGTTCCGGTAACCTCCCGGTACTCCGGTAAAATTCCGATTTCACCCGGAACACTTCCGATATCCAAACATAGGCTTCCAATATATCAATCTTCATGTCTCGACCATTGCGAGACTCCTCATCATGTCCGTGATCACATCCGGGACTCCGAACAACCTTCGGTACATCAAAACATATAAACTCATAATATAACTGTCATCAAAACTTTAAGCGTGCGGGCCCTACGGGTTTGAGAACTATGTAGACATGACCGAGACACGTCTCCGGTCAATAACCAATAGCGGAACCTGGATGCTCATATTGGCTCCCACATATTCTACGAAGATCTTTATCGGTCAGACCGCATAACAACATACGTTGTTCCCTTTGTCATCGGTATGTTACTTGCCCGAGATTCGATCGTCGGTATCTCAATACCTAGTTCAATCTCGTTACCGGCAAGTCTCTTTACTCGTTCCGTAATACATCATCCCGCAACAAACTCATTAGTTGCAATGCTTGCAAGGCTTAAGTGATGTGCATTACCGAGAGGGCCGAGAAATACCTCTCCGACAATCGGAGTGACAAATCCTAATCTCGAAATACGCCAACCCAACAAGTACCTTCGGAGACACCTGTAGAGCACCTTTATAATCACCCAGTTACGTTGTGACGTTTGGTAGCACACAAAGTGTTCCTCCGGTAAACGGGAGTTGCATAATCTCATAGTCATAGGAACATGTATAAGTCATGAAGAAAGCAATAGCAACATGCTAAACGATCGAGTGCTAAGCTAACGGAATGGGTCAAGTCAATCACATCATTCTCCTAATGATGTGATCCCGTTAATCAAATGAAAACTCATGTCTATGGCTAGGAAACATAACCAGCTTTGATCAACGAGCTAGTCAAGTAGAGGCATACTAGTGACACTCTGTTTGTCTATGTATTCACACATGTATTATGTTTCCTGTTAATACAATTCTAGCATGAATAATAAACATTTATCATGATATAAGGAAATAAATAATAACTTTATTATTGCCTCTAGGGCATATTTCCTTCAGGAACAAGTTTGCTCAACCGGATGAAGATACGCCCTTTGGTCGACACTTGAAGGAAGTCACCAGGTACCTGAACATCGGAATACCAGGCTTCACCAGGACCTACACCGCCACTTTACCTGAAGAGGAGAGTTGGATGATTTGAGTTCATGTTCCACGAAGGACATTCACGCCAGTTACTGAGCCCATAGAGTTTTCCTTTGATGCACCAACCTAGAGTCTAGGAAAGAGCATGGCAGCCCACATCGCCGTGGGACGCATCGGCGAAGTCTACAACAAGGATCTTAAGGACACCATCTACCAGATATGTGGGCGCCGAGATGAGCAATGGGAGATGATCAGCACCAGGAGGGACAAGTCCATTGCAGCCTTTATCCAAGAGTTAAACCAGCACATTCGCCGCCAGAAGAACCAAATGTGCGCCAGCATGATAGATCTAAAGAAGGTGATGACTAGGAACATGGAGCTTGAAGAGGAACTCAAGTCTACACGCGATGGATATGAGGAGGAAATCGTAGTGCTACTGGAGAAGAATGAAGACCTAAGGAAGAAGCTAGGAGTATACATGTGAGACCCCGCACCAGGAGGAGATGACGACCATCCCGAGGACTACATCATCATCGACGACACTGACTCCGACCCCAACAGTAGTGATGATGATTACGAAGACGAAGCTGGAGCGGATATCATGGAGTCTTCCACTGATCAAAATTTCTAGTCGACCACCATGTTATCAGTAGTATTCCCCCATGTATATAGTAGTAGTTCGAGTACTTTGTAACGCTAGTTAGATCGTTTGTATGCCCTTGTTTGAATTGAGTGGTGTGATATGAATGTGTTTGTCTCATGTGCATATGGGTAGTGCTTTCCCTTTTAGACCTAATCTATTCTAATCTCTCCCCTCTAAACCCCTCAGATGCCTCCAAGATGTGACCCCAGATTTGTCTTCCCACCGGAGCTCACTCAGTTGATCCAACAGCAGAATGCCTTGATGCAGCTACTAGTCCAGAACCAAGGCAACAACAACAACAACCCGCCGCCACCACCTCCAGTTGACAACTTAGCCCATTTTCTGAGGTTGAATCCGCCAGTGTTTTCCAGTAGCACTGAGCCGATTGTTGCTGATAACTGGCTACGCAGGATTGGAAGGGAGTTGACCACCGCAGGTTGCACAAATGCTGAGAAGGTGCGCTTTGTCGCAGACCAACTGGATGGACCCGCAGCCTCATGGTGGGATAATTACACAACAACATTCCCCATAGCCAATGTTACTTGGGATCAGTTTCAGCAAGCATTCCGCACTGCACATGTCTCAACTGGAGCTATGAGCATGAAGAAGCGTGAGTTTCGCAACTTACACCAGGGAAACCGTACTGTGGGGCAGTACGTGGATGAGTTCAGTAAGTTAGCCCGCTATGCCCCGGATGATGTGGCCACAGATGCCGCGAAGCAGGAGAAGTTTATGGAAGGGCTGAATGATGAGCTGAGTATGCAATTGATGGTGGCAACATTTGCTAACTACCAGGAGTTGGTAGACAGGGCTCTTATCATTGAAGGGAAGCAGCAGAAGATATAGAGCCGCAAAAGGAAATATGGACAACGGAAGTATAATTCTGGAGCGTCGCAGAAGCCTCATTTTACCCCGAACTCGGGAGGATATACCCATAAACATGGAGGCCACACCCACAATGGAGGAAGTTCGCATAATCACAGTGGCCCCAAGAATGGAAATGGGAATGGAGCAAGCAGCAACCAGAACCGTTCCAACCCAGCAACACCCGCTAAAAAGGATCTGAGTCATGTCACCTGTTACAAGTGCGGGAAGACTGGGCACTACGCCAATGATTGTTCTGAGTTGAAGAATGGCAACGGTAATGGAAGCTCTGGGAAGAAGCCTGTGACACCCAATTTTTTTTTGGTTTTATCAAAATCTTTATTTAATTTGAAGGAGGGTTTTTAAATTTTTCTTCTAAAGAACTCTCCCTCTCAAAGATTTTCTTTTATGACAAGTATTTTGTTTGGATTCACCCAAGACTTGATTTTGGTCTTGGAGGTTTTTCCATCTTATGTTGGCTCAACACCAAATGTTTTTCATTTGGGAATTTTTTTGAAAATCTTTTAAATAGCCCTATGGCATTTGGAGTGATCTTTTCCCCTTTTCAAAATCTCCTCTTGCCATGACCTAAGTGGAAATCCCCTCCCAAAAGCCATTCCTCATCTTTGTGTCAAGTTATACTTCAAATCCAGCAAGTTGAACCTCCCCATGATTTTTCTTCCATTTATTTCTTATCAAAAATAATTTCTGCCTCCTACTTTAGCTCTTGGAGATTTACAAAGGAACTACCTTTTCTCCTTTGAGTTTTGCCTCCAAACCATTTTCCCTGGCTAGTCCTTAGAGCCCTCAACCAAGATCCATGAAGATCCACTGGTCTCCAGTTCAAATATTTCAAATTGTGCTTGCTGCAAGTTTGGACCATATTTGCCAAATTTGATGAAATTCAATTGTTTTCTCCTCCTAAAAATCTGAGAAAATTCAGGCAGCCTCTGGATGCATTGAGAGGTCACCTCACCAAGTCCCAACTCCAGAAAAAAATTTCTTCATGCCATATCATTTCGTCGAACACCTGAAGGGCACTGTCACTGTCAAGTTCAGAAATTCAGAGATACAGTTTCAGTGAGCCACTGTCGTTTTCTTCAGAGCCCCTTCTCGATCTCGCCAGTGGCCGCGATGGCGCCGTGCGCCCTGTGCTTCCTTCTTATCCCCTGCGCCGCACGATCGCCTGGAGGCTTGCGGGCGTCGGCGACGAGCAGGAGGAGGTGCGCCACCCCGTGAGCGACGGCAGCAGCGGCCTTTGCGGCTGCCAGAGAGGCGCAGCGTTGGACGACGCCGTCCAGCGCCGCCCAAGCCACCAGAGGCCACCGCGTGGCCATCCACTCACCCGTGCACGCTGCAGTCCGTCGTCGTGAACTGGTAGGCGCGGAGCGCGCTCCCTGCCGCCGCCATGCCCGTACGGCCATTCCGTCGAGGACCGGCGTATAACACCAAGCCCGACCGAGGTTTAGCGGAGGAATGGCACCAGTGATCCTCCACGGTGATGCCTAGCCACCTAAACCCCCTGCCCAACCTCTGCCTCACCGTAATTGCTCGCCGGAGCTATCCCGTTCACGGCCACCCCCTCGGATCGCCTATAAAAGGAGGTCCCAAGCTCGAACCCGAACCCGCACCACCTGTGCACACCACCAGTACCATGCCAAGCCACTGGGCAGCCCCGAGGGAGTCTTCTTCCCCAACTCCGGCCGCCTCGACCCGCTTCGGGACCCAGCTCGATTCACCCCCGTGCGTACACCCCTACCCCTCAGCTCTTGCCAGTAACCTCCTAGTACACCCACTCTTCTGACCCGCGCGTCAATTTGGAGTTTGCAGCACCCACCGGAGTACTCCACCATCGCCCGAACCACCGTCCGCCGGAGAAAGTGTCGCCGTCGACGTGGTGCTCTCCGACGGCCAAGTCCACCACCCACCGACGCGGAAGATCACCCTGAACCTGTTGGTACCCTCCGATCTCTCTGCCTCGCCGTGGTTCAACGCCGGCGACCACCGCAGCCTTCGGGCGTCGGCGAGCTCCGTTGGGAGTTTTGAACCTGACGGGTGGGACCCCCCCGTCAGCCTCTCTTCTTTCCCCCTCGAACCGTTTTCTGAAAGCGCCTTCGGGCAAAATGTGTTTTCCCCTTGGGCTAACGTATTTTCTACCGAACCGTTTTCTGTTTTCTCAAACAAGTCCCTGGATCTTTTCTGTTTCATCACAGATCAGTCCTTGGACTAAAACCCTTATATCTTTTAAATAAAAGATGCTTTTTGATTGATTCTTTTTCTGCCAGTCTTATATTTTTGTCTAGTTTTTTATAGTATTTATTTGGAAAAAATTTGGAACAATTTTTTTATGCACGCAACGATTTTCACGTTAGTATACGGTTTCGTTATACCGTAGGTTCCGGAGGAGGTGACGGAGCCGCGAACTTCGCCGAGCTAGACTCCGACTTCTCCGAACCAGGCAAGCATGTTTGAACCTTTGATATGATAGGTGTTTTGCATGTTTGCTTGAATGGTTTGTGCATGGCATATGAGTATCGGTGAGTAATACGTTGCATGCAAGGCAACTAACCGTGTGTTTCGAAGTTACTGTGATCTTTGATGAGAGATGACCTGATCATGTGGTGACATGAAAGGTAGTAAGATGGTATTGTTGTAGCATGCCAGTCTTACGTCATCCGGTAAACTCCGACGTTAACATGGACTGAGCCACGTTACCGTTCTTCCCCTTTCGTGCTGCCACATGTTTTCTGCAAAGAATACAGTTTAGTATGTTGCTAACCTCTTTCCTTGTACACACCAAATAGAGGGGCTGGGATGAGGGTTCCATGGCCCTGGATTAAAGCCAGTCATCCGGTCAGGGGGCATGGGTGTTTCCGGTTGGGACCGAGAGGGGGGCACCCCTTAGAGCGCGCGATATAAATTTGATCCCATGCTACGCGAAGTTGTAGCCTCCCCATCTCAAAGTTTTTCTTGAACGTTGCCGAGGGTGATTCCTGGCATCGGAATGTTGAATGGGTGTGTACTGGTTAGATGTGTTTCTCCTAAAACACCGTAAACGGAACTAGTCCCTTGTGACTACCGAAATCCGTTGGCTGTGGTTAAATAGTACAAACTCTGCAGAGTCAAATCCTTCCGAGTCATCGTGTCCATGGTCAAGGACCATGGCCGGTATATCCATATCCATGTCAGTCTCTATGTCAGTCTCCGTGGTAAATCCCCGGTGAACAGGCTTGAGTGGTAAAACCCGGTTGAACGTTATTCCTGTGGATGGACTAACCCTTCATTTTTTTCGTACCTGAATATTCCCTTGAAATGATTTAAATTCATGAGCTACTGAAATATTAAGTTATGAAATGTAAGCCCTTTATGTGATGTCGCTCAGACGTCCGACTGTGGCACTCTTGTCATTTACTTTCAATATAAGCCCTTTATGTGATGTCGCTCAGACGTCCGACTGTGGCACGCTCGTCATTTACTTTTGATATAAGCCCTTTACGTGATGTCGCTCAGACGTCCGACTGTGGCACGCACTGTCATTTATATTCCATTATAAGCCCTTTATGTGGTGTCGCCTTGACGCCCGACTGCGGCATTGTTATTTCAATTGTATCCTTTCGAGGAGTCATTCAGACACTTGATTGGCCTTCAGTATTACTTTGGGATTTCGGGAGGACTACCGCCCGACTTCCCTTTTTTCTTCCCATGCATGGCTATCTCATGGTCTGAGTGCGCTCTATTAATCTGTTCATATGCATCATGTTTACATTTGTTATATCTTATGTCCGAACTGTCTTGCGAGTACTTTCATAGTACTCACCTGGCTTGTTGATTTGGCCAGATGTTGACGAAGGCGATCTCATGGATGAAGAGTTTGATAGTGAGTCCGACGCCTAGAGGAGTCCCAGTCAGTCCCGTGCGATCCTGGATACTGGTCACTTGTATTATACACGCTTCCGCCACCCACAATAAAAATCCTCGAGCCTCACTCCAGCGCTCGATGAGCTGTAAGATTTAGGAGTCATGTCACCCACTTCACTGTGACATATCCACCACCGTTTTTAGTGTGAACCAGTAGTTATGCCACCCTATCCGCCTTTATGTGTAATATCGGCGTGCTTGTAATAAATTGTTGAGCAGCCTCCGCTCAACCTTGTATTATATTTAGTACTCCTGGTCTTTCTTCTGTGATCAAGAATTTGTCTACCAGTGAGAAGGATTCTTCTCTACTGGTCCGTAAAAGGGATCGGTTTCTCAATAAATATTTTTATTGGAAAACCGGTCATGACAAAGCCCAACCCTTTCAACAGGGGACAGGTGAACCACGTTAACGTGGAGGAGGTTAAATAGCAGCCAGATGCAGTTATAGGTAAGTTTTTGGTTAAGTCATTTATTGCAATCGTTCTTTTTGATACTGGTGCATCGCATTCATACATTTTGAGGGGGTTTGTGGATAAGTATAAGTTGCCCACCAAAGTTCTTAAGAAACCTATGCTAGTAAGCTCGCCAGGAGCGGAGTATATGGCAAGCCAAGGATGTTTTCAGATGCCATTGACCATAGGTAGGCATGTTTTCCCCTCAGACCTAATAATTCTGGAGTCACAAGGATTGGTTGTGATTCTAGGCATGGATTGGCTATTGATGTATGGAGGCAACATCGATTGCGCTAGTAAGTCAATTCTGCTCACCACCCCAGAGGGTAAACGGATTAAGTATGTGTCACGGCATGCGCCGAAGAGGACCCAAGTGTATTCTCTCTCAGGAGTTGTTCAGGAAGAAGTGTCTGTAGTGAAGGATTACCCGGATGTATTCCCAGAGGAACTACCAGGCATGTCGCCGGATTGAGACATTGAGTTTTTGATAGAGCTGTTGCCAGGCACCGGACAGATATCAAAGAGACCATACCGGATGCCCTTAAATGATCTGGAGGAAATTAAGAAGCAGATTAAGGAGTTATTGGAGAAAGGTTACATTCGATGAAGTTCGTCACTGTGGGGAGCCCCAGTGCTCTTGGTTGAGAAGAAGGATGGATCCTTGAGAATGGTTGTTGATTATCGTGCATTGAATGAAGTGACGATCAAGAACAAGTACCCACTACCGATGATCAACGATTTGTTTGACCAGCTGCAAGGAGCTAAAGTATTTTCCAAGATCGATCTGCGATCAGGATACCACCAGCTGAAGATCCGAGAACAGGATATACCCAAGACAGCTTTCACCACAAGGTACGGGCTATATGAGTACACGGTTATGTCATTTGGATTGACAAATGCCCCTGCCTATTTCATGAGTATGATGAATAAAGTGTTCATGGAGTTTTTGGACAAGTTTGTCGTGGTGTTCATTGATGATATTTTGGTATACTCGAAGAATGAAGAGGAACACAAGGAGCATTTGCGTTTAGTTCTCGAGAAGCTCAGGGAACATCAGCTATATGCCAAGTTCAGCAAATGTGAGTTTTGGTTGAAAGAAGTTGGATTTCTTGGACATGTTATATCAGGAGAAGGTATAGCAGTAGACCCTACCAAGGTTCAGTCAGTCACTGATTAGCTGTCACCCACCTCAGTAGGAGAGATCCGCAGTTTTCTTGGACTCGCAGGATATTATTGGAAATTCATTGAGAAAATTTCCAAGATTGCGAAGCCTATGACGAAGTTGTTGAAAAAGGACACTAAGTTTAAATGGACGGATGAATGTGAGGCCAGTTTTCAGGAGTTGAAGAAACATTTGGTTACAGCCCCAGTGCTGATTCTTCCAGATATACGCAAGGATTTCCAAGTGTATTGCGATGCTTCTCTCTTAGGACTTGGAGGAGTACTTATGTAGGACGGAAGAGTTGTTTCATATGCCTCACGACAGCTTCGACCACATGAGTTGAATTATGCCACTCATGATTTGGAGCTAGCAGCCATAGTGCATGCGCTCAAGACCTGGAGACATTTTCTTATTGGAAACCACTGCGATGTGTACACGGATCATAAGAGTTTGAAGTACATTTTCACTCAGAAGGAGCTAAATCTAAGGCAGAGGAGATGGTTGGAGCTTATAAAGGATTATGATATGAAGCTGCATTATCATCCAGGAAAGGCCAATGTCGTAGCAGACGCTTTGAGCCGAAAGAGTTATGTCAATACCCTCGTAAGCGGAGGATTACCGCAGGAGTTAGTTGACGATCTCAAGGAACTTCGTTTGGAGATAGTTCCAAGAGGTTTTGTCGCAGTAATGGAGGTTTAGTCAACATTATTGGGAAGATTCGAGAAGCTCAGAAGGATGGCAAACAAATTGCTGAGATAAAGGAGAAAATGAGTAAAGGAAAAGCCAAGGGTTTTGGAGAAGATGAGCACGAAACTTTATGGTTTGAGGATCGTGTTTATATGCCCAATAATGCAGATATCAGGAAGATAATACTTCAGGAAGCTCATGACTCGCCATACTCGATACACCCCGGAAACACCAAGATGTATTTGGATTTGAAGGAGCGTTTCTGGTGGACTGGTATGAAGAAGGATATTGCCGAGTATGTAGCCGTGTGTGATGTATGTCAGAGAGTGAAGGCAGAACATCAGAAGCCAGCAAGATTATTGCAGCCTATGCCGATACCCGAATGGAAGTGGGACAAGCTTGGCATGGATTTTATCACCGGATTACCCAGGACCCGATCAGGATATGATTCTATCTGGGTAGTAGTGGATCGTTTGACCAAAGTGGCTCACTTTATTCCAGTGAAAACCACCTATACGAGTGCGAAGTTGGCTAAGATATATATGACCAGGATCGTATGTCTGCATGGAGTTCCGAGGACCATCGTATCAGATAGAGGGACACAATTTACCTCGAAGTTTTGGAATCAGCTGCACCAGACTTTGGGTACCAGGCTAGAGTTCAATACAGCCTTTCATCCATAGACGGATGGACAGACAGAGAGAGTCAAATAGATTCTGGACGACATATTGAGAGCATATGTATTAGATTATGGATCTAGTTGGGATGATAATTTATCTTACGCAGAGTTCTCGTACAACAATAGTTATCAAGCTAGTTTGAAGATGGCGCCTTTCGAAGCTTTGTATGAGAGAAGGTGTAGGACACCGTTGATGTGGGATGAAGTTGGAGACCGCCAGTTGTTTGGACCGGATCTGATCAAGGAGTCTGAAGAGAAGGTTAAGTTGATCCGAGATAGACTGAAGGTAGCTCAGTCCAGGCAGAAGAGTTATGCAGACTCCAAACGCAAGGAGGTAGTCTATGAAATCAGAGACAGAGCATATCTTCGCGTGTCACCACTGCGAGGAGTTAAACGATTTGGAGTTAAGGGAAAGTTAGCCCCGAGATTTGTAGGACCGTACCGAGTTTTGGAACGTATGGGAGAAGTGGCCTACAAGTTGGAGTTACCCGAAGGATTGTCCGGAGTTCATGATGTGTTTCACGTTTCCCAGTTAAAGAAGTGCCATGCAGAGATGGCTGATATTCCTCTAAGAGATACAGTGCCCCTGGAAGCAATTCAGTTGGATAGTGATCTGACCTACGAGGAGAAACCCGTCAAGATTCTCGAGTTTGCCAGCCGATTACGCGCAGCAAGGTTATCAAGTTTTGCAAAGTTTAGTGGAGCCACCATACCGAGGATGAAGCCACATGGGAACGAGAGGAAGACCTACGGAAAGACCACCCGCACCTATTTTCTAGCCAACCCGAATCTCGAGGGCGAGATTCATCTTAAGAGGGGTAGGTTTGTAACATCCCAAATTTTCAATTTGGATGTTATACATAGGTCATCATATGCATATCATATTTTATTTGCATTTTGTTTGTGATCCTAGAACTCCTAAGCAACTCAAAAACCCACGGAGAGAGTTGGGGATTTCATTTATTTTCGTATTTGAATTTTTCTCAAATTTGAAAAGAGGATCATTTTGATTTTAATAATTTTTCCTCTGAAATATTTCCGATATTAAAATAAATGAGTGGAGATAAAATGACTTCTCCAAAATAAGAGGGGAATATTGGAGGAAAAACGTTAAAATCAAATAAATATTTTATTTGGAATTTTATTGCTATTTTATTTGAATTAGAAAAAATATGCGTTTTTCAAAATTGCATTTTAGGCCAGAAAAATGTTCACTTTGTTCTAAATATTTTATTCAGATGGTGATTTTTTTTAGAATTTTTTATATTTTTATTAGGATTTTTGTTTTTAGGCGGGTTTTTTTTAAAAAAGTTCCCGCCCCCTCTCTCCTCACCACCGTCTCCCCGCGCCGCACCGCCGTGCCGCCGCCGGACTCCAACAGGAGTCCGAGCCGGACTCCGCTCGCGCCGGCCCCCTCCCCAAGCCCCGCCGGAGCCCCACCCCGCCGGATCTCGCCGCCGCCGGTCTTTTTCGGAGAACCGGTAAAAAACTGCCGCCGTCGCCAGTTTTTTTTTCTGGTTAGATCGGGTTTTTTTGGTTCCGCTAATTAGCGAACGTTCGCCCGAACGCATCTGTTCACGAACGCGTCCGTTCGTCTCTGATAACGAACATTCGTTCGTTAGTATTTTCTTTTTATTTTATTTTTTCGGCTAGGGACCTATCCGCGATTATTTTTATCACCGATTAGTCCTGATCTTCAATCCCTCGTTACTTTTTAACCGTTCGTCCAAATCCAATGAAACCAATGCCAAAATCTTCGTCTCGAACCCCTCTTTCCAATTAACCAACTTGAACATGATTTTGACAATTTAAAATTTGGTTTCAAGCAGATTTGAACTCGAGCTTCTTTTGATCATAGTTTGAGTTTCGTAGCTCCGATTTGATTGATTCTTTTTGCAAATCGAAGCACTTCAGTTTGGACTTTCTCATCTGAGTTTTACCCTTGCATCTATGCTTGAGTGCTTATGTATGCTATTGTTTGTTTGCGATAGAATTTCCGGAGTGCGAAGCGTGCTACTACGAGTCACTAGGGTTTTGAGATCGTCAGGAAGACAAGTAACACTTTGATCATATCCCTTTATTACCCAGTTTTTATGCATTAGTTTCAATCCTCAAACATTGCATGAGTAGGACTGATAACATGTGGGTATTGGGAAGTAGTTGAAGAGGTAGAACACATTGTCCTTTATTTAAACCCTGGGAGTTACTACGTTATGCTTATACTGCAATGCTATGCTCGTAGACGTGGATTGGTTTGAGTGATTCATGACAGTTGTCAGTATTATTATGAACTAAGGGTTTATTTAAGGTGGCTACTTTAACACACATCTGTGTGGATTGTTTGTGGGCACCTGGGGAATCTAGTGTTGTCCAAGGAGATCCCGGGGTACCCATGTGATCATCTATGGTTCGCCACCCAGGCTCAAAGGGATCATAAAATCATTCATGCTAGAAACTTCCGTGTGTAGCCACAAGCCATTATGGGCTCTGGCATAGTTGAGTAAGTTGTGGGAATCCTTTCCATGATGGGCTAGCAGATGTAGGGGATTGTAGGTGTACCGGCCTATCTATCGGTTAAGGGGACCTCTTCGGAAAGACTGTGTCTCGATCATCCGTTTCTCAAACATCATGCAGTGTGAGAAATTTAACGGAGGAGATCGAGTCTTGTGGGAAAAAGTGCGCAAACCTCTGCAGAGTGTACAAACTAATCATGGTTAGCCGTGACCCCGGTTATGGACATCTTGAGTATCTGGTTTCTTGAATTATCGATGTGATCTCAACACTCTAAATTAATTTTGTTGGGTTGTTAATTACTATTTAATTGGGATTGAGATGGGGTTTCCATTCTCAATGTTTATCAACCAACTTTGTAGTTAAGAAAAATATATTCCTTTGCAGTAGGGAAAAACTGGCTTTACGCAAAAAGTGATAACCATAGAGCCTCCACCAGCCATATATGCATGTAGTGTTAGCATTTACCTTGTTCCTTGCTCTACAGTGTTATTTTGCCAGCATATTCCATGTGCTGACCCGTTTCGGGCTGCAACGTATTATGTTGTAGACTTTTCAGATGAAGAGTAAGGTGCGCTAGGTCGTTGTCGTGCGCTTAGCTATGCCGATGGAGTTGATGGATTCATTTACCTTCGATGCTTCCGAAGTTATCTTATTTAGATGGCCTTAAGCCATATTATTGTAATAAGTTCTCTTTTGAGACATTCGATGTAATAAGTGTGTGATTGCACTCTGTTATAAATCCTTCAAGTACTGTGTGTGTCACAATTACCGATCCAGCGATGACACTTATGCACACAGATTTGACCGTTTGAGGTCGGATCGCTACAACCTCTCCGAAACACAGAGTGAAAAATCCTAATCTCGATCTATGCCAACTCAACAAACACCATCGGAGACACCTCTAGAGCATCTTTATAATCACCCAGTTATGTTGTGACATTTGATAGCACACTAAGTGTTCCTCCGGTATTCAGGAGTTGCATAATCTCATAGTCATAGGAACATGTATAAGTCATGAAGAAAGCAATAGCAATAAACTAAACGATCATAGTGAAGGAAATATGCCCTAGAGGCAATAATAAAGTTATTATTTATTTCCTTATTTCATGATAAATGTTTATTATTCATGCTAGAATTGTATTAACCGGAAACATAATACATGTGTGAATACATAGACAACACAAAGTGTCACTAGTATGCCTCTACTTGACTAGCTCGTTGATTAAAGATGGTTAAGTTTCCTAGCCATAGACATGAGTTGTCATTTGAAGAACGGGATCACATCTTTAGGAGAATGATGTGATTGACTTGACCCATTCCGTTAGCTTAGCACTTGATCGTTTTAGTTTACTGTTATTGCTTTCTTCATGACTTATACATGTTCCTATGACTATGAGATTATGCAACTCCCGATTACCGGAGGAACACTTTGTGTGCTACCAAACATCACAACATAACTGGGTGATTATAAAGGTGCTCTACAGGTGTCTCCGATGGTACTTGTTGAGTTGGCATAGATCGAGATTAGGATTTGTCACTCCAATTGTCGGAGAGGTATCTCTAGGCCCTCTCGGTAATGCACATCACTATAAGCCTTGCAAGCAATGTGACTAATGAGTTAGTTGCGGGATGAAGCATTACGGAACGAGTAAAGAGACTTGCCGGTAACGATATTGAGCTAGGTATTGCGATACCGACGATCAAATCTCGGGCAAGTAACATACCGATGACAAAGGGAACAACGTATGTTGTGCGGTTTGACCGATAAAGATCTTCGTAGAATATGTAGGAACCAATATGAGCATCCAGGTTTCGCTATTGGTTATTGACCGGAGACGTGTCTCGGTCATGTCTACATAGTTCTCGAACCCGTAGGGTCCGCACGCTTAATGTTCGGTGACGATCGGTATTATGAGTTTATGTGTTTTGATGTACCGAAGGTAGTTCGGAGTCCCGGATATGATCATGGACATGACGAAGAGTCTCGAAATGGTCGAGACATAAAGATCAATATATTGGATGACTATGTTTGGACTTCGTAAGGGTTCCGGGCAAGTTCGGACAAATACCGGAGTACCGGGGGGTTACCGGAACCCCCCCGGGGAGTGTAATGGGCCTATTGGGCCTTAGTAGAGAAGAGGAGGGGCGGCCAGGGCAGGCCGCGCACCCCCTCCCCCTCTAGTCCGAATTGGACAAGGAGGGGGGGCGGCGCCGCCCTTTCCTTCCCCCTCTCTCCTCCTTCCCTCTCTCTTACTCCTACTCTTGGAAGGGTTGGAGTCCTACTCCCGGTGGGAGTAGGACTCCCCTTGAGGCGCGCCTAGGAGCGCCTAGGACGCGGTTGATGTAGTCGTACGTCTTCACGATCGACTGATCCTCAGCACCGAACGTACGGCACCTCCGCGTTCAGCGCACGTTCCGCACACGTTCAACTCGGTGATGTCCTGCAAACTCACGATCAAGTAGAGCTTCCGGGAAGAGCTTCGTCAGCATGATGGCGTGGTGACGGTGATGATGATGCTACCGACGCAGGGCTTCTCCTAAGCACCGCTACGATATTACCGAGGTAGATTATGGTGGAGGGGGGCACCGCACACGGCTAAGAGATCAATGATCAATTGTTGTGTCTTGGGGTGTCCCCCTGCCCCCGTATATAAAGGAGCTAGGGGGAGGCGGCCGGCCAGGAGGAGGGCGCGCCAAGGGGGCAGTCCTACTCCCGGTAGGACTCCTCCTTTCCTAGTAGGAGTAGGAGAAGGGGGAAGGAGGAGAGAGAGGGGAAGGAAAGGGGGGCGCCGCCCCCCCTTCCTTGTCCAATTCGGACTAGAGGGGGAGGGGGCGCGCGGCCTGCCCTGGCCGCCCCTCCTCTTCTCCACTAAGGCCCAATAGGCCCCTACACTCCCCGGGGGGTTCCGTAACCCCCGGTACTCCGGTATATGTCCGAAACCTCCCGAAACACTTCCGATGTCCGAACATAGTCGTCCAATATATTGATCTTTACGGCTCAACCATTTCGAGACTCCTCGTCATGTCCGTGATCATATCCGGGGACTCCAAACTACCTTCAGTACATCAAAACACAAAAACTCATAATATCGATCGTCACAGAACTTTAAGCGTGCGGACCCTACGGGTTCGAGAACTATGTAGACATGACCGAGACATGTCTTCGGCCAATGACCAATAGCGGAACCTGGATGCTCTTATTGGTTCCTACATATTCTACGAAGATCTTTACCGGTCAAACCGCATAACAACATACGTTGTTCCCTTTGTCATCGGTATGTTACTTGCCCGAGATTCGATCGTCGGTATCTCAATACCTAGCTCAATCTCGTTACCGGCATGTCTCTTTACTCGTTCCGTTATACATCATCCCGCAACTAACTCATTAGTCACATTGCTTGCAAGGCTTATAGTGATGTGCATTACTGAGAGGGCCCAGAGATACCTCTCCGACAATCGGAGTGACAAATCCTAATCTCGATCTATGCCAACTCAACAAGTACCATCGGAGACACCTGTAGAGCACCTTTATAATCACCCAGTTACGTTGTGATGTTTGGTAGCACACAAGGTGTTCCTCCGGTATTCGGGAGTTGCATAATCTCTAAGTCATAGGAACAAGTATAAGTCATGGAGAAAGTAATAGCAGTAAACTAAACGATCAAGTGCTAAGCTAACGAAATGGGTTAGGTCAATCACATCATTCTCCTAATGATGTGATCCCGTTAATCAAATGACAACTCATGTCCATGGCTAGGAAACTCAACCATCTTTGATTAACGAGCTAGTCAGGTAGAGGCATACTAGTGACACTATGTTTGTCTATGTATTCACACATGTATTATGTTTCCGGTTAATACAATTCTAGCATGAATAATTAACATTTATCATGATATGAGGAAATAAATAATAACTTTATTATTGCCTCTAGGGCATATTTCCTTCACTCTCCCACTTGCACTAGAGTAAATAATCTAGATTACACAGTAATGATTCTAACACCCATGGAGTCTTGGTGTTGATCATGTTTTGCTCGTGGAAGAGTCTTACTCAACAGGTCTGCAACATTCAGATCCGTATGTATCTTGCAAATCTCTATGTCTCCCACCTGGACTTGATCCCGGATGGAATTGAAGCGTCTCTTGATGTGCTTGGTTCTCTTGTGAAATCTGGACTCCTTTGCCAAGGCAATTGCACCAGTATTGTCACAAAAGATTTTTCATTAGACCCGATGCACTAGGTATGACACCTAGATCGGATATGAACTCCTTCATCCAGACTCCTTCATTTGCTGCTTCCGAAGCAACTATGTACTCCGCTTCACATGTAGATCCCGCCACGACGCTTTGTTTAGAACTGCACCAACTGACAGCTCCACCGTTCAATAAAAACACGTATCCGGTTTGCGATTTAGAATCGTCCGGATCAGTGTCAAAGCTTGCATCGACATAACCTTTTACGACGAGTCCTCTTCAGGTATTTCAGGATGTTCTTGACCGATGTCCACTGATCCACTCCTGGATTACTTTGGTACCTCCCTGCTAAGCTAATAGCAAGGCACACATCAGGTCTGGTACACAACATTGCATACATGATAGAGCCTATGGCTGAAGCATAGGGAACACTTTTCATTTTCTCTCTATCTTCTGCAGTGGTCGGGCATTGAGTCTGACTCAACTTCACACCTTGTAACACAGGCAAGAACCCTTTCTTTGCTTGATCCATTTTTTAAGTTTTTCAAAACTTTGTCAAGGTATGTGCTTTGTGAAAGTCCAATTAAGCGTCTTGATCTATCTCTATAGATCTTGATGCCCAATATGTATGCAGCTTCACCGAGGTCTTTCATTGAAAAACTCTTATTCAAGTATCCTTTTATGCTATCCAGAAATTTTATATCATTTCCAATCAGCAATATGTCATCCACATATAATATTAGAAATGCTACAGAGCTCCCACTCACTTTCTTGTAAATACCGGCTTCTCCAAAAGTATGTATAAAACCATATGCTTTGATCACACTATCAAAACATTTATTCCAACTCCGAGAGGCTTGCAGCAGTCCATAAATGGATCACTCACTTTGTTAGCACCCGACAAAACCTTCTGGTTGCATCATATACAACTCTTCTTCCAGAAATCCATTCAGGAATGCAGTTTTGACATCCATTTGCCAAATTTCATAATCATAAAATGCGGCAATTGCTAACATGATTCGGACAGACTTAAGCATCACTACGGGCACTACAAAAAAAGACACATCCGTGACATTTTGGGCTGAACGAAAAAAATTCTGTCATACTTATGACACTTCTATGACGATAATTGTGACAAAACCCGGTATCATCATAGATGTGGTGGCGTCCTACTTCTATGAAAAAAAATCATGACAGAAAATTGGCTTTTCGTTCAGGGCGGGCCGGAGATGCAGCTGCATGACATTCTTTGGGCCGTCCATGATGGAAAAAACCGTGGTAGAAGCGAGGGCGAGGAAAATATCAGGGTGTTCCCGGTTACGGTGGGTGGTCGGGGCCGAGCGATGCGTGTTTCTCTCATACATGCACGCGCGTGGGTGCGAGGCGTTGGGCTCTAACTGAACCCGAGCGATTGCACTGCAGGCTACACGTTACTGAACCCAAGCGATCGATCGATGGCTATTAACTGAACCCGATCGAGCGATTTCTTCGCTACTGCTGCTAACTGAAGCCGATCAATGCTGCCTCTGGATGAACAGTGAGTGTTGCTGGGGGGGTTTGTATAAACAGTTCCCGGTGGGGGTGGACGAACAGGACCCCATGGTGTTGCCTCTGGATGAACAGTAAGTGTTGCTGGGGGGGGGGGTTGGATGAACAGTTCCCGGTGGGGGTGGATGAACAGGACCCCGTGGTGTTGCCTCTGGATGAACAGAACCCCGATCGATCGAGCTGGTTGGGGCTGGATGAACAGGACCCCGTGGAGGGCTGGATGAACAGGACCACCCCGTGGAGGGCTGGATGAACAGTAGAAGGTGGAGGGCTGGATGAACAGTAGCCCGTGGAGGGGTGGTTGAACAGGAGCCCGTGGAGAGGGCTAGTTGAACAGTAGCCGGTGGAGTAGCGCGCGGTGGAGGCTGGATGAACAGGAGCCCGTGGATGAACAGTCGCAGGTGGAGGCTCGAGGAGGTCGACGGTGGATGAAAAGTAGCCCATGGAGGCTGGAGGGGGTCGACGGTGGAGATGAACAGTATCCCGTGGAGTCCCGTTTTGCGGTACGCCACACCCCTCCCGATGAACAGGACCCCCATTTCGACCGTAGCACTCCAACGCAAGTCCGTTTCCTCCGTTTCGCGGTACGCCACACCGCTCCTGATCAACAGGACCCCCATTTCGACCGTAGGAGGTCTGTTTCCTCCGTTTTGCGGTACGCCAGACCCCTCCCGATGAACAGGATCCTGTTTCGAACGTGGCCGGTCGAACACAAGGCCGTTTCCTCCGTTCTGCGGTACGCCAGGCCTTGTTTCCATCGGCTGTTCCGTCCAAGATGGTTGGCTCCCACGCGTTCCGTTGCTTCCCGATGAATACGACGCATTCCGTTGCCTCCCCACGAACACGACAACGACATAGTTTCTCCATTCTGACCTAGCCATGTACACGAGCCCTGGCCGTACGTATGCGCGAGTAGGCGTTCGAGACCCTGCCCGTATGTACGTACGTGGCCGTATTTTCTTTCTTGCACACTGGCCGCTATACGTACGTGTACATGCTACGTGTGCGACTCTACATCGACCAGTATGTATGTACACGTTCGCGACCAGAATGACAACGCTACGTACGCTTCGACCAGGTGGGTCCCGACTGTCAGGCACTTCCTTGCCTGCGAAGATGTAGCTGGTGGGTCCCAGCAGTCAGGGGGCGAATCGTTTTTTTGCCCGGATGCACTTCCTTGCATGCGAAGATGTAGCTGGTGGGTCCCAGCAGTCAGGGGGAAACATTTTTTTCGTGAAATACGGTGGCCCGTCCGATGGGTCCCCACTGTCAGGTGGAGGAATAATTATTTTGCGCGTAATAAGGAGGCACTTCCTTGTGCAGGCGTGGACCCAGCTGTCAGCCTCTCCACATACAGTACTCTTCCGATGGAAGTCGTTCCTTGACCACGTTGACCACGCCACGCCGAGAGCACCAGGGCGGTGGACGACGGTGAGGCCTAGGAACGGGACGGCACGGAGGCGGGGAAGACGCGGCAGTGGAAGCCCGCGCGGAGAGGAGTACGAGGTTTCACTGGTTCGGCTGCGGTGTGAGGCTGCCGTCGCCGCAGGGCCTGGCCAGCGGTGGGAATAGTAGGGGCGGTGAGGCCTCCGCGGCAGCACAGCCGCCCACGGGAGGCAGGAGCATGCGGCATGACCGGCGCTGCTTTGGGCGGCTGGAGCAAGAAGACCAGAGGTTGAAGAAGCATTACGGCCGTTGGATGGACATCGTACGGTCACTGGAACTAGAATCGTGCATATTGACTAAGTTGACAAAGCCCTCCGTCCCCGTCAACTTAGTAGGCCCACAAGTCAGCCTGCCACTATACTGGGTCCCAGCTAGCAGGGGGAGTATTCATTTTTTGTGCGTAATAAGGAGGCACTTCCTTGCGTGCGAAGATATAGCTGGTGGGTCCAAGCTTTCAGCGGCGGTAACGTTTTTTTCGCGAAATACAGAGGCCCTTTCGGTGGGTCCTAGATGTCAGGTGGAGGAATCATTATTTTGCGCGTAATAAGGAGGCATTTCCTTGCGTGCGGCCGTGGACCCAGCTGTCAGCCTCTCCACGTACAATCCACTTCAGATGCATGTCGGTCGTTGACCATGTTGACTAGGCCACGCCGAGAGCACCAGGGCGGTGGACAACGGCGAGGCCTAGGAAGGGAACGACACAGAGGCAGGGAAGACTCGGCAGTTGTTTCCCACGCGGAGGGGAGTACGACTGTACGAGGGTTTACTGGTTCGTCTGCCGTCGCCGGAGAACAACATCAGGTGTGGGTGAGCAGAGGGATGGCTAGGCCAGCGATGGGAGTACGGTGGGGAGTGAGGCCTGCGTGGCAGCACAGCCGGCCGCGGGGAGGAGAGAGCAGGCAGTCCCGTCGGCGCTTGTTTGAGCGACTGGAGCAGGAAGAGCAGAGATTGAAGAAGCACGACGGCAGTTGGATGGACATCCAACAGTCACTGCTTATGCGTCAACCTTTTTTTAGGAAAGCCTCAAATCTACGGAAAAAATCATACAGCCCATCTGGCATTATTTCTAATAATTTACAGCCCATTTGCTAATTCTTAAGGTTTTTTTGGAGCCCATATTCTTTTTGTTAGCATTACAGCCCATATTGTGGCCACGGTTAAAAAATTATACGAAATTTTGCATATTTCGGTGCGGTCCGAACTGTGTTTAATCCCGAAATTTTGAGTCACATTCAAACTGATTTTAAAAATAAATGCATATCAATATAAGCTCCAACAAATTGTCCACGCATAAAAATCAATGCAATTTAAAATCTTGAAATGAAAAAAAGAAATTTGAAACTAATTGCCGGTTTGATGTGTTTTAAAAATGTACAACCCATTTCTCATTACTGATAGGCCATTTTCTCGGCCAGCTGAATGAAGCTCTCCTCGTCTTGAAAGATTTGCAGCCCAACAGGCCTGACAAAGCAACTTACTTGGCAAATCACAAAAAAACTGGGCTGTGGCCGTGGACCCAGCTGTCAGCCTCTCCACGTACAGTACTCTTCCGATGGAAGTCGGTCATTGACCATATTGACCACGCCGCGCCGAGAGCACCAAGGCGGTGGACAACAGCGAGGCCTAGGAAGGGGACGACGTGGAGCCGGGGAAGACGCGGCAGTGGATGCCCACGCGGAGAAGAGTACAAGGGTTCACTGGTTCGGCTGCGGTGTGAGGCTGCTGTCGCCGCAGAATAACAGGGGGTGTGGGTGAGTAGAGGGATGCCCTGGCCAGCGGTGGGAGTAGTAGGGGGCGGTGAGGTCTCTGCGGCATCACCGTCGGCCACGGGAGGCAGGAGCACGTGGCACGACCGGCGCTGGTTTGGGCGGCCGGAGCAAGAAGACCAGAGGTTGAAGAAGCACTACTGTCGTTGGATGAACATTGTACGGTAACTGGAGCTAGAATCGTTCATATTGACTAAGTTGACAAAGCCCTCCATCCCCGTCAACTTGGTAGGCCCACAAGTCAGCCTCCCACTATGCTGGGTTCCAGCTGGCAGGGGGAGTATTCATTTTTTGTGCGAAATAAGGAGGCACTTCCTTGCGTGCGAAGATAGCTGGTAAGTCCGACCTGTCAGCGGGGGGCACGTTTTTTTCACGAAATACAGAGGCCCTTCCGGTGGGTCCCAGATGTGAGGTGGAGGAATCAAATACTTGAGAAGGCGTACAGAACAAGCTAGTGTACCAGTAAAGAGACGTTGCCGAGTTTTAGAAAAAAGAGAGACGTGCTCCAGTAGCTGGTTCGAATCCAAACCTAGACTATGACTATATATGGTGCTATGCTACTCTGCAAGTAATGAAACTGACATATCCAACGTTTGCTTCTCCTCTTCTCTACTTACTCTGCCTAGCATCAGAAGCTCTGGTCGCAGCAACCAAGTCCGCTGGCTGCTCGTCCACCTGCTCTTCAGCAGGCAACAACCAAATATGTGCCAAATCGCCACCCGTACCATCGCCCGTGGGTCTCATCACACCCCCGCCGGCACGCGCACTGCAGCCGGTTGCTCATCGCAACCCGCTGCCGTTGGTGTGGTGCCACTGCTGCAATCATGCAGAGTCATCCGTCGCGTCTCAACCACAATCCTCAACCCTGGCCGAGTCTTCTACAAATGCCCGAATCATGGGGTAATAATATGCTTAAGTGTTGTTCTGCTGCTTTCAGATGCTGATTTTTTTAATAGTTTGGTTGATGATCTTCCAATTTGATTTGTGCAGAAATGGGAAGATTTGTGTGATTTGTATTTCTGGGAAGTTGCTGATGTGGGGGAGTGCAACTATGTTGATTGTTTGGTTAGCCGAGGAATCCCAATACCAGCAGGTTGGGGTGTTGGACAAGTAACTGAAGGAACGGCGGAAGAGGAAGATGCAGAGCAGAAGGTTAAAGATGCAGTTCCTCTGATCATGGCCAAGCAACAGCTGCTGAATGGCCTTGACAGCAATGAGGAGATGAAAGAGCTTGTGAAGATAATGGGCAAAATCGATGTGCTCTATAGGATGATTGTCTCTTTATTTGCAATGTATGTAGCACTCGTGATGTATTCAGTGGCTATGACATGAGAACGTTGCTGAAACTAGTAATGAATGAAACCTGTGTAGCACGCTGGACGTAGTGTTGTGAACATCTAATAATTTCTATTAATGGAAATCAGGGGGTATCCCCTTTTGCTCATAAATAAATAAATAGCAAAGGCCCTTTTGGTAATAAATAAATAAATTAGCAGAGGCCCTGTCGGGTCAGCTTTGTTCTCATTCGAAGACGTCGAGCAAATTGCAGTCCAACAGCAAACTATTTCATCAAATTCAAGTTTCACAGCCAAATATGAGTACAACTAAACAACAATGTCATCATGTTTTAGTAGTCATACAATCACCAAACACAAATCAGCATACATAACAACATGTTCATCAGGTTTCAGTTGTCATAGCAAACACAATTTCACATAGTAGATAAAAAACGTCTTTTGACAGGCAAATACGACAAAAGCAATGTAATCATCATCCGCAGCAGCAGCGTCAACATCTTCGCCATGTGTATCAGTCTGAATCATAATTCCCCACGGTGTCATCTTCTTCTTCGTCCTCAACGTCCTCGAACGTTGGCTTCTTCTTGATCAACTCTTGTATGTCCACAGCACGACAGGCAATCTTTTCGCCGGCGTCATTGACGTGATGGTTCTCAAAGATATTAGGAACATCTGTGTTATCTTGTACATCAGGAGCAGTGTAAGCATCGTCTTGTTGTGCAACTTCATTAAACGAATTCCTCTGCTCAAACCTTTGCAATACTCTACAGTCATCGCTACGTGCAAATGTGTCTTCCAAGAAAAATATCGGTGTTGCTTGATTTGCCAAAATAAAAGGCTCATTGGTCTGGTACGCCGGCTTGACATTGATGGATTTGAAATAATCATCAGCTCTGGGTTTTGCGATACTGGAAAACAGGTTATACCAACGACAGCACAACAGAACCACACACCGATGATCCTCGAAACTGGAGATATACTGCAACTGAACAATGTCTGTTATGTTAGCATACATTTCAGTTGTCTCTTTGTCATACATATCTGTGCTCATGATGGCACTGTTTTGTGTCTTCCTGCCTTCGTCTCGTGCAAGGGTGTTGTAGCGCACATCTCCAACGACAACGCAAGATTCATAATGTCTTACCCGAGTATCAGGACCCATTGCTAGTGAGTAAAGGGCATCATCAACTGCTTGCCCATCCTCCCGCATCTTCTTAACCTATGGTTAGAAAATAGACAAGCTGATCATCTTATGTACTCAATATATCAAAAAAATTGACAGTGCAATTCAAAAGCTTACATGGCTCTTGAACCATTTCGCAAATCCTGCCATAACCAGTTTGTCAATGTTTCTTGGATTTTGCGGCAGCAACTCCTTTTTGTAGATGCTGCACAACATAGTGATCGCGTCAAACATTTAAATATATACGAATGTGCTGCAAGTTTAGTAGATTACGATGTAGAAGGCTGGAGGATATATCTTCTCAAGGTCGCATAGGATAGTTGGTATCTTGTCTCTAAGACGCTCCAAAGCATCTATCCTGATATTCCTACTACAGAGTTCCCTGAAGAATTGTCCCAACTCTGCAACTGCTCTATATAAGTCAGGGCGGCCCAATCCTCTAAGGATAACAGGTAAAACCCTTTGAAGTAGGACGTGGCAGTCATGAGTTTTCAACCCTTGTACCTTGTTTCCATCTGCACTGACTCTCCTTTCAGGCTTGGAAGCAAATCCATGTGGGAATCTCACACGTGACAGGACCTCGCAGAATTCTGTTCTTTTTACCTTGTCCAAGACGTACACAGCTGGTGCCATATCCCGTGGTTTACCTTCATCTTGCACCTGCAAATCCTTTCTGATACCCAGGAGTGTCAAATCAATCCTAGATTTTAAGGTATCTTTCGTCTTGCCTTCAATATTAAGAAGTGTGCCGATAATGCTGTCACATATATTTTTCTCGATGTGCATCACATCAAGATTATGCCGCAGATCCAAATCTTTCCAATACTCCAAGTCCCACAAAGTGGACCTGCGGGTAAACAATAATCTCTCTTCTACCCTGCCACGCTTCCTTTTCCCGCTACCATTACCAGGATGGTTTCCTGGTGTAATATGCCTGACCTTGTCTAATTCCACTTGCAACTCATCGGCGGTGAGCCTCTTTGGCGCATCACGGTTTTCATGCTTTGCATTGAACACATGTCTTCGGTATTTTCTAGGATGCGGCTTGTCCTTGGCAAGGAAACAACGGTGTCCAATGTAACAGATCTTGCTAAGTATTTGGGGGGAATATTTGGGTGGGGGGAGGATTTTCGCGCGGTGGGCGGGGGGAGTTTGGCGCATGGTCGGTTTCTCCAAGTGCAGTCCCACGTGTCAGTGAAGAGGCAAGCCATAGCGCGTTCCGTTTGCGTGAGCCCTGTGCAGGACCGAACGTGTGTGGGGTGCAATGCGACCGCGACAGGGGTGCTGTGAGTGTACCGCCTTTTTTCCTTTTAAACTAGATGCTTCGCCCACTCAAAAAAACTTGTTGCTTCGCGCGATCCATCGATACTACTACTAGTAATCCGGTAATCCCGACTAAAACGGCGCGGCCGGGTCTTTTCCCGCACGATATGCTGGGAGGTTGGCTTAGTTAGGTTTTTTAGGACGAGTAATGCTACACCTACGTAGTCCCAGTTACGTAATTAACATAATGTGAAACGTGTGAGCTGTTGATTGTAGATTGGGGGGAGGGAGGGGCCCACCACCATGAAAATCAGGGGAGGAGAGAGATAGGCAATTTACGTTAACCCTTTCGTAGGTTCCCGTAGATGTAGAAAGATGTGAAATGCGTGAATGTGCATTTGCAGATAAGTCCTTCCCTCGTTCATCCTTTTCTCCCACAAGATCTTGATCTTCCGTGCAACGCACGGGCATCTTGCTAGTACTCCTACAATAAAGTATATTATTGTGAAAGTTCATATACACCGGCCGAGATTAATGCAAACACGACAGATTTTCATTACATTTCGAACTTTTATAGGATAGAAAAATAAAAGAAACCCGACCCTAAACCTATTCTACGGTGGCGACCGACGTCCTCCATCTGCGATATCCATGTACGGGGGCGGGGTTCAAGATCCGTGAAGTGAAGGTGCAGTCTCCGGTGAGGAAAAGTAGAACACGGGAGACGGACCGGCCAGTTGGCACACCATGCCCTGCCGCCTCCCATGCCCTACTCATCCTCGGAGGAGTCCCCGACCTCGGCGGTGCCGGACATTGGACGGCGGCAAGTAGGACGCGTGGCTGACGGTGCTCCCGTCGTCGGCCGCCAGCGTGGCCACCGCTTGTGCGGCGAATTGAGCGAGGGCGGCGACCTCGAGCTTCATCCCCGAAGACAAGCTCTCCCACAGAGCGTTCGCACTTGCGGTCATGGCGGATGTGCTGCCATGTAGGAGGACGATGCGCTATGGTGTGGAGGTTAGCTGGGCGTTGCCGCTATAAGTAGCGCATTCTGGTGAGGCCAAGCGTCCTGGTGCGTCATTAAGTCGTCGGAGTTGGTTCCTCGGGCACCAAGCCTCTTAACGACGGACGGCATGAATGCGGGCAGCTGGCGCCGGCTGGGAACACACCGCGCGATGGTGCGAGGGACGAGGGTTTTTGGTGTGCCATGGTAGTCAGCTGCGGTCGTGGCAACGTTGGAGATGCCCTTTGCTCACATGCGATCGACACATGTCATTGAAAAAGCAAGACGACCGGGCATGGTCTCAGGTCCTGAGGATGCATTTGGTCGCGCTACACCACTCCGCGGACGCGTCCCGGCGCCCCGTGCATCCTCGACGAGCCGGGTGTTGGGGTGTGTTTGGATTGTGGCCAAAGTGCACCTTACCAAAATTTTGGTCATGACCCAAAAATTGGTCTTTGTTTGGATGGTTGCCATTCTTTTGGCATGCCAAAGAAACTCTAGCCAACTCTAGTTCTTTTTTCTTGCCGATGTTGGCCAAATCATGGGCAACCAAAACCTCAACCAAAATTTTGGCTACCCAATGCTTTGATGGGGCAACCTTGGGCACAAACCAAACATACTGTTGGTCGTGCCACAACACTAACGCCACCCTCGGCACACTGAAACCGACCGTGTCTAGCGATGATGAGCGTGTTGCTCACCGCGGTCGCCGTGTCAAGAGGCGGTGCTGGAGCTGCGCCACGTTGTTGGCCCCCACAACCCACATGAACAGTTGCCGGTGGCGAGGAGGTCGTGGGCCAACTCCTCCATTGGACTAGTTTGCGCTACATCGTCCCGACAGGTGTGCCCCACATGTCGATTTCCCTGTTTTCCCGGCCATATTCGAGCGTCAGTGCTCCGTGTTGCGCATTAGGCCTTTCACTCAGTAGGCCAAGCGAGACAACTTATTGTTTATTTGAGCCGTTCATGTATAATCATGTGGCGTTTGCTTATTTCTCATTCCTCTCCAACCCTCTTCTCCATCGATCATGTCGCCCTCCGGTCGAGTCCATCCTCCCGCATGCCTCATTTGAACATTCCGCCGAGTATCATTCGCATGTGGGCCTAGACCATGCTTGTATTTCCAATGTTTATTTGTAATTTGTCCGACATGCATACAAACAAACGGTTTGTTTAAAGTTTCACTTTGCCTCCACCACGTGTCGCTTCGCGTCTTAGTTTTGACATCCCATTCGGTTCATGCCCCGACACATGTTGACGAGATCGATTGATGTTCATAGATCAATTGCGTGTCGTGCAAGGAGATAAAGGTTTGGTCTGTTTCTATGATAGAAATGACCCGCCCGGGGGGGGGGGGTCTGTGGGGATCAGAGGGAGTATATTGTACATTCATAAGCGAAATGAACGTATTGTACCCACCCTAGTCCTCTTTCAATCGATCTCCGGACCCCGAGATGAAATCAAGAGAGAACGAGTGGGGGCATGTGTGATACCTAAGGCGGATTCAAAATTTTGAACCGGTGATCATAGCATCCGCAAATCATATATAAAGGGTATTCAATGTTTGTTTCGTTTTTGAACGTACAATATACTCCCTCCTATCCTTTCTAGTTTACATATAAGTTTTATGTGTAGTCAAAATATCTCTACTTTGATAAAAAAAGTATCAACATTCAACAACGCCCAGTCAATATTGTTAGATTCGTACGTACTCCTAGATTTGTACTTGAGATGGTTTCCAATTTGTTTTCAACCACGTGAATGTGCTTGTTCTCGCGCATGCTCTTCCTACTAGGATTTCGCCACGTATAGCCAGTCCAATAGTAACTTTTTTTAAGCTCCATGTCCAATAGTACTAGTGGAGTACTGACAACATCTGTACTAGAGTATGCAGTGCTCATAGTTGTACTCCGTCCTTCCATTTATATAGGGCCTATGTGGAGGAGAGAGATGTGAAAAAGTAAGAGGAGTGAGCTCTCATGCAAGAGCCTAGCTATATACGCATTCCTAGTTAAATACATACAATAAATATGAAGAAAGAGATGGAGAGGAGATGGAAAAAGGTACTAATACAATAGCCAACCTTATAATTTTTTTGCGGGAAATAGCCAACCTTATAGCCCACACTACTGTATGAGTGCATATAATAGATGATGGCTATAGATGACATGGTAGTTCCTTATAGCCATCGACTGGCTATATTATTAACCATGCTCTAATGCGTTTTTCAAAACCGCATTTGACTATTGACAAGATTAATAGTACATGAGATGTATAATGTGAAAATTATATCATTGGAAGCTCCTTTCACATACGTATCCCTGCCTTACCCTCCCTTTCGGTCACTTACTGGCGGACCCCATGCTTGCTAGGCCCCGCATGTCAGTTACTCAATGGGTTCGGCCACGTCAGGGGATCCTTATCCGTAGTATACTCCCTCTGTTTTTATTTACTCCGCATAAAATGACACAGGTGGGGGAGGGGGAGGGACGTCGGTTTGCTCTCAACTGCGGTCCCACAAGCGAGCGAAAACGCAAGACAAAGCGCGTTCCATTCGGTGAGCGACGTGGAGGGTCCAGCGTGCCGGGCTGCAACGCGAACGCGACAAGAGCGATGTACAATCAAAACCGATTGACCGGTCGTCACCGGAACCACTATTCACACTAGAACCTTCATTGTTCGGCCTACGCCAGCCACTGCCTTAAAACCACACCTAATCTCCAGCCCCTTCCCCCACCTTTCGATCCCCTAGCCTGCATCAAGCATCACCTAGTTCACCGGAAAGCCATGGTGCGCCGCAAGATCACGTACTACAAGATGCTGACGCCAGAGCGCCACGCAGAAATCGCGGCGGCGGTCGGCGCCAGAGACCACCGTTCCCAAGCTCGCTTTGCGGTGGGCCAATCCCTGAGTTCTCTGGAGCCAAGCTACGAGGAGGAGGAAGCCGATCCAATGTTCATGGCGGAGGTCGCGGCGCAGAAGGCCCCCGATGGGTATGAGATGATGGATGTCGACTTCGTGCCGGCGTCCGAGTCCCCCATGGTGCAGGCGGACCGCGGTTCAACCTGGCGATACAAAAGGAGGACCGGGAGGCAGAGGCTCAACTCGACGCGGAGCGCGCGCATGCCGCTGCCATCGAGGCTCTCCTGCAGGCGGAACCGGATGTCGTGGATGTGAACCGGGCGGCGGAGGCTCAACTTCAGGCGGAGCACACAGATGCCGCTGCCATCGAGGCCCTCCTGCAGGCGGAACCGGATGTCCTGGACTTGAACCGGGCGGCAGAGGCTCAATTCGACGCGGAGCGCGCGGATGCCACTCTCATCGAGGCCCTCCTGCAGGCGGAACCGAACGTCCTAGACTTGAACCGGGCGGCGGAGGCTCGACTCGACGCGGAGCGCGCGGATGCTGTTGGAAATATGCCCTAGAGGCAATAATAAATGGTTATTATTATATTTCTTTGTTCATGGTAATTGTCTATTATTCATGCTATAATTGTATTGTCCGGAAATCGTAATACATGTGTGAATACATAGACCACAACGTGTCCCTAGTAAGCCTCTAGTTGACTAGCTCGTTGATCAACAGATAGTCATGGTTTCCTGACTATGGACATTGGATGTCATTGATAACGGGATCACATCATTAGGAGAATGATGTGATGGACAAGACCCAATCCTAAGCATAACATAAAAGATCATGTAGTTTCGTTTGCTAGAGCTTTTCCAATGTCAAGTATCTTTTCCTTAGACCATGAGATCGTGCAACTCCCGGATACCGTAGGAGTGCTTTGGGTGTGCCAAACGTCACAACGTAATTGGGTGACTATAAAGGTGCACTACGGGTATCTCCGAAAGTGTCTGTTGGGTTGGCACGGATCGAGACTGGGATTTGTCACTCCGTGTGACGGAGAGGTATCTCTGGGCCCACACGGTAATGCATCATCATAATGAGCTCAATGTGACTAAGGCGTTAGTCACGGGATCATGCATTGCGGTACGAGTAAAGAGACTTGCCGGTAACGAGATTGAACAAGGTATTGGGATACCGACGATCGAATCTCGGGCAAGTAACATACCGATTGACAAAGGGAATTGCATACAGATTGATTGAATCCCCGACACCGTGGTTCATCCGATGAGATCATCGTGGAACATGTGGGAGCCAACATGGGTATCCAAATCCCGCTGTTGGTTATTGAGCGGAGAGGCGTCTCGGTCATGTCTGCATGTCTCCCGAACCCGTAGGGTCTACACACTTAAGGTTCGGTGACGCTAGGGTTGTAGAGATATATGTATGCGGAAACCTGAAAGTTGTTCGGAGTCCCGGATGAGATCCCGGACGTCACGAGAGGTTCCGGAATGGTCCGGAGGTGAAGAATTATATATAGGAAGTCAAGTTTCGGCCACCGGGAAAGTTTCGGGGGTTACCGGTATTGTACCGGGACCACCGGAAGGGTCCCGGGGGTCCACCGGGTGGGGCCACCTATCCCGGAGGGTCCCGTAGGCTGAAAGTGGAAGGGAACCAGCCCTTAGTGGGCTGGGGCGCCCCCTTGGGCCTCCCCCCATGCGCCTAGGGTTGGGAACCCTAGGGCGGGGAGCTTCCCCCTTGCCTTGGGGGGCAAGGCACCCCTTCCCCCCTTTGGCCGCCGCCCCCCCTTTGGAGATCCCATCTCCCTGGGCCGGCGCCCCCCCAGGGGGCCTATATAAAGGAGGGGGGAGGGAGGGCAGCAACACACAGCCTTGGGCGCCTCCCTCCTCCCCTGCAACACCTCTCTCTCTCTCGCAGAAGCTCGGCGAAGCCCTGCCAGAGACCCGCTACATCCACCACCACGCCATCGTGCTGTTGGATCTCCATCAACCTCTCCTTCCCCCTTGCTGGATCAAGAAGGAGGAGACGTCGCTGCACCGTACGTGTGTTGAACGCGGAGGTGCCGTCCGTTCGGCACTCGGTCATCGGTGATTTGGATCACGGCGAGTACGACTCCGTCATCCACATTCATTGGAACGCTTCCGCTCGCGATCTACAAGGGTATGTAGATGCACTCCCTTCCCCTCGTTGCTAGTAGACTCCATAGATGCATCTTGGTGAGCGTAGGAAAATTTTAAATTATGCTACGATTCCATCAGTGGCATCATGAGCCAGGCCTATGCGTAGTTACTATGCACGAGTAGAACACAAAGCAGTTGTGGGCGTTGAGTTTGCCAATTCTTCTTGCCGCTACTAGTCGTTTCTTGTGTCGGCGGCATTGTAGGATGAAGCGGCCCGGACCGACCTTACACGTACGCTTACGTGAGACAGGTTCCACCGACTGACATGCACTAGTTGCATAAGGTGGCTAGCGGGTGTCTGTCTCTCCTACTTTAGTCGGAACGGATTCGATGAAAAGGGTCCTTATGAAGGGTAAATAGAAATTGGCAAATCATGTTGTGGTCATACGTAGGTAAGAAAGTGTTCTTGCTAGAAACCTACAAACCACGTAAAAACTTGCAACAACAATTAGAGGACATCTAACTTGTTTTTGCAGCAAGTGCTATGTGATGTGATATGGCCAGAAGATGTGATGAATGATATATGTGATGTATGAGATTGATCATATTCTTGTAATAGGAATCACGACTTGCATGTCGATGAGTATGACAACCGGCAGGAGCCATAGGAGTTGTCTTTATTATTTTGCATGACCAGCGTGTCATTGAATAACGCCATGTAATTTACTTTACTTTGTTGCTAAACGCGTTAGCCATACAAGTAGAAGTAATCGTTGGCGTGACGACTTCATGAAGACACAATGATGAAGATCATGATGATGGAGATCATGGTGTCATGCCGGTGACGAAGATGATCATGGTGCCCCGAAGATGGAGATCAAAGGAGCATGATGATATTGGCCATATCATGTCACTATTTGATTGCATGTGATGTTTATCATGTTTTTGCATCTTATTTGCTTAGAACGACGGTAGTAAGTAAGATGATCCCTTATAATAATTTCAAGAAATTGTTCACCCTAACTGTGCACCGTTGCGAAGGTTCGTTGTTTCGAAGCACCACGTGATGATCGGGTGTGATAGATTCTAACGTTCGAATACAACGGGTGTTGACGAGCCTAGCATGTACAGACATGGCCTCGGAACACACGCAATACACTTAGGTTGACTTGACGAGCCTAGCATGTACAGACATGGCCTCGGAACACGGAGGACCGAAAGGTCGAGCATGAGTCGTATAGAAGATACGATCAACATGGAGATGTTCACCGATCTTGACTAGTCCGTCTCACGTGATGATCGGACACGGCCTAGTTGAATTCGGATCATGTATCACTTAGATGACTAGAGGGATGTCTATCTGAGTGGGAGTTCATTAAATAATTTGATTAGATGAACTCAATTATCATGAACTTAGTCTAAAATCTTTACACTATGTATTGTAGATCAAATGGCCAACGTTGTCCTCAATTTCAACGCGTTCCTAGAGAAAACCAAGCTGAAAGATGATGGCAACAACTATACGGACTGGGTCTGGAACCTGAGGCTCATCCTCATAGTAGCCAAGAAAGATTATGTCTTAGAAGCACCGCTAGGTGAAGCACCAATCCCAGAGAACCAAGACGTTATGAACGCTTGGCAATCACGTGCTGATGATTACTCCCTCGTTCAGTGCGGCATGCTTTACAGCCTAGAACCGGGTCTCCAAAAGCGTTTTGAGAAACATGGAGCATATGAGATGTTCGAGGAGCTGAAATTAGTTTTTCAAGATCATGCCCGGGTCGAGAGATATGATGTCTCCGACAAGTTCTTCAGCTGTAAAATGGAGGAGAACAGTTCTATTAGTGAGCACATACTCAGAATGTCTGGGTTGCACAACCGCTTGTCTCAGCTGGGAGTTAATCTCCCGGATGACGCGGTCATTGACTGAATCCTCCAGTCGCTTCCACCAAGCTACAAGAGCTTTGTGATGAACTACAATATGCAGGGGATGGAAAAGACCATTCCCGAGGTATATTCAATGCTGAAATCAGCGGAAGGGGAGATCAGAAAAGAACATCAAGTGTTGATGGTGAATAAAACCACTAAGTTCAAGAAGGGCAAGGGTAAGAAGAACTTCAAGAAGGACGGCAAGGGAGTTGCCGCGCCCGGTAAACCAGTTACTGGGAAGAAGTCAAAGCATGGACCCAAGCCCGAGACTGAGTGCTTTTATTGCAAGGGAAGTGGTCACTGGAAGCGGAACTGCCCCAAATACTTAGCGGACAAGAAGGCCGGCAACGCCAAAGGTATATGTGATATACATGTAATTGATGTGTACCTTACCAGTACTCGTAGTAGCTCCTGGGTATTTGATACCGGTGCGGTTGCTCATATTTGTAACTCAAAACAGGAACTACGGAATAAACGGAGAATGGCGAAGGATGAGGTGACGATGCGCGTCGGGAATGGTTCCAAGGTCGATGTGATCGCCGTCGGCACGCTACCTCTGCATCTACCTACGGGATTAGTTTTAAACCTCAATAATTGTTATTTAGTGCCAGCTTTGAGCATGAACATTGTATCTGGATCTCGTTTAATTCGAGATGGCTACTCATTTAAATCCGAGAATAATGGTTTATCCGTTTATTTGAGAAATATGTTTTATGGTCATGCCCCGCTGGTCAATGGTTTATTTTTGATGAATCTCGAACGTGATGTTACACATGTTCATAGTGTGAATACCAAAAGATATAAAGTTGATAACGATAGTCCCACATACTTGTGGCACTGCCGCCTTGGTCACATTGGTGTCAAGCGCATGAAGAAGCTCCATGCAGATGGACTTTTGGAGTCTCTTGATTACGAATCATTTGCCACGTGCGAACCATGCCTCATGGGTAAGATGACCAAGACTCCGTTCTCCGGAACAATGGAGCGAGCAACCAACTTATTGGAAATCATACATACCGATGTGTGCGGTCCAATGAGTGTTGAGGCTCGCGGAGGATATCGTTATGTTCTCACTCTCACTGATGATTTAAGTAGATATGGGTATGTCTACCTAATGAAACACAAGTCTGAAACCTTTGAAAAGTTCAAGGAATTTCAGAGTGAAGTTGAGAATCAACGTGACAGGAAAATAAAATTCTTACGATCAGATCGTGGTGGAGAATATTTAAGTCATGAGTTTGGTGCACACTTAAGGAAATGTGGAATAGTTTCACAACTCACGCCGCCTGGAACACCTCAGAGAAATGGTGTGTCCGAACGTCGTAATCGCACTCTATTGGATATGGTGCGATCTATGATGTCTCTTACCGATTTACCGCTCTCATTTTGGGGTTATGCTTTAGAGACTGCCGCATTCACTTTAAATAGGGCACCGTCTAAATCCGTTGAGACGACACCGTATGAATTATGGTTTGGGAAGAAACCTAAGCTGTCATTTCTAAAAGTTTGGGGATGCGATGCTTATGTCAAGAAACTTCAACCTGAAAAGCTCGAACCCAAGTCGGAAAAATGCGTCTTCATAGGATACCCTAAGGAAACTATTGGGTATACCTTCTACCTCAGATCCGAGGGCAAGATCTTCGTTGCCAAGAACGGATCCTTTCTGGAGAAGGAGTTTCTCTCGAAAGAATTGAGTGGGAGGAAAGTGGAACTTGATGTGGTGATAGTCACCCCTTCCGAATCGGAAAGTAGCGCAGCGCGGGAAAATGTTCCTGTGGTGCGTACACCGGCTGGGGAGGAAGTTAATGATGATGACCATGAAGCTTCGGATCAAGTTACTACTGAACTTCGTAGGTCCACAAGGACACGTTCCGCACCAGAGTGGTACGGCAACCCTGTCCTGGAAATCATGTTGTTAGACAACGGTGAACCTTCGAACTATGAAGAAGTGATGGCGGGCCCGGATTCCGACAAATGGCTAGAAGCCATGAAATCCGAGATAGGATCCATGTATGAAAACGAAGTATGGACTTTGACTGACTTGCCCGATGAGCGGCGAGCCATAGAAAACAAATGGATCTTTAAGAAGAAGACGGACGCAGATGGTAATGTGACCATCTACAAAGCTCGACTTGTCGCTAAGGGTTATCGACAAGTTCAAGGGGTTGACTACGATGAGACTTTCTCACCCGTAGCGAAGCTGAAGTCCGTCCGAATCATGTTAGCAATTGCCGCATACTATGATTATGAGATATGGCAGATGGATGTCAAAACGGCATTCCTTAACGGCTTCCTTAAGGAAGAGTTGTATATGATGCAGCCGGAAGGTTTTGTCGATCCTAAGAATGCTAACAAAGTATGCAAGCTCCAGCGCTCAATTTATGGGCTGGTGCAAGCATCTCGGAGTTGGAACATTCGCTTTGATGAGATGATCAAAGCGTTTGGGTTTACACAGACTTATGGAGAAGCCTGTGTTTACAAGAAAGTGAGTGGGAGCTCTGTAGCATTTCTCATATTATATGTGGATGACATATTATTGATGGGAAATGATATAGAATTCTTGGAAAGTATAAAGGCCTATTTGAATAAGTGTTTTTCAATGAAGGACCTTGGAGAAGCTGCTTATATATTACGCATCAAGATTTATAGAGATAGATCAAGACGCCTCATTGGTCTTTCACAGAGTACATACCTTGACAAGATATTGAAGAAGTTCAGTATGGATCAGTCCAAGAAGGGGTTCTTGCCTATATTGCAAGGTGTGCAATTGAGCAAGGCTCAATGCCCGACCACGGCAGAAGATATAGAAAAGATGAGTGTCATCCCCTATGCCTCGGCCATAGGGTCTATTATGTATGCCATGCTGTGTACCAGACCTGATGTAAACCTTGCCGTAAGTTTGGTAGGAAGGTACCAAAGTAATCCCGGCATGGAACACTGGACAGCGGTCAAGAATATCCTTAAGTACCTGAAGAGGACTAAGGATATGTTTCTCGTTTATGGAGGTGACGCAGAGCTCGTCGTAAAGGGTTACGTCGACGCTAGCTTCGACACAGATCTAGATGACTCGAAGTCACAAACCGGATACGTGTATATTTTGAATGGAGGAGCAGTAAGCTGGTGCAGTTGCAAGCAAAGCATCGTGGCGGGATCTACATGTGAAGCGGAGTACATGGCAGCCTCTGAGGCAGCACAGGAAGCAGTTTGGATGAAGGAGTTCGTTACCGACCTAGGGGTGATTCCCAATGCGTCGGGCCCGATGACTCTCTTCTGTGACAACACTGGAGCTATTGCCCTTGCGAAGGAGCCCAGGTTTCACAGGAAGACCAGGCATATCAAGCGTCGCTTCAACTCCATTCGTGAAAGTGTTCAAAATGGAGACATAGATATTTGTAAAGTACATACGGACCTGAATGTAGCAGATCCGTTGACTAAACCTCTCCCTAGGGCAAAACATGATCAACACCAGGACGCAATGGGTGTTCGATTCATCACAATGTAACTAGATTATTGACTCTAGTGCAAGTGGGAGACTGTTGGACATATGCCCTAGAGGCAATAATAAATGGTTATTATTATATTTCTTTGTTCATGGTAATTGTCTATTATTCATGCTATAATTGTATTGTCCGGAAATCATAATACATGTGTGAATACATAGACCACAACGTGTCCCTAGTAAGCCTCTAGTTGACTAGCTCGTTGATCAACTGATAGTCATGGTTTCCTGACTATGGACATTGGATGTCATTGATAACGGGATCACATCATTAGGAGAATGATGTGATGGACAAGACCCAATCCTAAGCATAGCATAAAAGATCGTGTAGTTTTGTTTGCTAGAGCTTTTCCAATGTCAAGTATCTTTTTCCTTAGACCATGAGATCGTGCAAATCCCGGATACCGTAGGAGTGCTTTGGGTGTGCCAAACGTCACAACGTAACTGGGTGACTATAAAGGTGCACTACGGGTATCTCCGAAAGTGTCTGTTGGGTTGGCACGGATCGAGACTGGGATTTGTCACTCCGTGTGACGGAGAGGTATCTCTGGGCCCACTCGGTAATGCATCATCATAATGAGCTCAATGTGACTAAGGCGTTAGTCACGGGATCATGCATTGCGGTACGAGTAAAGAGACTTGCCGGTAACGAGATTGAACAAGGTATTGGGATACCGACGATCGAATCTCGGGCAAGTAACATACCGATTGACAAAGGGAATTGCATACGGATTGATTGAATCCTCGACACCGTGGTTCATCCGATGAGATCATCGTGGAACATGTGGGAGCCAACATGGGTATCCAGATCCCGCTGTTGGTTATTGACCGGAGAGGCGTCTCGGTCATGTCTGCATGTCTCCCGAACCCGTAGGGTCTACACACTTAAGGTTCGGTGACGCTAGGGTTGTAGAGATATATGTATGCGGAAACCCGAAAGTTGTTCGGAGTCCCGGATGAGATCCCGGACGTCACGAGAGGTTCCGGAATGGTCCGGAGGTGAAGAATTATATATAGGAAGTCAAGTTTCGGCCACCGGGAAAGTTTCGGGGGTTACCGGTATTGTACCGGGACCACCGGAAGGGTCCCGGGGGTCCACCGGGTGGGGCCACCTATCCCGGAGGGTCCCGTGGGCTGAAAGTGGAAGGGAACCAGCCCTTAGTGGGCTGGGGCGCCCCCCTTGGGCCTCACCCCATGCGCCTAGGGTTGGGAACCCTAGGGGGGGGAGCTTCCCCCTTGCCTTGGGGGGCAAGGCACCCCTTCCCCCCTTTGGCCGCCGCCCCCCCTTTGGAGATCCCATCTCCCTGGGCCGGCGCCCCCCCAGGGGGCCTATATAAAGGGGGGGGGGAGGGAGGGCAGCAACACATAGCCTTGGGCGCCTCCCTCCTCCCCTGCAACACCTCTCTCTCTCTCGCAGAAGCTCGGCGAAGCCCTACCAGAGACCCGCTACATCCACCACCACGCCATCGTGCTGTTGGATCTCCATCAACCTCTCCTTCCCCCTTGCTGGATCAAGAAGGAGGAGACGTCGCTGCACCGTACGTGTGTTGAACGCGGAGGTGCCGTCCGTTCGGCACTCGGTCATCGGTGATTTGGATCACGGCGAGTACGACTCCGTCATCCACATTCATTGGAACGCTTCCGCTCGCGATCTACAAGGGTATGTAGATGCACTCCCTTCCCCTCGTTGCTAGTAGACTCCATAGATGCATCTTGGTGAGCGTAGGAAAATTTTAAATTATGCTACGATTCGAACAGATGCCGCTGCCATCGAGGCCCTCCTGCAGGCGGAACTGGACGTCCTCGACTTGAACCGGGCGGTGCTCTCGTCCGTGTAGAGCGTCCGCACGCTCCGCGTGAACGAGTAGCTGGAGGCCGAGGACAACCACGATGCGGAGACACACGTCGGCAACTACGGCTGGTTCGCGCCGGCAGCCAAAAACGACGAGGCCGTCTTGTTCCGCGAGCAGTGATAGTTTTTATTTATGTTGTTGTTTTTATGGATCTTTTGCTGTGTAAAAACATATATTGTTATGCAAGTCACCTGACTTGGGTCAGTCTACCATTTTAGGCGGTTGGATGAATATCCTACGTCTCCTAACCCTTCTTCCTCACCTCTTCTTCTTCCCCAACAGACCACCGCACGGGCCGTACGGATACTCCCCAACATGCGGTTGGATAAACATACTCTATGAACGAAAATTATGTGTCAGCGATAGGATGGCTGAGTTTGGTTTGTTCACATGCGACATCACGTGTCAGTGAGGGTGCGTTCCCTTGGTTGGGTTTGCGGCGTGCAGGAGCGATTGTGCATGTGAGGGTGCGGTGCGACCGCGGCGTGTAGGAGCGACTGTGTGAGGGTGCGGTGCGACAGCCGTGCGCAAGTGTACCTCCTTTTTATTTTGAAAACTTTAGGCAAGCTTGGCAAAAATGTGTGGCGAAGTATGGCAATGCAAGGCCTAGACCCAAACAGGATAAGTACGTAGTACTACGTACTAGGAGTACTAGTGTTAAAAAAGAAAGACGGGGTTTTCCTTCGCGGGATTAATCGATAAAAATCCTCATTTCACGTGTCAATTAATGCGTATTTTTTCTCCAAATCCCAAAGAGCTAACCATCTCACTCCTCATCGCTTGATTAATGCAGCCCCATGCAAACCAACCTTCTCACTTTCGCATGCATGCAGGGGATATTAATGTCCTTGGTTGCTAGTACGAGGCAAACCCCATCAATTTGCCTCGATTAGTGCTAGTGGCCTTTTGCACATTGTAATTTTGATATACTGGCCTTGTGTACAAAAAAAATGGAGGTAGTAACTATATTTGACTTCCTTCCCATTGCGGTGACGTCGACGATATCTCGAACGTTGTGGTTTGGCGAAGTGCGTTCGACGGAGAACACCATTGAGGGAGACCACGGTAAGTGGTTCGCAAGTGCCGCCTGCAAGCCGAGACAACCGCCTTATTTGCATCCAGGAAGTCCGTTGAACCAAAGGACGCGTAAATGTACTAGTACTACTCGTACACAATAGGGTCGTCCATCCAGCTTTAGTGCGGTGAGATGGTTTCTCGAAGAAGACGATGGAGAAGCGGAGTCAGCGAAGAGTGAAATGATGGTTGCTTCATCCGCGCTTTGTGATTTGACGCCTCACTGCTTTGTGATTTGTGATAGAAGGGATAGGGGAGTAGACTCTGTCCGTTATACTGTACATGCGTCCAAGCACGGGAGAAAGAGGAGAGACATTGCATTTTTCTATTCCTTCAATCAATCAATCAATCAGGGAGCTTTGGTTCCATCCTTTTGGCTTTGGCAACACCGTCCACAATGGTTCCCATGATGCCAAAAGCTATTTTCACATTTGGCTACACATTGTGGATGCCCTTAACCGCACCACTTGGTTTTGCTCCTGTGTGCTATCTATACAAATCTCAATTATATTGATCTAAAAATTTATAGAATCAAGATTAGTAAAAAGGAGGTGATTTTGCTGCGCGGATGGCGGGGGAGGTTTCTTATTTTTAGAGGACGTTGTCCTGGAGGTTTGCTAACATGCGGTCCCACGTGTCAGTGCTTTACCAAGCCGATCCGCTTCCCACATGAGGCAGAACAATGTCAGAAGCAACACGTGGTTAACTTGAAGAAGATGAGGGAGAAGCGGATTCAGCAACGAGTGAAATGATGGTTGCTTCGTCCCTCCAACTTCTTTTTTTAGCATTATTACTTCGTCCCTCCAACTTAACTGCGGGAAAGGTGCAGTTTTGTGATTTGACGCCTCATTGCTCATTACTACGCCAGCGCCATGACTGGGTGCTTCACCCCGGCTGCTCTGCACTATATTCCGGTATGGCACGTGGACCTGGTAGCTTGATGTCCCACATGTCGGCGAAAGGGACTAGAAGATTTATGAAAGCGAGCTCCACTCTTACGACGGAGGAGTACACACGACGGCCCAGTGAACTTTCACTTGTACTGTATATAGTACTATAGTTTTGTTGTTTCGCACGATCCATCGATACAAACCTGATTAAACAGGAAAGGGCGGGATTTTTCTCGCGCGGTATATGATACTGGCCATACATTTCAAAGGCAATTTTAATGTATGCAAACTGA
Source organism: Aegilops tauschii subsp. strangulata (assembly GCF_002575655.3). Taxonomy (NCBI): domain Eukaryota; kingdom Viridiplantae; phylum Streptophyta; class Magnoliopsida; order Poales; family Poaceae; genus Aegilops; species Aegilops tauschii. Next base: position 436,305,361 of record NC_053040.3, on the reverse strand, counting down.
ATAATTAAGTAACAATATGATATTTAGTAAAACTAAAAACACATATGATTTATTGTGTTAGAGTGTAGTAGTAGTGATGTATTGCATAGTTGTTAGATGTAACATGCGAGAACGTGTAGAGATGTAGTTTTGGAGGGCCTACAGAGAGAAAAGCGTAATACGTTCACCGAACTTCAGAATAAGCTGATTACGGTCACTATATACGTTTTGCGGTGATTATACGGTCACTTGCTCACGGTTCATCATAGGATTGCACTCTGTTGACCGGCCAAATAGTCTGCTTGGCACCATGTTGACTAGTTAAATTGACCACGTTCCTTGTGGGTCCCACCTATCAGTTCACATAGGGAAAAGGTCAGATAAACACAAATTTACGCAGGTGCGACAAGACTCCGCCCCGTGCGCGGGAATCACCTGGTTGTGTATGTTTCTGTCAGGGCCTGATGTGTGCGCATGCACGTGTACGTTGAGCACTTGAGCGTGAGAGTGTGTGTTAGTCGTGTGGTGTATTGGTGTGTCCATGCATGCGTGCGTGTGTGCGTGTGAGTGTTGCGTGCATGCGTGGATGCATGTGTACGTGTGAGTGTTGCGTGCGTGCGTGTGTGCTTGTGAGTGTTGCGTGCATGCGTGGATGCGTGTGTACGTGTGAGTGTTGCGTGCGTGCGTGGGTGCATGTGTTCATGTGAGTGTTGCGTCCATGCAGTTCGTGTGCATGCGTGCATGTGTGTATAATCACCACACCAGCTCCTGTGTGTTAAAACAGACGGCTCAGCATACCAATACAAGGCCACCTTGTCCGCTGTGCCCACGGTCATGACTTCGAACCACCATCCAATATTTTTTTGTCGTTTGTTTTCATTCTTACTAGCAAGATGCCCGTGCGTTGCACGTAATATCAAGATGCATTTGTATGACTAGTTTATCTTGTGAGAGAAAAGGATGAACGAGGGAAGGCCTTATTTGCAAATGTGGAGAGGTGTGTGGGTACCTTTTTTGCAAAATTGTCATAGTTTCTTTCCTATCCGTCAGATATAAATCAGACGGCCTATATTGCAGGATGGCAGGCACACCATCATCACCAACTCTGTTTTTTATAAGAGTGTATTTTATCCCTACTCTTATAAAAAGCATAGTCGGTGATGATCGTGTGCCTGCCATCCTGCAATATAGGCCGTCCAATCTATATCTGACGGATAGGAAGGAAACTATGGAAATTTTGCAAAAAGATACCCACACCCCTCTGCACACTTGCAAATAAGGCCTTCCCTTGTTCATCCTTTTCTCCCACAAGTTAAACTACTCATACAAATGCATCTTGATGTTCCGTGCAACGCATGGGCATCTTGCTAGTATTTTATAAGAGTGTAGATGTAGAGTAGATACAAGTCGACAGGTGGGCCCGATGGTAGTGAGATAATGTGATGCAACACTAGAGGTGCCAGATGGAGCGTTTAACTGGTCAACTAGTCGTGTCTTGAGCAAATACAGAGTTGTATGGTGAGCCCGTGACTGTATAATAACCACAAAACGTAAATGGTGACCGTAATGAGTGGATTCTGAAGTCCAATGTACGTATCGTGCTTTCGCTTCAAATACAATGATCGTCACTGTATATATTGCGAGAGAGAGATGAAACATGCGTGAATGTGCTGGGGGCTTACCTTTAGAGGACCTGGAGATAGTTTGTGTGCGTACGTGAAAGGGGCGTAGAGGGGGGGGTATGCGATGGAGAGAGAGATGCTCTTCGTTTCTCTTTATTATGACTAACTTTATATATAGTATAAAAATATACAAATTCACAGTGCGGAATAAATATCATTGTGGGCACCATGCAATGCAAGCGTTCATACTCCTCCATATATGTTTGTAATGTTGTATACATGTAGAAATTCTAAAATATTTTTTTGGCCACACTTCATTCAAAAGGAATGTTGTATGCGAAATAAACGTGAAGAGAGGGCTTTTTAGATCAATGGGGTACGTGATGTAACATGTGTGAATGTGTAGTTGATGCATTTGGCAGGGCCTAGAGAGGTATGTGTGTGTATTACGTATTCGAGAGAGGCATGGATAGAGGGGCGGGCGGGGGCGGGGGGCGGGGGGCGAGGGAGAGATAGCACGAGAAATGAGAGTGGTCTAGAGAGAGAGAGACGAATATGACGTCACGACGAGAGATTCCCTTGAGTGTGTATATGCAAGGGGGGAGTGGATAGAGGCACCAGGAGAATATTTTTTTGTGTGTCGTGTCTATGTTGGTATGTGTGGGTATGAGAAGATAACGAGACGTGGGGGCAGAGGGTGTCTCACCGCGTGAGGTCTGGTGGGTCGAGGTGAGGCCCTTCGTTCGGTTCCGTCCTGCACCACATTGGTCGGCCCATGACGCATTTAGGGAGACCCATGGATGACTAGTCGTACAAGACAAAGATATAATAATTGTGAAGGACACTATGTCCACTGACAAAGCCGGCTAGGATTTGTAACCCTAGGTTCTCGTACTAAGGTAACCCCTGTATCTCTGATATTACTATTCATCCAACCTAACTTTAAGGGGCATCGTACAGAATGCTCTGCTAGAATCATACTCGTCGATTAGGAAGAGAGGTCTGAGACAATGCGTGAGAGACAGGCCTAAAGATAATGTGCGTATAGAAGACACGTAGGCAGGTCTATGTATATAGAAAGGGTCGATGGGGATTGTGCGTGTGTATGCTTGTGAGAGGAAGAGTGCTTGTGATAAAGGTTAGTGAAAACAGTCGTAAATGGTTACGAGAGGGAGGGAGGGTTATATCGAGAGCATGTGTGCGAGAAAGACACCTCGGGAGAGAGTGTGTGAGCATGTGTGAGAGACCACCGATGGAGAGTGAAACTACATGTACAAGACTGTTGTACACATTGATTAAAGATATAAATTGTACCCAAATATTAGGATGGGATCATGATATTTGCAATTCGCGTAAGTAACGGTCATTGATCCATCAGACATCTAGATTCTATCAAATTTGAGCATGTCTATGTTATTATTTGACACAATTGATCCACATAGTTAGTATTTTGAACTCCAGACAATGCATCGCTTTAGCAATCGAATATAAACGTGAGTATAGTTCATGTTGTGTGTGTAAAGCACACTATACATACGAAAGTTACACAATGAACATTATAAATAGCTACCTATGAACTAGCATACATTTGAATTCAACTTAAGGTGGTTTAAAAAAATCGAATTCAACATGAAGTCCATTCAATTATTTGAATTTGATATCATGGCATTTGTAAATCATACCTAAATTATGGGGGCACCAATCTTTGCTCTGATTTTGTACATAATAGCATATGTAGTCGTGTACAAAATAGATTCAAATTTAGCTCCTCCATTCCAAAATAATCGTAGTTATAGGATTTTCAAGTGTCAAAATTTCAAAAAGAAGTGGATAATTTAATGAGGTTTTCAAACATACAAGGTCAAATTTAACGTTGTCTATTTAGGTCAATCCTCAAACTTCAAGAGTACTCTAAACGTGAATGCCTATGTTTCAAAATTTCGAACAAAGCGCCAAAAGAGCCTCTACTCGCCTGAAACCGCGTGAGACCAATGTTTGGTAGTACAAGGAAATTACTTTTCTAATAACTCCGACCCGTGAAACCTACCGGCCCGACGTCCAAAGGTCTAAACCGGGGTAGGTTTGTAGCTTCATCTAGATGCCACGCAACCGCCTCCGAAAAACATTCATACACAATGGCCGCCTAAGCACACATGCGCGCGGCCGAAATCGCTCCCACCCACTATTTGGGACACCTGGGATTACCATCCTACCCCCGACCCGCAGTAGGTCCGAAATTTAAGAGGGGGGCAAAGTTTGTACTTTCCCCAAATTTCAAACAAGCGCATCCCATCTTCTGTTCAAAAAAGCCAAAAACAAGCGTCCCAGACCGAAACATGGTTCTCCCCCTCCCCCCCCGCCCACCCGTCTGATTCCCCATTCATACACCGTGGGCGCAGAAACTACCTCTCCACCAGTCGCGAAACCCCGGCGTCCTCCGTCCGCCACCCCCATTCCACCCATCAACCACCACCCTCCTCCATCACGCCGGAGCCGATACCCCGACGTCGTCGTCCACCGCAACCTCAACCGCAACGCCCTCCACGGCTAGTAGTTGAAGCTGAGGCCGAGCCGTCCGTACCCGAGCCAGTTCAACCACGCCGTCCTGCGCCTCACCGCTGTCGCTCCAACTTCGCCACCCTCCACCGCACCGGAGTTGTTCCTGCTACGCCATCCTTCGCCGCCTCGGATCTGCTTCCCCTCCGCCGACATACGGCCACGGTAACACAGTCAACAATTTGGCCATGGGTTCGTCCAAGCCTGCACCCTCCTCCAAAACATCGGTTTCCCCGGCAAGAAGAAGAAGATCGGCGCGACATGTGGAGGAGACCACACCGGCAACCGAAAATGGTACTCCTCTTCCCTTATTCGTGCAAACCTTACGTCTCTGCTTGCACGGTATTCATCCCACAGAAGACACTAGTTGACCGCTTCTTCTTGATACTAGATGTTCCTAGTAACTCGCGATGCACAAGGTTTCTCCTCATATACTATTTCACCTTAGCTAGAGGTCCGTCACCCCCCTGAATTTCAATTCCTGGTCAGTTGATTCCCAATTAATGGAAGCATTCCCTGGCGTAACAGGTGCTAGTCCGCCTATTACACCGGGGAAGCAGCGCCTTGGTGTTTATCTTAGGGGCGTGTGGGTCCTAGAGCCACTGGCGCCCAATCTGGAGGTCGGCCGGGATTAAAGGGATGGCCTGGGGGCGCTGCCAAGCACGGTGGTGGTGTGAGATCGAGGGGAGGGCGGGGCGGCGGAGGCAGGGGTCTGGGCCGGTGGTCGCTGGCGGTTCGAGAAAGATCGTCAACAGTGACTGGCGGGAGGTAGACAAAGGCCATCTTCCCGTTCCTTATAGATCGGCGGTTCATTAAAAAAATCGAGTGACCTATTTATTTTCAGTCGGCTGTTATCTTGATATGACCACAAGTGGTGGTGTGCTGGAGGAGTACCTGCATTTCCTGTGCTGATATATTACAAAATCATATGGAGTATAATCAAATTTTGTTTGCCATGCAATGTTGTAGAGCTATCATATGTCTCCTGTCATTTATTTTTCAGCCACCTGCTATCTGCTACTTTTACAGTGCACTAGTTCTGCACACACTTCACCCATACTCTCACTATTGTGTATTTATGCAAGGGTATTTCAGACTCTGCTGCTATGAGAGAAGCAAAAAAGAAAAGAGAGAAGTCGCTCCAGCATCGTACGCGGATAGGCCAGACACGTTTCAGCCTTATAATAGGTGCAGTGTCAGCAGATGGAGACGGTAAACGTAGCTCTGGAGTTGATGACCTCGCTCGCAATGAACCACCATCCCAGGTGCTTGCTTTAACTTCGCAGTGTCATATGTGGTTTCATGTTCCATATGGTGTCTAGCTTGTATTCGAAAGGCCGAAGTTGGTCTTTATTAAGATAAGGAAAGATATTTTTTACATGAACCACCATCCCGTGAGCACCACAAGACAAATAGCTAGTCAGGGCACTGGCCGAGCCAGTGACAAGCCCAGCAAAGAGAGGCATCACCTGGAAGCCAACTAAAAAGCCACGATGGTGGCGAAGCAGCCTGCCTCCACCAGGCTCTCAGGTCCTAGATGATCATGCTCACCACTCCAGTCGGATATCTAGCTTGTATTGCTTCCAATTTGGTTAAATTGCATCTGCTTAGCTTACACATTATACCTTTGAATATGACATGCCTTTCTGTTTTTGGTACATACTAGTACATCTGTGTATTAACCATGTTCTTACATCAAACTAATGTTCTTGTGTATCCCTCATCAATCACTTATGATGAGGCAGTCATGCAAGTGGATTACTCCTCATTTAAAGAATGCAGCGTCAGCCTCCCGACATGATTCTCAAGAAACAGCAAGGCTAGATGAAGATAGTGAACGTAGCTCTGTAGTTGATTACCGCATTTCCCCTACACTAGCATCGCAGGTGCTTGCTCTAACTTGGCGGCGTGATATGTGGTTGCATGTTGCATATGGTGTCTAGATTGTAATTCTTCCAATCTGGTTAAATTGCATGTGCTATTCTGCTTAGCTTATACATTATACCTGTTAATGTGACATGCCTTCCTATATTTAGTATACAGTACATCTATCTATTAAGCATGTCCTTACATAAAACTATTTTTTTGTATCCCGCATCAATCAATATGACGAGACACCTTTAGTATATGCAGTGTGATATTAGTTGCATCTTTCATATGATTTATAGCATGCGCTGCTTCTAATTTGTTGAAATTCCATTTATGATGGGACGCTTTTAACTTGGCAGAGTCATATTGGTTGCATCTTTCATGTGGTGTCTAGCTTGCATGGCTTCTTATTTGTTGGAATGGTTTCTGCTTAGTTTACACAAACAGTTGTGAACATGCCATGCCGTCCTGTTTTTCGTACATATTCCATCCTGGTATCATGTGTTTGCCTTACATCAAAGTAGTGATTGTCAGTATCATGCATGAATGAGTTCTGAAGAGAGAATTTTATTGCTTTTTCTTGTCGGCTTTACTTGACAATTCAAAATCAATAAAGCGGAAGGAAGTTAGCAAGGCAGCGGATAAAGGTGCTCCTTCCAAACGGAGGGCCTCTACAGTTTCTACTCCTCCATCCCCCGAAGATGATTTCCAAGACAACACATGCATAGACACTCAACCTAGCTGTGTTTATGATGAGCACGTCTCCCCTAGTGCACCATCACCGGTGCTCCCTCTAACTTGGCACTGTTATATGCGGTTGCATGTTATGTGTGATGTCTAGCTTGTATTGCTTCTAATTTTGTTGAATTCCATCTGCTTACTTTACACATTATACTTGAATAAGACACGTGTTCCTGTTTCTAGAACATACAATATCTGTCTATCACACCATGTTCATACATCAAATTACTAATGTTGTGTAACCTGCAACAATCACTTATCATAAGACACGTTTGACTTTGGAGTGTGATATAGGTTACATCTCGCATTCTTTTCTAGCTTGTACTACTAATTTGTTGAAATGGCACTTATGACGAGACAGTTTTAACTTGGTAGAGTGATATTCGTTGCATCTTTCATATGGTGTCTAGCTTTCATTGCTTCTAATTTTTTGAAATGCCTTCTCCTTAGTTTACACATCATAAGCTGTGAATATGCAATGCTGTGAATTTGCAATGGCACTAATGACGAGAGACCTTTAACTTGATAGTGTGATGTTGTTTGCATCTTGCATATGATTTATTTCTTGTAATGCTTCACATTTGTTTAAACGGCATTTATGATGAGACACTGTTAACTTGGCAGAGAGATATTTGTAGCATCTTTCATATGGTGTCTACCTTCCATTGCATTGCTTCTAATTTAGTGAAATGTCTTCTGCTTAGTTTACACATCATAGTTCTGGTTATCTCATGCCGTCCTGTTTTTCTTACATATTACATCCTCCTATCATGTGGTTGTCCAACATCAAAGTTCAGTTTGTCTGTATCACGCATCAATTTGTTCTGAAGAACTAAATTGTTATTCGTTTTTCTTGTCGGCTTGACTTAACATGGCACAGAGAAAGAGGAAGCAAGACGGAACGATAGGGAAAGGGAAGCGGAAGAATCCTGCAGATTCTGCTGGTATTGATGGTGCAATAGAAGGTCAAAGTCCAGCGGACAATTGTACCGACAGGGTATCCCGTGCTAAACGAGCTGCAGAACAAGTCAAACAGAAACAAATAGCTGCCACAAAACAAGCAGAGACAACCCTAGTTGTTGCAACACCTTCCACAGTACCACCAGCTGCACGATTTACTCGTTGATCAACTCAGCTAGCAGCATGTTCCCAAGCTCCCATGCCACCTGACACTACTTCCAAAGCACTCTTGACACAAGATGAGTTGGCAAGATCAGATGAACTTTGTGAGCTTCAACAGCAAGAAGGTAGTTGCTGGAGTCAAGTTACAGTTGCATGCTTCTTTATATGTAGTCTCACAGTTTGATGTACACTAACACTTCCTATGTTTGTTGTTGGACTAGCACCTAGGCGCAAGAGGAAACAAACATCAGGGATAATGCTCGATAGGTTAACTAAATCTAGAGGAGGAAGAATGGAGATCCGTATTGAGGCAGGTTTAAAAAGGCCACGTGATGCTACAGAGTCAGCCAAGTTAGTATCAGAGGCAGCGGTTGCTGTTAGGTGTCATGTACGTATCCTCCCAACATGGATTCAGTACAGGAATGACAAAGACGAAACCCAGTTCAACACCTTCCTCGACCATTTATCTATAAGTATGGTTATGTATGGAAACTAGTAATATCGTCTTGCTCTGTCCAATACTTTCTAGGTTGCTGATAATGAGACTCCCATAATTTTCAACAAATGAGGTTCAAGTTGGATAGCCAAGATGATGCAACCAGACAAGCTTGCACCCATGTTTTCAAGTCTGCTCTGCGACAATATCGGTATAACTTGAGGAAAACTCACTTTGAAGGCAAGGCTAACAGTGAACTTGCCCAAACATCTCTAGTGGAAATATATCTGATGAAGACTGGACAGGCCTCGTTAAACACTGGTCCGATCCGAAGTATCAGGTACATTATATATATGTGATCAGATCACATGTTGAAGTCCTATTTACGCATGTGCCACACAAATCTATCTTCTTGTAGGTGAACTATTCAAAGAACAAGGCCAACCGTACTAAAGTGAAATTCCAATAGATGACAGGATCTCGTAGCTATATTGCACACTGCGAGGCTCTTGTAATTAGCTACTGTTTCACTCTTTTCGCTGTACCATATTATCAGATCTATATTGACTTGTTCCAAATGCAGAGGAAAGCCCGCAAGGACCAAAAAGTACCTAAACCAAATGCTATGGAAATCTTCAAGGACTGTCACACCAGCAAGAAGAAGGGCATGACTACACCAGTCAAAGTTGTTGTTGTAAGTCCTTAATCCTCATGCCTTTTAACTACTACTTACTCTGACTTGTGCCTTGAACTGCATGGTTTGCAGCCAATGTCTATTACTCTTTTCAATTTTATACACAATTGTCTTGGCGTATCATTGCACCTTACAAGGTTTAAAAGAGAGGAGTGATGTTCCTTTGATCTTGACCTGTAATCTAGTTCCGTTCTAGACTTGCCCACACAATGTTACAATTGCATGTTTGTCTATTCTCAGTTGTTTTGTGATATGAATGATGTCATACTATGCTTAAGCTTCGTCTCTTTATCCTTAGCCCTCAATACAATGTGAAGAAATAGACAATACATTAGCAGTGGTACATGGTCATATGTTTGGAACCTGATTTTATTATGTACTTTGCAATAAAATACAACTATTATTTTACATGGGTTCACCAGAATAAATTCTATATATAGACCAAAGCTATTTTGTTTGGTTTTGCTGCCTCCTTAATATGTTCTGTTCTGGTACTACTAATGTAAAACCTCAACTTTTCAGTGAGCTATGGAAAAAATGGTGGAACCGCCACCTTCTGAAGGTGGCGAGGCAACTATTACCGCAATGTCAGCTCTTGCTGCAGTGGGTCAGTACCTGTCCACTAACAGTGCCAAAAGCACGTTCCTGCATAATACTGGCTTGGTTGTTAAGGCAATCTCGTCCAAACTGCCTCATGATCAAGATATGCAAGCTCAAAACAATGTTGTATCTGCGCTCCAGACACAAGTCCATTCCCTAATAGAGACCCTTTGTGAAACAAGGAGAGACATTGTTCGATGTTGTCAAGATATGCATGGTTTTGAAACTAGACTATCAGACATTTGCTATGTTGTTCAGGAGCCTAGGAGAACTGAAGGCGAAGGTTATGGTGCTCCATTAGACAATACAACATGAAAACGTAACAGTCAGGTCAAATGAACTGAGCTTCTGAACTTCTGAAGGTGCATTTATCTGCTAGACTGTTAACTTTTATGCCAACCTTCCTTTTGTTTTATAGTTGTAATTTGTTTTGGTGCGATACAAAATTTGTTCTTAATGTGCAACCACCGGCTGAAGAAAACAGCAAGCCATTTTTGTATAGTGTAGGGTGTTCCCTATATTTGCACTGGTGGCGAACTTTGATGCCCACCGGCTGTAGTTAACATGGGCCTCCTATGGGCCGTAGAAACAATGTGCCTTCTAAGGGCCGTAGAAACAATGGGCCTTCTACGTGGCATAGAAACAATGGGCCTTATACGGGCCATAGACACAATAAGTCTTCTATGGGCCGTATCATCAATGGGCCTTCTACGGGCCGTATGATCGGTTGGCCAAACATGGGCCAATAACAGACCACATTATGGCCATAAATGGGCTAGAGTTGAAATCGTCTGTTCATGGGCCGACCATAACGGGCCGTCGTTAATCGGCCGTATTTTGATGATGCTATGAAAACAACCCAACGTATTAATGGGCCACAAACGGGCCGACTGTAACCACGGGCTGAATTTGGCCCACAAGCAGAAAATGACAGTAACGGGCCGTAAGTACACGAATGTGGAAATGAGCCCAAGAATAAATGGGCCCCGAGAAGGCCGAAAGATAACATGGGCTGGAAACGGCCCAACGGAATAATGGGCCGTTAATGGGTATAAAGTGATACACTGTTCATTACGGCCGAGTTTCACCACGTGCCGTTAATGGGTATAAAGTGATACACTGTTCATTACGGGCCAGTTTTACCACGGGCCGTTAATGGGCCGAGAGTAATAAGGGCCTCATATGGGCCGAAAGACGTCATGGGCCATACATGGGCTGGAAGTTAAAACGGGCTGGGATTATATTGGACGGCTCAGATGACGCTACTGGGCCTAATTCGGATAGGCCGTAAACGGGCCCTGGGTTAGCGGGCTGTAAATGGGCTATATGCGAACATGCCGTTCACAGGCTTGCCGTGGGCCGGCCTGCCACCTTTTTACCAAGTCAAACGGGCCGGCCTTTTCACAAGAATGGGCCTCTATTGGGCCGTGCCACGTGTCGACGTATCATAGGTGCTTTGGGTCCAATGAATGGATGATATCTGTCCCAACGGTGAGCCGACACGTGTTTCCTCCAGCCAATGATGATTTTACATGTGGAAAATCCCCATTGGTCGGGGCTGTTAACGGGTTATCGGATCCAAAACCAGACCCGATAGCTTAACGGCGTTCCGTTACGGTGGATGCCATGTGTCAGTCACCCTTGACGAAAGCACTTCTGTGACGCGCGATTTATCGTCATGGAAGTGGACACTTCCGTGATGATAATTTTGGTAATGTCATGGAACACTTCTACGACAGCACAGGTATGACTATCTTGATTCTGTCATAAATTTGTCATGGATGTACATGCATGACAGAAAACGTGACCTACTGTGACAAACACGTATCATCACGGAAGTCTATTTTTTGTAGTGGGGTGAGAAAGTCTCATCGTAGTCAACCCCTTGAACTTGTCGAAAACCTTTCGCAACAAGTCGAGCTTTGTAGACAGTAACATTACCGTCAGGGTCAGTCTTCTTCTTGAAGATCCATTTATTCTCTATGGCTTGCCGATCATCGGGAAAGTCAACCAAAGTCCACACTTTGTTCTCATACATGGATCCCATCTCAGATTTCATGGCCTCAAGCCATTTTGCGGAATCTGGGCTCACCATCGCTTCTTCATAGTTCGAAGGTTCGCCATGGTCAAGTAACATGGCTTCCAGAACAGGATTACCGTACCACTCTGGTGCGGATCTTACTCTTGTTGACCTACGAGGTTCGGTAGTAACTTGATCTGAAGTTTCATGATCAATATCATTAGCTTCCTCACTAATTAGTGTAGGTGTCACAGGAACCGGTTTCTGTGATGAACTACTTTCCAATAAGGGAGAAGGTACAGTTACCTCATCAAGTTCTACTTTCCTCCCACTCACTTCTTTCGAGAGAAACTCCTTCTCTAGAAAGGATCCATTCTTAGCAATGAATGTTTTGCCTTCGGATCTATGATAGAAGGTGTACCCAACAGTTTCCTTTGGGTATCCTATGAAGACACATTTCTCTGATTTGGGTTCAAGCTTATCAGGTTGAAGCTTTTTCACATAAGCATCGCAGCCCCAAACTTTAAGAAACGACAACTTTGGTTTCTTACCAAACCATAGTTCATAAGGTGTCGTCTCAACGGATTTCGATGGTGCCCTATTTAACGTGAATGCAGCCGTCTCTAAAGCATAACCCAAAAACGATAGCGGTAAATCAGTAAGAGACATCATAGATCGCACCATATCTAGTAAAGTACGATTACGACGTTCGGACACACCATTACGCTGTGTTCCGGGTGGCGTGAGTTGCGAAACTATTCCGCATTGTTTCAAATGAAGACCAAACTCGTAACTCAAATATTCGCCTCCACGATCAGATTGTAGAAACTTTATTTTATTGTTACGATGATTTTCCACTTCACTCTGAAATTCTTTGAACTTTTCAAATGTTTCAGACTTATGTTTCATTAAGTATATATACCCATATCTGCTCAAATCATCTGTGAAGGTGAGAAAATAACGATACCCGCCGCGAGCCTCAATATTCATCGGACCACATACATCAGTATGTATGATTTCCAACAAATCTGTTTCTCGCTCCATTGCTCCGGAGAACGGCGTTTTAGTTATCTTGCCCATGAGGCATGGTTTGCAAGTATCAAGTGATTCCAAAAGTCCATCAGTATGGAGTTTCTTCATGCGCTTTACATCAATATGACCCAAACGGCAGTGCCACAAATAAGTTGCACTATCATTATGAACTCTGCATCTTTTGGCTTCAACATTATGAATATGTGTATCACTACTATCGAGATTCAACAAGAATAGACCACTCTTCAAGGGTGCATGACCATAAAAGATATTACTCATATAAATAGAACAAGCATTATTCTCTGATTTAAATGAATAACCGTCTCGCATCAAACAAGATCCAGATATAATGTTCATGCTCAACGCTGGCACCAAATAACAATTATTCAGGTCTAAAACTAATCCCGAAGGTAGATGTAGAGGTAGCGTGCCGACGGCGATCACATCGACTTTGGAACCATTTCCCACGCGCATCGTCACCTCGTCCTTAGCCAATCTTCGCTCAATCTGTAGTCCCTGTTTCGAGTTGCAAATGTTAGCAACAGAACCAGTATCAAATACCCAGGTGCTACTGCGGGCTTTAGTAAGGTACACATCAATAACATGTATATCACATATACCTTTGTTCACCTTGCCATCCTTCTTATCCGCCAAATACTTGGGGCAGTTCTGCTTCCAGTGACCAGTCTGTTTGCAGTAGAAGCACTCAGTCTCAGGCTTAGGTCCATAATTAGGTTTCTTCTCCTGAGCAGCAACTTGTTTGTTGTTCTTCTTGAAGTTCCCCTTCTTCTTCCCTTTACCCTTTTTCTTGAAACTGGTGGTCTTGTTGACCGTCAACACTTGATGCTCCTTCTTGATTTCTACCTCCGCAGCCTTTAGCATTGCGAAGAACTCGGGAATTGTCTTATCCATCCCTTGCATATTATAGTTCATCATGAAGCTCTTGTAGCTTGGTGGCAGTGATTGAAGAATTCTGTCAAGGACACTATCATCAGGAAGATTAACTCCCCATTGAATCAAGTGGTTATAATACCCGGAAATTTTGAGTATATGTTCACTGACAGAACTATTCTCCTCCAACTTGCAGCTGTAGAACTTATTGGAGACTTCATATCTCTCAATCTGGGCATTTGCTTCAAATATTAACTTCAACTCCCGGAACATCTCATATGCTCCATGATGTTCAAAACGTCGTTGAAGTCCCGGTTCTAAGCCGTAAAGCATGGCACACTAAACTATCGAGTAGTCATCAGCTTTGCTCTGCCAGATGTCCTTAACATCGTTAGTTGCATCTGCAGCAGGCCTGGCACCCAGCGGTGCTTCCTGGTCGTAATTCTTCTATGCAGCAATGAGGATAATCCTCAAGTTACGGACCCAGTCCGTGTAATTGCTACCATCATCTTTCAACTTTTCTTTCTCAAGGAACACATTAAAATTCAACGGAACAACAACATGGGCCATCTATCTACAACAACATAGACAAACAAAATACTATCAGGTACTAAGTTCATGATAAATTTAAGTTCAATTAATCATATTACTTAAGAACTCCCACTTAGATAGACATCTCTCTTATCATCTAAGTGATCACGTGATCCAAATCAACTAAACCATAACTGATCATCACGTGAAATGGATTAGTTTTCAATGGTGAACATCACTATGTTGATCATATCTACTATATGATTCACGTTCGACCTTTCGGTCTCAGTGTTCCGAGGCCATATCTGCATATGCTAGGCTCGTCAAGTTTAACCCGAGTATTTCTGCGTGTGCAAAACTGGCTTGCACCCGTTGTATGTGAACGTAAAGCTTATCACACACGATCATCACGTGGTGTCTCGGCACGACGAACTTTGGCAACGGTGCATACTCAGGGAGAACACTTGTCCCTTGAAATTTAGTGAGTGATCATCTTATAATGCTACCGTCAATCAAAGCAGAATAAGATGTATAAAGGATAAACATCACATGCAATCAATATAAGTGAAATGATATGGCCATCATCATCTTGTGCCTTTGATCTCCATCTCCAAAGCACCGTCATGATCACCATCGTCACCGGTGTCGGGTGGTAGGTGCGACATATGCCAATGGGTGGCTTATCATGGTGGGAGCCAGTAAGATGTCGCCGGTGCCTAGAAACGGGATGAGGCGAAGACATGCACGCCGGCGAATCTTACCCAGGTTCGGGGCTCTCCGTGGAGATAACACCCCTAGTCCTGCTCTGCGGGGTCTCCGCATGATCACTAGATCAGAAAGAGTAGCTACAAATGCTCCTAGAGCTGTCGGGTTCAAGGGAGAAGAAGAGCAAGGCTAGCTCTCACTTCCCTCTCTATATGGTGTGTGTAACTCTAAGAAGCCAACCCTTTGCATGGGTGCCCCGGGGGGTTTATATAGGCCTACCCCCGGGGGTACAATTGTAATCCGGCTGGGCGCGGGTCCCAGGCGTCAGTGTCTACGCTCGCCGGCTTCTCTGCCGGCCGTTGGGGCCCGCCGACTAGTGGGTCCCGCCGGCTGCCGGCCTCTTGGTCGACAGGCCGGCCCCATCGCCTGGGGGTCTTGTCGGCGGCTGTTTACTGTAGCCTCGCCTCTGATGACGAGGGCTTCGTCGAGGTAAGCGTGGCTACAGTGTGCCGCCTCGAGGGCTCTCACTGTAGCCTTACCTCGTCTTGTCTCCTTAATGTAGCACATGTTTCGAGGGAGGGGAGTAGCCGGCTTCTGGGGGCCGGCTACGCCCCTGGCCGACTGGGAGAGGCCGGGCCGCCTTCGTGCCTCTCTCTGGCTGAAGGGGCCCGCCGCCCGTGGGCCGTACTGGCGTCTGTCGTGGATGACATTGAGGCCAGCATGGCTACAGGACCGAGCCGGACGGGAGATGGCTGACCCCTACGACGTCCTGTGGCCATGCCTGCCTCGGGATTCAGGGGTAGTGGGCCGCACTATAGCCACACCCCGTCTTGTCACCGTTATGTGGGCGTAGTTTTGGTGGGTGCGGTCTTGGCCGGCTTCTTGGAGTCGGCGCTCTTCAGGGCCGGCTCTGGGGAGTCGACATTCTCTATGGCCGGCTTCCTCGAGTCAGCCATCTCGTAGTTATCTTGGGGGAGGTTGCTAAGGCTGGGACGCCCTCTGAGAGTCGGCTCCTGGGATAGCCGTCCGGGGGAAGGCGGCCCAACGCTTTGGATGCTTGATGGATCAAGTGGTATGATAATTTCTGAAGAGCCAGGGGTAGTCGGTTAGGCTACCCGTGGCCATTTACTCCGACAGTAGTCCCCGAAGCTGATTGAGCTTCGAGGTGGGGTGGGAATCGAGAAGCTCGATTAGCTTCATATCTTGACGAGCCGGCAGCTGGGAGCTGGCTTCGGTTGGGTGTGCTGTTTCGGCGAAAAACTTTGGAGTCGGAGGGCGGGAGCCTGCCGGCGCGTGCACCAGGCCGCGGGCCGGCCACTTGCCACCTGCGAACCATGTGGCCTCTCTTGGCTAAAAAGCCTGCCAGCCCACGCGCGCGACGGGACGTCGCCGCAGGTCGGGGGCCTGCCACGCCTACGCCCGGGCCCAGGCGCGGATTCTTTGCGGCCCGAAATCGCCCGCATGCCTTCAGGGCGTAATAATCGCGAGGCGTGGGGGGAGTGGGTGCAGTTAATCCCACGTCTCGCCCTACGCCCCGCCTCCCCGGCTTCTTCGCGCGAAGCTATAAGTAGGGGGAGGGGGAGAGCGGCAGGCGCTCGCACGCCCCTTTCCTTTCCGCCATCTTCTTCCTTCTGCCCTTTCTTGCAACAGCGCCTCGCCGCCGCACTGCTCCACCGCTCGATCCTCCGCCGCCGCGCTCGTTCTCGCCAGCCCCACGCCACGATGCAGTATGGAGGGGATTGGGACGGCTCCAACGTCCACGAGGATCACGTCGAGTTCCTCCGCAAGACGCGGCGGCTGCCCGGCATGGACAAGGTGGAGGTCCGCCTTGCGCCGGCGAAGGAGATCACGCCGGAGCCGGAGGAAGGCGAGCGGGTAGTCTTCCGCTCGCATTTCTTGCGCGGCATCGGCTTGCCCGTGAGCGCCTTCTTCCACTCCTTTCTCGAGTTCTACCAACTCCAGCCGCACCACCTCACCCCGAACACGGTGGTGCTGCTGTCTGCATTCATCACCTTGTGCGAAGGCTACCTCGGCGTCCTCCCCACCCTCGAGCTCTGGGGGGAGTTCTTCCAGTCCAAGCTGGGCACGCGCATGCAGGGTGTGCCGGCTCAGAGTGGCGCCTTCATCGCGATGCGGAGGGTGGCTGCCGACAACCCCTTCCCCGTCATCACGTTGATCCAGTCGGTGAAGCTATGGCAGAAGTCATACTTCTACGTGAAGAACGTCGCCCCGCAGGGCGACTACGTCAATCTGCCGGCTTACGTAGCCGGCCCACCGGTAGGCAGGCGGCCCTGTGGTCCTACCGGGCCGTGACGCTGACGCCGGCTGGAACCACAGCTGTCGCCCGAGTGCGAGAGATGATCCAGTCAGAGGGCTTGTCGGGGCCTGACCTGCTGGCCGCCTTCGTCACACGCCGGGTACTCCCGCTCCAGAGCCGCCCTCATCTGATCTGTCAGATGAGCGGCTAGCTCGATCCGAGCCGGATGTGTACCAAAGAAATGCCGCACGACGAGGTGGCCTATATGGTGAACTACCTTGCGAACTGCAAGCTCTCCGCAGAGTGGCAGTTCGGCAAGGAGCCATATTGCCGAGCCCATCCGCCGCCCACGGTATGTTCTCCTTGTCTCTTCCTCTTCTCTCAGTTTTGTTGCCGAGTTCCTTTTGGCCGACTCTGACTAGTCGGCTTGCCTCGACAGAGCCCTCTTCTTCGGCCTGCGGGCGGGTCGGACGCGGAGCGCCGATTCGTCCCCGACCAGACGGAGCACGATCTGGAGGACCCCGACTTGGGGGCGGCCGCTATGGACGACAACACCGAGGCGGGTGGTGGCCAAGCCGGCGGCGAAGCAGGCGGCTCCGGGCTTGGAGTCAGCTTCGACGACTGGCCGGACGACGATGAGGCTGAAGTCGTCCCACGCCATCAGCCGGCGTCTGGCCACGGCGCGGGTTCCTCCGCTGCGCCGCCTGCTCTGGGCGGTGGGCAAAAGCGTCGTGCCGCGCCGGGCCTGTTCGGCAGTCGGCCGAAGAAGCCCAGAGGCGGGGCAGCGGCGACCAGGCGGGAGGAGGCAGCCGCGAAGGCGGCTCGCTTTCGCAAGGCGGTGAAGCAGCCGCAGACGGTGTCGGCGTAAGTACACTCTCCTTCGTGCATTCCCTTTTATTTTCTCTGGTAGCTCCTGAATCCTTGTCTTTTTCTCCAAACAACCAGAGCTCCATTGTCGCTCGAGCGGGCTGCAGCCGCCTCCGTCGTTGGGTCGCCGGGGGGATCCGGGAGCACTACTCGCCGCTGGATCCCCGTGCCGACCTTCAGGCGGCGACAGAGCGGAACGCGCGGGAGGTGCGAGAGGAGCGGGAGGCGGAGGCGTTGAGGGCGGCCACCGCCAAGGCGGCGCAGGAGGAGGAGGCGGCGAAGGCGCGCACTGCCGCCGCGGCCAAGGCCCAAGCAGAGGCTGCGGCTGCAGCGATGGTGGAGGGGGCCTTGCTGGTCACCCCACTGCGCGTCGCGGCGCCTGGGGCCCCGGAGCCCCCGCCAGGAGAGGCCAGCGGTGACCAGCCGGGGCTGGAGAAGGATGACGACGTCGTCATCCTGGAGAGGGTGGCGGTACCGACCCTGCCGACTGGGACAGCTCAAGGCGGCCGGCCTGATCTGCCGCCTACGCAGTCGGCGGGGGGCGAGCCGGCCGCGAGGACTGAGCTGGCGGTCCGGACGCCGCCATGCCGGCGCGGGGGGAAGGCCGCGTCAGAGCCGCAGAAGGCTGCGTCGGAGCCGCAGCCGGCCGCGGGCTCCAGCTCGTCGGCCCAGGATGTGGAGGCGGCCAGCGCCACCTCGGGGGGGACGCCGGGTGGAGGGACGGCCGTGATGAGCGTGGCTGCGCAGCACGTCCGGAACCGGCTCCAAGCCCAGGCTACGGCGCTGAGGCGGTACAACGACGAGTTCCTTGCGACGCGGGCGGCCATCCGGGTTAGTCTTCTTATCTTGCTTCTTTTTGATCTTGGTTTCTTCCGTGGGGGCGCGTCAGCGCACCCACCTGGTGTAGTCCCCGAGTTTTGAGTCGGCTGCTGAGCAGGCGGCTTGGAACTTTTTAGCGGATCTAGTTTTGCTATCTTTTCTCTTACTTCGCTCTTCTGCCTGTCTTGCAAGACTACCACAATCTTCCGCAGCTGCCTTCAACTCCCAAGCTCGGGAGCTGACCCAGAAAACTGCCGACCTAACTGAGAGCTGGGGTAAGTGCTTTGTCCTTTATCTCACGTGGGGGCGCGTCAGCGCACCCACTGGGTGTAGTCCCCGAGATTCGGGCCGACTGCTGAGCAGTCGGGTTGGATCTTCCTTGAAGACTTCCTCTTATTGTTTCTTCTTTTTCTGCCGTCCCTGCAGCGGCCAACGCCAGTCTGAGGGCACAGCTGGGAGGGTCTCAGGCTGCCCTTCGTGCCAAGGAGGCCGAGTTTTCCGCCTTGGTGCAAGAACGTGACCGCCTGGCCAAGAGGTTGGCCGACCAGGAGGAGGGCCACAAGGCGGCTCTGAAGGCGGTGCAGGACAGCGAAGCCGCCCTCCAGGCCGAGTACGAGACAGAGGCGGCTGGCTGGGCCGAAGCAAAGCAGACTCTGATCAATGGCTATGGCCAGATCGAAGATTTGGTTGACAGTAAGCCGCCTACTTCTTCGTCCTTTCTTGCCGTCTGCCGCTTTTGGCTCGTTTTCTGACTTGGTGTTTTCTCTTCTTTCTCTTTCTTTCTTGCGCAGAGTACTTCCTTGGCTACTCTACCGCCGCCAACCAGATCATCGAGGCCCGCCGCGAGGCGCGGAGGCAGGCTGGCGCTGAGATTGTGCCACACGCTAGCCGGTCGCTGGAGGAGCAGCTCTTGGCGATCCAGGCCCGCCTCCAGCCAGCTCATCGACTGCTCCGCCGTCTTCAACGTGCCGGGGTGTAGGTGCTGGCCGCCCTTTGGCCTGGCGAAGTGGTTCCCCGCACCCCCAGTCGGACTGCCGACTGGCTGGAGGTGGCGGTCGGCCGCTTTGAAGCCTGGAAGGCTTCGGCGGCTCGGTCCGGCGCCAGGCGGGCGCTGGAGTTTGTCAAGGCCTGGTATCCCGGCCGGAGTCTGGACCAGCTGGCTACCTGGCGGCTGCAGGCCGACATGGAGCTGGAGCCGGCGCGGCCGGCTACACCAGCGCCTTCACCCCTGAGGTAGATGACAACGGTGTTGCCCAGCCGGAGGACTGGTTCGGGCTGAACCCAGCAGACGGCGAAGACTCGGCAGAGGAGATGAACTCCAGCGACGAGGGTGAAGAAGAGGAGGAGGAAGGTGAAGACGCTGGGCCGGATGGTGGGGCGACCGGCCAGCCTCAGCCTGACCGCGCCTCCAGCAACACGTCGCGGGCGGGTGCGTCGCCTGCCACCGGTGGTGATCAGGCTGAGACCCGCCAGCCGGCCACTCCTTCAGCCAGCGACACCGTCTCCACCGACCAACCCGGCTCCCACGTCGCACCTTTAGTCTAGTCTGCTATCTTTTATTTTCCTGTCTTGTCACTTTTAGAACAATATTCTGTTAAGTTTACACAATTCCACCCACTGGGGGTGTATTCGAACTATGTCGATTGCCGGCCTGTTGGGGGCTTTATATGTATATATGACTATGCATGTGTTTGGCTTTTCCTTGTTCTTTGCTTTTCATCCTTCTGCTGTTTCCTTTGCCGCCCTCCCTTGGTTGCCGCCTCCCCGCACAAACAGTTGCTCTACAATCTGTAGCTGGAGAAGTGCTTGGCCAATTGGGAGGGCAAGTACTCTAGCTTTGTTGGATTAGAGCTAAGTGTTTAGGAAGCCGGCCAGCCGGCTGTTCTGACAGCCGGCAGGCGTGGTTGGAGGCCGTCTTTTCGCTATATAAGTTCATTAGTCCTTAGCCGTTTTTCGTGTGGGCATCCTTTCTACCTTGGCTCTTGCTAGTCGGACAGTCGGTTCTTCGAGCTGCGACTTTCAACAAGAGAGGACTCGGGAGCCGGCACACTACTTGTCTGACTTCAGGTAGAACTTTTATTATAGCTCAAGGCGGCCAGTCCCCGGGCCGACTAGTCGAACCCGGTGCCAGACAAGAAATCAAATGTAATAATACATTCATGGATATGACACTCGTCACTCATAGATAAATAAAGGCAGTCCCCGAGTGCTCCTCGGGGGGCCTGTAGTTTCATACTTAATACAAAAGGGTAGCATGATACATACTGCTTTCAACTGTAAAATCTTCTCAGGAGGTTCGCGTTCCATGGTCGCTCCGACTCCTTGCCGGAGTCATCCCTCTTGCCTGCTCTTGGTTTTTGCGCGTCGATCGGGTAGTAGGAGTCGTTGCCTAGTGCCTTGCTGATGACGAAGGGGCCTTCCCAAGGGGCCGAGAGCTTGTCCTGGCCGGCTGTTCGCTGGATCAGCCGGAGCACAAGATCGCCCTCCTGGAAAGATCTTGGCTTGACCTTGCGGTTGTGGTAGCAGCGCAACCCCTGCTGGTAGATGGCGGACCGACTGAGTGCTAACAGCCGGCCTTCTTCCAGTAGGTCGACACCGTCTTCTCTTGCTTCCTTGGCCTCCGCCTCCATGTACATGGTGACCCGAGGCGAGTCGAACTCGATGTCGGTTGGGATGATAGCCTCGGCACCATATACAAGGAAGAATGGAGTGAAGCCGGTTGATTTCTTGGGGGTAGTACGCAGACTCCAGAGGACAGCCGGCAGCTCATCGAGCCAGCAGCCGGCCGATCGCTCCAGTGGCACAACCAGTCGGGGCTTGATGCCGGAGAGGATGAGTCCATTTGCTCGCTCGACCTGGCCATTTGAGTGCGGGTGGGCAACGGACGCTAAGTCCAGTCGGATACCCTGCGTCGCGCAGAAACGTGCCAGTGCTCCTTTGGCAAAGTTTGTGCCGTTGTCGGTGATGATGCTGTGCGGCACGCCGTACCGAGTAGTGATGTCGGTGATGAATGTTACGGCAGTCGGCCCGTTCAGCTTCTTGATTGGCTTCGCTTCGATCCACTTTGTGAATTTGTCCACGGCGACAAGCAGATGTGTCAAGCCGCCGCGGGCTGTCTTGAAAGGGCCCACCATGTCCAGTCCCCAGACGGCAAAGGGCCAGGTGAGGGGAATGGTCTTGAGTGCAGAAGCCGGCATGTGTTGCTTGGAACTGAAGACTTGGCATCCTCTGCAGCTCTTGACTATCCCTTTGGCATCTTCCAAAGCAGTCGGCCAAAAGAAACCGTGGCGGAAAGCTTTGGCCACAAGTGATCTTGAGGCTGCGTGGTGGCCGCATTCGCCTTGATGGATATCCTTGAGGATTGCCACTCCTTTTTCTGGCTCGACACAGTGCTGGAAGACTCCAGTGACGCTGCGCTTGACAAGCTCTCTGTTGATTATCGCATATGCTCCGGCTCGTCGTTGGACTAGTCTTGCTGAGATCTCATCAGCCGGCAGCTCTCTGCTGACTAGGAACTTGAGGATGGGCTGGGCCCATGATGGAGCAGTGACTTCTTCTTCTATTAATGCGGCCACCATGACTCGGGTGGGTGGGTCGGGTGGCGTGGAGTTGGAGTCGGCCACCGCTTCTTGTGTCGCTGCAGTCCCCGGGCCGACTGCTGCAGTCCCCGGGCCGGGTTCTGAAGTCCCCGAGCCGGGTGCGACTACGGTAGTTCCCGGGCCAGTTGTCGAAGTCCCCGTGCCGCCTGCGGGATTCCTCCAGTCGGATCCGGCTGTATCAGGCACAGGCGGTACGAAGATAGAGTCTGACTCTGGAGACGGCTTGATGGACGGCTTGAGGAGGCGCTGGAGGGAGACGCCGGTCGGTATAGCCTGTCGGGTGGAGCCGATCCGTGCCAGGGCGTCTGCTTGGTCGTTGTCGGCCCTTGGCACGTGAAGGAACTCGCACCCTTCGAAGTACCCACTGATCTACTGGACGAGGAATCGATAGCTCGCCATGTTTGCGTCCTTGGCGTCCCAGTCGCCAGACGACTGCTGGACCACCAAGTCTGAGTCGCCATAACACAGGATCCGGCGTATGCCGAGCTCTTTGGCTAGCCGGAGCCCATGTATGAGTGCCTCGTACTCGGCCACGTTGTTAGAGGCGGCGAAGTGGATTTGCAGCGTGTATCTGAGTTTGTCGCCTTTGGGAGAAGTGAGGACGATGCCGGCTCCCAAGCCGGTGCGCATCTTGGACCCGTCGAATTGCATCCGCCAATGGGTAGAGTCGGGAGCCAGCGGTAGGTACTGGGTCTCAGCCCAGTCGACGAGGAAGTCGGCCAGTGCTTGGGAATTGATGGCGGTGTGGGGCTGGTAGAAAATTGTGTATGGTGCCAACGCAATGGCCCACTTAGCCACCCGGCCGGATGCATCCCGGCTGCCTATGATCTCGGCCAGCGGGGCGGTGCATACGACCGTGATGGGATGCTCTTGGAAGTAGGGCTTCAGCTTCTTGGCGGCGAAGTACACCCCATAGCACATCTTCTGGTAGTGCGGGTAGTTCTGTTTTGAGCTGGATAGTACTTCGCTTAGATAATACACCGGCCTGTGGACTAGCTGGGCTCGGCCTTCTTCCGGGCGCTGGACCACAACAACTGTACTGACTACTCGGCTAGTCGCGGCAATGTAAAGGAGCATGGGCTCCTTCTCAGTCGGTGCCGCCAGGACAGGTGGAGTGGTCAGCATCTTCTTCAGCTCATGGAAGGCTTGGTTGGCTTGGTCATTCCACTCGAAGTGGGTGGACTTCTTCATGAGTCGGTACAGGGGGAGAGCCTTCTCTCCTAGCCGGCTGATAAAGCGGTTTAGGGAGGCCAAGCACCCGGTGAACTTCTGCACATCTCGCAATTTGGTGGGAATCTCCATCCTCTCGATGGCCTTGATCTTCACAGGGTTGCACTCGATGCCGCGTTCGGAGACCAGAAAGCCTAGCAGCTGGCCGGCTGGTACTCCGAACACGCATTTCTCGGGGTTGAGCTTGATTTGGAATCGGCGTAAGTTGGCGAATGTTTCTTTGAGGTCTTCTAGCAGGGTGCCGCACTTCTCTGTCTTCACCACAATGTCGTCTACATAGACGTGGGCATTTCTGCCGAGTTGCTTGAGGAGGCATTTCTGCATGCAACGCTGAAAAGTGGAACCGGCATTCCTTAAGCCGAATGTCATAGTCAGGTAACAGAAAGCTCCGAATGGTGTGATGAAGGCAGTCTTCAGGCGGTCTGCTGGGTCCAACTTGATTTGATGGTACCCTGAGTAGGCATCCAAAAAGCTCAACAACTCGCATCCGGCTGTGGAGTCTATCACTTGGTCAATCCATGGCAAAGCAAACGGATCCTTGGGGCAGGCCTTGTTGAGGCTGGTGTAGTCTATACACATGCGCCACTTGTTGTTCTTCTTCAATACCAAGACTGGGTTGGCAAGCCACTCTGGAAAAAATACTTCCATGATAAAGCCAGCGGCGAGGAGCCGGGCTATCTCTTCTCCTACGATTCTTCGCTTCTCTTCGGACAGTCGGCGAAGGGGCTGCTTGACCGGCTTCGCGTCGGCCCGGACGTGCAATTTGTGCTCGGCGAAATCCTTCGGGACACCTGGCATGTCTTTTCGGGACCATGCAAAAATGTCTCGATTCTCACGGAGGAAGTCGACGAGCTCGCCTTCCTATTTACTGTCCAGGTTTGCCCCAATGACAGCAAACCTTTCCGGATTCTCCGGGTCCAGAGGTATCTTCTTTGTCTCTTTGGCCGGCTGGAAGGAGCCCTGTGCATCACAATATTTGGGTTGGGGGACAGGGCCGGCTGCTTGCCGGCCATGGCCACAACCCGCTCCAGCATCTTCTTCTCTTCGGCTACTACGAGGGACTCGGCCAGCCGGCTACTGGCCATGGCGCACTCGATGGACTTCTTGTAGTCGCCAGCTACCGTGATGACCCCCTTTGAGCTCGGCATCTTCATCTTCAGGTAGGCGTAGTGGGGCACAGCCATGAACTTGGCCAGAGCAGGGCGGCCAAGCAAAGCATGGTAGGGGCTCTCCAGATCCACTACCTCGAACCAGATCGCTTCTCGGCGAAAATGATCCTTGTCTCCAAAGAGAACATCCATCTTAGTCTTGTCGATCGGGGAACAAGATAAGCCGGGGACGATGCCATGGAACACGGTCCGGCTTGGCATAAGCTGCTTTGCCTTGATGTTCAGCTTTTCCATGGTATCGCAGTACAGTATATTGATACTGCTTCCGCCATCTATCAGGACGCGGGAGAATCGGGCAGCTCGCCTCTCCGTCGCGAGGGTGACATCCAAGACTAGTGCATAGGAGCCAGGGGATGGCATCACCTCTGGGTGGTCAGCCTGGCTCCAGTTGATGGGCTTCTCGGACCAGTGCATGAACTCGGGGGCACTAGAGGCGACTGCGTTGACCTCTTGATGCTGACGGCACCGACTACGCTTGTCTTCGGCTTGGCTGGTGAAGACGACGTAGGCGGCGTGCTCTTCAGGGAACTCATCTTGAATGGCTCTGACTGCCGGCCGAGCCGCCGGCTGCTGAGGGGCTGGAGGCGGCGGGCCGGGAGGCGGAGGCGGCACCAGCCCTTCGCCCTTGGAGATTCGCGTGAGCCAGTGGTATTTTCGGGTTGTGTGGTTGGACGGCTTCGCGCCTCTGTGGAACTTGCAGGGGGCGTCGAGAGTCTGCTCGTAAGAGAAAGCCGGCTGCCAAGCCACCCTTCTTCTTGGGAGCGGGCCGCTCTTCGGGCTGCTCATCTTCAACTGTGGCCACCTGCCAACTGGTGGAAGGCGGCATGGGGGCCTTGCACTTGTGATCGTTCTGGTAGGGGCGCCGATTGGAGTCGCCAGCCGGCGTCTTGGGAGCCGGAGCGAGCACCTTCCCAGAAGCGTCCACCCGGAGCTCGGTCTTCATCGAGGAATCGGCTATGGCGTATTTGTCCGCGATGATCAGGAGTTCGTCAAGGGTAGCCGGCTCGTCGCAGAGGAGTCGGTGCTTGAGGAGGGTGCCCTCTCGGCACCCGGCAGTGAAGTACTCGATGGCCTGAACCTCGTGTACCCCCTCGCAGGAGTTGCAGAGCTCGGCCCACCGCGTGGGTAGTCGCGGGTCGACTCGCTGGGCCCTTGGACGCATAGGGAGAGCTGGCGAGGCTTGGGAGGCCGCTCGTAGATGCTGGTGAAGTTGCGGATGAAGACTTCCGTGAAGTCCAGCCAGCTGTTGATGCTGTAGGGCTTGAGGCTGTTGAGCCAGGTGCGCGCCGTGCCTTGCAGCATGAGGGGGACGTACTTCACGGCCACGCGCCGATTGCCATTGGCTATGCTGACAGCAGTGGAGTAGTCGATGAGCCAATCTTCCGGCTTCACAGAGCCGCTGTACTTGGGCGTGTCTCTGGGGAGCGAGAACCCTTTGGGGAAGGGCTCGTCGCGGATGCTGGGGCCAAAGCACGGCGGGCCGACATCGTCTTCTTCTTCTTCTAGCGCCAGGGATCGAGCAAGGCGGTCGATCAGGTGGCGGGCGTCATTCTCGCCGACTCCTTCTCGGAGCCCTAGTCGGTCACCAAGAGTCGGGTGCATGACGGGCGGCGGGGTGAGACGTCTCTCCCTTCGAGGCAGGGGAGGAGGCGGATTTCCTTGGCGCTCCACCGCTCGAGGGCGGCCCTCCGCGTCGCGCTCGATGGTGATGCGAGTCCGACTGCGGCTAGCAGCCGGCTCCTTGTCCTTCCTCCCACGAGCGCCGCTCGCAGTCGGCGATCGGGACGTCGCGGCGTGCTCCCGGCGCGGGGGATGACTACCAGCGTGAGCGCCGGCTTCGTGCCGTTCTGCGGCTGCGTCGATGAGCTGTTGGATCCGCCTTGTCATGTAGGGGAGCTCATCGGCTCCCAGCCCATTTAGCTCTTCAGCGGCCGCCTGCGCGGCTCGTAGATTCTCGAGCGGGGTGGCATAGACGGGACGATCTGCCCCCAGCATGCTGGCGATAGCCGCACCGCGCTTCTGGACGAAGCCGGCTCGGCTCGGCCCGCTACGCGACGGCGTACCGAAGGCGGCGTGGTCGACCTCGCGCTGGTGGGCCTTGGTGAGGCGTCTCATGGAGGCTATCTTCTGGCCTTCCGTGATGAGGGCGAGGCGGCGTGCCTCCAAGGTCTCAGCGTCGGCGTCGGCCGGGATGGGGACGGATAAGTCGTGCATCGCTGCTTGCAGGGCGTCGTGGGCATTCTCGCCCGTGTTGGCGACGTGGCTGATGACCAGCACTTCGGTGATGGCGCTGCTGCCGCTGTCAGCTCGAGGAAGAGGGTCGTAGAAGACCACCACGTCGGAGGGGTAGGCGTCGAGCGATGCCGTGTCGGAATCGACAAGCATCGGGTCGGTGGAGCCGACCGACTCCGAGTCTGCGGCAGGCTCGCTGGAGACGTCAAGTTGGTCGAGGAGGCTGACGAGGCAGCTCTCGGGGTAGTCCGTGCCTGCGTCGGACGCGGGCTCGTCGGAGATGCGAGCCTCGCCGAGCAGATCGGCGAGGCAGCTCGCTGCGTAGGCATCGTCGACGCCTTGCAGCGCGTCGGGGCAAACGCCATCGGGCGCAGCAGGCTGGCTGCGCTCGCGGGGGAGGAAAAGGGTTCCCGTCCAGAACAGGTCTCCGGACGACGGTGCACCTGGCCCCACGGTGGGCGCCAAATGTCGGGTGGTAGGTGCAACATATGCCAACGGGTGGCTTATCATGGTGGGAGCCAGTAAAACGTCGCCGGTGCCTGGAAACGGGATGAGGCGAAGACATGCACGCCGGCGAATCTTACCCAGGTTCGGGGCTCTCCGTGGAGATAACACCCCTAGTCCTGCTCTACGGGGTCTCCGCATGATCACTAGATCAGAAAGAGTAGCTACAAATGCTCCTAGAGCTGTCGGGTTCAAGGGAGAAGAAGAGCAAGGCTAGCTCTCACTTCCCTCTCTATATGGTGTGTGTGTAACTCTAAGAAGCCAACCCTTTGCATGGGTGCCCCGGGGGGTTTATATAGGCCTACCCCCCGGGGGTACAATTGTATCCGGCTGGGCGCGGGTCCCAGTCGTCAGTGTCTACGCTCGCCGGCTTCTCTGCCGGCCGTTGGGGCCCGCCGACTAGTGGGTCCCGCCGGCTGCCGGCCTCTTGGTCGACAGGCCGGCCCCACCGTCTGGGGGTCTTGTCGGCGTCTGTTTACTGTAGCCTCGCCTCTGATGACGAGGGCTTCGTCGAGGTAAGCGTGGCTACAGTGTGCCGCCTCGAGGGCTCTCACTGTAGCCTTACCTCGTCTTGTCTGCTTAATGTGGCACATGTTTCGAGGGAGGGGAGTAGCCGGCTTCTGGGGGCCGGCTACGCCCCTGGCCGACTGGGGGAGGCCGGGCCGCCTTCGTGCCTCTCTCTGGCTGAAGGGGCCCGCCGCCTGTGGGCCGTACTGGCGTCTGTCGTGGATGACGTTGAGGCCAGCATGGCTACAGGACCGAGCCGGACGGGAGGTGGCTGACTCGTACGGCGTCCTGTGGCCATGCCTGCCTCGGGATTCGGGGGTAGTGGGCCGCACTGTAGCCACACCCCGTCTTGTCACCGTTATGTGGGCGTAGTTTTGGTGGGTGCAGTCTTGGCCGGCTGCTTGGAGTCGGCGCTCTTCAGGGCCGGCTCTGGGGAGTCGGCATTCTCTATGGCCGGCTTCCTGGAGTCGGCCATCTCGTAGTTATCTTGGGGGAGGTTGCTGAGGCTGGGTCGCCCTCTGAGAGTCGGCTCCTGGGATAGCCGTCCGGGGGAAGGCGGCCCAACGCTTTGGATGCTTGATGGATCAAGTGGTCTGATAATTTCTGAAGAGCCAGGGGTAGTCGGTTAGGCTACCCGTGGCCATTTACTCCGACAACCGGCGCGACACCTTGATCTCCATCGTAGCATCGTTGTCGTCTCGCCAACTATTGCTTCTATGACTACCGCTACCGCTTAGTGATAAAGTAAAGCAATTACAGGGCGATTGCATTGCATACAATAATGCAACAACCATATGGCTCCTGCCAGTTGCCGATAACTCTGTTACAAAACATGATCATCTCATACAATAAAATTTAGCATCATGTCTTGACCATATCACATCACAGCATGCCTTGCAAAAACAAGTTAGACATCCTCTACTTTGTTGTTGCAAGTTTTACGTGGCTGCTACGGGCTGAGCAAGAACCGTTCTTACCTACGCATCAAAACCACAACGATATTTTGTCAAGTTAGTGTTGTTTTAACCTTCTCAAGGACCGGGCGTAGTCACACTCGGTTCAACTAAAGTTGGAACTGACACCCGCCAGCCACCTGTGTGCAAAGCACGTCGGTAGAACCAGTCTCGCGTAAGCGTACGCGTAATATCGGTCCGGGCCGCTTCATCCAACAATACCGCTGAACCAAAGTATGACATGCTGGTATGAAGTAGGACTTGTATCGCCCACAACTCACTTGTGTTCTACTCGTGCATATCACATCTACGCATAAACCTGGCTCGGATGCCACTCTTGGGGAACGTAGTAATTTCAAACTTTTCCTACGCACACGCAAGATCATGGTGATGCATAGCAACGAGAGGGGAGAGTGTCGTCTGCGTATCCTCGTAGACCGTAAGCGGAAGCGTTATAACAATGCGGTTGATGTAGTCGTACGTCTTCACGATCAACCGATCCTCAGCACTGAACGTACGACACCTCTGTGTTCAGCACATGTTCAGCTCGGTGACGTCCCGCGAACTCACGATCCACTAGAGCTTCCGAGAAGAGCTTCGTCAGCAGGACGGCGTGGTGACAGTGATGATGATGCTACCGACGCAGCGCTTTGCCTAAGCTCCGCTACGATATTACCAAGGTGGATTATGGTGGAGGGGGGCACCGCACACGGCTAAGAGATCAATGATCAATTGTTGTGTCTTGGGGTGTCCCCCTGCCCCTGTATGTAAAGGAGCTAGGGGGAGGCAGCTGGCCAGGAGGAGGGCGCGCCAAGGGGGGAGTCCTACTCCCACTGGGAGAAGGGGGAAGGAGGAGAGAGAGGGGAAGGAAAGGGGGGCGTCGCTCGCCTTCCTTGTCCAATTCGGACTAGAGGGGGAGGGGGCGCGCGGCCTACCCTGGCCGCCCCTCCTCTTCCCCACTAAGGCCCAATATGCCCATTACACTCCCCGGGGGGTTCCGGTAACCCCCCGGTACTCCGGTATATTTCCGAAACCTCCCGAAACACTTCCGGTGTCCGAACATAGTCGTCCAATATATCGATCTTTACGTATCGACCATTTCGAGACTCCTCGTCATGTACGTGATCATATCCGGGACTCCGAACTACCTTCTATACATCAAAACACAAAAACTCATAATACCGATCGTCACAGAACTTTAAGCGTGCGGACCCTACGGGTTCGAGAACTATGTAGACATGACCGAGACATGTCTCCAGTCAATGACCAATAGCGGAACCTGGATGCTCATATTGGTTCCTACATATTCTACGGAGATCTTTATCGGTCAAACCGCATAACAACATACGTTGTTCCCTTTGTCATCGGTATGTTACTTGCCCGAGATTCGATCGTCGGTATCTCAATACCTAGCTCAATCTCGTTATCGGCATGTCTCTTTACTCGTTCCGTAATACATTATGCCGCAACTAACTCATTAGTCACATTGCTTGCAAGGCCTATAGTGATGTGCATTACCGAGAGGGCCCAGAGATACCTCTCCGACAATCGGAGTGACAAATCCAAATCTCAATCTATGCCAACTCAACAAGTACCATCGGAGACACCTGTAGAGCACCTTTATAATCACCCAGTTACGTTGTGACGTTTGGTAGCACACAAGGTGTTCCTCCGGTATTCGGGAGTTGCATAATCTCATAGTCATAGGAACATGTATAAGTCATGGAGAAAGCAATAGCAGTAAACTAAACGATCAAGTGCTAAGCTAACGAAATGGGTCAAGTCAATCACATCATTCTCCTAATGATGTGATCTCGTTAATCAAATGAAAACTCATGTCCATGGCTAGGAAACTCAACCATCTTTGATTAAGGAGCTAGTCAAGTAGAGGCATACTAGTGACACTATGTTTGTCTATGTATTCACACATGTATTATGTTTCCGGTTAATACAATTCTAGCATGAATAATAAACATTTATCATGATATGAGGAAATAAATAATAACTTTATTATTGCCTCTAGGGTATATTTCCTTCAGCAATTACACGGACTGGGTCCGTAACTTGAGGATTATCATCATTGCTGCACAGAAGAATTACGTCTTGGAGGCACCGCTGGGTGCCAGACCTGCTGCAGATGCTGCTGATGATGTTAAGAACGTTTGGCATAGTAAAGCTGATGACTACTCGATAGTTCAGTGTGCCATGCTTTACGACTTAGAACCAGGACTTCAACGACATTTTGAACGTCATGGAGCATATGAGATGTTCCAGGAGTTGAAGTTAATGTTTCAAGCAAATGCCCGGATTGAGAGATATGAAGTCTCCAATAAGTTCTACAGTTGTAAGAAGGAGGAGAATAGTTTTGTCAGTGAACATATACTCAAAATGTCTGGGTATAATAATCACTTGATTCAACTGGGAGTTAATCTTCTGGATGATAGTGTCATTGACAGAATTCTTCAATCACTGCCACCAAGCTACAAGAGCTTTGTGATGAACTATAATATGCAAGGGATGGATAAGACAATTCCCGAGCTCTTCGCGATGCTAAAGGCTGCGGAGGTAGAAATCAAGAAGGATCATCAAGTGTTGATGGTCAACAAGACCACTAGTTTCAAGAAAAAGGGTAAAGGGAAGAAGAAGGGTAACTTCAAGAAGAACAACAAACAAGTTGCTGCTCAGGAGAAGAAACCTAAGTCTGGACCTAAGCCTGAGACTGAGTGCTTCTACTGCAAACAGACTGGTCACTGGAAGCGGAACTGCCCCAAGTATTTGGCAGATAAGAAGGATAGCAAGGTGAACAAATGTATATGTGATATACATGTTATTGATGTGTACCTTACTAAAGCTCGCAGTAGCACCGGGGTATTTGATACTGGTTCTGTTGCTAATATTTGCAACTCGAAACAGGGACTACGGATTAAGGGAAGATTGGCTAAGGACGAGGTGACGATGCGCGTGGGAAATGGTTCCAAAGTCGATGTGATCGCCGTCGGCACGCTACCTCTACATCTACCTTCGGGATTAGTTTTAGACCTGAATAATTGTTATTTGGTGCCAGTGTTGAGCATGAACATTATATCTAGATCTTGTTTGATGCGAGACGGTTATTCATTTAAATATGAGAATAATGGTTGTGCTATTTATATGAGTAATATCTTTTATGGTCATGCACCCTTCAAGTGTGGTCTATTTTTATTGAATCTCGATAGTAGTGATACACATATTCATAATGTTGAAGCCAAAAGATGCAGAGTTCATAATGATAGTGCAACTTATTTATGGCACTGCCGTTTGGGTCACATTGGTGTAAAGCGCATGAAGAAACTCCATACTGATGGACTTTTGGAATCACTTGATTATGAATCAGTTGGTACTTGCGAATCATGCCTCATGGGCAAGATGACTAAAACGCCTTTCTCTGGAACAATGGAGCGAGCAACAGATTTGTGGGAAATCATACATACTGATGTATGTGGTCCGATGAATATTGAGGCTTGCGTCGGGTATCGTTATTTTCTCACCTTCACAGATGATTTGAGAAGATATGGGTATATCTACTTAATGAAACATAAGTCTGAAACATTTGAAAAGTTCAAAGAATTTCAGAGTGAAGTGGAAAATCATCATAACAAGAAAATAAAGTTTCTACGATCTGATCGTGGAGGAGAATATTTGAGTTACGAGTTTGGTCTTCATTTGAAACAATGCGGAATAGTTTCGCAACTCACGCCACCCGAAACACCACATCGTAATGGTGTGTCCGAACGAGGTAATCGTACTTTACTAGATATGGTGCGATCTATGATCTCTCTTACTGATTTACCGCTATCGTTTTGGGGTTATGCTTTAGAGACGGCTGCATTCACGTTAAATAGAGCACCATCGAAATCCGTTGAGACGACGCCTTATGAACTATGGTTTGGCAAGAAACCAAAGTTGTCATTTCTTAAAGTTTGGGGCTGCGATGCTTATGTGAAAAAGCTTCAACCTGATAAGCTTGAACCCAAATCGGAGAAATGTGTGTCTTCATAGGATACCCAAAGGAAACTGTTGTGTACACCTTCTATCACAGATCCGAAGGCAAAATATTCGTTGCTAAGAATGGATCCTTTCTAGAGAAGGAGTTTCTCTCGAAAGAAGTGAGTGGGAGGAAAGTAGAACTTGATGAGGTAACTGTACCTTCACCCTTATTGGAAAGTAGTTCATCACAGAAACCGGTTCCTGTGACACCTACACTAATTAGTGAGGAAGCTAATGATATTGATCATGAAACTTCAGATCAAGTTACTATCGAACCTCGTTGGTCAACCAGAGTAAGATCCACACCAGAGTGGTACGGTAATCCTATTCTGGAGGTCATGTTACTTGACCATGGCGAACCTACAAACTATGAAGAAGCGATGGTGAGCCCAGATTCCGCAAAATGGCTTGAGGCCATGAAATCTGATATGGGATCCATGTATGAGAACAAAGTGTGGACTTTGGTTGACTTGCCCGATGATCGGCAAGCCATAGGGAATAAATGGATCTTCGAGAAGAAGACTGACGCTGACGGTAATGTTACTGTCTACAAAGCTTGACTTGTTGCAAAAGGTTTTCGACAAGTTCAAGGGGTTGACTATGATGAGACTTTCTCACCCGTAGCGATGCTTAAGTCTGTCCGAACCATGTTAGCAACTGCCGCATTTTGTGATTATGAAATTTGACAAATGGATGTCAAAACTACATTCCTGAATGGATTTCTAGAAGAAGAGTTGTATATGATGCAACCATAAGGTTTTGTCGATCCAAAAGGTGCTAGCAAAATGTGCAAGCTCCAGCGATCCATTTATGGACTGGTGCAAGCTTCTCGGAGTTGGAATAAACGTTTTGATAGTGTGATCAAAGCATAAGGTTTTATACAGACTTTTGGAGAAGCCTATATCTACAAGAAAGTGAGTGGGAGCTTTGTAGCATTTCTAATATTATATGTGGATGACATATTGTTGATTGGAAATGATATAGAATTTCTGGATAGCATAAAAGGATACTTGAATAAGAGTTTTTTAATGAAAGACCTCGGTGAAGCTACTTATATATTGGGCATCAAGATCTATAGAGATAGATCAAGACGCTTAATTGGACTTTCACAAAGCACATACCTTGATAAAGTTTTGAAAAAGTTCAAAATGGATCAAGCAAAGAAAGGGTTCTTGCCTGTGTTACAAGGTGTGAAGTTGAGTCAAACTCAATGCCCGACCACTGCAGAAGATAGAGAGAAAATGAAAAGTGTTCCCTATGCTTCAGCCATAGGCTCTATCATGTATGCAATGCTGTGTACCAGACCTGATGTGTGCCTTGCTATTAGTTTAGCAGGGAGGTACCAAAGTAATCCAGGAGTGGATCACTGGACAGCGGTCAAGAACATCCTGAAATACCTGAAAAGGACTAAGGATATGTTTCTCGTGTATAGAGGTGACAAAGAGCTCGTCGTAAATGGTTACGTCGATGCAAGCTTTGACACTGATCCGGACGATTCTAAATCGCAAACCGGATACGTGTTTATATTGAACGGTGGAGCTGTCAGTTGGTGCAGTTCTAAACAAAGCGTCGTGGCGGGATCTACATGTGATGCGGAGTACATAGCTGCTTCGGAAGCAGCAAATGAAGGATTCTGGATGAAGCAGTTCATATCCGATCTAGGTGTCATACCTAGTGCATCGGGTCTAATGAAAATCTTTTGTGACAATACTGGTGCAATTGCCTTGGCAAAGGAATCCAGATTTCACAACAGAACCAAGCACATCAAGAAACGCTTCAATTCCATCCGCGATCAACTCCAGGTGGGAGACATAGAGATTTGCAAGATACATACAGATGTGAATTTTGCAGACCCGTTGACTAAGCCTCTCTCACGAGCAAAACATGATCAGCACCAAGACTCCATGGGTGTTAGAATCATTACTGTGTAATCTAGATTATTGACTCTAGTGCAAGTGGGAGACTGAAGGAAATATGCCCTAGAGGTAATAATAAAGTTATTATTTATTTCCTTATTTCATGATAAATGTTTATCATTCATGCTAGAATTGTATTAACCGGAAACATAATACATGTGTGAATACATAGACAAACAAAGTGTCACTAGTATGCCTCTACTTGACTAGCTCGTTGATCAAATATGGTTAAGTTTCCTAGCCATAGACATGATTTGTCATTTGATGAATGGGATCACGTCATTAGGAGAATGATGTGATTGACTTGACCCATTCTGTTAGCTTAGCACTTGATCATTTTAGTTTACTACTGTTGCTTTCTTCATGACTTATACATGTTCCTATGACTATGAGATTATGCAACTCCCGATTACCGGAGGAACACTTTGTGTGCTACCAAACGTCACAACATAACTGGGTGATTATAAAGGTGGTCTACAGGTGTCTCCGATCGTACTTGTTGAGTTGGCATAGATCGAGATTAGGATTTGTCACTCCGATTGTCGGAGAGGTATCTCTGGGCCCTCTTGGTAATGCACATCACTATAATCCTGGCAAGCAATGTGACTAATGAGTTAGTTGCGGGATGAAGCATTACGGAACGAGTAAAGAGACTTGCCGGTAACGATATTGAGCTAGGTATTGAGATACCGACGATCGAATTTCAGGCAAGTAACATACCGATGACAAAGGGAACAACGTATGTTGTTATGCGGTTTGACCGATAAAGATCTTCATAGAATTTGTAGGAACCAATATGAGCATCCAGGTTCCGCTATTGGTTATTGACCGGAGACGTGTCTCGGTCATGTCTGCATAGTTCTCGAACCCGTAGGGTCCGCACGCTTAATGTTCGGTGACGATCGGTATTATGAGTTTATGTGTTTTGATGTACTGATGGTAGTTCGGAGTCCCGGATATGATCACGGACATGACGAGGAGTCTCTAAATGGTCGATACATAAAGATCGATATATTGGATGACTATGTTTGGACTTCGGAAGGGTTCCAGGCAAGTTCGGACAAATACCGGAGTACCGGGGGGTTACCGGAACCCCCCGGGGAGTGTAATGGGCCTATTGGGCCTTAGTGGAGAAGAGGAGGGGTGGCCAGGGCAGGCCGCGCACCCCCTCCCCCTCTAGTCCGAATTGGACAAGGAGGAGGGCGGCACCCCCTTTCCTTCCCCCTCTCTCCTCCTTCCCTCTCTCCCACTCCTACTCTTGGAAGGGTTGAAGTCCTACTCCCGGTGGGAGTAGGACTCCCCTTGGGGCGCGCCTAGGAGGGACGGCCCTCCCGCCACCTCCACTCCTTTATATACGGGGGAAGGGGCACCCCATAGACACACAAGTTGATCAGTTGATCTTTTAGCCGTGTGCGGTGCCCCCTCCACCATAATCCACCTCGATAATATCGTAGCGGTGCTTAGGCGAAGCCCTGCGTCGGTAGCATCATCATCACTGTCATCATGCCGTTGTGCTAACGGAACTCTCCCACGAAGCTCTACTGGATCGTGAGTTCTTGGGACGTCGCCGAGCTGAACGTGTGCAGTCCGCGGAGGTGTCGTACCTTCGGTGCTAGGATCGGTCGATCGTGAAGACGTACGACTACATCAACCGCGTTTTCATAACGCTTCCGCTTATGGTGTACGAGGGTACGTAGACGACACTCTCCCCTCTCGTTGCTATGCATCACCATGATCTTGCGTGTGCGTAGGAATTTTTTTTAAATTACTATGTTCCCCAACACATAGTGCTAAGCTAACGGATGGGTCTTGTCCATCACATCATTCTCTAATGATGTGATCCCGTTCATCAAATGACAACTCATGTCTATGGCTAGGAAACTTAACCATCTTTGATTAACAAGCTAGTCAAGTAGAGGCATACTAGGGACACTCTGTTTGTCTATGTATTCACACGTGTACTAAGTTTCTGGTTAATACAATTCTAGCATGAATAATAAACATTTATCATGATATAAGAAAATATAAATAACAACTTTATTATTGCCTCTAGGGCATATTTCCTTCAGTCTCCCACCTGCACTAGAGTCAATAATCTAGATTACATAGTAATGATTCTAACACCCATGGAGTCTTGGTGCTGATCATGTTTTGCTCGTGAGAGAGGCTTAGTCAATGGGTCTGCAATATTCAGATCCGTATGTATCTTGCAAATCTCTATGTCCCCTTCCCACACTTGATGACAGATGGAATTGAAGCATCTCTTGATGTGCTTGGTTCTCTTGTGAAATCTGGATTCCTTCGCCAAGGCTATTGCTCCAGTATTATCACAAAAGATTTTCATTGAACCCGATGCACTAGGTATGACACCTAGATCGGATATGAACTCCTTCATTTGCTGCTTCCGAAGCAGCTATGTA
This sequence comes from Aegilops tauschii subsp. strangulata, assembly GCF_002575655.3. Taxonomy (NCBI): domain Eukaryota; kingdom Viridiplantae; phylum Streptophyta; class Magnoliopsida; order Poales; family Poaceae; genus Aegilops; species Aegilops tauschii. Next base: position 436,268,064 of record NC_053040.3, on the reverse strand, counting down.
CTCCGCTTCACACGTAGATCCCGCCACGAAAGTCTTCAAAACATGGGAGTTTCGAAGACAAACAATAGAAATGAACCTATTGATATGAAGCGGAAGGTAGACTACACTAGACAAGCCATAGTCAAGTATACAATGAAGTGAAAACACGAAGACTATTAGCAGCTAGGCAGTATGGATCAGGATGGAAGATAGTGTGAAGCCAAACAACAATAGTCGTCACACAGTGAAGTCAAACAGATAATGCAAGCAGGCAATGACTTCACACGGACAAACTGTAAGTAAAGAGAAGTAAGAGATTGAACCAGTTGCTTGGTGAGGACAGTGATTTGTTGGACCAGTTCCAGTTGCTGTGACAACTGTACGTCTGGTTAGGGAGGCTGAGATTTAACTCAGAAGACCGCGTCTTCACCTTATTCCCCTTGAGCTAAGGACACTTAGTCCTCGCCCAATCACTCTGCTAAGTCTTCAAGGTAGACTTCCAAACCTTCACAGACTTCGTTCACCGGAAATCCACAATGACTCTTGGATGCTCAGAACGCGACGCCTAACCGGCTGGAGGATTCACAATCCTCAAGTGTAACAAGTCTTCAGATCACGCGGACAGAGAGACTTCAGTGATGCCAAACACTCTTTGGGCTCTGGGTGGTTTGGGCTTTGTCCTCGCAAGGATCTCTCTCTCAAATGCTTCGGAGGTGGGTTGCTCTCAAACGACAAAAGCCGTGTACTAACTTTGAGCAGCCACCAATTTATGGTGTAGGGGGTGGGCTATTTATAGCCAGGAGGCAACCCGACCTGATTTGTACGAAATGACCCTGGGTCACTAAGGAACTGACATGTGTCCAACGGTCAGATTTCAAACACACGCGGTAGCTTGACTTGGGCTACAAGTACAGCTGACTTATCCGCCTATGGATAAGATTTGCTCTCATTGTCTTCGCTCGAAGACATAGGATTTGGTTGAGCATCACTTCAGTCACTCTGACATTGTTCACTTGGACCCCACTTAACAGTACGGTGGTTCCTATGACTCAACAAAGAAGAAAAGGAAACTACGAAACAACTATGTCTTTGCTCTCCATAGTCTTCATGCGATGTCTTCTTATGTCATAGTCTTCAATGTGAATATCTTCACAGACCACCATTACTTCAATGTCTTCACACATTTTTAGGGGTCATCTCCGGTAGGTAAACCGAATCAATGAGGGACTTCTACCTGTGTTATCTTGCAATTCTCACAAACACATTAGTCCCTCAACCAGGTTTGTCGTCAACACTCCAAAACCAACTAGGAGTGGCACTAGATGCACTTACAATCTCCCCCTTTTTGGTGATTGATGACAAACTGGTTGAAGTTTTCAACGGGGATAAAAGTATGTGAAATTGTGAGGGTTAAGGTATTGTCTTCATAAGTAGCAAAAGGTTCCCCCTAAAGATGTGCAGCTGAGTATTTTGCTTTTGAATGCAAATGCACATGGCAGGTTGTACTTGTGGAGATCCTCTTCAACTTAAGAAGACAATTCATCATGCATGAAAAGATATAACGAAGATAATGACATGCATAATGAAAAATGGACGTCTGCGCAATGAATTTGTGCGGAATTTATCATCGCATCACATATTCGACGGAAAAGGTAGCAGACGACCATCAAGTTTTAGTGTTACAACTCAAAGAACCAAATGTATCAAAACGAGAGTTGTAACCACTTGGCAAAATATAAAGCAACCACCCATATGGACCCGCTTGAAGACTATCAACTCATATGCTTCTCCCCCTTTTGTCAGGAAGGACCAAAAAGGTTTGAAGACATAGAGCCTCTACTCGTTCCCATGAGGAGTAGGGGAAGGTGCAGGGTCGACGTTGGAGTCCGGTGGTGCAGAAGAACTTGGTGCAGTGTCGATGCGCGCCGAAGTTGTAGGAGGTGAAGTAGCATCATCTTCGTCATCGATGACTCTGGCATTAACAGTTGCCGCTGAGGAGGAGTACTCAGAGTCTTTGAGTGAGGGAGTCCGATGCAAGATAGCGTTCCTGGGAGGAGTGGAATCAAATTTGAATCTCTCTGTGAAGCCATCTTGTTGAAGATCATCTTCAGAACAGAGCAATGTCAGACTCTTCCACGACCGCCGACAGGTTTCATGAGTGACAAATGCATTCTTGGTGGCTAGATTGCGAATGCGATTAACATCCACCAAGAGACTCTGCATCTGACACTTGAGCCAGTCATGATGCTTATCTTGTTTCTGATGCAAGGCCACGAGAAGCTCTCGGTCATTGAGTACACGAGATCGCTTCCGAGGCCTTTGAGCAATAGTGCTTTCAGTGGCTTCAGTATATGGGCACGATGAGGTGCACGTGTATTTCCAGCCAAAGGATAAACACGAGTTGCAGCAAGAACTCCTTCAATAGGTTGAGTGAAACTTTGACGATCGACGTTGTGAAGATAAATGGGCTCCTTGGCAGGCTCTGGGTATATGGCTTCGACAGACATATCAACCTCTGGCAAGAATATGAGATGGTTGTGCGTAGAGGGCTGATAGTTGATAGTACAGTGAAGCTTGATGAGGCGCATTACCCATGGAACGTAAAACTTCAGACCAAATAGTTCAGAGCCAGATGCAGCAAGTTGTCTGATGAAGAAATCCTGAGCATTGAAGCTGATGCCATTGAGAATATAGAAAACCAATGTCTTCATTGAGCCTTCAAGCTTTGCTGCAGAAGGATGTCCTTTGACGGGCCATAGAGTTCGCCTTATAATATGATAGATGGTGCGGGGCAGATACTCTAGGTCTTCAACGAAGAATTCCTTTGGATATTCAGCATCTTGTGGCAGTGGCTTCATCATGCTCTGCATTTGGCTCATATTTGGCTCAGATTCTGGAATATGCTCTCCAAAGCATTGCGGTGAAGCTGACAACCAGGTTCATAAAGTTCACCTGGAGTGGGCAGGGCAGTAAGCTCAATGATATCAAGAGCTTTGGCTTCATGGTGTACATTGCCTGTCATCCACACAAGGACCCAAGTTTTCGGATCCCTGTTGTAGCTGCAAATGTGAAGAGTGGCATAGAATTGCAACAGAAGCTCTTCATTCCAATTTTCTTTGTCGGTCACAAACTGCAGAAGGCCAACATCTCTAAAGCAGCGAGGGCTTCTTCCAAGCAGGGCAAGCCAGCAATGGCTTTGCAGTCTAGACGCATATGGGGAAAAATGCGCCCTTGATTGTATAAGACACAGGAATAATAACTGCGCTGCTGATAGCTCCAGAACTGATTAGATGAAATTCTTGGCCTTGAATATGGGTTCTTGGCACTATCAAAGAAGGTGTTGTCTGCTTTGAAGCCATTCACATTGAATGATTCTGGTGAAGTTGCAGTACCTGGAAACCTTGGCAGCCGGGACTTTGGCTTCTGAACCTGAGGCATGTGCTCCAAATGGTAGTCAAACTGTGGTCCGGGAGCAGGCGGAGGAACCAGAATAGGCCATCGAACAGTGACAAGTTGGCCACGATCAAATGCTTGCTCAATGGTGTGAGGCCTTGGGACTCCAAACATCCTTCGGTACATCAAATCAAATAACTCATAATACAAATCGTCATCGAACGTTAAGCGTGCGGACCCTACGGGTTCGGGAACTATGTAGACATGACCGAGACACATCTCCGATCAATAACCAATAGCGGAACGTGGATGCTCATATTGGCTCCTACATATTCTACGAAGATCTTTATCGGTCAAACCGCATAACAACATACGCTGTTCCCTTTGTCATCGGTATGTTACTTGCCCGAGATTCGATCGTAGGTATCCTCATACCTAGTTCAATCTCATTACCGGCAAGTATCTTTACTCGTTTTGTAATGCATCATCCCGCAACTAACTCATTAGTCACAATGCTTGCAAGGCTTATAGTGATGTGCATTACCGAGAGGGCCCAGAGATACCTCTCCGATACACGGAGTGACAAATCCTAATCTCGATATATGCCAACTCAACGAACACCTTCGGAGACACCTGTAGAGCATCTTTATAATCACCCAGTTACGTTGTGACGTTTGACAGCACACAAAGTGTTCCTCCGGTATTCGGGAGTTGCATAATCTCATAGTTAGAGGAACATGTATAAGTCATGAAGAAAGCAGTAGCAATCAAACTGAAACGATCATAATGCTAAGCTAATGAATGGGTCTTGTCCTCACATCATTCTCTAATGATGTGATCCCGTTCATCAAGTGACAACACATGTCTATGGCTAGGAGACTTAACCATCTTTGAATAACGAGCTAGTCAAGTAGAGGCATACTAGCGACACTCTGTTTGTGTATGTATTCACACATGTACTAAGTTTCCGGTTAATACAATTCTAGCATGAATAATAAACATTTATCATGAAATAAGGAAATAAATAATAACTTTATTATTGCCTCTAGGGCATACTTCCTTCAGTCTCCCACTTACACTAGAGTCAATAATCTAGTTCACATCGCTATGTGATTTAGCACCAATAGTTCACATCACCATGTGATTAACACCCATAGTTCACATCGCCATGTGACCAACACTCAAAGTGTTTACTAGATTCAGTAATCTAGTTCACATCGCCATGTGATTAACACCCAAGGAGTACTAAGATGTGATCATGTTTTGCTTGTGAGAGAAGTTTAGTCAACGGGTCTGCCAAATTCAGATCCGTATGTATTTTGCAAATTTCTATGTCTACAATGCTTTCCACGGAGCTACTTTAGCTAATTGCTCCCACTTTCAATATGTATCTGGATTGTAACTTAGAGTCATCCAGATCGGTGTCAAAGCTTGCATCGACGTAACTCTTTACGACAAACTCTTTATCACCTCCATAACCGAGAAATATTTCCTTACTCCTCTAAGGATAATTTTGACCGCTGTCCAGTGATCTACTCCTAGATCAAAATTGTACTTCCTTGCCAAACTCAGGGCAGGTTATACAATAGGTCTGGTACACAGCGTGGCATACTTTATAGAACCTATGGCTGAGGCATAGGGAATGACTTTCATTCTCTCTCTATCTTCTGCCGTGGTCGGGCTTTGAGTCTTACTCAACTTCACACCTTGCAACACAGGCAAGAACTCTTTCTTTGACTGTTCCATTTTGAACTACTTCAAAAACTTGTTAAGGTATGTACTCATTGGAAAAACTTATCAAGCGTATTGATCTATCTCTATAGATCTTGATGCTCAACATGTAAGCAGCTTCACCGAGGTCTTTCTTTGAAAAACTCCTTTCAAACACTCCTTTATGCTTTCCAGAAAATTCTACATCATTTTCAATCGACAATATGTCATTCACATATACTTATCAGAAAGGCTGTAGTTCTCCCACTCACTTTCTTGTAAATACAGGCTTCACCGCAAGTCTGTATAAAACTATATGCTTTGATCAACTTATTAAAGCATATACTCCAACTCCGAGATGCTTGCACCAGTCCATAGATGGATCGCTGGAGCTTGCATATTTTGTTAGCACCTTTAGGATTGACAAAACCTTCTGGTTGCATCATATACAACTCTTCTTTAGTAAATCCATTAAGGAATGCAGTTTTGTTTATCCATTTGCCAGATTTCATAAAATGCGGTAATTGCTAACATGATTCAGATAGACTTAAGCATCGCTATGAGTGAGAAAAAACTCATCGTAGTCAACACCTTGAACTTGTCGAAAACCTTTCGCGACAAGTCGATCTTTGTAGATAGTAACACTACCATCAGCGTCCGTCTTCCTTTTGAAGATCCATTTATTCTCAATGGCTTGCCGATCAATGGGCAATTCCACCAAATTCCATACTTTGTTTTCATACATGGATCCTATCTCAGATTTCATGGCGTTAAACCATTTTGTGGAATCTGGGTTCATCATCGCTTCCTCATAGTTCGTAGGTTCGTCATGGTCTAGTAACATGACTTCCAGAACCGGATTACCGTACCACTCTGGTGCAGAACGTACTCTGGTTGACCTATGAGGTTTGGTAGTAAATTGATCTGAAGTTTCATGATCATCATCATTAACTTCCTCACTAATTGGTGTAGGTATCACTGGAACTGATTTCTGTGATGAAGTACTTTCCAATTCGGGAGAAGGTACAATTACCTCATGAAGTTCTACTTTCCTCCCACTCACTTCTTTCGAGAGAAACTTCTTCTCTAGAAAGAATCCATTCTTAGCAACAAAGATCTTGCCTTTGGATCTGTGATAGAAGGTGTACCCAACATTTTCTTTTGGGTATCCTATGAAGACGCACTTCTCCGATTTGGGTTCGAGCTTATCAGGTTGAAACTTTTTCACATAAGCATCGCAACCCCAAACTTTAAGAAACGACAGCTTAGGTTTCTAGTCAAACCATAGTTCATACGGTGTCGTCTCAACGAATTAGACAGTGGCCTATTTAACATGAATGTAGCTGTCTCTAATGCATAACCCCAAAACGATAGTGGTAAATCGGTAAGAGACATCATAGATCCAATAAAGTACGATTATGACGTTCGGACACACCATTATGTTGTGGTGTTCTAGGTGGCATGAGTTTGTGAAACTATTCCACATTGTTTTAATTGAAGACCAAACTCGTAACTCAAATATTCGTCTTCGCGATCAAATCATAGAAACTTTATTTTCTTGTTACGATGATGTTCCACTTCACTCTGATATTCTTTGAACTTTTCAAATGTTTCAGACTTATGTTTCGTCAAGTAGATATACCCATATCTGCTCAAATCATTTGTGAAGGTCAGAAAATAACAATACCCGCCGCGAGCCTCAACACTCATCGGACCGCATACATCAGTATGTATTATTTCCAATAAGTCAGTTGCTTGCTCCATTTTTCCGGAGAACGGAGTCTTAGTCATCTTGCCCATGAGGCATGGTTCGCAAACATCAAATGATTCATAATCAAGTGATTCCAAATGCCCATCGGCATGGAGTTTCTTCATGCGTGTCATTATTATCTTTGCATCTTTTGGCTTCAATATTATGAATATGTGTATCACTACGATCGAGATTCAATAAACCATTCACCTTGGGTGTATGACCACAGAAGGTTTTATTCATGTAAACAGAATAACAATTATTCTTTGACTTAAATGAATAACCGTATTGTAATAAACATGATCCAATCATCTTATGCTCAGCGCAAACACCAAATAACATTTATTTTAGGTTCAACACTAATCCCGAATGTAAAGGGAGTGTGCGATGGTGATCTTATCAACCTTGGAATCACTTTCGACACACATCGTCACCTCGCTCTCAACTAGTCTCTGTTCATTTTGTAACTCCGGTTTTAAGTTACTAATCATAGCAACTGAACCAGTATCAAATACTCAGGGGCTACTATGAACACTAGTAAAGTACACATCAATAACATGTATATCATATATACTTTTGTTCACTTTGCCATCCTTCTTATCCGCCAAGTATTTGGGGCAGTTCCGCTTCCAGTGACCATTTCCTTTGCAGTAGAAGCACTCAGTTTCAGGCTTGGGTCTAGCTTTGGGCTTCTTCATGGGAGTGGCAACTTGCTTGCCATTCTTCTTGAAGTTCCCTTTATTTCCCTTGCCCTTTTACTTGAAACTAGTGGTCTTGTCAACCATCAACAATTGATGCTTTTCTTGATTTCTACCTTCGCCGATTTCTGCACCGCGAAGAGCTCGGGAATCGTTTTCTTCATCCCTTGCATATTATAGTTCATCATGAAGTTCCAGTAACTTGGTGATAGTGACTAGAGAATTCTGTCAATCACTATCTTATCTGGAAGATTAACTCCCACTTGATTCAAGCGATTGTAGTACTCAGACATTCAGAGCACATGCTCACTAGCTGAGCTACTCTCCTCCATCTTGTAGGCAAAGTACTTGTCCGAGGTCTTATACCACTACAAAAAAAGACACATCCATGACATTTTGGGCCGAACGAAAAAAAATTCTGTCATACATATGCCACTTCTATGACGATAATTGTGACAAAACCCGGTATCATCATAGATGTGGTGGGCTCCTACTTCTATGACAAAAGATCATGACAGAAAATGGGCTTTTCGTCCTGCGCGGGCCGGAGACGCAGCTGCATGACATTCTTTGGGCCGTCCATGACGGAAAAAACCGTGGTAGAAGCGAGGGGGAGGAAAATTTCGGGGAGTTCCCGGTTACGGTGGGAGGTCGGGGGCCCGCGTTTCTCTCGTACACGTACGCGCGTGTGTGCGAGGCGTTGGCTCTAACTGAACCCGAGCGAGGCGTTGGGCTCTAACTGAACCCGAGCGATTGCACTGCAGGCTAAGCGTTACTGAACCCGAGCTATCGATCGATGGCTGTTAACTAAACCCGATCGAGCGATTCCTTCGCTACTGCTGCTAACTGAAGCCGATCAATTGGATGAACAGTGAGCGGTGGCGTTGCCTCTGGATGAACAGGACCCCGTGGTGTGGAGGGCTGGATGAACAGTAGACGATGGAGGGGTGCCCGTGGAGGGGTGGTTGAACAGGACCCCGTGGTGTGGAGGGCTGGATGAACAGTAGACGGTGGAGGGGTGCCCGTGGAGGGGTGGTTGAACAGTAGCCGGTGGAGTAGCGCGCGGTGGAGGCTGGATGAACAGGAGCCCGTGGAGGCTGGAGGAGGTCGACGGTAGCCCGTGGCTGCTGGAGGAGGTCGACGGTGGAGATGAACAGTATCCCGTGGAGTCCCGTTTTGCGGTACGCCACACCCCTCCCGATGAACAGGACCCCCGTTTCGACCGTAGGAGGTCCGTTTCGTCCGTTTTGCGGTACGCCACACCCCTCCCGATGAACAGGACCCCCGTTTCGACCGTAGGAGGTCCGTTTCGTCCGTTTTGCGGTACACCACACCCCTCCCGATCAACAGGACCCCCGTTTCGACCGTAGGAGGTCCGTTTCGTCCGTTTTGCGGTACGCCACACCCCTCCCGATCAACAGGACCCCCGTTTCGACCGTAGGAGGTCCGTTTCCTCCGTTTTGCGGTACGCCACACCCCTCCCGATCAACAGGACCGCCGTTTTGACCGTAGGAGGTCCGTTTCCTCCGTTTTGCGGTACGCCACACCCCTCCCGATCAACAGGACCCCCGTTTCGACCGTAGGAGGTCCGTTTCCTCTGTTTTGCGGTACGCCACACCCCTCCCGATCAACAGGACCCCGTTCCGAACGTAGGAGGTCCGTTTCCTCCGTTTGCGGTACGCCAGGCCTCATTTCCATTGCCTGTTCCGTCCAAGCCCTCCCGATGAACACGACCACGCATTCCGTTCCGACCCAGCCGGTTGGCTCCCACGCGTTTCGTTGCCTCCCGATGAACACGACGCATTCCGTTGCCTCCCGATGAACACGACGCATTCCGTTGCCTCCCTATGAACACGACGCATTCCGTTGCCTCCCCATGAACACGACGCATTCCGTTGCCTCCCCATGAACACGACGCATTCCGTTGCCTCCCCATGAACACGACGCATTCCGTTGCCTCCCCATGAACACGACGACGACATTGTTTCTCCGTTCCGACCCAGCCATGTACACGAGCCCTGGCCGTACATATGCGCGAGTAGGCGTTCGAGACCCCGCCAGTATGTACACATACGTGGCCGTATTTTCTTTCTTGCACCCTGGCCGCTGTACGTACGTGTACATGCTACGTCTGCGCCTCTACTACGACACGTGCGCCTCTACATCGACCAGTATGTATGTACACGTTCGCGACCAGAATGACAACGCTACGTACGCTTCGACCAGGTGGGTCCCGACTGTCAGGCACTTCCTTGCCTGCGAAGATGTAGCTGGTGGGTCCCAGCAGTCAGGGGGGCGAATCATTTTTTTTGCCCGGACACACTTCCTTGTGTGCGAAGATGTAGCCGGTGGGTCCCAGCAGTCAGGGGGCGAATCGTTTTTTTTGCCCGAACGCACTTCCTTGCGTGCGAAGGTGTAGCTGGTGGGTCCCAGCAGTCAGGGGGGCGAATCGTTTTTTTTTTGCCCGGACGCACTTCCTTGCGTGCAAAGCTGAAGCTGGTGGGTCCCAGCAGTCAGGGGGAAACGTTTTTTCCGTGAAATACATTGGCCCGTCCGATGGGTCCCAGCTGTCAGGTGGAGGAATCATTATTTTCCACGTAATAAGGAGGCACTTCCTTGCTGCGGCCATGGACCCAGCTGTCAGCCTCCCCACGTATAGTCCACGTCCGATATAAGTCATTCCTTCACCACGTTGACCAGGCCGCGCCGAGAGCACCACGGCGGTGGACGACGGCGAGGCCTAGGAAGGGGACGACGCGAAGCCGGGGAAGACGCGGCAGTGGAAGCCCGCGCGGAGAGGAGTACGAGGGTTCACTGGTTCGGCTGCGGTGTGAGGCTGCCGTCGCCGCAAGGCCTGGCCAGCGGTGGGAATAGTAGGGGGTGGTGAGGCCTCCGCGGCAACACAGCCGGCCACGGGAGGCAGGAGCATGCGGCACGACCGGCGCTGCTTTGGGCGGCTGGAGCAAGAAGACCAGAGGTTGAAGAAGCACTACGGCCGTTGGATGGACATCGTATGGTCACTGGAGCTAGAATCGTTCATATTGACTAAGTTGAAAAAGCCCTCCGTCCCCATCAACTTAGTTGGCCCACAAGTCATCCTCCCACTATGGTGGGTCCCAGCTAGCAGGGGGTATTCATTTTTTGTGCGTAATAAGGAGGCACTTCCTTGCGTGCGAAGATATAGCTGGTGGGTCCGACATGTCAGCGGGGGGAACGTTTTTTTCACGAAATACAGAGGCCCTTCCCGTGGGTCCCAGCTGTCAGGTGGAGGAATCATTATTTTGCGCGTACAGTCCACGGCCGATGGATGTCGTTCGTGACCACGTTGACCAGGCCGCGCCGAGAGCACCATGGCGGTGGACGACGGCGAGGCCTAGGAAGGGAACGACACGGAGCCGGGGAAGACTCGGCAATGGTTGCCAACGCGGTGGGGAGTACGAGGGTTTACTGGTCCAGCTGCCGTCGCCGGAAAATAATAGGAGGTGTGGGTGAGTAGAGGAATGGCCTGGCCAGCAATGAAGTAGGGTGGGGCGGTGCGGCTTGTGCGGCAGCACAGCCGGCCACGGGAGGTGGGAGCAGGCAGTCCCACCGGAGCTGGTTTGGGCGGCTGGAGCAAGAAGATCAGATATTGAAGAAGCAGCACGGCCGTTGGATTAACATCCAACGGTCACTGCTGCTAGAATCGTTTGTGGACTAAGTTGACAAAGCCAAAGTACACGTCAACCTAGTAGACCCACAAGTCAGCCTCCAAATCTGTCCCAAACAGCATACAGCCCGAAATTTCTAGCCAGATTCAAATTAATTTTAAATCTAAATATACCTTAATTTAAATTCAATGAAATTTTACCCGCACAAAAACAATGAAATTTAAAATATCAAAATCCGAAAGAAAACAGTATTTTGGAACTAATTGCCTGTTTGCTGTATTTTTTCATTTTACAGCCCATTTATTATTACTTATAGCCCATTTTTATTACTTATAGCCCATTTTCTGGGGAAAATGCATCCCTCCTCGTCTTGAAAGATTTCCGGCCCAGCAGGGCGTAGAAAAGCAAGTAGACCTACGTTGGTTATTCTACAAAAAACAAAATAGCTGGCTAGCCATTTTCAGAAAGGAAAAAAACAAACTGGGCTGGTCATGTGCTAAACATATGAAATAAAAGCTTGGGCTAGACGGGCCACGGGTCCCGCACAACCCAGTTGATACCCTTCTCCGTCCCGAAAAAACAAAATTACTGTGCGCGTTGCTGGGTCCCTACTATCATCCTCACCATGTACAGTCATCTCCCTATTCCTCTCGGTTGTTGACCATGTTGACAACACCGGAGGGCGGCGCCACGGCGAGCGAACCAAGGCGGAGGACGATGGTGAGGCCTCGGATGGGAACAAACAGGAGCCGGGGAAGATCACAGCCAGTCGTGGGAGGCGGGAGCAGGAGGTCCCGCCGGCGCTGGTTTGGCTTTGGCGGCTCGAGGAAGAAGAGACTGAAGAAACGCGACAGACGTTGAATGTCAATTCAACGGTCAAGGTTGGCACAATCGTTTGTTGACTAAGCGGACACCAAGTAGCATACTTTTTTATATATAGGAAGAAAACTGCGAGGAAAATGCGTTCGTCTGCCGTCCTCCTCACAGGGAACGTTCGCCACATAAGTGACTAGCACCCTTGGTTTTCAACCGAGAGGTCTTGGGTTTGAGTCCCAGGAACTCTCAATTTTGTCCTCCTTCCTTCCTCGCAAAAAAAGGGAAAGAAAATCAAAGACTTGCGAAGGCGTACGGAACAAGCTAGTGTACCAGTAAAGAGACGTTGCCGAGTTTTAGAAAAAAGAAAGACGTGCTCCTGTAGCTGGTTCAAATCCAAACCTATACTATGACTATATATGGTGCTATGCTACTCTACAAGTAATGAAACTGACATATCCAACGTTCGCTTCTCCTCTTCTCTACTTACTCTGCCTAGCATCAGAAGCTTTGGCCGCATCAACCATGTCCGCTGGCTGCTCGTCCACCTGCTCTTCAGCAGGCAACAACCAGATATGCGCCAAGTCGCCACCCGTACCATCGCCTGTGGGTCTCATCACACCCCTGCTGGCACGCGCACCGCAACCGATTGCTCATCGCAACCCGCTGCCGTTGGTGTGGTGCCACTGCTGCAAATCACACAGAGTCATCCATCGCGTCTCAACCACAATCCGCAACCCTGGCCGAGTCTTCTACAAATGCCCGAATCATGGGGTAATAATATGTTGAAGTGTTGTTCTGCTGCTTTCAGTTGCTGATTTTTTTAATAGTTTGGTTGATGATCTTCCAATTTGATTCATGCTGAAAAGGGAAGATTCGTGTGATTTGTATTTCTGGGAAGTTGCTGATGTGGGGGAATGCAACTACGCTGATTATTTGGTTAGCCGAGGAATCCCAATACCAGCAGGTTGGGGTGTTGGACAAGTAACTGAAGGAACGACAGAAGAGGAAGATGCAGAGCAGAAGGTTAAAGATGCAGTTCCTCTGATCATGGCCAAGCAACAGCTGCTGAACGGCCTTGACAGCAATGAGGAGATGAAAGAGCTTGTGAAGATAATGGGCAAAATCGATGTGCTCTGTAGGATGATTGTCTCTTTATTTGCATTGTATGTAGCACTCGTGATGTATTCAGTGGCTACGACATGAGCACTTTGCTGAAACTAGTAATGAATGAAACCTGTGTAGCAGGCTGGGCGTAGTGTTGTGAACATCTAATGATTTCTATTAACGGAAATCAGGGGGTATCCCCTTTTGCTCATATAAATAAATAAATAGCAGAGGCCCTGTCGGGTCAGCTTTGTTCTCATTCGAAGACGTCGAGCAAATTGCAGTCCAACAACAAACTATGTCATCAAATTCAAGTTTCATAGCCAAATATGAGTACAACTAAACAACAATGTCATCATGTTTTAGTTGTCATACAATCACCAAACACAAATCAGCATACATAACAAGTGATGTTCTCACAGCAAAATACTAAACAACATGTTCATCAGGTTTCAGTTGTCATAGCAAACACAATTTCACATAGTAGATAAAAAACGTGTTCTGACAGGCAAATACGACAAAAGCAATGTAATCATCATCCGCAGCAGCAGCGTCAACATCTTCGCCATGTGTATCAGTCTGAATCGTAATTCCCCACGGTGTCATCTTCTTCTGTGTCCTCAACGTCCTCGAACGTTGGCTTCTTCTTGATCAACTCTTGTATGTCCACAACACGACAGGCAATCTTTTCGTCGGCGTCATTGACGTGATGGTTCTCAAAGATATTAGGAACATCTGTGTTATCTTGTACATCAGGAGCAATGTAAGCATCATCTTGTTGTGCAACTTCATTAAACGAATTCCTCTGCTCAAACCTTTGCAATACTCTACAGTCATCGCTACGTGCAGATGTGTCTTCCAAGAAAAATATCTGTGTTGCTTGATTTGCCAAAATAAAAGGCTCGTTGGTCTGGTACGCCGCCTTGACATTGATGGATTTGAAATAATCATCAGCTCTGTGTTTTGCGATCCTGGAAAACAGGTTATACCAACAACAGCACAATAGAACCACACACCGATGATCCTCAAAACTGGGGATATACTGCAACTGAACAATGTCTGTTATGTTAGCATACATTTCAGTTGTCTCTTTGTCATACGTATCCGTGCTCATGATGGCATTGTTTTGTGTCTTCCTGCCTTCGTCTCGTGCAAGGGTGTTGTAGCGCACATCTCCAACAACGCAAGATTCATAATGTCTTACCCGAGTATCAGGACCCATTGCTAGTGAGTAAAGGGCATCATCAACTGCCTGCACATCCTCCCGCATCTTCTTAACCTATGGTTAGAAAATAGACAAGCTGATCATCTTATGTACTCAATATATTAAAAAAACTGACAGTGCACTTCAAAAGCTTACATGGTTCTTAAACCATTTCGCAAATCCTGCCATAACTAGTTTGTCAATGTTTCTTGGATTTTGCGGCAGTAACTCCTCTTTGTAGATGCTGCACAACATAGTGATCACGTCAAACATCTAAATATATAAGAATGTGCTGCAAGTTTAGTAGATTACAATGTATAAGCTGCAGTACTGCACTTACTTGATATAAGGTAGTATCTCAGGACAGTTATTCAACACATACCAAACCATTTTGTCCAAATCTTTAGGTTTGTCCTCTTGTCGACTCTTCCCTGTAACTCGAACAGAATAATCGAAAACATTGAGCCCGGGATTGTCTTCACCCACCTCTTTGCTAAGCTGATCAGCTGTTTCAATGTATTTTGAGCAGAATGTCAACGCTTCTGTAGCAATGTAGGCCTCTGCAATGGAACCCTCGGGTCTAGCTCTGTTCCTAACATAGCCCTTGAAAGTGCCTAGCCGCCTTTCAATAGGGTACATCCAGCCATACTGTACTGGACCTCTAAGTAGTGCCTCATCAGGTAGATGAACAGCCAAATGCACCATCACATCAAAGAAGGCTGGAGGATATATCTTCTCAAGGTCGCATAGGATAGTTGGTATCTTGTCTCTAAGACTCTCCAAAGCATCTATCCTGATATTCCTACTACAGAGTTCCCTGAAGAATTGTCCCAACTCTGCAACTGCTCTATATAAGTCAGGGCGGCCCAATCCTCTAAGGATAACAGGTAAAACCCTTTGAAGTAGGACGTGGCAGTCATGAGTTTTCAACCCTTGTACCTTGTTTCCATCTGCACTGACTCTCCTTTCAGGGTTGGAAGCAAATCCATGTGGGAATCTCACACGTGACAGGACCTCGCAGAATTCTGTTCTTTTTACCTTGTCCAAGACGTACACAGCTGGTGCCATATCCCGTGGTTTACCTTCATCTTGCACCTGCAAATCCTTTCTGATACCCAGGAGTGTCAAATCAATCCTAGATTTTAAGGTATCTTTCGTCTTGCCTTCAATATTAAGAAGTGTGCCGATAATGCTGTCACATATATTTTCTCGATGTGCATCACATCAAGATTATGCCGCAGATCCAAATCTTTCCAATACTCCAAGTCCCACAAAGTGGACCTGCGGGTAAACAATAATCTCTCTTCTACCCTGCCACGCTTCCTTTTCCCGCTACCATTACCAGGATGGTTTCCTGGTGTAATATGCCTGACCTTCTCTAATTCCACTTGCAACTCATCGGCGGTGAGCCTCTTTGGCGCATCACGGTTTTCATGCTTTGCATTGAACACATGTCTTCGGTATTTTCTAGGATGCGGCTTGTCCTTGGCAAGGAAACGGCGATGTCCAATGTAACAGATCTTGCTAAGTATTGCGTATGACAGCGGATTCCTGTCACAGCGAACACATGCATTGTAACCATGTGTCGTTCGCCCTGACATAGTGCCCAAAGCCGGATAATCATGGATGCGCCAAATTATAACAGCACGCAGAAAGAAATCAGCTGGTGGGCTGCTATATAGGTCTCGAGTGAGAACACCCTTCCATAGCTGTTGAAGTTCCTCCACAAGAGGCTCCAGGACTTTTTGGACCTGGGATGAGCAAGGTTGAATGTAGTTTGATTCTTTGGTGCAAACATTTGGAGGCATGTTGTAAGGGATAACAAGCACTGTCCACATGCTATATGTGGCGCTCTGGTGGCCAAATGGGTTAAATCCATCTGAAGCTAAGCCAAGTCTAATGTTTCTCGGGTCAGCAGCAAACTCTTTGTGTTTATCATTGAAGCTTTTCCACTCACTACCATGAGATGGATGGCTCATTACATTCTGATCTCTGTACTCCTGGTTCCTAGAATGACACAGTACATCCTCTCTTGTTTCAGCATCATGAAACAACCTCTGCAATCTTGGCGTAATTGGAAAATGTCTCAGAACATTATGAGGAATCCTCTTCACAGCATCGCCATCTTTCCATCTTGATGATTTGCATTTCGGGCATTCACTTAAGTTGGCATAATCCTTCCGGAACAGAACACAATTATTCTTACAAACATGGATCATATCATATCCAATTCCAACCGCACGAAGGAAATTCTTCATTTTACTGTAGGTGTGTGGCAGCTCAGACACATCTGGGAAAGATTTGCGGAAAGCAGCCAACATCGCATCGAATGATTTGTTGGTCACCCACTCAGATGTCTTCACCTGAAGAAAGGTGACCATAGCTGAGAATACTGACAGCTTATTTCCTGGGGTGACAGCAACGTTGCATTGTTCCAACATGCGGGCCCACCGTTTTTCTTCTGCACGTGAAAGTTCACGGAATGCCCGAGCATTTCGTAGCATTGTTTCAATGTTGGTCAAACTCACTGGCTCCGCCACCATCACCTCCTCCTCCTCTTCCACCTGAGCATCAGGCAGATCAAGATGGTGATCTGCTGCTTCCACGTAGTCAGTAACATTGACGTTCACAACTTCACCATGATGAACCCACCTAGTATATGTGACCGACATCCCATTCAAGTGTAGATGATTTTGCACAGTTGACTGGGGTCTTGTAACTGAAGTCATACAACTGCTACACGGGCAGAGCACATCTGATTTCGGACCACTGTACTCAGCTCTGATAAAGTTCATGAAGTTTTCAAACCCCTCGACATATGCAGCGGAGAATCTTCGAGCAGAAGTTATCCAAGTCCTGTCCATCTGTTAGACATACAAATTAGTTCTTCTACTAGATATTACAGGAAAAACATATATGCTTTTTTATGAAGTCCAGAAAAAAATTCCTAGGTCGATGTCTAAAGCTATGGCAAGATATTAGGACGAACAGATCTATGTAACGAAATATATGTAAAGCTAATTCAGCAAACAGATTTGAGTGCCAAATTATGGCTGGCAGTTTGAGTAGTCAATGAGGCCGAGCACACATCCATCAAACTATCGAAGGCCATCGCAGCAACAAAGATCGAGTATAAAACGGTGTAGAGCTATTTCACCTAACAGATTGGCTACTAGACCATGGCAATCTACGTCACAATAAATACATGACAGGATATTTTAGCAACTAATCGGCCTTGGCATGCCATCTCAGCTAAGCAGATTGAGTGCAGAACAGGGCAAGGAAGCTTCTTAAGAAGAGCATATTGACAGTAAACTACTTCGGCAAACAGTGAGATTAACAGCGTCTATCAGCTAACATTCAGCGCTACACCGACATGAACGGGGCCTCAGTCTAGAATGCGTGTACCGTGGGAGAAGCTGACCGCCGTGCGTCTCCACATGAATGTCGCCAGCAGTGGTGGCGCTGACCGCCGTGCGCCTCCACAAGAACGTAGCCAGAGGTGGCGGCGCGCCTAGAGGACGGCAGTCTACGAGAGCGTACTGTGGGAACGAGAGGATCGCCGAACCGCGGCGCCAACATATCGGCGCGGCGGGGAGGGCGGCTTTGGCGGAGTGAATGGAGTGGAGGGGACAGGGGGGAGGGGGTTTGGGGAATATTATTGCCTAGTTGGCCGAAGGGCGGTTGAATCGGATTTGGGGGGAATTTTTGGGTGTGGGGGGGGAGGATTTTCGCGTGGTGGGCGGGGGGACTTTGGCGCATGGTCGGTTTCTCCAAGTGCAGTCCCATGTGTCAGTGAAGAGGCAAGCCGTAGCGCGTTCCGTTTGCGTGAGCCAAGTGCAGGACCGAACGTGTGTGGGGTGCAATGCGACCGCGACAGGAGTGCTGTGAGTGTACCGCCTTTTTTCCTTTTAAACTAGGTGTTTCGCCCCCTCAAAAAAAAATTGTTGCTTCGCGTGATCCATCGATACTACTACTAGTAATCCGGTAATCCCGACTAAAACGGCGCGGCCGGGTCTTTTCCCGCGCGATATGCTGGGGGTTGGCTTAGTTGGGTTTTTTAGGACGAGTAATGCTACACCTACGTAATCCCAGTTACGTAATTAACGTAATGTGAAACGTGTGAGCTGTTGATTGTACATTGGGGGGAGGGAGGGGCCCACCACCATGAAAATCAGGGGAGGAGAGAGAGAGGCAATTTACGTTAACCCTTTCGTAGGTTCCCGTAGATGTAGAAAGATGTGAAATGCGTGAATGTGTAGTGGACGTACCATTGGAGTGCCTAAGATAATTTGTGTATGTATAGACCCTATGTGTTTATTTTACTTCGCATGTTAGATTTGTCTCGGTTCAATAAAAAGCAGAGTTGGTGATGATGGTGTGCCTGTCATCCTGCAATATAGGCCGTCCGATCTATATCTAACGGATAGAAAGGAAACTATGACAATTTACCCGCACTCCTCTCCACATTTGCAGATAAGGCTTTCCCTCGTTCATCCTTTTCTCCCACAAGATCTTCATCTTCCGTGCAACGCACGGGCATCTTGCTAGTACTCCTACAATATGTATATTATTGTGAAAGTTCATATACACCGGCCGAGATTAATGCAAACACGGCAGATTTTCATTACATTTCGAACTTTTATAGGACAGAAAAATAAAAGAAACCCGACCCTAAACCTATTCTACGGCGGCGACCGACGTCCTCCATCTAGGATCTCTATGTACGGGGCGGGGTTCAAGACCCGTGAAGTGAAGGTGTGGTCTCCGACGAGGAAGAGTAGAACACGGGATACGGACAGGCCAGTTGGCACACCATGCCCTGCCGCCTCCCATGCCCTACTCATCCTCGGAGGAGTCCCCGACCTCGGTGGTGCCGGGCGTTGGACGGCGGCAAGTAGGACGCGTGGCTGACGGTGCTCCCGTCGTCGGCCGCCGGTGTGGCCACCGCTTGTGCGGTCGCGTCCGCGTCCGGCTACGCCGCTATTGCGTCGCGAGAGGCGACTTGAGCGAGGGCGGTGACCTCGAGCTTCATCCCCGAAGACAAGCTCTCCCACAGAGCGTTCGCACTTGCGGTCATGGTGGATGTGGTGCCAGGTAGGAGGACGATGCACTGTGGTGTGGAGGTTAGCTGTGCGTTGCCGCTTTAAGTAGCGCATTCCAGTGAGGCCAAGCGTCCGGGTGCGTCATTAAGTCACCGGAGTTGGTTCCTCGGGCACCGAGCCTCTTAACGACGACATACGAACGAACGGCATGAATGCGGGCAGCTGGCGCCGGCTGGGAACGCACCGCGCGACGGCGCGAGGGACGAGGGTTTTGGTGTGCTAGGGTAGTCAGCGGCGGTCGTGGCAACGTTGGAGATGCCCTTTGCTCACATGCGATCCCCGCATGTCATTGAAAAAGCAAGACGACCCGGCATGGTCTCAGGTCCAGAGGATGCAGTTGGGCGCGATCACCACTCCGTAGACGTGTCGCGGCGCCCCGTGCATCCTCGACGAGCCGGGTGTTGGGGTGTGTTTGGATTGTGGCCAAAGTGCACCTTACCAAAATTTTGGTCATCACCCAAAGATTGGTCTTTGTTTGGATGGTTGCCATTTTTTGGCATGCCAATGAACTCTAGCCAACTCTAGTACATTTTTCTTGCCAATGTCGGCCAAATCATGGGCAACCAATACCTCAACCAAAATTTTGGTCATGACCCAAAGATTGGTCTTTGTTTGGATGGTTGCCATTTCTTTGGCATGCCAATGAACTCTAGCCAACTCTAGTTCATTTTTCTTGCCAATGTCGGCCAAATCATGGGCAACCAATACCTCAACCAAAATTTTGGCTACCCAATGCTTTGATGGGGCAACCTTGGGCACAAACCAAACATACCGTTGGTCGTGCCACAGCACTAACGCCACCCTCGGCACACTGAAACCGACCGTGTCTAGCGACGATATGAGCGTGTCACTCACCGCGGTCGCCGTGTCCAGAGGCGGTGCTGGAGCTGCGCCCCGTTGTTGGCCCCAACGACCCACATGAACGGTTGTCGGTGGCGAGGAGTTCGTGGGCCAGCTCCTCCATTGGACTAGTCTGCGCTACGTCGTCCCGACGGGTGTGCCCCACATGTCAGTTTCCCTATTTTCCCGACCATAAGTGCTCTGCGTTGCGCATTAGGCCTTTTCACTATGTAGGCCAAGCGAGACAACTTATTGTTTATTTGAGCCATTCAAGTATAATCATGTGGCGTTTGCTTATTTCTCATTCCTATCCAACCCTCTTCTCCATCAATCATGTCGCCCTCCAGTCGAGTCCATCCTGCCGCATGCCTCAGTTGAACATTCCGTCGAGTATCATTCGCATGTACCCACCCTAGTCCTCTTTCAATAGATCTCCGAACCCCGAGATGAAAAGAGGGAACGAGTGGGGGCACGTGATACCTAAGGCGGATTCAAAACTTTGAACCGGTGATCATAGCATCCGCAAATCAAATATAAAGGGTATTTAATGTTTGTTTCGTTTTTGAACGTACAATATACTCCCCCTATCCTTTCTAGTTTAGATATAAGTTTTATGTGTAGTCAAAGTATCTCTACTTTGATAAAAAAGGTATCAACATTCAACAACGCCCAATCAATATTGTTAGATTCGTACGTACTCCTAGATTTGTACTCGAGATGGTTTCCAATTTGACTATTGACAAGATTAATAGTACATGAGATGTATAATGTGAAAATTATATCATTGGAAACTCCTTTCACATACGAATTTGACCGTATGCTTTGTGTAAGTTGCATGTCATATATTATTACTCTAACATTTGGTCAAAGTTAGCCTCGAAAACCGCATTAGACACTGTATGCTTTGTGTAAGTTGCATGTCATATATTATTACTCTAATATTAGTGTAAGTTGCATGTCATATATTATTACTCTAACATTTGGTCAAAGTAGTATAGTGGAAGTGGATCCTCTGACCTAGGTATCCCTGCCTTACCCTCCCTTTCGGTCACTTACTGGTGGACCCCATGCTTGCTAAGCCCCGCATGTCAGTTACTCAATGGGTTCGGCCACGTCAGGGGATCCTCATCCGTAGTATACTCCCTCTGTTTTTATTTACTCCGCATAAAATAGAGGGAGTGGTGGTATAATAAATGACGCGGGCGGGGGAGGGGGAGGGACGTCGGTTTGCTCTCAACTGCAGTCCCACAAGCGAGCGAAAACGCAAGACGAAGCGCGTTCCATTCGGTGAGCGACGTGGAGGGTCCAGCGTGCCGGGCTGCAACGCGAACGCGACGAGTGATGTACAGTCAAAACCGATTGACCGGTCGTCACCGGAACCACTATTCACACCAGAACCTTCGCTGCTCGGCCTACGCCAGCCACTGCCCTAAAACAACACCAAATCTCCAGCCCATTACCCCACCTTTCAATCCCCTAGCCAGCATCAAGCGTCCCCTAGTTCGCCGAAAAGCCATGGTGCGCCGCAAGATCACTTACTACAAGATGCTGGCGCCGGAGCGCCGCGCAAAAATCGCGGCGGCGGTCGGCGCCACAAACCTCTGTTCCCAAGCTCGCTTTGCGGCGGGCCAATCCCCGAGTTCTCTGGAGCCAAGCTACGAGGAGGAGGAAGCCGATCCAATGTTCATGGCGGAGGTCGCGGCGCAGAAGGCCCCCGATGGGTATGAGACGATGGACATCGACTTCATGTCGGCGTCCGAGTCCCCCATGGTGCAGGTGGACCAGCGGTTCAACATGGCGATACTAAAGGAGGACCGGGAGGCAGAGGCTCAACTCGACGCGGATCGCGCGCATTCCGCTGCTATCGAGGCTCTCCTGCAGGCGGAACCGGATGTCGTGCATGTGAACCGGGCGGCGGAGGCTCAACTTGAGGCGGAGCGCGCGGATGCCGCTGCCATCGAGGCCCTCCTGCAGGCGAAACCGGACGTCCTGGACTTGAACCGGGCGGCAGAGGCTCGACTCGACGCAGAGCGCGCGGATGCCGCTCTCATCGATGCCCTCCTACAGGTGGAACCGGATGTCCTGGACTTGAACCGGGCGGCAGAGGCTCGACTCGACGCGGAGCGCGCGGATGCCGCTGCCATCGAGGCCCTCCCGCAGGCGAAACCGGACGTCCTCGACTTGAACCGGGCTGTGCTCTCGTCCGTGTAGAGCGCCCACACGCTCCGCTTGAACGAGTAGCTGGAGGCCGAGGACAACCACGGTGCGGAGACACACGCCGGCAGCGACGGCTGGTTCGCGCCGGCAGCCAAAGACGACGAGGTCGTCTCTTTCCGCGAGCAGTGATAGTTTTTCTTTATGTTGTTGTTTTTATGGATCTTTTGCTGTGTAAAAACATATATTTGTTATGCAAGTCGCCTGACTTGGGTCAGTCTACCATTTCAGGCGGTTGGATGAATACCCTACGTCTCCTAACCCTTCTTTCCTTCTTCCTCACCTCTTCTTCTTCCCCAACAGACCACCGCACGGGCCGTACAGATACTCCCCAACATGCGGTTGGATAAACATACTCTATGAACGAAAATTATGTGTCAGCGATAGGATGGCTGAGTTTGGTTTGTTCACATGCGATAGCACATGTCAGTGAGGGTGCGTTCCCTTGGTTGGGTTTGCGGCCTGCAGGAGCGACTGTGTGAGGGTGCGGTGCGACCGCGGCGTGCAGGAGCGACCGTGTGAGGGTGCGGTGCGACCGCGACAGCCGTGCGCAAGTGTGCCTCCTTCTCATTTTGAAAACTTTAGGCAAGCTTGGCAAAAATGTGTGGCGAAGTTTGGCAATGCAAGGCCTAGACCCAAACAGGATAAGTACGTACGTACTAGGAGTACTAGTGTTAAAAAAGAAAGGCGGGGTTTTCCTTCGTGGGATTTAATCGATACAAATCCTCGTTTCACGTGTCAATTAATGCGTATTTTTTTCTCCAAAGACCAAAGAGCTAACCATCTCACTCCTCATCGCTTGATTAATGCAGCGCCATGCAAACCAACCTTCTCACTTCCGCATGCATGCAGGGGATATTAATGTCCTTGGTTGCTAACCCCATCAATTTTGCCTCGATTAGTGTTAGTGGCCCTTTGCAAATTGTAATTTTGATATACTGGCCTTGTGTACAAAAAAATGGAGGTAGTAACTATATTTGACTTCCTTCCCTATTGCGGTGACGTCGACGATATCTTTTTTTTGGTGGTTTGGCGAAGTGCGTTCGAGGGAGAACACCATTGAGGGAGACCATGGTAAGTCGTTCGCAAGTGCCTCCTGCAAGCCGAGACAACCGCCTTATTTGCATCCAGGAAGTCCTTTACTAGTACTACTAGGAGTACTAATGCGGTGAGATGGTTTCTCGAAGAAGACGATGGAGAAGCGGAGTCAGTGAAGAGTGAAATGATGGTTGCTTCGTCCGTGCTTTTGTGATTTGACACCTCACTGCTTTGTGATTTGTGATAGAAGGGACAGGGGAGTAGACTCTGTGCTCTATACTGTACTACATGCGTCCAAGCATGGGAGAAAGAGGAGAGACGTTGCATTTTTCTATTCCTTCAATCAATCAATCAGGGAGCTTCGGTTTCATCTTTTTGGCTTTGGCTACACCGTCCACAATGGTTCCCACGATGCCAAAAGCTATTTTCACATTTGGCTACACATTGTGGATGCCCTTAACCGTACCACTTGGTTTTGCTCCTGTGTGCTATCTATACAAATCTCAATTATATTGATCTAAAAAATTATAGAATCAAGATTAGTAAAAAGGAGGTGATTTTGCCACGCGGATGGCGGGGGAGGTTTCTTATTTGAGCAATGCTACACCCACGTAATGGTTTACGTAAAGTTACGAACTGATGTGATGTGGGACATTTGATTGGATTAAAGGAGAGGATTAGGCCCACCCCACCTGAAAATCAGAGGGGCATATATAGATTAGATGGAAAGTATACGTAGCAGCTACGTAGCCCTTTGTAAGTCTAGGATTAGGCTTCTTATTTTCGGAGGACGTTGTCCTGGCGGTTTGCTAACATGCGGTCCCACGTGTCAGTGCTTTATCAAGCCGATCCGCGTCCCACATGAGGCAGAACAATGGCAGAAGCAACACGTGGTTAAGTTGAAGAAGATGAGGGAGAAGTGGATTCAGCAACGAGTGAAATGATGTGATGGTTGCTTCGTCCCTCCAACTTAACTGCGGGAAAGGTGCAGCTTTGTGATTTGACGCATCATTGCTCATTACTACGCCGGCGCCATGACTGGGGTGCTTCACCCCGGCTGCTCTGCACTGTATTCTGGTATGGCATGTGGACCCGGTAGCTTGATGTCCCACATGTCGGTGAAAGGGACTAGAAGATTTATGAAAGCGAGCGCTCCACTCTTACGACGGAGGAGTAGACGACACGACGGCCCAGTGAACTGTCACTTGTAGTACTGTATAGTACTATAGTTTTGTTGCTTCGCATGATCCATCGATACAAACCCAATTAAACAGGAAAGGGCGGGATTTTTCCCGCGCGGTAGATGATACTGGCCATACATTTCAAAGGCAATTTTAATGTATGCAAACTGAATAATTATAAGTAACAATATGATATCTAGTAAAACTAAAAACACATATGATTTATTGTGTTAGAGTGTAGTAGTTGTTGTATTGCATAGTTGTTAGATGTAACATGCGAGAACGTGTAGAGATGTAGTTTTGGAGGGCCTACAGAGAGAAAAGCGTAATACGGTCACCGAACTTCAGAATAAGCTGATTACGGTCACTATATACTTTTTGCGGTGATTATACGGTCACTTGCTCACAGTTCAGCATCGGATTGCACTCTGTTGACCGGCCAAATAGTCTGCGTGGCGCCATGTTGACTAGTTAAATTGACCACGTTCCTTGTGGGTCCCACCTGTCAGTTCGCATAGGCAAAAGGTCAGATAAACACAAATTTACGCAGGCGCGACAAGGCTCCAACCCGTTGGCGGGAATCACCTGGTTGTGTATGTGTCTGTCAGGGCCTGATGTGTGCGCATGCACGTGTAGGTTGAGCACTTGAGCGTGAGAGTGTGTGTTGGTCGTGTGGTGTACTGGTGTGTGCATGCATGCGTGCGTGTGTGCATGTGAGTGTTGCGTGCGTGCGTGGCTCCGTGTGTACGTGTGAGTGTTGCGTGCGTGCGTGGGTGCATGTGTTTGTGTGAGTGTTGCGTGGATGCAGTTCGTGTGCATGCGTGCGTGTGTGTATAATCACCACACTAGCTCCTGTGTGTTAAAACAGACGGCTCAGCATACCAATACAAGGCCACCTTGTCCGTTGTGCCCGCGGTCATCACTTCGAACCACCGTCCAAATATTTTTTTGTCGTTTGTTTTCATTCTTACTAGCAAGATGCCCGTGCGTTGCACATAACATCAAGATGCATTTGTATGACTTGTTTATCTTGTGAGAGAAAAGGATGAACGAGGGAAGGCCTTATTTGCAAATGTGGAGAGGTGTGTGGATACCTTTTTGCAAAATTGTCATAGTTTCTTTCCTATCCGTCAGATATAAATCGGACGGCCTGTATTGCAGGATGGCAGGCACACCATCATCACCAACTCTGTTTTTTATAAGAGTGTATTTTATGTATTTTATAAGAGTGTAGATGTAGAGTAGAT
This sequence comes from Aegilops tauschii subsp. strangulata, assembly GCF_002575655.3. NCBI lineage: Eukaryota > Viridiplantae > Streptophyta > Magnoliopsida > Poales > Poaceae > Aegilops > Aegilops tauschii. The sequence goes on along the minus strand of NC_053040.3, from coordinate 436,242,138 downwards.
ACAAGTCGACAGGTGGGCACGATGGTAGTGAGATAATGTGATGCAACACTAGAGGTGCCATGTGCAGCGTTTAACTGGTCAACTAGTCATGTCATGAGCAAATACAGAGTTGTACGGTGAGCCCGTGACTGTATAATAACCATTAAACGTAAATGGTGACCGTAATGAGTGGATTTTGAAGTCCAATGTACGTATCATGCTTTCGCTTCAAATACAATGATCGCCATTGCATATATTGCGAGAGAAAGATGAAACATGCGTGAATTTTCTGGAGGCTTACTTTTAGAGGACCTGGAGATAGTTTTGTGTGCATATGTGAAAGGGGCGTACAGGGGGGGTATGCGATGGAGAGAGAGATGCTCTTCATTTCTCTTTATTATGACTAAATTTGTATATAGTATAAAAATATACAAATTCACAGTGCGGAATAAATATCATTGTGGGCACCATGCAATGCAAATTAGCGTTCGTACTCCTCCATATAACTTTGTAATGTTGTATATATGTAGAAACTCTAAAATAATTTTTTGGCCACACTTTATTCAAAAGGAATCTTGTATGTGAAATAAATGTGAAGAGAGGGCTTTTTAGATCAATGGGGTATGTGATGTAACATGTGTGAATGTGTAGTTGATGCATTTGGCAGGGCCTAGAGAGGTATGTGTGTGTATTACGTATTCGAGAGAGGCATGGATAGAGGGGCCGACGGGGGGCGTGGGAGAGATAGCACGAGAAATGAGAGTGGTCTAGAGAGAGAGACGAATATGACGTCACGACAAGAGATTCCATTCCCTTGAGTGTGTATATGCAAGGGGGGAGGAAATAGAGGCACCAGGAGAAATTTTCTGTGTGTGTGGTGTTTGTGTTGGTATGTGTGGGTGTGAGAAGATAATGAGACTTGGGGGCAGAGGGTGTGTCACCGCGTGAGGTCCGGTGGGTCGAGGTGAGGCCCTTCGTTCGGTTCCGTCCTGCGCCACATCGGTCGGCCCGTGACGCATTTAGGAAGACCCATGGATGACTAGTCATACAAGACAAAGATAGCAGAATTGTGAAGGACTCTGTGTCCACAGACAAAGCCGGCTAGGATTTGTAACCCTAGGTTCTCGGACTAAGGTAACCCCTTTATCTCTGATATTACTATTCATCCAACCTAACTTTAAGGGGCATCCTACAGAATGCTCTGCTAGAATCGTACTCATCGATTAGGAAGAGAGGTGTGAGACAATGTGTGAGAGACAGGCGTAAAGATAATGTGCGTACATGAGACACGTAGGCAGGTCCATGTATATAGAAAGGGTCGATGAGGATTGTGCGTGTGTATGTTTGCGAGAGGAAGAGTGCTTGTGATAAAGGTTAGTGAAAACAGTTGTAAATGGTTACGAGAGGGAGGGAGGGTTATATCTAGAGCATGTGTGCGAGAAAGACACCTCGGGAGAGAGTGTGTGAGCATGTGTGAGAAACCACCGATGGAGAGTGAAACTACACGTAAAAGACTACTCTACACATTGATTAAAGATATAAATTGTATCCAAATATTAGGATGAGATCATGATATTTGCAATTCGCGTAAGGAGCGGTCATTGATCCATCGGACATCTAGATTCTATCGAATTTGAGCATGTCTATGTTATTATTCGACACAATTGATCCACATAGTTAGTATTTTGAACTCCAGACAATGCATCGCTTTAGCAATCGAATATAAACGTGAGTATAGTTCATGTTGTGTGTGTAAAGCACATTATACATACGAAAGTTACACAATGGACATTATAAATAGCTACCTATGAACTAGCATACATTTGAATTCAACTTAAGGTGGTTTAAAAAAATCGAATTCAACATGAAGTCCATTCAATTATTTGAATTTGATATCATGGCATTTGTAAACCATACCTAAATTATGGGGGCACCAATCTTTGCTCAGATTTTGTACATAATAGCATATGTAGTCGTGTACAAAATAGATTCAAATTTAGCTCCTCCATTCCAAAATAATCGTAGTTATAGGATTTTCAAGTGTCAAAATTTCAAAAAGAAGCGGATAATTTAATGAGGTTTTCAAACATACAAGGTCAAATATAACGTTGTCTATTTAGGTCAATCCTCATAGTTCAAGAGTACTCTAAACGTGAATGCTTGTGTTTCAAAATTTCGAACGAAGCGCCAAAAGAGCCTCTACTCACCCGAAACCGCGTGAGACCAATGTTTGGTAGTACAAGGAAATTACTTTTCTAATAACTCCGACCCGTGAAACCTACCGGCCCGTCGTCCAAAGGTCTAAACCGGGGTAGGTTTGTAGCTTCATCTAGACGCCACGCAACCGCATCCGAAAAACATTCATACACAATGGCCGCCTAAGCACACATGCGCGCGGCCGAAATCGCTCCCGCCCACTATTTGGGACACCTGGGATTACCATCCTACCCCCGACCCGCAGTAGGTCCGAAATTTAAGAGGGGGCAAAGTTTGTACTTTCCCCAAATTTCAAACAAGCGCGTCCCATCTTCTGTTCAAAAAAGCCAAAAACAAGCACGTCCCAGACCGAAACATGGTTCCCCCCCACCCGTCTGATTCCCCATTCGTACTCCGTGGGTGCCAAAACTACCTCTCCACCAGCCGCGAAACCCCGGCGTCCTCCGTCCGCCACCCCATCCCACCCATCAACCGCCGCCCTCCTCCATCATGCCGGAGCCGATACCCCAACGTCGTCGTCCACCGCAACCTCAACCGCAACGCCCTCCACGGTTAGTAGTTGAAGCCGAGGCCGAGCCGTCCGTACCAGAGCCAGTTCAACCACGCCGTCCTGCGCCTCACCGCTGCCGCTCCAACTTCGCCACCCTCCACCGCACCGGAGATGTTCCTGCTACGCCGTCCTTCGCCGCCTTAGATCTGCTTCCCCTCCGCCAACATACAGCCACGGCAACACAGTCAACAATTTGGCCATGGGTTCGTCCAAGCCTGCACCCTCCAGAACATCGGTTTCCCCAGTAAAAAGAAGAAGATCGGCGCGACATGCGGAGGTGACCACACCGGCAACCGAAAAAGGTACTCCTCTTCCCTTATTCATGCAAATCTTACGTCTCTGCTTGCATGGTATTCATCCCACAGAAGACACTAGTTGACCGCTTCTTCTTGATACTAGATGTTCCTAGTAACTCGCGATGCACAAGGTTTCTCCTCATATACTATTTCACCTTAGCTAGAGGTCCGTCGCCCCCCTGAATTTCAATTCCTGGCCAGTTGATTCCCAATTAATGGAAGCATTCCCAGGCGTAACAGGCGCTAGTATGCCTATTACGCCGGGGAAGCAGCGCCTTGGTGTTTATCTTAGGGGCGTGTGCGGCCTAGAGCTACTGGCGGCCGATCTGGAGGTCGGCCGGGATTAAAGGGATGGCCTGGGGGCGCTGCCAAGCACGGCAGTGGTGTGAGGTCGATGGGAGGGCGGGGCGGCGGAGGCAGGGGTCTGGGCCGGTGGTCGCTGGCGGTTCGAGAAAGATCGTCAACAGTGACTGGCGGGAGGTAGACGAAGGCCATCTGCCCGTTCCTTATAGATCGGACGGTTCATTAAAAAAATCGACTAACCTATTTATTTTCAGTCGACTGTTATCTTAGATATGACCACATGTGGTGGTGTGCTGGAGGAGTACTTGCATTTCCTGTGCTCATATATTACAAAATCATACGGAGTAGAATCTAATTTTGTTTGCCATGCAATGTTGTAGAGCTATCATATGTCTCCATGCAATGTTACAGTGCACTAGTTCTGCACACACTTCACCCTTACTCTCACTATTGTGTTTTTATGCAAGGGTATTTCAGATTCTGCTGCCATGAGAGAAGCCAAAAAGAAAAGAGAGAAGTCGCTCCAGCTTCGTATGCGGGTAGGCAAGACACGTTACAGCGCTATAAAGGGTGCAGTGTCAGCAGATGGAGATGATAAACGTAGCTCTGGAGTTGATGACCTCGCTCGCAATGAACCACCATCCCAGGTGCTTGCTTTAACTTCACGGTGTCATATGTGGTTGCATGTTCCATATGGTGTCTAGCTTGTATTCGAAAGGCCGAAGTCGGTAAGATAAGGAAAGATATTTTTTTACATGAACCACCATCCCGTGAGCACCAGAAGACAAATAGCTAGTCAGGGCACTGGCCGAGCCAGTGACAAGCCCAGGAAAGATAGGCATCACCTGGAAGCCAACTAAAAAGCTGCGATGGTGGCGAAGCAGCCCGCCTCCCACCAGGCTCTCAGGTCCTAGATGATCATGCTCACCACTCCTGCTGGATGTCTAGCTTGTATTGCTTCCAATTTGGTTAAATTGCATCTGCTTAGCTTACACATTATACCTTTGAATATGACATACCTTTTTGTTTTTGGTACATACTAGTACATCTGTGTATTAACCATGTTCTTACATCAAACTAATGTTCTTGTGTATCCCTCATCAATCACTTATGACGAGGCAGGCAGGCAAGGGGACTACTCCTCATTTAACGAAAGCAGCGTCAGCCTCCCGACATGATTCTCAAGAAACAGAAATGCTAGATGAAGATAGTGAACGTAGCTCTGTAGTTGATTACCGCATTTCCCCTACACTAGCATCGCAGGTGCTTGCTCTAACTTGGCAGCGTGATATGTGGTTGCATGTTGCATATGGTGTCTAGATTGTAATTCTTCCAATCTGGTTAAACTGCATGTGCTAGTCTGCTTAGCTTATACATTATACTTGTTAATGTGACATGCCTTCCTGTATTTAGTACATAGTACATCTGTCTATTAAGCATGTCCTTACATAAAACTATTGTTTTTTTGTATCCCGCATCAATCAACATAACGAGACACCTTTATTATATGCAATGCGATATTAGTTGCATCTTTCATATGATTTATAGCATGCGCTGCTTCTAATTTGTTGAAATTCCATTTATGATGGGACGCTATTAACTTGGCAGAGTCATATTGGTTGCTTCTTTCATGTGGTGTCTAGCTTGCATTGCTTCTTATTTGCTGGAATGGTTTCTGCTTAGTTTACACAAACAGTTGTGAACATGCCATGCCGTCCTGTTTTTGGTACATATTCCATCCTGGTATCATGTGTTTGCCTTACATCAAAGTAGTGATTGTCAGTATCATGCATGAATGAGTTATGAAGAGAGAATTTTATTGCTTTTTCTTGTCGGTTTTACTTGACAATTCAAAATCAATAAAGCGGAAGGAAGTTAGCAAGGCAGCGGATAAAGGTGCTCCTTCCGAACGGAGGGCCTCTATAGTTTCTACTCCTCCACACCCCCAAGATGATTTCCAAGACAACACATGCATAGACACTCAACAAAGCTGTGTTTATGATGAGCACGTCTCCCCTAGTGTAGCATCACCGGTGCTCCCTCTAACTTGGCACTGTTATATGTGGTTGCATGTTATTTGTGATGTCTAGCTTGTATTGCTTCTAATTTTGTTGAATTCCATCTGCTTACTTTACACATTACACTTGAATAAGACACGTGTTCCTGTTTCTAGAACATACAATATCTGTCTATCACACCATGTTCTTACATCAAATTACTACTGTTGTGTAACCTGCAACAATCACTTATCATAAGACACGTTTGACTTCGGAGTGTGATATAGGTTACATCTCACATTCTTTTCTAGCTTGTACTACTAATTTGTTGAAATGGCACTTATGACGAGACAGTTTTAACTTGGTAGAGTGATATTTGTTGCATCTTTCATATGGTGTCTAGCTTTCATTGCTTCTAATTTGTTGAAATGCCTTCTCCTTAGTTTACACATCATAAGCTGTGAATATGCAATGCTGTGAATATGCAATGGAACTAATGACGAGAGACCTCTAACATGGTAGTGTGATGTTGTTTGCATCTTGCATATGATTTATTTCTTGTACTGCTTCACATTTGTTTAAACGCCATTTATGATGAGACACTGTTAACTTGGCAGAGCGATATTTGTAGCATCTTTCATATGGTGTCTACCTTCCATTGCATTGCTTCTAATTTGGTGAAATGTCTTCTTCTTAGTTTACACATCATAGTTCTGGTTATCTCTTCCGTCCTGTTTTTCATACATATTACATCCTCCTATCATGTGGTTGTCTAACATCAAAGTTCAGTTCGTCTGCATCACGCATCAATTTGTTCTGAAGAACTAAATTGTTATTCATTTTTCTTGTCGGCTTGACTTAACATGGCACAGAGAAAGAGGAAGAAACACAGAATGGCAGGGAATGAGAAGCGGATGAATCCTGCAGATTCTGCTGGTATTGATGGTGCAATAGAAGGTCAAAGTCCAGCGGAAAATTCTACAAACACGGCATCCCATGCTACACGAGTTGCAAAAAAAGCCAAACAGAAACAAATAGCTGCCACCAAACAAGTAGAGACAGCCCTAGTTCTTGCAACACCTACCACAGTACTACCAGCTGCACGACTTACTCGTGCGTCAACTGAGCTAGCAGCACGTTCCCAAGCTCCCTTGCCACCTGACACTACTTCCCAAGCACTCTTGACACAAGACGAGTTGGCAATATCAGATGAACCTTGTGAGCTTCAACAGCAAGAAGGTAGTTGCTGGAGTCAAGTTACAGTTGCATGCTTTTTATATGTAGTCTCACAGTTTGATGTACACTAACACTTCCTATGTTCGTTGTTGGACTAGCACCTAGGCGCAAGAGGAAACAAACATCAGGGATAATGCTCGATAGGTTAACTAAATCTAGAGGAGGAAGAATGAAGATCCATTTTGAGGCAGGTTTAAAAAGGCCACGTGATGCTACAGAGTCAGCCAAGTTAGTATCAGAGGCAGCGGTTGCCGTTAGGTGTCATGTACGTATCCTCCCAACATGGATTCAGTACAGGAATGACAAAGACGAAACCCAGTTCAACACCTTCCTCGACCATTTATCTGTAAGTATGGTTATTTATGGAAACTAGTAATATCGTCTTGCTCTGTCCCATACTTTCTAGGTTGCTGATAATGAGACTCCCATAATTTTCAATAGATGAGGTTCAAGTTGGATAGCCAAGATGATGCAACCAGACAAGCTTGCACCCATGTTTTCAAGTCTGCTTTGCGACAGTATCGGTATAACTTGAGGAAAACTCACTTTGAAGGCAAGGCTAACAGTGAACTTTCCCAAACATCTCCAGTGGAAAATATATCGGATGAAGACTGGAGGGGCCTTGTTAAACACTGGTCTGATCCGAAGTGTTAGGTACATTATATATATGTGATTAGATCACATGTTGAAGTCCTATTTACGCATGTGCCACACAAATCTATCTTCTTGTAGGTGAAATGTTCAAAGAACAAGGCCAACCATACGAAAGTGAAATTCCAACAGACGACATGATCTCGTAGCTATATTGCACACTGCGAGCTCTTGTAATTAGTTGTTGTTTCACTCTTTTCGCTGTACCATATTATCAGATCTATATTGACTTGTTCGAAATGCAAAGGAAAGCCCGCAAGGACCAAAAAGTACCTGAACCAAATGATGTGGAAATCTTCAAGGACTATCACACCAGCAAGAAGAAGGGCATGACTACACCAGTCAAAGCCGTTGTTGTAAGTCCTTAATCCTCATGCCTTTTAACTACTACTTACTCTGACTTGTGCGTTGAACAGGATGGTTTGCAGCCAATGTCTATTACTCTTTTCAATTTTATACACAATTGTCTTAGCGTATCATTGCACCTTACAAGGTTTAAAAGAGAGGAGTGATGTTTTTTGATCTTGACCCATAATCTAGTTCCGTGCTGGACTTGCCCACACAATGTTACAATTGCATGTTTGTCTGTTCTTAGTTGTTTTGCGATATGAATGATGACATACTATGCTTACCGTATTATAAACTTCGTCTCTTTATCCTTAGCCCTCAATACAATGTGAAGAAATAGACAATACATTAGCGATGGTACATGGTCATATGTTTGGAACCTGGTTTTATTATGTACTTTGCAATAAAATACAACTAATATTTTACATAGGTTCACCAGAATAAGTTCTGTATATAGACCAAAGCTATTTTGTTTGGTTTTGCTGCCTCCTTAATATCTTCTGTTCTGGTACTACTAATGTAAAACCTCAACTTTTCAGCGAGCTATGGGAAAAATGGTGGAACTGCCACCTTCTGAAGGTGGCGAGGCAACTATAACCGCAATGTCAGCTCTTGCTGCAGTGGGTCAGTACCTGTCCACTAACAGTGCCAAAAGCACGTTCCTGCGTAATACTGGGTTGGTTGTTAAGGCAATATCATCCAAACTGCCTCATGATCAAGATATGCAAGCTCAAAGCAATGTTGTATCTGCGCTCTAGACACAAATCCATTCCCTAACAGAGACCCTTTGTGAAACAAGGAGAAACATTGCTCAATGTCGTCTAGATATGCATGGTTTTGAAACCAGACTATCAGACATTTGCTATGTTGTTCAGGAGCCTAGGGGAAATGAAGGCGAGGGTTATGGTGCTCCATCGGACAATACAGCATGAAAACGTAACAGTCAGGTCAAATGAACTGAGCTTCTGAACTTCTGGTGGTGCATTTATCTGCTAGACTGTTAAGTTTTATGCCAACCTTCCTTTTGTTATATAGTTGTAATTTGTTTTGGTGCGATACAAAATTTATTCTTAACGTGCAGCCACCGGCTGAAGAAAACAGCAAGCCATTTTTGTATAGTGTAGGGTGTTCCCTATATTTGCACTGGTGGCGATCTTTGATGCCAAGTGGATGTAATCTGTGCAATCGCCTTAATAGCCTAGCGTTAGTTTCGGCCTTATTTATTTCCTAGTCTTCTTTTTCCCTGGTTTGCTAGTGGCCGCAACTACCATGGGCCATATACGGGCCGTAGGATCCATGGGTCTCCTATGGGCCGTCGATAAATGGGCCTGTAATCGGTGGGCCTCGGGCCGTCGGATAAATGGGTCTACATGGGCCGTAATTGGTATCGGCCCAGCACGGTAATAGGCCGTTAACAGGCCGTAGGACAGCAAAGGCTTAATTCTGTCACAGGCATAATGGGTCATTAATGGGCCAGAATATAGGACGGGCTGGAAACGGCGCAACGGGTTAACAGGCCAGAAACAGGCCGACTCTTGCCATGGGCCGAATTTGGCCCATTAGGGTAACAGGCCAGTAACGGGCCGACTCTTTCCATGGGCCGAATTTGGCCCATTAGGGGAACAAGCCAGTAACGGGCCGACTCGCCATGGGCCGAATTTGGCCCATTAGGGGAACAGGCCAGTAACGGGCCGAAAATAATCGAGGGCCGAAAAGGAGCCCAAGATCGTATGGGCCGTCAATAGGCCAAAAGCTAACACGGGCTGGAAACAGCCCATGTAAATCACGGGCCATTAACGGGTATAAAGAAAATTACTGTTCATTATGGGCTAGAGTCACCGTGGGCCTGTAAAGGGCCAAAAGATACGAAGGCCTCATATGGGCCGAAAGACGTCGTGGGCCATACATGGGCCGAAAGTGAAACGGGCTGGTGTTATATTCGACGGCCCACATGACGTTGTTGGGCCGATTTCGTTTAGGGCCTAAAGGGCCGTGAGTTAACGGGCCGTAAAATGGGCTATTTGCGAAGAGACCGTTAGCAGGCTTTTCATGGGCCAGCCCGTTAACTTTTGACCAAGTCAAACGGGCCGGCTTTGTAAGCTAAATGGGCCAATGGTGGGTCGTGGCAAGTGTCGACATATCATGGGTGCCTATCTGACCCACTGACGAGCTGACACGTGTTTCGTCCGGCCAATAAGAATTTTACACGTGGAAATTTCCCATTGGTCGGGGCTGTTAATGGGTTATCGGATCCAAAACCCGACCCGATAGCTTAACGGCGTTCCGTTACTGTGGATGCCACGTGTCGGTCACCCTTGACGAAAGCACTTCTGTGACACGCGATTTATCGTCATGGAAGTGGACACTTTCGTGATGATAATTTTGGTAATGTCATGGAACACTTCTACGACAGCACAGGTATGACTATCTTGATTCTGTCATAAAATCGTCATGGATGTACATGCATGACAAAAAACGCGACCTACTGTGACAAACACATATCATCACGGAAGTGTATTTTTTTGTAGTGTACCTCTCGACTCGGGCATGAGTCTGAAATACCAATTTCAGCTCTTGGAACATCTTATATGCTCCGTGGCGTTCAAAACGTTTTTTAAGTCCCGGTTCTTAGCCGTAAAGCATGGAGCACTAAACTATCAAGTAGTTATCATACCAGGCTTGCCAAACATTCATAACGTCTGCATCTGCTCCTGCAATAGGTCCGTAACCTAGCGGTGCATCAAGGACATAATTCTTCTGTGCAACAATGAGCATAATCCTCATATCACGGACCTAGTCCGCATCATTGCTACTATCATCTTTCAACATAGTTTTTCTCTAGGAACATATCAAAAATAAACGAGGAGCTACATCGCGAGCTATTGATCTACAACATAGATATGCTAATACTATCAGGACTAAGTTCATGATAAATTAAAGTTCAATTAATCATATTACTTAAGAACTCCCACTTAGATAGACATCCCTATAATCATCTAAGTGATCACGTGATCCATATCAATTAAACCTCCGATCATCACGTGAGATGGAGTAGTTTTCAATGGTGAGCATCACTATGTTGATCATATCTACTACATGATTCAAGCTCGACCTTTCGGTCTCAGTGTTCCGAGGCCATATCTGCATATGCTAGGCTCGTCAAGTTTAACCCGAGTATTCTGCGTGTGCAAAACTGGCTTGCACCCGTTGTATGTGAACGTAGAGCTTATCACACCCGCTCAACATGCAGTGTCTCGGCACGATGAACTATAGCAACGGTGCATACTCAGGGAGAACACTTGTACCTTGAAATTTAGTGAGAGATCTGTTGGGGAACGTAGCAATAATTCAAAAAAAGTTCCTACGTGTCACCAAGATCAATCTAGGAGATGCTAGCAACGAGAGAGAGGGAGTGCATCTTCATACCCTTGAAGATCGCTAAGCGGAAGCGTTGCAAGAACGCGGTTGATGGAGTCGTACTCGCGGCGATTCAAATCGCGGAAGATCCGATCTAGCGCCGAACGGACGGCGCCTCCGCGTTCAACACACGTACAGCTCGGGGACGTCTCCTCCTTCTTGATCCAGCAAGGGGAGAGGAGAAGTTGAGGGAGAACTCCAGCAGCACGACGGCGTGGTGGCAATGGAGCTCGTGGTTCTCCGGCAGAGCTTCGCCAAGCTTCGCGGGAGGAGGAGGAGGTGTTGGGGAGGGGGCGGGTTGCGCCTTGGATGTGGTGCGGCTGCCCTCCCACCCCCTCACTATATATAGGGGAAAGGGGGCCGGCCCCTCTAGATGCATCTAGAGGAGGAGGCGGCGGCCAGGGGAAACCCTAGATGGGTTTGGGCGCCCCCACCCCCTAGGAAACTTGCCCCCCAAGCCGGGAGGGGCGGCTGCCCTAGGGGTGGCGCCCCCACCTCTCCTGGTTACGTGAGAGGGGTTGGGAGGGGCGCACAGCCCCTTAGTGGGCTGGTTTGCCCCTTCCCCTTGGCCCATAAGGCCCCCCCCAACGCTTGCCGGGGCCTCCGAAACCCCTTTCGGACATGCTGGCCATAGCCTGGTACCCCGGAACAATTCCGGACTCCAATACCCTTCGTCCAATATACCGATCTTCACCTCCGGACCATTCCGGAGCTCCTCGTCATGTCCAGGATCTCATCCGGGACTCAGAACAACCTTCGGTAACCACATACTATTTCCCATAACAACTCTAGCGTCACCGAACCTTAAGTGTGTAGACCCTACGGGTTCGGGAACCATGCAGACATGACCGATACACCTCTCCGGCCAATAACCAGTAGCAGGATCTGGATACCCATATTGGCTCCCACATGTTCCACGATGATCTCATCAGATGAACCACGATGTCGGGGATTCAATCAATCCCGTATACAATTCCCTTTGTCCATCGGTATGTTACTTGCCCGAGATTCGATCGTCGGTATCCCAATACCTCGTTAAATCTCGTTACCGGCAAGTCTCTTTACTCGTTCCGTAACGCATGATCCCGTGGCTAACTCCTTAGTCACATTGAGCTCATTATGATGATGCATTACCGAGTGGGCCCAGAGATACCTCTCCGTCATACGGAGTGACAAATCCCAGTCTCGATTCGTGCCAAACGAACAGACACTTTCGGAGATACCTGTAGTGCACTTTTATAGCCACCCAGTTACGTTGTGACGTTTGGTACACCCAAAGCATTCCTACGGTATCTGGGAGTTGCACAATCTCATGGTCTAAGGAAGCGATACTTGACATTAGAAAAGCTCTTAGCAAGCAAACTACACGATCTTGTGCTATGCTTAGGATTGGGTTTTGTCCATCACATCATTCTCCTAATGATGTGATCCCGTTATAAATGACATCCAATGTCCATGGTCAGGAAACCATAACCATCTATTGATCAACGAGCTAGTCAACTAGAGGCTTACTAGGGACATGTTGTGGTCTATGGATTCACACATGTATTACGGTTTCTAGTTAATACAATTATAGCATGAACAATAAACAATTATCATGAACAAGGAAATACAATAATAACCATTTTATTATTGCCTCTAGGGCATATTTCCAACAGTCTCCCACTTGCACTAGAGTCAATAATCTAGTACACATCACTATGTGATTGTAATGAATCCAACACCAATGGGGTTTGTTCATATCTCGCTTGTGAGAGAGGTTATTAGTCAACGGGTCTGAACCTTTCAGATCCGTGTGTGCTTTTACAAGTCTCTATGTCATCTTGTAGATGCAGCTACCACGCGCTACTTGGAGCTATTCCAAATAACTGCTCTACTATACGAATCCGGTTTACTACTCAGAGTCATCCGGATTAGTGTCAAAGTTTGCATCGACGTAACCCTTTACGACGAACTCTTTTACCACCTCCATAATCGAGAAAATTCCTTAGTCCACTAGTTACTAAGGATAGGTTCGACCGCTGTCATGTGATCCATTCCTAGATCACTATTGTACCCCTTGACTAACTCATGGCAAGGCACACTTCAGGTGCGGTACACAGCATAGCATACTGTAGACCCTACGTCTAAAGCATAGGGGACGACCTTCGTCCTTTCTCTCTCTTCTGTCGTGGTCAGGTCTTGAGTCTTACTCAATACTCACACCTTGTAACACAGCCAAGAACTCCTTCTTTGCTGATCTATTTTGAACTCCTTCAAAATCTTGTCACGGTATGTATTCATTTGAAAGTACTATTAAGCGTTTTTTGATCTATCCTTATAGATCTTGATGCTCAATGTTCAAGTAGCTTAATCCAGGTTTTCCATTGAAAAACACTTTTCAATTAACCCTGTATGCTTTGCAGAAATTCTACATCATTTCTGATCAACAATATGTCAACAACATATACTCATCAAAAATTCTATAGTGCTCCCACTCACTTCTTTGGAAATACAAGTTTCTCATAAACTTTGTATAAACCCAAAATCTTTAATCATCTCATCAAAGCGTACATTCCAACTCCGAGATGCTTACTCCAGTCCTTAGAAGGATTGCTGGAGCTTTGCATACTTGTTAGCATCTTTCAGGATTGACAAAACCTTCTGGTTGTATCACATACAACCTTTCCTCAAGAAAATCGTCGAGGAAACAATGTTTTGACATCCTATCTGCAAGATTTCATAAATAATGCAGTAACTGCTAATATAATTCCAACAAACTCTTAGCATCACTACGAGTGAGAAAGTCTCATCGCAGTCAACTCCTTGAACTTGTCGGAAAACATCTTAACGACAAGTCGAGCTTTCTTAATGGTGACACTTACCATCATTGTCCGTCTTCCTTTTAAAATCTATCTGCACCCAACAGCCTTACGAACATCAAGTAGTTCTTCCAAAGTCTATACTTTGTTTTTATATATGGATCCTCTCTCGGATTTTATGGCCTCGAGCCATTCGTCGGATTCCGGGCCCACCATCGCTTCTCCATAGCTCGTAGGTTCATTGTTGTCTAGCAACATGACTTCCAAGACAGGATTATGTACCACTCTGAAGTAGTACGCATCCTTGTCGACCTACGAGGTTTGGTAGTGACTTGGTCTGAAGTTCCATGATCACTATCATAAGCTTCCACTTCAATTGGTGTAGGTGCCACAGGAACAACTTCATGTGCCCTGCTACACACTAGTTGAAGTCATGGTTCAATAACCTCATCAAGTCTCCACCATCCTCCCACTCAATTCTTTCAAGAGAAACTTTTCCTCGAGAAAGGACCCGTTTCTAGAAACAATCACTTTTGCTTCCAGATCTGAAATAGGAGGTATACCCAACTGTTTTGGGTATTCTATGAAGATGCATTTATCCGCTTTGGGTTCGAGCTTATCAGCCTGAAACTTTTTCACATAAGCGTCGCAGCCCCAAACTTTTAAGAATTTACAGCTTAGGTTTCTCTAAACCATAGTTCATATGGTGTCGTCTCAACGGAATTGCGTGGTGCCCTATTTAAAGTGAATGTGGTTGTCTCTAATGCCTAACCCATAAACGATAGTGTAATTTGATAAGAGACATCATGGTATGCACCATATCCAATAGGGTGCAGTTATGATGTTCGGACACACCATCACACTATGGTGTTCCAGGCGGTATTAGTTGTGAAACAATTTCCACAATGTCTTAATTGTGTGCCAAACTCGTAACTCAGATATTCATCTCTATGATCATATCACAGACATTTTATCCTCTTGTCACGACGATCTTCAACTTCACTCTGAAATTACTTGAACCTTTCAATAATTCAGACTTGTGTTTCATCAAGTAAATATACTCAGCATCTACTCAAATCATCTGTGAAGTAAGAACATAACGATATCCACTTCATGCCTCAGCACTCATTGGACTGCACACATCAAAATGTATTACTTCCAACAAGTTGCTTTCTTGTTCCATCTTACTGAAAACGAGGCCTTTCAGTCATCTTGCCCATGTGGTATGATTTGCATGTCACAAGTGATTCATAATCAAGTGAGTCCAAACGATCCATCTGTATGGACTTTCTTCATGCATATATACTAATAGACATGGTTCGCATGTCTCAATTTTTTCAAAAACGAGTGAGTCCAAAGATCCATCAACATGGAGCTTCTTCATGCGTTTTATACCAATATGACTCAAGTGGCAATGCCACAAGTATGTGGTACTATCTTATATCTTTTGGCATGAACATGTGTATCACTACGATCGAGATTCAATAAACCATTCATTTTAAGTGCAAGACCATTGAAGGTATTATTTAAATAGACACAGTAACCATTATTCTCCTTAAATGAATAACCGTATTGCAATAAACATAATCCAATCATGTCTATGCTCAACGCAAACACCAAATAACAATTATTTAGATTTAACACCAATCTCGATGGTAGAGGGAGCATGCGATGCTTGATCACATCTACCTTGGAAACACTTCCAACACATATCGTCATCTCACCTTTAGCTAGTCTCAGTTTATTCCGTAGCCTTTTATTTCGAGTTACCAACACTTAGCAACCGAACCGATATCTAATACCCTGGTGCTACTAGGAGTACTAGTAAAGTACACATTAATATAATGTATATCCAATATACTTCTGTCGACCTTGCCTACCTTCTCATCTACCAAGTATCTAGGGTAGTTCTGCTTCAGTGACCGTTCCCCTCATTACAGAAGCACTTAGTCTCGGGTTTGGGTTCAACCTTGGGTTTCTTCACTAGAACAGCAACTGATTTGCCGTTTCATGAAATATCCCTTCTTTCCCTTGCCCTTCTTGAAACTAGTGGTTTTACTAACCATCAACAGTTGATGCTCCTACTTGATTTCTACTTTCGCGGTGTCAAACATCGCGAGTTGCTCAAGGATCATCATGTCTATCCCTGATATGTTATAGTTCATCACGAAGCTCTAATAGCTTGGTGGCAGTGACTATGGAGAACCATCACTATCTCATCTGGAAGATTAACTCCCACTCGATTCAAGCGATTGTAGTACTCAGACAATCTGAGCACATGCTCAACGATTGAGATTTTCTCCCTTAGTTTGCAGGCTTAAGAAACTTGTCAGAGGTCTCATACCTCTTGACGTGGGCACTAGTCTGAAATCCCAATTTCAGTCTTTGGAACATCTCATATGTTCTGCGATGTTTCAAAACGTCTTTGGTGCCACAATTTTAAACCGTTAGCATTACGCACTGAACTATCACGTAGTCATCAAAACGTGTATGTCAGATGTTTCACAACATCTACAGACGACGCTCGAGGTTCAGCACACCGAGCGGTGCATCAAGGACATAAGCCTTCTGTGCAGCAATGAGGACAATCCTCAGTATACGGACCCAGTCCGCATAATTGCTACTGTCAACTTTCAACTAAATTTTCTCTAGGAACATATCTTAAACAGTAGAACTAAAGCGTAAGCTATGACATAATTTGCAAAGACCTTTTGACTATGTTCATGACAATTAAGTTCATCTGATTATTTAATGAACTCCACTTAGATAGACATCCCTCTAGTCATCTAAGTGATACATGATCCGAATCGACTAGACCGTGTCCGATCATCATGTGAGACGGACTAGTCATCAACGGTGAACATCTCCATGTTGATCGTATCTACTATACGACTCATGTTCGACCTTTTGGTCTCTTGTGTTCCGAGGCCATGTCTGTACATGCTAGGCTCGTCAAGTCAACCTAAGTGTTTCGCATGTGTAAATCTGGCTTACACCCGTTGTATGCGAACGTTAGAATCTATCACACCCGATCATCACGTGGTGCTTCGAAACAACGAACCTTCGCAATGGTGCACAGTTAGGGGGAACACATCTCTTGAAATTTTAGTGAGGGATCATCTTATTTATGCTACCGTTGTTCTAAGCAAATAAGATGTAAACATGACAAACATCACATGCAAATCATAAAGTGACATGATATGGCCAATATCATCTTGCGCCTTTGATCTCCATCTTCGAGGCGCGACATGATCACCCTCGTCACCGGCATGACACCATGATCTCCATCATCGTGTCTTCATGAAGTTGTCTCGCCAACTATTACTTCTACTACTATGGCTAACGGTTAGCAATAAAGTAAAGTAATTACATGGCGTTTTTCATTGACACGCAGGTCATACAATAAATTAAGACAACTCCTATGGCTCCTGCCGGTTGTCATACTCATCGACATGCAAGTCGTGATTCCTATTACAAGAACATGATCAATCTCATACATCACATATATATAATTCATCACATCCTTTTGGCCATATCACATCACATATATACCCTGCAAAAACAAGTTAGACGTCCTTTAATTGTTGTTGCATGTTTTACGTGGCTGCTATGGGTTTCTAGCAAGAACGTTTCTTACCTACGCAAAAGCCACAACGGTGATATGCCAATTGCTATTTACCCTTCATAAGGACCCTCTTCATCGAATCCGATCCGACTAAAGTGGGAAAGACAGACACCCGCTAGCCACCTTACGCATCAAGTGCATGACAGTCGGTGGAACCTGTCTCACGTAAGAGTACGTGTAAGGTCGGTCCGGGCCGCTTCATCCCACAATGCCGCCGAATCAAGATAAGACTAGTAACGGTAAGCAAATTGAACAAATCATCGCCCACAACTACTTTGTGTTCTACTCGTGCATAGAATCTACGCATAGACCTAGCTCATGATGCCACTGTTGGGGAACGTAGCAATAATTCAAAAAAATTCCTACATGTCACCAAGATCAATCTAGGAGATGCTAGCAACGAGAGAGAGGGAGTGCATCTTCATACCCTTGAAGATCGCTAAGCGAAAGCGTTGCAAGAATGCGGTTGATGGAGTCGTACTCGCGGCGATTCAAATCGCGAAAGATCCGATCTAGCGCCGAACGGACGGCGCCTCCGCGTCCAACACACGTACAGCCCGGGGATGTCTCCTCCTTCTTGATCTAGCAAGGGGAAAGGAGAAGTTGAGGGAGAACTCCAGCAGCACGACGGCGTGGTGGCAATGGAGCTCGTGGTTCTCCGGCAGAGCTTCGCCAAGCTTCGCGGGAGGAGGAGGAGGTGTTGGGGAGGGGGAGGGCTGCGCCTTGGATGTGGTGCGGCTGCCCTCCCACCCCCTCACTATATATAGGGGAAAGGGGAGAGGGGGCCGGCCCCTCTAGATGGATCTAGAGGAGGAGGCGGCGGCCAGGGGAAACCCTAGATGGGTTTGGGCGCCCCCACCCCCTAGGAAACTTGCCCCCCAAGACGGGAGGTGCGGATGCCCTAGGGGTGGCGCCCCCACCTCTCCTGGTTACGTGAGAGGAGTTGGGAGGGGCGCACAGCCCCTTAGTGGGCTGGTTTGCCCCTTCCCCTTGGCCCATAAGGCCCCCCCAACGCTTGCCGGGGCCTCCGAAACCCCTTTCGGACATGCTGGCCATAGCCTGGTACCCCCGGAACAATTCCGGACTCCAATACCCTTCATCTAATATACCGATCTTCACCTCCGGACCATTCCGGAGCTCCTTGTCATGTCCGGGATCTCATCCGGGACTCCGAACAACCTTCGGTAACCACATACTATTTCCCATAACAACTCTAGCGTCACCGAACCTTAAGTGTGTAGACCCTACGGGTTCGGGAACCATGCAGACATGACCGAGACACCTCTCCGGCCAATAACCAATAGCGGGATCTGGATACCCATATTGGCTCCCACATGTTCCACGATGATCTCATCAGATGAACCACGATGTCGGGGATTCAATCAATCCCGTATACAATTCCCTTTGTCCATCGGTATGTTACTTGCCCGAGATTCGATCGTCGGTATCCCAATACCTCGTTAAATCTCGTTACCGGCAAGTCTCTTTACTCGTTCCGTAACGCATGATCCCGTGGCTAACTCCTTAGTCACATTCAGCTCATTATGATGATGCATTACCGAGTGGGCCCAGAGATACCTCTCCGTCATACGGAGTGACAAATCCCAGTCTCGATTCGTGCCAACCCAACAGACACTTTCGGAGATACCTGTAGTGCACCTTTATAGCCACCCAGTTACGTTGTGACGTTTGGTACACCCAAAGCATTCCTACGGTATCCGGGAGTTGCACAATCTCATGGTCTAAGGAAACGATACTTGACATTAGAAAAGCTCTTAGCGAGCGAACTACACGATCTTGTGCTATGCTTAGGATTGGGTCTTGTCCATCACATCATTCTCCTAATGATGTGATCCCGTTATCAATGACATCCAATGTCCATGGTCAGGAAACCATAACCATCTATTGATCAACGAGCTAGTCAACTAGAGGCTTACTAGGGACATGTTGTGGTCTATCTATTCACACATGTATTACGGTTTCCAGTTAATACAATTATAGCATGAACAATAGACAATTATCATGAACAAGGAAATACAATAATAACCATTTTATTATTGCCTCTAGGGCATATTTCCAACAAGATCATCTTATAATGCTACCGTCGAACTAAGCAAAATAAGATGCATAAAGGATAAACATCACATGCAATCAATATAAGTGATATCATATGGCCATTATCATCTTGTGCCTTTGATCACCATCTCCAAAGCACCGTCATGATCACCATCGTCTCCGGCGCGACACCTTGATATCCATCGTAGCATCGTTGTCATGTCGCCAACTATTGTTTCGACGACTATCGCTGCCGCTTAGTGATAAAGTAAAAACAATTACAGGGCAATTGCATTGCATACAATAGAGCAACAACCATATGGCTCCTGCCAGTTGCCGATAACTCCGTTACAAAACATTATCATCTTATACAATAAAATTTAGCATCATGTCTTGACCATATCACATCACAACATGCCCTGCAAAAACAAGTTAGACGTCCTCTACTTTGTTGTTGCAAGTTTTACGTGGCTGCTACGGGCTGAGCAAGAACCGTTCTTACCTACACATCAAAACCACAATGATTTTTCGTCAAGTGTGCCGTTTTAACCTTCAACAAGGACCGGGCGTAGTCACAGTCGATTCAACTAAAGTTGGAGAAACTGACACCCGCCAGCCACCTGTGTGTGAAGCACGTCGGTAGAACCAGTCTCATGTAAGCGTACGCGTAATGTCGGTCCGGGCCGCTTCATCCAACAATACCGCCGAATCAAAGTATGACATGCTGGTAAGAAGTATGACTATTATCGCCCACAACTCATTGTGTTCTACTCGTGCATATAATATCTACGCATAAACCTGGCTCGGATACCACTGTTGGGGAACGCAGTAATTTCAAAAAATTCCTACGATCACGCAAGATCTATGTGATGCATAGCAACGAGCGAGAGAGTGTTGTTCACGTACCCTCGTAGACCGTAAGAGGAAGCGTTATATCAACGCGGTTGATGTAGTCGTACGTCTTCACGATCCGACCGATCCTAGCACCGAACGTACGGCACCTCCGTGTTCAGCACACCTTCAGCTCGATGACGTCCCTTGTAATCTTGATCCAGTTGAGGCCGAGGGAGAGTTCCGTCAGCACGACGGCGTGGCGACGGTGATGATGAAGTTACCGGCGCAGGGCTTCGCCTTAGCACTACGACGATATGACCGAGGTGTGTAACTGTGGAGGGGGGCACCGCACACGGCTAAGACAAATCTTGAGTGCCTTTGGGGTGTCCCTTGGCCACGTATATAAAGGAGGGCAGGGAAGAGGTGGCCGGCCCAAGGGGGGCGCGCCAGGTGTGGGGAATCCTACTAGGACTCCCCAGTCCAAGTAGGATTCCCCTCCTCTTTCCTATTCGGAGTAGGAGAGAAGGAAAGAGAGGGAGAGGGAGAAGGAAAGGGGGGCCGCGCCCCCACCCCTTGCCCAATTCGGTTTGGGCAGGGGGAAGCGCATGCCACCTCTTGGCCCTTCTCCCCTCTCTCCACTAAAGCCCAATAAGGCCCATTACTTCTCCCGGCGAATTCCCGTAACTCTCCGGTACTCCGAAAAATACCAGAATCACTCGGAACCATTCCGATGTCCGAATATAGCCTTCCAATATATCGATCTTTACGTCTCGACCATTTCAAGACTCCTCGTCATGTCTGTGATCTCATCCGGGACTCCGAACATCCTTCGGTACATCAAATCACATAACTCATAATACAAATCGTCATCGAACGTTGAGCGTGCGGACCCTACGGGTTCGAGAACTATGTAGACATGACCGAGACACATCTCCGGTCAATAACCAATAGCAGAACCTGGATGCTCATATTGGCTCCTACATATTCTACGAAGATCTTTATCGGTCAAACCGCATAACAACATACGTTGTTCCCTTTGTCATCGGTATGTTACTTGCCCGAGATTCGATCGCCGGTATCCTCATACCTAGTTCAATCTCGTTACCGGCAAGTCTCTTTACTCGTTCTGTAATGCATCATTCTGCAACTAACTCATTAGTCACAATGCTTGCAAGGCTTATAGTGATGTGCATTACCGAGAGGGCCCAGAGATACCTCTACGATACACGGAGTGACAAATCCTAGTCTCGATATATGCCAACTCAACAAACACCTTCGGAGACACCTGTAGAGCATCTTTATAATCACCCAGTTATGTTGTGACGTTTGGTAGCACACAAAGTGTTCCTCCGGTATTCGGGAGTTGCATAATCTCATAGTCAGAGGAACATGTATAAGTCATGAAGAAAGCAGTAGCAATGAAACTGAAATGATCATAATGCTAAGCTAGCGAATGGGTCTTGTCCATCACATCATTCTCTAATGATGTGATCCCGTTCATCAAATGACAACACATGTCTATGCCTAGGAAACTTAACCATCTTTGATTAACGAGCTAGTCAAGTAGAGGCATACTAGGGACACTCTATTTGTCTATGTATTCACACATGTACTAAGTTTCCGGTTAATACAATTCTAGCATGAATAATAAACATTTATCATGAAATAAGGAAATAAATAATAACTTTATTATTGCCTCTAGGGCATATTTCCTACATGTAGACAGTAACATTACCGTCAGTGTCAGTCTTCTTCCTGAAGATCCATTTATTCTCTATGGCTTGCCGATCATCGGGCAAGTCAACCAAAGTCCATACTTTGTTCTCATACATGGATCCCATCTCAGATTTCATGGCTTCAAGCCATTTCGCAGAATCTGGGCTCATCATCGCTTCCTCATAGTTCGTAGGTTCGTCATGGTCAAGTAACATGACCTCCAGAACAGGATTACCGTACCATTCTGGTGCGGATCTTACTCTGGTTGACCTACGTGGTTCTGTAGTAACTTGATCTGAAGTTTCATGATCACTATCATTAGCTTCCTCACTAATTGGTGTAGGAATCACTGGAACTGATTTCTGTGATGAACTACTTTCCAATTTGGGAGTAGGTACAATTACCTCATCAAGTTCTACTTTCTTCCCACTCACTTCTTTTGAGAGAAACTCCTTCTCTAGAAAGGATCCATTCTTAGCAACGAATATCTTGCCTTCGGATCTGTGATAGAAGGTGTACCCAATAGTCTCCTTTGAGTTTCCTATAAAGACACATTTCTCCGATTTGGGTTCGAGCTTATCAGGTTGAAGCTTTTTCACATAAGCATCACAGCCCCAAAATTTAAGAAATGATAACTTGGGTTTCTTGCAAAACCACAGTTCATAAGGTGTCGTCTCAACGGATTTAGATGGTGCCCTATTTAACGTGAATGCAGCCGTCTCTAAAGCATAACCCCAAAACGATAGCGGTAAATCAGTAAAAGACATCATAGATCGCATCATATCTAATAAAGTGCGGTTATGACGTTCGGACACACCATTACGCTATGGTGTTCCAGGTGGCTTGAGTTGCGAAACTATTCCACATTGTTTCAAATGAAGACCAAACTCGTAACTCAAATATTCTCCTCCACGATCAGATCGTAGAAGCTTTATTTTCTTGTTACGATGATTTTCCACTTCACTCTGAAATTCTTTGAACTTTTCAGACTTATGTTTCATCAAGTATATATACCCATATCTGCTCAAATCATCTGTGAAGGTCAGAAAATAATGATACCCACCGCGAGCCTCAACACTCATCGGACCGTATACATCAGTATGTATTATTTCCAACAAGTCTGTTGCTCGCTCCATTGTTCCGGAGAACGGAGTCTTAGTCATCTTGCCCATCAGGTATGGTTCACAATCATCAAGTGATCATAATCAAGTGATTTCAAAAGCCCATCAGCATGGAGTTTCTTCATGCACTTTAAACCAATATGACCCAAACAGCAGTGCCACAAATAATTTGCACTATAATTATTAAACTTATATCTTTTGGCTTCAATACTATGAATATGTGTGTCACTACTATCGAGATTCAACAAAAATAGACCACTCATCAAGGGTGCATGACCATAAAAGATATTACTCATATAAATAGAACAACCATTATTCTCTGATTTAAACGAATAACCGTCTCGCATCAAACAAGATCCAGATATAATGTTCATGCTTAACGCTGACACCAAATAATAATTATTCAGGTCTAAAACTAATTCCGAAGGTAGATGTAGAGGTAGCGTGCCGACGGCGATCACATCGACTTTGGAACCATTTTCCACGCGCATCGTCACCTCGTCCTTAGCCAATCTTCGCTTAATCATAGCCCCTATTTCGAGTTGCAAATATGAGCAACAGAACCAGTATCAAATACCCAGGCGCTACTATGAGCATTAGTAAGGTACACATCAATAACATGTATATCAAATATACCTTTCACTTTGCCATCCTTCTTATCTGCCAAATACTTGGGGCAGTTCCACTTCCAGTGACCAGTCCCTTTGTAGTAGAAGCACTCAGTCTCAGGCTTAGGTCCAGACTTGGGTTTCTTCACTTGAGCAGCAACTTGCTTGCCGTTCTTCTTGAAGTCCCCCTTCTTCCCTTTACCCTTTTTCTTGAAACTAGTGGTCTTGTTAACCATCAACACTTGATGTTCCTTCTTGATTTCTCCCTCCGCAGCTTTTAGCATTGCGAAGAGCTCGGGAATTGTCTTGTTCATCCCTTGCATATTATAGTTCATCACGAAGCTTTTGTAGCTTGGTGGTAGTGATTGAAGAACTCTGTCAATGACACTATCATCAGTAAGATTAACTCCCAGTTGAGTCAAGTGGTTGTGGTACCCAGACAGTCTGAGTATATGTTCACTGACAGAACTATTCTCCTCCATCTTGCAGCTGTAGAACTTATTGGAGACTTCATATCTCTCAGTCCAGGCATTTGCTTGAAATATTAACTTCAACTCCTGGAACATCTCATATGCTCCATGACGTTCAAAACGTCGTTGAAGTCCCGGTTCTAAGCTGTAAAGCATGGCACACTGAACTATCGAGTAGTCATCAGCTTTGCTCTGCAAGATGTTCATAACGTCCGGAGTTGCTCCTGCAGCGGGTCTTGCACCTAGCGGTGCTTCCAGGACGTAATTCTTCTGTGCAGCAATGAGGATAATCCTCAAGTTAGAGACCCAGTCCATGTAGTTGCTACCATCATCTTTCAACTTAGCTTTCTATGGGAACGCATTAAAATTCAAAGGAACAGTAGCACGGGCCATTGATCCAGAATAACACAGACATGATAAATACTATTAGGTACTAAGTTCATGATAAATTAAAGTTCAATTAATCATATTACTTAAGAACTCCCACTTAGATAGACATATCTCTAGTCAACTAAATGATCACATGATCCATATCAACTAAACCATGTCCGATCATCACGTGAGATGGAGTAGCTTTCAACGGTGAACATCACTATGTTGATCATATCTACTATATGATTCACACTCGACCTTTCGGTCTCAGTGTTCCAAGGCCATATCTGCATATGCTAGGCTCGTCAAGTTTAACCCGAGTATTCTGCATGTGCAAAACTGGCTTGCACCCGTTGTATGTGAACGTAGCGCTTATCACACCCGATCATCACGTGGTGTCTCGGCACGACGAACAGTATCAACGGTGCATACTCAAGGAGAACACTTGTACCTTGAAATTTAGTGAGAGATCATCTTATAATGCTACCGTCATACTAAGCAAAATAAGATGCATAAAAGATAAACATCACATGCAATCAATATAACTGATATGATATGGCCATCATCAGCTTGTGCCTTTGATCTCCATCTCCAAAGCACCGTCATGATCACCATCGTCACCGGCTTGACACCTTGATCTCCATCGTAGCATCGGTGTCGTCTCGCCAACTATTGCTTCTACGACTATCGCTATCGCTTAGTGATAAAGTAAAGCAATTACATGGCGATTGCATTCATACAATAAAGCGACAACCATATGGCTCCTGCCAGTTGCCGATAACTTTTACAAAACATGATCATCTCATACAGCAATTTATATATCATCACGTCTTGACCATATCACATCACAGCAAGCCCTGCAAAAACAAGTTAGACGTCCTCTACTTTGTTGTTGCAAGTTTTACGTGGCTGCTACGGGCTTCTAGCAAGAACCGTTCTTACCTACGCATCAAAAACCACAACGATATTTCTTCAAGTGTGTTGTTTTAACCTTCAACAAGGACTGGGCGTAGTCAAACTCGATTCAACTAAAGTTGGAGAAATAGACACCCACTAGCCACATGTGTGCGAAGCACGTCGGTAGAACTAGTCTCATCAACGCGGTCATGTAATGTCGGTCTGGGCAGCTTCATCCAACAATACCGCCGAATCAAAGTATGACATGCTGGTAAGCAGTATGACTATTATCGCCCACAACTCTTTGTCTTCTACTCGTGCATATAACATCTACGCATAAACATGGCTCTGATACCATTGTTGGGGAACGTAGTAATTTCAAAAAAATTCCTACGATCACGCAAGATCTATCTAGGAGAAGCATAACAACGAGCGGGGAGAGTGTGTCCACGTACCCTCGTAGACCGAAAGCGGAAGCGTTATATCAACGCGGTTGATGTAGTCGTATGTCTTCACGATCTGACCGATCCTAGCACCGAACATACGGCACCTCCGTGTTCAGCACACATTCAGATCAATGACGTCCCTCGTACTCTTGATCCAGCTGATTTTCGTCAGCACGGCGGCATGGCGACGGTGATGATGAAGTTACTGGTGCAGGGCTTCGCCTAAGCATTACGACGATATGACCGAGGTGTGTAACTATGGAGGGGGCACCGGACATGGCTAAAAGATCAACTTGTGTGTCTATGGGGTGCCCCCTCCCCCGTATATAAAGGAGGGGAGGAGGAGGCCGGCCGGCCCTAGGGGCGCGCCCAAGCAGGAGAGTCCTACTAGGACTCCAAGTCCTAGTAGGATTCCACCAAAAGGGAGAGAGGGGGAAGGAAGGAGAGGGAGAGAGGGAGAAGGAAAGGGGGGCGTCGCCCCCCTTCCCTTGTCCAATTCGGACTGAAGGGGAGGGGGGCGCGGCCTGCCCTGTCTGCCCTTCTCTCTCTCCAATAAGGCCCATGGTGGCCCATTAGTTCCCCCGGGGGGTTCCGGTAACCCCTCCGGCACTCCAGTTTTACCTGAAATCATCCGGAACACTTCCGGTGTCCAAATAACGTGGTCCAATATATCAATCTTTATATCTCGACCATTTCGAGACTCCTCGTCATGTCCGTGATCTCATCCGGGACTCTGAACAACCTCCGGTCATCAAAACACATAACTCATAATACAAATCGTCATCGGACGTTAAGCGTGCGGACCCTACGGGTTTGAGAACTATGTAGACATGACCGAGACACATATCCGGTCAATAACCAATAGCGGAACCTGGGTGCTCATATTGGCTCCTACATATTCTACGAAGATCTTTATCGGTCAAACCGCATAACAACATATGTTGTTCCCTTTGTCATCGGTATGTTACTTGCCCGAGATTCGATCGTCGGTATCCTCATACCTAGTTCAATCTCGTTACCAGCAAGTCTCTTTACTCGTTCCGTAATACATCATCCCGCAACTAACTCATTAGTCACATTGCTTGCAAGGCTTATAGTGATGTGCATTACCGAGAGGGCCCGGAGATACCTCTCCGACAATCGGAGTGACAAATCCTAATCTCGATCTATGCCAACTCAACAAGTACCATAGCTAACGGATGGGTCTTGTCCATCACATCATTCTCTGATAATGTGATCCCGTTCATCAAATGACAACTCATGTCTATGGCTAGGAAACTTAACCATCTTTGATTAACGAGCTAGTCAAGTAGAGGCATACTAGGGACACTCTGTTTGTCTATGTATTCACACATGTACTAAGTTTCCGGTTAATACAATTCTAGCATGAATAATAAACATATATCATGATATAAGGAAATATAAATAACAACTTTATTATTGCCTCTAGGGCATATTTCCTTCACAATTATATTGTAGGGGCCTCCCTTATAGTCTTCTCTCAAAAAAAGCTGCAACGACTAAAGATCGTGATTGGACGAAACTGTGGGGAATTTAGGTGCCATCGAAAATTCACATCTTCTTATGGAGATTATCCCATCACACCGTTCCAAATTTTGACGTACTTGACAAAAGGAAAATGGCATATGACCCTCATTGTGTTCTCTGTGGGCAACCAGATTCTTGCGGCATATGCTCTGATGGAGTGTTGAATGGCTAGGTGTGCTTGGGCTCTTGCTAATCCCGAGCTAGTAGAACTTATGATCATGACTACATAGGCTCATGCAAAACAATGTCTCTTCTCTATGCACGGCTCTTTATCGCATGTTGAATTTATGGAGATGGTTGTCACTTTGTGGTCCATTTGGTTTGCACGGTGGAAAGAGGTATATGGATTTCATTTGCCACAGACAACACACATGTTCATGAAGCACTTTATCGGAGCTCGGTACACTTGAAAGTAGCAGGTTACTGGCAACACATTACGTGGCATCCGCCATGCAGAATCAAGATTGGGTTCCTCCACTCCTGGGAGTGGCCAAACTGAGCATAGACGGTGCAGTGGCGAGACGACAGGGGATCCTCGGCAATCGTTTGTAGGGATGCAAATTGTAGAGAATCGATAGGATGCAGTTCACACATATTCACGAGCATTCAGTGCCAATATATAGATGTACAAGGGAACCTCCATGTCCAAGACAACGCACAAGAGATTAGATGGACGAAGATTAGAGTACACAATATACACGTGCATGGCCATGCACGTAGGGCACTCAACACCAATGGTCATTATCTGGGGTCTCGTCAGTTACTTTTTCCGGAATAATCGACCCTACTATCTTAGAGGCTCTTGCGTGCCGCGAAGCCCTGGCTTTGGCGAAGGATCTCCTCCTCATCAATATTATCATCTCATTTGATTGTCAAGTGATGGTGCAAGATATAGAACGCAACACAAGGCCAACATGCGTCGATCGTTAAGGAGTTACAAGCAAGTGCATCTGAGTTTAAATCGTGCAAGTTCATCTTTGAAGGCCGAAGCACTAATATTGATGTTGATACTTTAGCTAAATTTTCATTAACTGTTGTCATAGGTACACATCTCTAGCTTCCTCAGCCACATGATATTGTAATTATTCCTTGGGACATTGCTCACCAATAAAGCCTTTTTGTTCCCTCTAAAGAAAAACTGCCGCAGCGAGCGGCATATAGGACCTCCCCTGGAAAAAAACCAAGACCCAACCATCACATCCCCTTCTTGCATCGGTTGGGCCGGCACACTAGTAAGCATGCACGCGCGCTGGCCCAGGAACTTTCTGCTGTTTTCCGCGTACCGTTTGCGCCAGCGGATGAGAGCTCCTTTTTAGCGTCGGGCGCGCTGGCGAACAAGCCAGCGCATACCCTCCCTTCCAGCGCTGCGTCACTTTAGGCCGACCCATTTGCGGGACTCGACGCGCCCTATTTTTTATCCTTTTTTCCTATTTTTGTTTTAGTCTTCTTTAAAATAATTTGAGATTACAAAAAGGTTCTAAAATTCCAAAAAAGTGAATATTGAAAAAAATGTTCAATAAATCATAAAATCTTCACGCATTCAAAAAAAAATTATTGATTTAAAAAATATATTCATATATTAAACATGTTCAGGAGTTTCAAAAAAATGTTCATGAATTTCAAAAAAAATGTTCATGAATTCAGAAAATGATCAAGAATTTATAAAAAATGCTCGTTTATTCATAAAATGTTTACAATTTGATAAAAAATATTGTGAAGAAATGATTGGGGTTCAGAAATGTTTCTGAATTCAAAAATGTCCATGATTTTCTTTAAATGTTCGCAAAAGTAAAAAATTGTTGCAAAATTTCAAAAAAGTTATTATTTTTAAAATGTTTGACAATTCAGAAAAATGGTCATGTGTTTCAAAAAATGCTCAAAATTTTAGAAAATGTTCACGAACTTCTAAAGAAAAGTGCACAAAATTGAAAATTGTTTGCAATTTCAAAACGAATATTCACGAATTTGAAACATATCCATGATTTCCAAAGTATCTCAGGATTTAGAAAATGTTCACAAAATTGAAATCTATTCACAAAATAAAAAGGGAAAATGAAAGAAAAAAATAAAAAGAAAAGGAAAATAAAAAATAAACGAAAAAGAATTAAAAAAAATCTGGTTCCCAAAGGTTCTAGAACCTTCCCAAAACCGAAAACGTGCGATGTGGGCCGGCCTAAACATGCGCAGCGTCGAAGCCGGCTGCGCTCGCGATCGCTAACTAGCGACCCGCGCGCCAATCCCCGCCCGCGGACCGGCCGGGACGAGTGCCAGCCAGCCAGCATCTCTCTCTGCCGGATTGCCTAAATAATATTTTTTGCCGGAGCTCGACCACGCGTACGTCTCGTCTGATCCGATGAATCTTATCCGCGGGCGCGCGCGGCCGGCCGACCTCACCTCACATCGGTCGTGACTCGTGACGATGCGCGCATGAACGCGGTCGTCGCTACGTCCGCGTCGCCGCTTTAACTCCCCGTGTTGTCATTTGGCGGCAGCAGCTCTGACGTCGACGGGGTCGGTCACGGCCGGCCGGCAGCTGGCTGGCTCGTTAGGTCAGGCCGTTGGGACTCGGGACGATCGACGAGGGGGCGCGCATCGTCTGGCTGAATGATTGCGGCGATGGTGATTTTTTTGCGGCGATGGTGATGGTGCGTTGCATCTGGCGATAGTGTCCACGGGCCGAAAACGTCCGGCGCCCCACCACGGGCCACAGTGTCCACGGGCCGAAAACCGCGGAGCCGGGCTGGCCTCGCCGCACTGCTGCACTGCAGGAGGACGACGGGTGCGTTGCCTGAGTCGTTGATTAGTCTTGGGGTGAGCTCTGCGGGTCCTCCTTGATTTGATTTGATTTGATTGGAAGTGTGTCAAGATATTCAGATGTTTGTCCGGTGACTGATCCAGGCGGCTCCGAACAGGGTGCTAGCTCTAGTGCTCGCCGAGCCTGGCCCGTGAAATCAACGCACGCAGCGACCAGGCTACAAGATGGCCAGCTGAGGTAGCACGCCCATTTGCCGTTTGCCCTCCGGTTGCAGCCGATCTGAAAGTAATGTGCCAAATGGAACATGTTGGTAAAAGCCAAGGTTGCAATCGCCCATCCTCCTCGTCATCTCACGCATGCAAATATCTAGTAGTAACACTCCACTAGATCCTTGGCAAAATCCATACTCTCCCTCTCTCTCCTCGGCTCTAAATTAAGTTTGGATATACAGTAATACTGGATATTGGATCTTTGTGTTTTTGTAGCCGTCAGGCATTGGCAAGTTTCAACAAAGCTTCATGGGGACTTGGAGGATCATTTCTTGTCGGGTGGTTGGTGCGACATATGCCAAGGGATGGCTTATCATTGTGGGAGCCAATAAAACGTCGCCGGTGCCTGGAAACGGGATGAGGCGAAGACATGCACGCCGGCTGATCTTACCCAGGTTCGGGGCTCTCCGAGGAGATAACACCCCTAGTCCTGCTCTGCGGGGTCTCCGCATGATCACTAGATCGATAAAAGGTAGCTACAATCGCTCCTGGAGCTGTTGAGATCAAGGGAGAAGAAGAACAAGGCTAGCTCTTGCTTCTCTCTGTCTATGGTGTGTGTGCTATGCTTAGAAGGGAACTCTATGCTCAGAGTCCAGCTATGCTTAGGTGCCAACCCTTTGCATGGGTGCTCCGGGGGGTTTATATAGGCCTACCCCCGGGGGTACAATGGTAATCTGGCTGGGCTCTGGTCCCAGCCGTCAGTGTCTACGCTCGCCGGCTTCTCCGCCGGCCGCTGGGTCCCGCCGGCTGGTGGGTCCCGCCGGCTGGTGGGTCCCGCCGGCTGCCGGCTACTTGGTCGACAGGCCGGCCCCACCGCCTAGGGTCTTGTCGGCGGCTGCTTACTGTAGCCTCGCCTGTGATGTCGAGGGCTTTGTCGAGGTAAGCGTGGCTACAGTGGGCCGCCTCGGGGGCTATCACTGTAGCCTTACCTCGTCTTGTCTCCTTAATGGGGCTCCTGCTTCGAGGAAGGGAGTAGCCGGCTACACTCTTGGCCGACTGGGAAAGGCCGGGCCGCCTTCACGCCTCTCTCTGGCTGAAGGGGCCCGCCGCCCGCGGACCGTACGGGAGTCGGTCGTGGGTGACGTCGAGGCTAGTATGGCTACAGTATCGGGCCGCACGGGAGTTGGCCGTCCCGTACGGCCTCCTGTAGCCATGCCCGCCTCGGGCTTTGGGGGTAGTGGGCCGCACTATGGCCACACCCCGTCGCGTCGCCGTTATGTGGGAGTGGCTTGAAGTGGTTGTGGTCTTGGCCGGCTCCTAGGAGTCCGTGTCCTTGTTGGCCGGCTTCTTGGAGTCGGCCACCCCGTAGTCGTCCTGGGGAGGAGTTGGTGAGGCTGGGTCGCCTTCCAGGAGCCGGCTTCAGAGGTAGCCGACCAGGGAAGGCGGCCCAAATGCTCGGAGTGCTTGGAGGCCCGAAGGCCTGATAATTTTTTCAGAAGAACCAGGGGCAGTCGGTTAGGCTACCCGTGGCCATTTACTCCGACATTTCTCTTTACTGAGTGGATCGGGACTTGGGCCTAGTTTTTTTTTCAGCTTTTCATTCTCCAGAATCAACTGACAAATTGCTCATAGAATCTAGTGTCTAGTTCTTTTCTGAGATTGCACTATGAGATTTTGAAATGAATTGTGTGCTGAAATATATGTAATGTTCCTGAACTGAAACTGTGTGCTAAATTGCTAACAGTTAATTGTTTCGATAATTTCTCGTTGAATATTAGCACGAAAACTATTTACGAACATTATAGAGTGCTAAATATTACAATGAAGATGGTTTTGAAGTTTCCTTCGCTACAATATAGGGTCAACTACAAATAGAATGACTAATCTCATGGTACAAGACTAAAGACCGGTAGCAATAGCCTCACGTGTAGCGATCTTGGTAGCATCATCTTCTGGTGTTAGAGCATTGGCACATGTAAATGGCAATGGAGGTTGCACATGCGCATTCTTGTTAAACTTGTCAAAATACTCATCACACAACTTGCTATCACGAATGATTGAACACCTCAATTGAATGAAAATCTAAAAGCACACAATCCCTTCATGGTTTTGATAATTCATGTCAACATACATATCCCTAGACTAATATTGTTCTTGAGTATATTTCAGGAAAAGTCCGTTTAGTTACAAACTTGGAAAGTGGAATAGATCCCTCAAGATGCTAAGGACATGTGTTGGTCAATGCCTCAAGACTTCCTTTTATATTTAAGTGACCAAAGATCACATTGAATCCATATAGGCATGTTAATACTGTCAAAAGAGGTTGATGTTGTGAAGATGAGTTTCTTGCTCAAGTGCTTAAAAATCAAACTCCAAAAGCCTCATATCGTTTCACATGATTCCACTATATCACAAACCAAACATGCAGCTCGGACTCATCGAACCAAACTCATAACAGCCACCGAGTCACATAGCTATAATTGTTGTCCTAAACCCTAGACTTTCGGTCTCACTGAGTTGACCCTTTGGTCTCACCGAAGAGCTCTTGCCAACCTTCAGTTGCCTTGTGAAATTCGTTCAAAATTTTCGACCAGTTTCAGTTGGTGACGCTGAAGTGTGGAAAGTGCTTAGGTTGGCACAACTCGGAGTCAGCGAAATATCTATAGTTCGAATCTTTTATATAGTTCGGTCTGACCAAGTGTTTCAAACAGTCTCACCGAAATGCATTAAAAGGTGAGCAACTGTCTGATTTTTGGTGTTGCCTGTATGTACCCCCACCCACTCCACCATTCTCTCGAAGAAAACACATTACACGTCCATATTTCTGTTGGGAACGCAGTATTTCAAACAAATTACTTACGATCACGCAAGATCAATCTAGGAGATGCATAGCAACGAGTGGGGAGAGTGTGTCCACGTACCCTCGTAGACCGAAAGCGGAAGCGTTTAGTAACGCGGCTGATGTAGTCGAACGTCTTCACGATCCAACCGATCCAAGTACCGAACATACGGCACCTCCGCGATCAGCACACGTTCAGCTCGATGACGTCCCTTGAACTCTTGATCCAGTTGAGGCCGAGGGAGAGTTCCATCAGTACGACGGCGTGGCGACGGTGATGATGAAGTTACCGGCGCAGGGCTTCGCCTAAGCACTACGATGATATGACCGAGGTGTGTAACTATGGAGGGGGGCACCGCACACGGTTAAGAGAAACTTGTGTGTTCTAGGGTGCCCCCCTGCCCCCGTATATAAAGGAGGGGAGGGGAGGCCGGCCGGCCCTCCTAGGGCGCGCCAGGAGAGGGGAATCCTACTAGGACTCCAAGTCCTAGTAGGTTTCCACCTAAGGAAGAGGGGGAAGAAGGAAAGAAGAGGGGGAAGGGAAGGAAAGGGGGGCGCCGCCCCCTTCCCCTAGTCCAATTCGGACCCAAGGGGGGGGGGGCGGCCAGCCGCTCCTGGCCCTTCTCTCTTCCCACAAAGGTCCATCGAGGCCCATCAGTTCCCTCGGGGATTCCGATAACCCTCCGGCATTCTGATAATTATCCGGTACCTCTCGGAACTCATCCGGTGTCCGAATAACATCGTCCAATATATCAATCTTTATGTCTCGACCACTTCGAGAATTCTCATCATGTCCGTGATCTCATACTGGACTCCGAACAAACTTCGCTCATCAAATCACATAAATCATAATACAAATCATCATCGAACGTTAAGCGTGCGGACCCTACGGGTTCAAGAACTATGTAGACAAGACCAAGACACATCTCTGGTCAATAACCAATAGCGGAACCTGGACGCTCATATTGGTTCCTACATATTCTATGAAGATATTTACCGGTTAATCCGCATAACAACATACGTTGTTCCCTTTGTCATCGGTATGTTACTTGCCCGAGATTCGATCGTCGGTATCATCATACCTAGTTCAATCCCGTCACCGGCAAGTCTCTTTACTCATTCCGTAATGCATCATCCCGTAACTAACTCATTAGTCACATTGCTTGCAAGGCTCATAGTGATGTGCATTACCGAGACGGCCCAGAGATACCTCTCCGATACACGGAGTGACAAATCCTAATCTCAATCTATGCCAACTCAACAAACACCATTGGAGACACCTGTAGAGCATCTTTATAATCACCCAGTTACGTTGTGGCGTTTGATAGCACACAAGGTGTTCCTCCGGTATTCGAGAGTTGCACAATCTCATAGTCTGAGGAACATGTATAAGCCATGAAGAAAGCAATAGCAGAAAAACTAAATGATCATTATGCTAAGCTAACGGACGGGTCTTGTCCATCACATCATTCTCTAATGATGTGATCCCGTTAATCAAATGACAACACATGTCTATGGCTAGGAAACTTAACCATCTTTGATTAACAAGCTAGTCAAGTAGAGGCATACTAGGGACACTCTATTTTTCTATGTATCCACACATGTACTAAGTTTCCGGTTAATACAATTCTAGCATGAATAATAAACATTTATCATGATATAAGCAAATATAAATAACAACTTTATTATTGCCTCTAGGGCATATTTCCTTTAGTCTCCCACTTGCACTAGAGTCAGTAATCTAGTTCACATCGCCATGTGATTTAACACCAATAGTTCACATCACCATGTGATTAGTTCACATCACCATGTGACTAATACCAAAAAGGGTTTTACTAGAGTCAATAATCTAGTTCACATGGCTATGTGATTAACACCGAAAGAATACTAAGGTTTGATCATTTTTTGCTTGTGAGAGAAGCTTAGTCAATGGGTCTGTCACATTCAGAGTCGTAGGAATTTTGCAAATTTTCTATGTCTACAATGCTCTGCATGGAGCTACTCTAGCTAATTGCTCCCACTTTCAATATGTATCCAGATTGAGACTCAGAGTCATCTGGATCGGTGTAAAAGCTTGCATCAGCGTAACTCTTTACGACGAACTCTTTATCACCTCCATAACCGAGAAATGTCTCCTTAGTCTTCTAAGGATAATTTTGACCGCTGTCAAGTGATCCACTCCTGGATCAATATCATACCCCCTTGCCAAACTCATGGCAAGGTACACAATAGGTTTGGTACACATCATAGCATATTTTATAGAACCTATGGCTGAGGCATAGGGAATGACTTTTATTCTCTTTCTATTTTCTGTCGTGGTCTTGTTTTGAGTCTTACTCAACTTTACAACTTGCAATACAGGCAAGAACTCCTTCTTTGGTTGTTCCATTTTGAACTACTTCAAAAATCTTGTCAAGGTATATACTCATTGAAAAATCTTATCAAGCATCTTGATCTATCTCTATAGATCTTGATGCCCAATATGTAAGCAGCTTCACCGAGGTCTTTCTTTGAAAAACTCGTTTCAAACACTCCTTTATGCTTTCCAGAAAATTCTACATCATTTTCCGATCAACAATATGTCATTCACATGTACTTATCAGAAAGGCTACAGAGCTCCCACTCAGTTTCTTGTAAATACATGCTTCACTGCAAGTCTGTGTAAAACTATATGCTTTGATCAACTTATCAAAGCTTACATTCCAACTCCGAGATGCTTGCACCAGTCCATAGATGGATCACTCGAGCTTGCACATTTTGTTAGCACCTTTAGGGTTGACAAAACCTTCTGGTTGTATCATATACAACTCTTCTTTAATAAATACATTAAGGAATGCAGTTTTGATATCCATTTGTCAGATTTTATAAGATGTGGCAATTGCTAACATGATTCGGACAGACTTTAAGCATCGATACGAGTGAGAAAATCTCATCGTAGTCAACATCTTGAATTTGTCAAAAAAAACCTTTTTGAAAAGTCGATCTTTGTAGATAGTAACACTACTATCAGCGTCCGTCTTCCTCTTGAAGATCCGTTTATTCTCAATGGCTTGCTGATCATCGGGCAAGTCCACCAAAGTCCACACTTTGTTCTCATACATGGATTTTATCTTAGATTTCATGGCCTCAAGCCATCTGTCGGAATCTGGGCTCATCATCGCTTCCTCATAGTTCGTAGGTTCATCATGGTCTAGCAACATGACTTCCAAAACAGGATTACCATTCCACTCTGGTGCGGATCGTACTCTGGTTCACCTACGAGGTTCGGTAGTAACTTGATTTGAAGTTTCATGATCATCATCATTACCTTCCTCACTAATTGGTGTAGGCATCACTGGAACTCATTCTAGTGATGAGCTACTTTCCAATTCGAGAGAAGGTACAATTACCTCATCAAGTTCTACTTTCCTCCCACTCACTTCTTTCGAGAGAAACTCCTTCTCTAGAAAGGATCCACTCTTAGCAACAAAGATCTTGCCTTCGGATCTGTGATAGAAGGTGTACCTAACAGTTTCTTTTGGGTATCCTATGAAGACACATTTCTCTGATTTGGGTTCGATTTTATCAGGTTGAAGCTTTTTCACATAAGCATCATAGCCCCAAACTTTAAGAAACGACAACTTGGGTTTCTTGACAAACCACAATTCATATGGTGTCGTCTCAATGGATTTAGATGGTGCCCTATTTCACGTGAATGCAGCCGTCTCTAAAGCATAACCCCAAAATGATAGCGGTAAATCAGTAAGAGACGCCATAGATCGCACTATATCTAATAAAGTACGGTTACGACGTTCGGACACACCATTACGCTGTGGTGTTCTAGGTGGCGTGAGTTGCGAAACTATTCCATATTGTTTCAAATGAAGGCCAAACTCGTAACTCAAATATTCGCCTCCGCGATCAGATTGTAGAAACTTTATTTTGTTGTTACGATGATTCTCAACTTCACTCTGAAATTCTTTGAACTTTTCAAATGTTTCAGACTTGTGTTCCATTAAGTAGATATACCCATATCTGCTCAAATCATCTGTGAAGGTCAGAAAATAATGATACACGCCGCGAGCCTCAACACTCATCGGACTGCATACATCGGTATGTATTATTTCCAATAAGTCAGTGGCTCGCTCCATTGTTCCGGAGAACGGCGTCTTAGTCATCTTGCCCATGAGGCATGGTTCGCAAGCATCAAGTGATTCCAAAAGTCCACCAGCATGGAGTTTCTTCATGCGCTTTACACCAATATGACCTAAACGGCAGTGCCACAAATAAGTTGCACTATCATTATTAACCTTGCATCTTTTGGCTTCAATATTATGAATATGTGTATCACTACAATCGAGATTCAATAAACCATTCACCTTGGGTGTATGACCACAGAAGGTTTTATTCATGTAAACATAATTACAATTATTCTTTGACTTAAATGAATAACCGTATTGCAATAAACATGATCCAATCATATTATGCTCAACGCAAACACCAAATAACATTTATTTTAGGTTCAACACTAATCCCGAAGGTAAAGGGAGTGTGCGATTGTGATCTTATCAACCTTGGAATCACTTCCAGCACACATCGTCACCTTGCCCTCAACTAGTCTCTGTTCATTTTATAACTCCTATTTCAAGTTACTAATCATAACAACTGAACCAGTATCAAATAACCAGGGGTTACTATGAATACTAGTAAAGTACACATCAATAACATGTATATCATATATACTTTTGTTCACTTTGCCATTCTTCTTATCCGCCAAGTATTTGGGGCAGTTCCGCTTCCAGTGACCATTTCCTTTGCAGTAGAAGCACTCAATTTCAGGCTTGGGTCTAGCTTTGGGCTTCT
This sequence comes from Aegilops tauschii subsp. strangulata, assembly GCF_002575655.3. Lineage (NCBI taxonomy): Eukaryota > Viridiplantae > Streptophyta > Magnoliopsida > Poales > Poaceae > Aegilops > Aegilops tauschii. The sequence continues at coordinate 436,204,006 of NC_053040.3, read as the reverse complement.
TCATGGGAGTGGAAACTTGATTGTCATTCTTCTTGAAGTTCCCTTTCTTTCCCTTGCCCTTTTACTTGAAACTAGTGGTCTTGTCAACCATCAACACTTGATGCTTTTCTTGATTTCTACCTTCGCCGATTTCAGTATCGCGAAGAGCTTGGGGAATCATTTTCATCATCCCTTGCATATTATAGTTCATCACAAAGTTCCAGTAACTTGGTGAGAGTGACTAGAGAACTCTGCCGATCACTAACTTATCTGGAAGATTAACTCCCACTTGATTCAAGCGATTGTAGTACTCAGACATTTTGAGCACATGCTCACTGGTTGAGCTATTCTCCTCCATCTTGTAGGCAAAAATACTTGTCAGAGATCTCATACCTCTCGACTCGGGCATGAGTCTAAAATACAATTTCAACTCTTGGAACATCTCATATGCTCCATGGCGTTTCAAAACATTTTTGAAGTCCCGGTTCTAAGCCGTAAAGCATGGTGCACTAAACTATCAAGTAGTCATCATACTGATAACCCACAAGTATAGGGGGTCAATTGTAACCTCTTTCAATAAGTAAGAGTGTCGAACCCAACGAGGAGCTAAAGGTAGAACAAATATTCCCTCAAGTTCTATCGACCACCGATACAACTCTACGTACGCTTAACGTTCGCTTTACCTAGAACAAGTATGAAACTAGAAGTAATTTGTAGGTGTTGTTGGATAGGTTTGCAAGATAATAAAGAGCGCGTAAATAAAAAGTAGGGGCTGTTTAGATAAAGACACAACTAAGTTACTTTTAGTAGAGAGCTTTTTGTCACGAGAAAGTTATTTGTCCCTAGGCAATCGATAACTAGACCGGTAATCATTATTGTAATTTTATTTGAGGGAGAGGCATAAGCTAACATACTTTCTCTTCTTGGATCATATGCACTTATGATTGGAACTCTAGCAAGAATCCGCAACTACTAAAGATCATTAAGGTAAAACCCAACCATAGCATTAAAGCATCAATTCCCCTTTATCCCATACACCATGACCCACTTATCCGTGTTTGTGTTTCTGTCACTCACGCAACGCAGACAATAAGCAAACCATGAACATATTGCAACACCCTACAGCGGGGATCCCTCACGCTTGCGCGACATGGAGAGCACCATAGGACAGCACCAATATTAAAACATGCAACTCAAACCAATCACGATCATCAATTAACCCATAGGACAAAACGGATCTACTCAAACATCACAGGATAGCCATACATCATTGGGAAATAATATATAGCGTTAAGCACCATGTTTAAGTAGAGATTACAGCGGGTAAAAGAGGGGTTACACCGCTGCATAGAGGGGGAAGAGTTGGTGATGATGGCGGTGAAGTTGTTGGTGTAGATTGCGGTGATGATGATGGCCCCGGCGGTGTTCCGGCGCCACCGGAAGCGAGGGGGAGAGAGCCCCCTCCTTCTACTTCTTCCTTGACCTTCTCCCTAGATGGGAGAAGGGTTTCCCCTCTGGTCCTTGGTCTCCATGGATTGGGAGGGGCGAGAGCCCCTCCGAGATTGGATCTGTCTCTCTGTCTCTCTCTGTTTCTACGCTCCTGATTCTGCCCTTTCACCGTTTCTTAAATTCCCGGAGATCCGTAACACCGACTGGGCTGAATTTTGGACACGATCTCTATCCGGATATTAGCATTTTTGCGGCAAAAGAAGGGAACCAACCGCCTTACGGGGTGGGCACGAGGGCCCAGGGTGCGCCTGACCCCCTGGGGCGCGCCCCCCTGCCTCATGGCCCCCTCGGGCATCGTATCGCGTTGATTCTTCTTCCCAAAAATCACATATATTCCAAAAAAATCTCCATCAGTTTTTATTCCGTTTGAACTCCGTTTGATATGGATTTTCTGCGAAACAAAAAACATGCAACAAACCGGAACTGGTACTGGGCACTGCATCAATATGTTAGTCCCAAAAATAGTATAAAAAGTTGCCAAAAGTATAAGAAAGTTGCATAATATTGGCATGGAAAAATCAAAAATTCTAGATACGACGGAGACGTATCAGCATCCTCAAGCTTAATTTCCTGCTCGTCCTCGAGTAGGTAAATGATAAAAAAAGATAATTTTTGATGTGGAATGCTACCTAGCATAATCTTGATCACATAATCTAATCATGGCATGAATATTAAGACACGAGTGATTCAAAGCAATAGTCTATCATTTGACATTAAGACAATAATACTTCAAGCATACTAATAAAGAAATCATGTCTTTTCAAAACAACATGGCCAAAGAAAGTTATCCCTACAAAATCATATAGTCTGGCTATGCTCCATCTTCACCACACAAAATATTCACATCATGCACAACCCCGATGACCAGCCAAGCAATTGTTTCATACTTTTGATGTTCTCAAACCTTTTCAACTTTCACGCAATACATGAGCGTGAGCCATGGACATAGCACTATAGTTGGAATAGAATATGATGATGGAGGTTGTGTGGAGAAGACAAAAAAGGGAGAAAGTCTCACATCGACGCAGCTAATCAACGGGCTATGGAGATGCCCATCAATTGATGTCAATGTGAGGAGTAGGGATTGCCATGCAACGGATGCACTAAGAGCTATAAGTGTATGAAAGCTCAAACTGCAAACTAAGTGGGTGTGCATCCAACTTGCTTGCTCATGAAGACCTCGGGCATTTGAGGAAGCCCATCAACGGAATATACAAGCCAAGTTCTATAATGAAAATTCCCACTAGTATATGAAAGTGATAACTCAAGAGACTCTCTATATGAAGAACATGGTGCTACTCTGAAGCACAAGTGTGGTAAAAGGATAGTAACATTGCCCCCTTTTTTTCTTTTCGCTTTTTTTTGGCGGGCTTCTTTGGCCCCCTTTTTTTATTTAGGCTTATTTGGCCTCTTTTTTTTTTTCTTGGGGCAATGCTCTAATAATGATGATCATCACACTTTTATTTACTTACAACTCAATATTACAACTCGATACTAGAACAAAGATATGACTCTATATGAATGCCTCCGGCGGTGTACCGGGATGTGCAATGATCTAGCGTAGCAATGACATCAAAAAACGGACAAGCCATGAAAACATCATGCTAGCAATCTTGTGATCATGCAAAGAAATATGACAATAAATGCTCAAGTCATGTATATGATGATGATGGAAGTTGCATGGCAATATATCTCGGAATGGCTATGGAAATGCCATGATAGGTAGGTATGGTGGCTATTTTGAGGAAGATATAAGGAGGCTTATGTGTGACAGAGCGTATCATATCACAGGGTTTGGATGCACCGGCGAAGTTTGCACCAACTCTCGAGGTGAGAAAGGGCAATGCACGGTACCGAAGAGGCTAGCAATGATGGAAGGGTGAGAGTGCGTATAATCCATGGACTCAACATTAGTCATAAAGAACTCACATACTTATTGCAAAAATCTATTAGCCATTGAAACAAAGTACTATGCGCATGCTCCTAGGGGGATAGATTGGTAGGAAAATACCATCGCTCGTCCCCGACCGCCACTCATAAGGAAGACAATCAATAAATACCTCATGCTCCAACTTCGTTACATAACGGTTCACCATACGTGCATGCTACGGGAATCACAAACCTCAACATAAGTATTTCTAAAATCCACAACTACCCTCTAGCATGACTCTAATATCACCATCTTTATATCGCAAAACTATTGCAAGGAACCAAACATATCATATTCAGTGATCTACAAGTTTTATGTAGGATTTTATGACTAACCATGTGAATGACCAGTTCCTGTCAACTCTCTAAATAGATATAAGTGAAGCAAGAGAGTTTAATTCTTTCTACAAAAGATATGCCCATGCTCTAACAAATATAAGTGAAGCAAAAGAGCTTTCTACAAATGGCGGTTATCTATGTGAAGAGAAACATGCAATCCAAACTTCAAATGATATAAGCGAAGCACATGAAGTATTCTATAAAGCCACACTCAAAAGATTTAAGTGAAGTGCAAAGAGCATTCTATAAATCAACCATGGACTATCTCATACCAGCATGGTGCATAAAAGAAAAGTGAAAACTAAATGCAAAAGACGCTCCAAGATTTGCACATATCGCATGAACGAAACGGATCCGAAAACATACCGATACTTGTTGAAGAAAGATGGGATGCCTTCCGGGGCATCCCCAAGCTTAGACGCTTGAGTCTCCTTGAATATTTACTTGGGGTGCCTTGGGAATCCCCAAGCTTGAGCTCTTGCATCTCCTCCTTATCCTCATATCGAGACATCCTCGATCTTCGAACACTTCATCCACACAAAACTCAACAGAAAACTCGGTAAGATCCGTTAGTATAATAAAGCAAATCACTACTCTAAGTACTGTTGAAAACCAATTCATATTTTGTTTTTTCATTTTAGCTACTGTAATATAACTTTTACCTGGCTTAATCCACTGATAGGAATTGATAGTTTCATCAAAACAAGCAGACTATGCATCAAAAACAGAATCTGTCTAAAACAGAACAGTCTGTAACAATCTGAACATTCACCATACCTCTGGTACTCCAAAATTTCTGCCAAAATTAGGAAAAATAAACAATTTGTATAGAAAGATAGTGAAAAAAGTTTCAGAACCATTTGACGTTCCAGTAAAAAATGTAAAATCACGCACTACAGCCAAAGTTTCTGTCCTGCACCGCACAAACCAACAAGCAATGTAAACATCCTAAAGGCAAATCTTGGCACATTATTTTTATAATACAATGGAATTGTACAAGGGGATAATTATTTTTGTTTAAAAGTTTCTGTAATCAAGATTTACAAAGTTTCCGTGAGCATGAACAAAGTTCAAGGCTAGCTCCCACTTTAACAATGCTCGTCTTTCTCACTTTCGCTTTTCTTTTTGAAAAAGTTTTAGGTTCCCCGTTTTATTATTTTTTGTTTTTAAACTTTATAAAAGCACTCAACAGAAATGAATGACTCTCTAAAACTTCCGGGTTGTCTCCCTGGAAGCGCTTTCTTTAAAGCCACTAAGCTAGGCATATAGTGCTCAAGTAATGGATCCACCCGGATCCCAAGGTATATCAAAGCCAATTTTAATTAACAATGATTTGTAATTTAGTATTGAGCACAAAGTAACATATATCATGTAATGATGAAGTCTAACTCTCTTCCTATGCATCGGCATGTCATAAAAGAACAATTCATGCACACAAAGTAAAGGCCAATGCATAGTATAAACAGTTTCTTGCAATTTTATCATGTTGGAAACATAGAGAGGCGGAGATGTAGTTCCTCTCTCATAATAGTTGCAAGTAGGAGCAGCAAGCACATGCATATTATATCTATCAAAATCATCGTCTGTAATAGTAAAACACAACGCATCAATATAATCCTTAATAAGGGCAAACTTCTCCGATATAGTGTAGTCGGGAGAATTCAAAAAGATAATAGGACTATCATGCGTGGGTGCAATAGCAACAATTTCATGTTTAACATAAGGAACTATAGCAAGTTTATCTCCATAAGCATAATTCATATTGGCATCTTGGCCACAAGCATAGCAAGCATCATCAAAAAGGGATATTTCAAAAGAATCAATGGGATCATAACAGTCATCATAGCAATCATCCTTTGGTAAGCACGAAGGGAAATTAAACAATGTATGAGTTGAAGAGTTACTCTCATTAGTAGGTGGGCACGGGTAGCTAATCCGCTCTTCCTCCTTTTGTTCTTCGCTCTCCTCATCATCTTTTTCATCCAATGAGCTCACAGTGTCATCAATTTCTTCTTCCATAGACTCCTGCAAAATATTATTCTCTTCTTGGACAACGGAGGAGTCCTCAATATATGGTTTAACATAGGCATTAGAAGCATAATTATCATAACAATATTTCAGTATGGCAAAATTTTCAGATTTGTGAAGAGTAGCATCATACTTTCCAATCAAAGAAGCAATTTCATAAGCACCCTTAAAAGCAACAAATTCTTCAATTTGTTGAACATCATAGTAATTATAAACACCCTTAGCATACGAAGATATGATTCCATTATCACTAAACTCACATTGGTAGGGAAGGTGTTTCTTAGGATCTTCAGAACAACAAGTAAAATCATATATTTCACATAAATTCCAAGCATAGAATTGCAAACGATGAATTTGATCCAGTAAAAGTTCCCCTTTTTGAGATAAGTTGTGTCGCACATAACAAGCATGCTCATCTAAAGATTTGCCCTCAACTAAGCTAGTTGGGGTTTCAGCACGAGCACATAGCGATCGAATTTGATCCAAGTAAAAAGCTTCAGGAGTAAAAAGCCCCAGGTACCCCTCGCAGAGGGTGACGAAGCCGGAGAGCTGGACGATGGCGCCGGCGCCAAGATGATGCGGCTGGAGCCCGAAGAACTCCAGGAACGCGCGGAAGAAGGTGCTCGCCGGCAGCCCGAACCCGCGCTCGAAGTGCATGAGGAAGACCACGCGCTCCTGCCCCTCGGGCCGAGGCCTCTGCCCGCCGCCCGGCAGGCGGACACCGACGTCCGTCTCCCGCGGCAGGCGCCGCGTCGCCCGGAGCTGGGTGATGTCCTCGGAAGTACTTTGTAGGTGTTGTTGGATAGGTTTGCAAGATAATAAAGAGCGCGTAAATAAAAAGTAGGGGTTGTTTAGATAAAGACACAACTAACTTAGTTTTAGTAGAGAGCTTTTTGTCACGAGAAAGTTATTTGTCCCTAGGCAATCGATAACTAGACCGGTAATCATTATTGCAATTTTATTTGAGGGAGAGGCATAAGCTAACATACTTTCTCTTCTTGGATCATATGCACTTATGATTGGAACTCTAGCAAGCATCCGCAACTACTTAAGATCATTAAGGTAAAACCCAACCATAGCATTAAAGCATCAAGTCCCCTTTATCCCATACACCATGACCCACTTATCCGTGTTTGTGTTTCTGTCACTCACGCAACATAGACAATAAGCAAACCATGAACATATTGCAACACCCTACAGCGGGGATCCCTCATGCTTGCACGACACGGAGAGCATCATAGGACAGCAACAATAATAAAACATGCAACTCAAACCAATCACGATCATCAATTAACCCATAGGACAAAACGGATCTACTCAAACATCATAGGATAGCCATACATCATTGGGAAATAATATATAGCGTTGAGCACCATGTTTAAGTAGAGATTACAGCGGGTAAAAGAGGGGTACACCGCTGCATAGAGGGGGGAAGAGTTGGTGATGATGGCGGTGAAGTTGTTGGTGTACATTCCGGTGATGATGATGGCCCCGACGGTGTTCCGGCGCCACCGGAAGCGAGGGGGAGAGAGCCCCCCTCCTTCTACTTCTTCCTTGACCTTCTCCCTAGATAGGAGAAGGGTTTCCCCTCCGGTCCTTGGTCTCCATGGCTTGGGAGGGGCGAGAGCCCCTCCGAGATTGGATCTGTCTCTCTGTCCCTCTCTGTTTCTGCGCTCCTATTCTGCCCTTTCACCGTTTCTTAAATTCCCGGAGATCCGTAACTCCGATTGGGCTGAACTTTGGACACGATCTCTATCCGGATATTAGCTTTCTTGCGGCGAAAGAAGGGCACCAACCGCCTTACGGGGTGGCCACGAGGGCCCAGGGCGCACCTAACCCCCTCGGGCGCGCCCCCTGCCTCGTGGCCCCCTCGGGCATCGTATCGCGTTGATTCTTCTTCCCAAAACTCACATATATTCCAAAAAAAAATCTCCGTCAGTTTTTATTCCGTTTGGACTCCGTTTGATATGGATTTTCTGCGAAACAAAAAACATGCAACAAACAGGAACTGGCACTGGGCACTGGATGAATATGTTAGTCCCAAAAATAGTACAAAATGTTGCCAAAAGTATAAGAAAGTTGCATAATATTGGCATGGAACAATCAAAAATTATAGATACAATGGAGACGTATCACATACCGAGCTTCTCAAACGTTCATAACGTCTGCATTTGCTCCTGCAATAGTTTTGTCACCTAGCGGTGCATCAAGGACATAATTCTTCTGTGCAGCAATGAGGATAATCCTCAGATCACGGACCTAGTCCGCATCATTGCTACTATCAACTTTTAACTTAGTTTTCTCTAGGAACATAACATAAATGAAACGGGGAAGCTATACGCGAGCAATTGATCTACAACATAGATATGCAAATACTATCAGGACTAAGTTCATGATAAATTTAAGTTTAGTTAATCAGATTACTTAAGAACTCCCACTTAGATAGACATCCCTCTAGTCATCTAAATGATCACGTGATCCATACCAACTAAACCATGTCCGATCATCATGTGAGATGGAGTAGTTTTCAATGGTGAACATCACTATGTTGATCATATCTACTATATGATTCACGCTCGACCTTTCGGTCTCAGTGTCCCGATCCCATATCTGCATATGCTAGGCTTGTCAAGTTTAACCCGAGTTTTTGCGTGTGCAAAACTGGCTTGCACCCGTTGTATGTTAACGTAGAGCTTATCACACCCGATCATCACCTGGTGTCTTGGCACGACGAACTGTAGCAATGGTGCATACTCAGGGAGAACACTTGTACCTTGAAATTTAGTGAGGGATCATCTTATAATGCTACCGCCGTACTAAGCAAAATAAGATGCATAAAGGATAAACATCACATGCAATCAAAATAAGTGATATGATATGGCCATCATCATCTTGTGCCTTTGATCTCCATCTCCAAAGCACCGTCATGATCACCATCGTCACCGGCTTGACACCTTCATCTCCATCATAGCATCATTGTTGTCTCGCCAACTATTGCTTCTACGACTATCGCTACCGCTTAGTGATAAACTAAAGTAATTACATGGCGATTGCATTTCATACAATAAAGTGACAACCATATGGCTCCTGCCAGTTGCCGATAGCTGTTACAAAACATGATCATCTCATACAACAATTTATATATCATCACATCTTGACCATATCACATCACAACAAGCCCTGCAAAAACAAGTTAGATGTCCTCTACTTTGTTGTTGCAAGTTTTACGTGGCTGCTACGGGCTTCTAGCAAGAACCGTTCTTACCTACGCATCAAAACCACAACGATTTTTTGTCAAGTGTGATGTTTTAACCTTCAACAAGGACCAGGCGTAGTCAAACTCGATTCAACTACATCTGGAGAAATAGACACCCGCTAGCCACCTGTGTGCGAAGCATGTCGATAGAACCAGTCTCCTGAACGTGGTCATGTAATGTCAGTCCGGTCCGCTTCATCCAACAATATCGCTGAATCAAAGTAAGACGTTGCTGGTAAGCAGTATGACTATTATCGCCCACAACTCATTGTGTTCTACTTGTGCATATAACATCTATGCATAGACCTGGCTCGGATGCCACTGTTGGGGAACGCAGTATTTCAAAAAATTTACCTACGATCACGCAAGATCTATCTAGGAGATGCATGGCAACAAGCTGAGAGAGTGTGTCCATGTACCCTCATAGACCGAAAGCAGAAGCGTTTAGTAACGCGGTTGATGTAGTCGAACATCTTCACGATCCAACCGATCCAAGTACCGAACGTACGGCACCTCCGCGATCAGCACACGTTCAGCTCGATGACGTCCCTCAAACTCTTGATCCAGTTGAGGCCGAGGGAGAGTTCCGTCAGCACGACGGCCTGGCGACGGTGATGATGAAGTTACCGGCGCAGGGCTTCGCCTAAACACTACAACGATATGATCGAGGTGTGTAACTGTGGAGGTGGGCACCGCACATGGTTGTAAGTGCATCTAGTGCCCCTTAGTGATTTTGGTGTATTGAATACTTATAGGTTAAGGGACTGATGTGTTTGTGACTGTACACAGGTCTATAAGTCTATGAGGAGTTTGATATTTACAGAGAAAGTCGACCCCTAAAAATGGAGTTCTTCGACTGAAGACTTTGGTATTCTGAAGACTTTCTGAAGACTTTGAAAGTGAAGAAATTGGTGTGACCTTGAAGACTTAGTATTCATTCGAGGAACATGAAGCATGAAGACTTTTGTTTTCGTAGTTTCATTTTCTCGTTCTTGAGTCATAGGAAACACCGTACTGTTAAAGGGGGTCGAGGAAATACTAAGGAAAAATTTCTAAGTGATGCTCAACTCAAATCCTACACCTACCAATCCCTTCGAGTGAAGCCATTGGAAATCTCATACAGCTCAGTCAATTTCTTCAGTGAAAGAGACAAAGTTCTTCTGGTCTCTGAGGAATTTGTTCTGACTGAGGAGTTAGGAATCGCCAGTGTGCATTGCCTACACAGTGAGGAACATGATAGCCCTGAGGAATTTGATACTCAAATTTCCGACCGTTGCTGTGCTACGCGCCAGCTATCCTAAAATATCTACCCACCTAACGGTCATATCATTGAAGGGCATTTATGTCTTATCATGTCGGTCTGCTCCCTAGGCTATAAATAGCCGCCCCCTACAGCCACTAGCTGGTTGGCTGCTCCGAGAGAAACTGACACTTGTCATTTGAGAGCATCCCATCCTCTAAGGACTTTGAGCGAAAATCATCAAGTGAGGAAAACCCAAACCCAAACACCTACAAACCCAAAGTGATTGAGCATCACTGAAGAGATTGATCCTGCATGGATCCGACGCTTGTTACCTTTGAAGACTGTGCATCTTCCAAATGGTTAGGCGTCATGGTCTAGAGCAGCCAAGAGGAAATTGTGGATCGCCGAGTGACCGAGTTTGTGAAGGTTTGGAAGTCACCTGAAGACTTACCACGAGTGATTGGGCGAGGTCTGTGTGACCTTAGCTCAAGGAGAATACGGTGAGGACTGTGTGTCCGGGACTGTATGTCCTCAGGTTTAAATACCTAGCCGCTCCAACCAGACGTACACCTATCACAGCAGTTGGAACTAGTCTACCAAATCATTGTCTTCACCAAGCTTACTGGTTCTATTTCCTCAACTCTTTCATTTCCTCATTACATATTGAGCATCAAGATCTATAGAGATAGATCAAGACGCTTGATAAGTTTTTTGAATGAGTACATACCTTAACAAGATTTTGAAGTAGTTCAAAATGGAACAGTCAAAGAAAGAGTTTCTTGCCTATGTTACAAGGTGTGAAATTGAGTAAGACTCAAAGCCTGACCACGGCAGAAGATAGAAAAAGAATGGAAGTCATTCCCTATGCCTCGGCCATAGGTTCTATAAAGTATGCCATGCTGTGTACCAGATCTATTGTATACCCTACACTGATTTTGGCAAGGGAGTACAATAGTGATCTAGGAGTAGATCACTGGACAGCGGTCAAAATTATCCTTACTGGAATAAGGATATGTTTCTTGATTATGGAAGTGACAAAAGGTTCGTCGTAAAGGGTTACGTCGATGCAAGTTTTGACACTAATCTAGATGACTCTAAGTCTCGGTCTAGATACATATTGAAAGAGGGAGCAATTAGCTAGAGTAGCTCCGTGCAGAGCATTGTAGACATAGAAATTTGCAAAATACTTATGGATCTGAATGTGACAGACCCGTTGACTAAAATTATCTCACAAGCAAAACATGATCACACCTTAGTACTCTTTGGGTGTTAATCACATAAGCGATGTGAACTAGATTACTGACTCTAGTAAACCCTTTGGGTGTTGGTCACATGACGATGTGAACTATGGATGTTATTCACATGGTGATGTGAACTATTGATGTTAAATCACATGGCGATGTGAACTAGATTATTGACTCTAGTGCAAGTGGGAGACTGAAGGAAATATGCCCTAGAGGCAATAATAAAGTTATTATTTATTTCCTTATATCATGATAAATGTTTATTATTCATGCTAGAATTCTATTAACTGGAAACTTGATACATGTGTGAATACATAGACAAACAGAGTGTCACTAGTATGCCTCTACTTGACTAGCTCGTTGATCAAAGATGGTTATGTTTCCTAGCCATAGACATGAGTTGTCATTTGATTAACGGGATCACATCATTAGGAGAATGATGTGATTGACTTGACCCATTCCGTTAGATTAGCACTCGATCGTTTAGTATGTTGCTATTGCTTTCTTCATGACTTATACATGTTCCTATGACTATGAGATTATGCAACTCCCGTTTACCGGAGGAACACTTTGTGTGCTACCAAACGTCACAACGTAACTGGGTGATTATAAAGGTGCTCTACAGGTGCTTCCAAAGGTACTTGTTGGGTTGGCGTATTTCGAGATTAGGATTTGTCACTCCGATTGTCAGAGAGGTATCTCTGGGCCCACTCAGTAATGCACATCACTATAAGCTTTGCAAGCATTGTAACTAATGAGTTAGTTGCGGGATGATGTATTACGGAACGAGTAAAGAGACTTGCCGGTAACGAGATTGAACTAGGTATTAAGATACCGACGATCGAATCTCGGGCAAGTAACATACCGATGACAAAGGGAACAACGTATGTTGTTATGCGGTCTGACCGATAAAGATCTTCGTAGAATATGTGGGAGCCAATATGAGCATCCAGGTTCCGTTATTGGTTATTGACCGGAGATGTGTCTCGGTCATGTCTACATAGTTCTCGAACCCGTAGGGTCCGCACGCTTAAAGTTAGATGACGGTTATATTATGAGTTTATGTGTTTTGATGTACCGAAGGAGTTCGGAGTCCCGGATGAGATCAGGGACTTGACGAGGAGTCTCGAAATGGTCGAGACGTAAAGATCGATATATTGGACGACTATATTCGGACATCGGAAAGGTTCCGAGTGATTCAGGTATTTTTCAGAGTACCGGAGAGTTACGGGAATTCGTATTGGGCCTTAATGGGCCATACGGGAAAGGAGAGAAAGGCCCCAAAGGGTGGCCGCACCCCTCCCCATGGACTAGTTTGAATTGGACTAGGGAGGGGGGGCGCCCCCTTCCTTCTTTCTCCTTCTCCCTTCCCTTCTCCTATTCCAACAAGGAAAGGAGGAGTCCTACTCCCGGTGGGAGTAGGACTCCCCCCTTGGCGCGCCCTCCTCCTTGGCCGGCGGCCTCCCCCTTGCTCCTTTATATACGGGGGCAGGGGGGCACCTCTAGACACACAATTGATCATTGATCTCTTAGCCGTGTGCGGTGCCCCCATCCACCATATTACACCTCGATAATATCGTAGCGGTGCTTAGGCGAAGCCCTGCGTCGGTAGAACATCATCATCGTCACCACGCCGTCGTGCTGACGAAACTCTCCCTCAACACTCAGCTAGATCGGAGTTCGAGGGACGTCATCGAGCTGAACGTGTGCTGAACTCGGAGGTGCCGTGCGTTCGGTACTTGATCGGTCGGATCATGAAGACGTACGACTACATCAACCGCGTTGTGTTAACGCTTCCGCTTTCGGTCTACGAGGGTACGTGGACAACACTCTCCCCTCTCGTTGCTATGCATCACCATGATCTTGCGTGTGCGTAGGAATTTTTTTGAAATTACTACGTATGTCTTGTCATGTCGAGCTGCTCCCTAGGCTATAAATAGCCGCCCCCTACAACCACTAGCTGGTTGGCTGCTCCGAGAGAAACTGATACTTGTCATTTGAGAGCATCCCATCCTCCGAGGACTTTGAGCGAAAATCATCAAGTGAGGAAAATCCAAACCCAAACACCTACAAACCCAAAGTGATTGAGCATCACTGAAGAGATTGATCCTGCGTGGATCCGACGCTTGTTACCTTTGAAGACTGTGCTTCTTCCAGACGGTTAGGCGTCATGGTCTAGAGCATCCAAGAGGAATTGTGGATCGCCAAGTGACCGGGTCTGTGAAGGTTTGGAAGTCACCTGAAGACTCACCACGAGTGATTGGGCGAGGTCTGTGTGACCTTAGCTCAAGGAGAATACGGTGAGGACTGTGTGTCCTCAGGTTTAAATACCTAGCCGCTCCAACGAGACGTACAACTGAGACAACAGTTGGAACTGGTCTACCAAATCATTATCTTCACCAAGCTTACTGGTTCTATTTCCTCAACTCTTTCATTTCCTCATAATTGTGTTGTGCACTTGTTCATATCTGTGTTTGAAGACTTTGATTGAAGACTTTCTCAGTTTCCTCAGTTCAATTTCTTCAGTCTGTTTGTCTTCATCCTGTGTTATCCTGTGTTTACGCTTTCTGTACTCTTTGCTCGTCTTCATTTCATGATGATGACCATGCTTGTGTTCTGTTATGTTTACTTTTGAGTACTTATTCCGCTGCAAGTAGTTCTTCGCTAAGGCATTTCCTCACCCGCAAATTCCTCAGTGAAGAATTCATAAAAATCGCCTATTCACCCCCCCTCTAGTCGATATAACGCACTTTCAATTGGTATCAGAGCAAGGTACTCCCTTGTTCTGTGTGATTTTGGTTTGACCGCCTGGAGTTTTAGTTATGTCGACCGCAGGTATGATCAAGGTCTCTGCTGGGTGTCCTACCTTCGATGGGATGGATTACCCCTACTGGAAGAATAAGATGCGAATGCATCTTGAAGCAATTGATAACGATCTTTGGTATGTTGTGGAAAATGGTGTTCCCTCAGTCACACCTTCTCTGAACGCTACTGATGTGAAGAGATTCAAGCAACTCGATTCTCAAGCGAAGAACATCATATGTGGCCATCTGAGCAAAGGGCAGTATGGAAGAGTGAGTGCTTTGCAAACTGCTAAGCTCATCTGGGATAGGCTGTCCAAAGTAAATGAAGGAGTCTCGACTCAACGTGACTCTCGTGTTGACGTTCTTCGCAATCTCTTCAACCGCTTCAAGAGACTCGACAATGAAAATGTTCAGCAAACCTTCGATATCCTCATTGACATCTCAAATGAGCTTCAAGCACTTGGTGCCACCGACATCACCGACCATGAGGTGGTGAAGAAATTGTTGAGATCGCTTGATTCCTCATTTGATACTCTGGCCTTGATGATACAAGAACGTGGAGATTACAAGTCACTTGATCCCGCTGATATCCTCGAGAGGCTAAACACTCATGAGTTCCAGCTTGCTGAGAAGAGAGATCTATATGGTTCGAGCTATGGCAGATCACGTGCCCTCAAGGCCAAGGCAGTTTCTGAATCTGAAGGTGAAGATTCTGGTAGTAGCCTTGGTGATCCTGAAGAACTGAGCCAGGAGCTAGCACTGCTCGTGAAGAAATTTCAGAAGTTCTCAAGACGTGGTCGCTTTGGAAAATCCTCAAGGAGTAATGATTCCTCATCCAGTGACTATAAGAAGAGACTATGCCACAAATGCAAGAAACCTGGTCACTACATTCAAGACTGTCTCAGTGGGAAAAGGAATCAAGGAAGAAGAAATACAAGGATTACAGTTCTGATGACTCAAAGAAGAAGAAGACATCTTCAAAGTCTTCATCATCAAAATCCTCGAAGTCTTCATCTCACAAGAAGAGCAGCTCCAAGAAGGCTCGGGCATTCATTGGCAAGGAAATGGACTCTGAAGCTGAATCTGAGGAACATGAGGAAGAGGAGGCATCTTGTAACACCCATGATGCGGCTATATCTCCCACGTGTCGAGGCACGACTTAGAGCATAACCGCATTGTGGTTTTGTCGCAAGAAGGGTCATCTTCACACAATCCCATGTAATGAACAAGAATGGGATAACGAGAGTTGGCTTACAATCGCCACTTCACACAATACATAAATATAATTCATACATCATCAAAAATCCACACATAGACCGACTACGGTCAAATCCAAATGAAAATAAGATAACCCCAAATGCTAGATCCCCGATCGTCCCAACTGGGCTCGACAACTGATCATCAGGAAAAGAAACATAGTAACGACCACGTTCCTCATCGAACTCCCACTTGAGCTCGGTTGCGTCATCTGCACTGGCATCGTCGGCACCTGCAACTGTTTTGGTAGAATCTGTGAGTCATGAGGACTCAGCAATCTCACACCCGCAAGATCAAGACTATTTAAGCTTATAGGAAAAGGATGGTGTAATGTGGTGGAGCTGCAGCAGGCACTAAGCATATATGGTGGCTAGCATACGCAAATGAGAGCGAGAAGAGAAGCAACGCAACGGTCGCGAAGCTAGAAATGATCAAGAAGTGATCCTGAAACTACTCACGTTCATGCATAACTCAAATCGTGTTCACTTCCCGGACTCCGCTGAGAAGAGACCATCATGGCTACACACACAGTTGATGTATTTTATTTAAGTCAACTGTCAAGTTCTCTACAACCGGACATTAACAAATTGCCATCTGCCTCATAACCGCGAGCACGGCTTTTGAAAGATAATACCCTGCAGGGGTGTCCCAACTTAGCCCATTATAAGCTCTCACGGTCAACGAAGGATAAACCTTCTCCCAGGAAGACCCGATCAGTCTCGGAATCCCGGTTTACAAGACATTTCGACAATGGTAAAACAAGACCAGCAAAGCCGCCCGGATGTGCCGACAAATCCCGATAGGAGCTGCACATATCTCGTTCTCAGGGCACACCAGATGAGCCAGACGTCGGGTTGGCATAGACCCTAGTTGCCCAGGGGGCGCCGGACATCGCTCGGTTTGGGCCAGCACTCGAAGGAGCACTGGTCCGGGGGTTTAAATAAAGATGACCCCCGGGCTCGCGAAAACCCAAGGGAAAAAAAGGCTTAGGTGGCAAATGGTAAAACCAAAGTTGGGCCTTGCTGGAGGAGTTTTATTCAAGGCGAACTGTCAAGGGGGTCCCATAAATCACCCAACCGCGTAAGGAACGCAAACTCAAGGAACATAATCCCGGTATGACGGAAACTAGGGTGGCGAGAGTGGAACAAAACACCAGGCATAAGGCCGACCCTTCCACCCTTTACCAAATATATAGATGCATTAATTAAATAAGAGATATTGTGATATCCCAAGATAAATATCCAAGTTCCAACATGGAACCAACTTCAACTTCACCTGCAACTAGCAACGCTATAAGAAGGGTTGAGCAAAAGCGGTAACTTAGCCAAACAACGGTTTGCTAGGAAAGGATGGTTAGAGGCTTAACATGGAAAAATGGGAGGCATGATATAGCAAGTGGTAGGTAGCGCAGCATGGCAATAGAATGAACAACTAGCAAAGCAAAGATAGAAGTGATTTCGAGGGTATGGTCATCTTGCCTGCAAGGTTCTCAGAGTTGTCGAAAGCTTGATCCTCGTAAGCGTACTCAACAGGTTCCTCATTCACGAACTCGTCTCCCGGCTCTACCCAAAACAAGAACACAAGCAACGGAACCACAATCAATCACGGGAAAAGCACAAGCAACTTGATGCAAAACATGTATGATATGCGAGATGTGGTATGCGATGCATATGTGTGCTCCGGAAGAAAAATGATGAACAAGGCAGTAACTTGGAAAACCAAGCATGCCACTGGAAAGATGAGATGATTTCGGTCGAAATCAATATAAAGATCACCGGAAACGGATGCACGGTTTGGAAACGGCAAGTAAAACAAGAATCACACTATTCTGCGATTAACAACATCATAGCACTTAGAATACATCAAGTAACAATGCTACAGCACCCCAACATAGCAACAAAGCATATGGCAGTAATCTACAGGAGATTCTTGACAAAAGATGAACACCGAGCTATGGCTAGATCACAACATAACAGGTTCAAACAAGCATGGCAAAAGTGCAAAAGATATCAGGTTCACAGACTTGGTGAAATTACTGGACATGACTGAAACAGCATCAGGTAGCAATGTTCAAAGCAAGAAAAACACATGCTACACCTTACATAGCAAAATAAGACATGGCATGAATTTACTAAATGCATATGACAAAAGTCCCTTACTCACCATAAGCCAAAAAGGACCAGAAGATATGATGGCACTCATGTAAACATAGCAAGTTTCGTTAACAGGTTTCGGACTTGGCAGAAAACAGAGCATGGCAGAAACAGTATTATGAAGGCATCTTGGTGAGCTTGATGCACTCACCACAAAGCAATGCATGACAAAATAAGCATACCTACAGCAAGATGGCATGATTATGACGCTAATCAAGGCAAGAGCAAGTTAATAGCATGTATGTATCAACTATAACAACCTTGGCAAAATTGAATAACACGTAAACAATCTGCCAGGAACATTTGATAGCAAAAGTAGAGCAAGAGTAAGACATGCTATGGCACTCCATAATTGCAAACAAGGGCATGGATGGATAGAGCACAACTATATCTACAAAACATCCTTAATGAACATCACCAAAAGGAGTATGGGTCTCTCTGTAGCCACATGGATACATAGCAACAAAATAACAGTAGTCACAGACTTAGCAAAATTACTAAGTCCCTGAAATCAGAAACATCACGAAGCCTAGTTTGCATGCTTGTGATAGTCACCACAGATATCACAAAAATACATGGAATACACCTCTGTAAAGATGGCATGGCATACATCAAAACACATGTAGAGCTCCTACTTATAAGATGCACACATCAATTGCAACAAAAATAACAAAACCTCAAGCTCTGATAAATAACAGCAGGTAACAGCATATAGCACTCTTGCACCAGAGATTTGGGCATCAAGATGGACTCAAATGAGCATGGCATAATGGAACAAAATGAAGAGCATATCGAGACGAACATTTCGATATATCGTGCACGCAAAAAGGAGCAGTATGCAGAGAGTTATCATGTGATGAACATGAGTATATAATGTAAAAATCTCAGGACAGAGAGAATTTCGGGGGAGAGGAGAAGTCAAACTCCGGTGGATCAGATCTGGCGCGGCTCGAGCTCGAGCTCGCCGGAGAAGAGGGATGGCGTGGCGGGGGAGATGGAGAGGAGGCGGCGAGGAGGAGCGTCCGGAGGCGGGGGCGCGGTGAAGCGCGATCGGCACGGCGGGGCGGCGGAGGAGATGGACGCGGGGGCGAGGCGACGGCGCTGGAGAGGCTCGCCGGCATCGGGCGCGGCAGGAGCTCGCCGGCGTCGGGCGCGGCGGCCGGCGAGGCGGCGGGGCGCCGTGGGGAGGAGGAGGCGGAGGCGCGCGGGCGGATGGGCTCGGCGGGCCCGCCTCAGGCTCGCGGGCTGGCGGCGGCGCGGCGTACGGGCCGCCACGTGGCGCGTGGAGACTGGCTGCGGGCGGCGGCGGTGATGTGTCCGGTAGCGGAGGGGGCGATTGGTTAGGGTTTGATCTGCGAAAATTTCGGAGGCGGAGGTGTTTTTATAGGTAGAGGGAGCTAGGAGGCTCCAAATGGAGTGCGGTTTTCGCCCACACGATCATGATCGAACGACCTAGAGCATGGAAGTGACTTAGAGGGGTTTTGGGCTGTTTGGAGGGGGGTTTTGCTGCAACACACAGATGGACTTTGCGGTTGCCCGGTTAACCGTTGGAGCATCAAACGACCTCCAAATGGAACGAAACTTGACAGGTGGTCTACCGGTGGTACAAGGCCACTTGGCAAGACTCGGTCCATTCCGAGAACGTTCGACACCCTCTCACGAAAAGAAAACAAGAGGGGGTGCGCCGGTGCACGTGGGAGTGTCGGATTGCAAAATGGACAACGGGGAAAATGCTCGGACGCATGAGACGAACACGTATGCAAATGCAATGCACATGATGACATGATATGAGATGCATGACATGAACAAAATGCAAAACGAAAAACAAAACTCGACCACGAAGGGAATATCATAACACATAGCCGAAAATGGCAAGAGACGGTTACAAATATGGAAAGTTACATCCGGGGTGTTACACATCTGAGGAGTCAGAATCTGGTGTGGCGAGTCTAGCTCTCGCTACTGCGTTCGTCAGCAAGTCCATCTTCAACTCTGAAGAAAATGGCTTCACCAACAAGGCTGATGGAGGCAATGATGACTACGCTCCCACCTATTGCTTCATGGCAAAAGGTGCCAAGGTACTCAAATACCCCTCCTCTGAATCAAGTGAGGATGAATCTGATGAAAACCTCAAGCCTAGCTACTCTAAACTTGCTAAGATCGCTGTGAAACAACAAAAGGCTTTTGAAAAGGTCCAAAACATGCTAGACAAAAGTGATGATATGTTGGGTGAAGAAATGGATCGCACTAAAACCTTGACTGCAAATCTTCAGAGACTTCAGTCTAAGTTTGACAACCTTCAAAGTCATCATAACACTCTCTTATCTGATCATGAGAAGCTTTCTTATGAATTTATTCGAAGAAAGCAAGATCTTGAAAAGATAAGGGTAAGTTATGAAGATCTTCAGAAGGAGCACGATTCATTACTTGCTCAACAAATCAGCGCTGCTCAGGAAGAATTTGTTCCTCCATGTTTGAAGTGCATTGAACGAGAATCTGCTAATTCTTCACCTGAATGTTCAAATGCTTCTAATGTTACAAATTCTTCACCTGTCTCTGCTATCACTAATTCCTCATCTGAGGACAATGCTAGTATCACTAATGATGCAGGGCTGAAGGAATTGTACATGACAGGCATGTACAAAAGCCTCAAAGGGCAACAGGCTCTTTGTGATGTGCTTAAAAAGCAGATCCTCAACAGGAACCCTAGGAAAGAGGGTATTGCCTTTGAGAGGAAACTCAATGCTGATGGGACATACTGGAAGCCTGAGCAGTATCTGTTGAGGATATAGCTACTGGTGTAACCCGCCCGAGATGGGCCGGGTTACGTTGCGATAGCTCTTCATTCAGAAGCCCAAGGACAGGTTAAGGATGGTGGTTTAGTAATAGGTCTAAGGCCCAGAGGCGACTTAAGGCCCGTAGTGGTAAACCGCCGTTGTGGCATGACTTGTAGTGTAAGGCAAGAATAGTTAAGAGTCCAAGCCGGACACAGTTTATGAGCCGGCCGGGACTCTGAGAGCCGATGGGCGTTAACCTTTCTATATAAAGGGACGACCCGGCGGCGGTTCAGGACAAGTAAGATCAGATCGATAGCCAGGCAGAGCGGTTTAGCTCCTGGTCATCGAAACCCTAAGTAATTCCACCTCAACTGGAGTAGGCTTTTACCTTCAACGCAAGGGGCCGAACCAGTATAATCCTCGTGTCCTTTGTCCCGTTTAACCCCTTTAAGCTTCCTAGCTGCGATGGCTCCACGACTAAGTCCTAGCACGAGGACATCAGCTGTGACAATTCCGCGACAGTTGGCGCCCACCGTGGGGCCAGCGCACGGTGGATTTCAGTTCTTGAAGGGCAGCTTCGAAGGGCTCAAGGGATACGCTGTGGGCCGGATGATCAAGAGTCGTCGCAGCAAGCTCTACATCGACGATGCAAGCTGGGGCCCCGACGCCGGCCTAATCGAGTACGGGTACCGGGTCCCCTTCAGCGGAATCCACGTTTTCATCGGCAAGATTGGCGAGTCGGGCCCTGAGCCAGACCTCTGCGCCGACCTCGTCGAGACGGCTCAGCGTGCGAGACCCGCCCGGACTCTGCCTGCCTTGAAGCGTGCTTTCGTGGGATGCGTCCATGGAGGACTCTCTGAAGGATCTGGATCTAGCGATAAGATGGCCGCTCGCTCTGACGGCGAGTCGTCCACAGATGAGACCAACTCGTTATATCAACTTCAAGATGGCAGGCTCAGGGGTTGTTCCGATGGCGACAGTATTCCGGACCCCTTTGAGCCGCCCAGCCGGGTTGGAATCTTCATGGCCGGCACACAACCTGTTCAAAACCCCGCCGCTCGGGCACGGGGCCCTGCGCACTCGCCGGCTCAGGTGCTAATGGATCTCACAGATAAGATGACGGCCCTGTTAACTGCCACGGTCGTCCCAGCGGATCAAGCTCAACATGATGCAGAAGTGGCATAGTTAAAGCTGGATATAGCACAAGCCAAGGAAGATCTAGCAGCGGAAGGGATCAGGATGGCTGCCGAATGGGCGGCTCTCGACGCCCAGACTCAGCTGATTCAGGCGCAGTCTTTCTGGCTCACGATGGATCAGAACGCATCCAATGAGATCATGAGAAGGAGGCATCAGAAGGCTCAATCTCGACTCCCTCCGGTTTACGATCCTCGAAACCTCTTCAACACGCCTGGTGCAGGGCCCAGTAACCCGCCAGAAATCACGGCACCCGGGGCTGGAACACCGATTCAGCCGCAAGTGATGGGGCCTCCCCATGTGAACACTACCCCGCCTCAGTACGTGCCAATACCACCGGGTCATTATGCCAACCCGTTGGAAAACATGATCGCCGCAGCGGCGCGACTGGCAGCTCTCCCAGTCGAGGGCGACTCTCCAACGGCGGTCGAAACCCGCCGGGTCAGAGAACTTCTTCAGACGGCTCTGGCGCAACAGGAGGCATATTCATATAGCCGGGACAGGATTCATTCATCCCCTCGTCCAGGCCGGAGCCCAAGTTATAGCAGACACATGGTTTCAGCGACCGGCTCAAGCAACGTCCGGCGCCGTGACTTGCCAGCTGGCCACGGCCCGGCACATAATGGAGCCTTTAAAGTGGTGGACCAAGATAGAGCACGACAAGAGGCGGAGCAGACGCCTCAGCTGACGGCTTACCAGCCCCTCCCGGTTTATCCGACGGCTTCTATCGAGGCGGGCATACCTACGAGGACCGGAGGTGTCCCTTGTCTGGTGCCGGCTCTCTGTAATGAACGTCTGCCCAAGGATTTCAAAGGACCTAGGAAGGTACCTAATTACACGGCTGATTTACAACCCGGAGCATGGATCGAGAGCTACGAGATGGCTATGGAGTTGCTAGAGGTCAGCGAAGCGGCAATGGCCAAATACTTCACCATGATATTGGATGGGACTGCCCACACTTGGTTGAAAGGACTGCCGCCTAATTCTATCGGGTCATGGGCAGAGCTAAAAGCCCGGTTCATCCAAAACTTCAAAGATACATGTAGGCAATCTATGTCGATTGTGGATTTGACTAACTGCAAGCAACAAGAGGGCGAGTCTACAACCCATTGGGTTCGCCGGGTCAAAGAGATAATACATTCGTCTGATAAGATGGATGCCGGCTTTGCAGTCTTAATGCTGGAGCAAAATTGTCGTTTTGCGCCCCTGAAGATGAAGCTTCGGCGGCTCAAGCGTGATTGCAACGATATGGGTACGCTGATGGCGGCTCTGGTCAAGTACGCCGACTCTGGTAGTACCAAGGATCCCGCGTCTGATGATGAAAGGACAGGGAAGGGAAAGAAGAACGGCAACGGCAAGGGCCCTCAGCATAACCCGGCGAACCAGGGGGGTAATAAACGTAAGGCTGATGGCAGTATGGAATTTGTGGCCAACACCAATGCGCAAGGTAACAACCACCGACGTAAGGGGAGACCACCTCCCCGATCCGCCAGATCAGGCCCGACGCTTGAGCAGTTGTTGAATGAGCCCTGTCTAAGGCACGGTTCTAGGGAGAAGCCGGCCACTCATCTATGGAAAGACTGCGCAATCATGAAAGCTTTCAAAAATTCCAACGCTTTCAATGGCAACAATGGGCAGGGCGGCGGCGGCTTTCATGGCCCGGGCGGCGGTTCAAATTCCAATTTTCAGAATTCTCAAGGTAATCAAGGTGGTTATAACCAGCAATCCGGCCAGGGTAATCAACAGCAGCAGGGGGGTTACCAGACCCATCCAAAGCAGCTCAACGGTGGACAGTATCATGTGTTTACCACCAGTTTGTGCAAGCGAGACCAGAAGCTTCATAAGAGGGCTGTGAACGCTGTTGAGCCGGCGGTTCCACGTTACTTGCGGTGGTCTGAGCAGCCGATTGTATGGAGTAGGGAAGATCACCCTCCCCGGGTTGATAATCCAGGTCACCTGGCCTTAGTGGTGCCTCCTCAAGTTGGTGGGTATAAATTCACTAAGGTGCTCATGGACAGAGGCAGTAGCATCAACATCCTCTATTATGAGACCTTTCGTCGTATGGGATTAACTGATAAAAATCTCAACCAGTCCAACACTGTTTTCCATGGGGTGGTGCTCGGTAAGTCGGCGTATCCAGTTGGTAAGATCGAGCTGGAAGTAGCCTTTGGAGATGAGTACAACTACAGGGCGGAAAAACTGACTTTTGAGGTGGTAAAAATAAGAAGCCCGTACCATGCTTTATTTGGGCGGCCGGCTTACGCCAAGTTCATGGCACGGCCGTGTTACGTGTATTTGCAGCTCAAGATGCCGGGTCACAATGGGACCATTATGGTCCATGGCAGCCAAAAGATAGCCTTGGAGTGTGAGGAGGGTGACGCTGCTTACGCTGAATCTGTTTGTGCGACAGAGGAATTGAAGTTTTACAAGGATAATGTTGACCCGGCAGATATGACGTCTTTGAAAAAGCCAACCACGGAGCATGAGCCGGTAATGAAATTTAAGTCAGCCGATGAGACTAAACTTGTTGACTTTGTTCCAGGTGACTCATCTAAGCAGTT
Organism: Aegilops tauschii subsp. strangulata; assembly: GCF_002575655.3. Taxonomy (NCBI): domain Eukaryota; kingdom Viridiplantae; phylum Streptophyta; class Magnoliopsida; order Poales; family Poaceae; genus Aegilops; species Aegilops tauschii. Next base: position 436,179,733 of record NC_053040.3, on the reverse strand, counting down.
CAACATTAGTGCTAATCTGGATCAGAAATAGGAAGGCGCGCTCATCGAGTTCATCCGTGAGAACAGGGACATCTTTGCATGGAAACCTTCTGACATGCCGGGTGTACCAAGAGAACTCGCTGAGCACACTCTCAATATTGATCCGAAATTTAAGCCAGTCAGGCAATTCCTCCGGCGGTTTAATGAGGAGAGGCAGAAAGCCATTGGTGAGGAGGTAGCCCGGCTCTTGGCGGCCGGGTTTATCGTTGAAGTCTTTCATCCAGAATGGTTAGCTAACCCGGTGCTCGTACTCAAGAAGAATGGCACCTGGCGTATGTGTGTGGATTATACAGATTTAAACAAGGCTTGTCCGGCTGATCCTTTTGCTCTCCCTCGTATTGATCAAATTATTGATGCTACGGCGGGTTGTGAGCGTTTGAGTTTTTTTGGATGCGTACTCTGGATACCATCAGATCAAAATGGTTGTTAAGGACCAAGAGAAGACGGCGTTCATTACTCCCTTTGGAGCCTTCTATTATGTGTCTATGCCTTTTGGGCTCAAGAGTGCACAGGCGACTTACCAACGTTGCGTGCAGAATTGTCTTCATAATCAGATTGGGCGCAACGTTCATGCCTATGTGGATGATATCGTGGTCAAATCCAGAGAGAAGGAGACCTTGATAGATGATCTGAGAGAGACCTTTGATAATCTCCGGGTCTACGAGATGATGCTTAACCCGGCCAAGTGTGTTTTTGGTGTTCCTATAGGCATCTTGGGTTTTCTGGTTTCTCATAGAGGCATTGAAGCTAACCCGGAGAAGATCAAGGCAATCACCTCTCTGGCTAAGCCGGCGTGCATAAATGACGTCCAGCGTCTGGCGGGTCGCATCGCTACTTTGAGTCGGTTTATAAGCCGGTTGGGTGAAAAGGCCATGCCACTATATCACATGATGAAGAAAACAGATGACTTTGTCTGGAATGATGCTACTAATGCTGCTTTTGAGGATTTGAAAAGACAGCTAGCTGAGCCGCCAGTCCTTGCTGCTCCTGTCGATAAGGAGCCCTTACTGTTGTATGTAGCCCCTAACACACGAGCCGTCAGTGTTGCTGTGGTGGTGGAGCGTAAGGAGGCGGGTAAGGAACATACGGTTCAGCGGCCGGTTTACTACGTCAGCGAGGTACTCATTGAGTCCAAGCAACGGTATCCACATTGGCAGAAGCTCTTTTATGGGGTGTTCATGGCAAGCCGGAAGCTTAAGCATTATTTCCAGGGCCACCCTATCACTGTGGTTAGTTCTGCTCCCCTAGGAGATATCATTCAAAACAGAGAAGCCATAGGAAGAGTTGCTAAGTGGGCCATAGAACTTGGGCCTCATGGTCTAAAGTACGTGCCACGCACTGCTATCAAATCTCAAGCATTGGTGGATTTCATCAACGATTGGACGGAGCTGCAGGTGCCTGAAGAGAAACTGGATAATACATACTGGACTATTCACTTCGACGGGTCCAGGCAATTGGAGGGCTCGGGGGCTGGAGTTGTGTTAGCTTCCCCTCGAGGTGACAAGTTTTGTTATGTACTACGGTTGATGTTTCCCTGTACTAACAATGCAGCTGAGTACGAGGCCTTGCTCCATGGTCTTCGGATGGCTAAGGAGATGAGCTTAAGCCGGGTAAGGTGCTTTGGCGACTCAGATTTGGTGGCCCAACAAGTATCAGGCAAGTGGGATTCCAAGGACCCCCTCATGGCGGCTTATCGCCGCGAAGTTGATGCCATTGCTGGACATTTTCAGGGTTATCAAGTAGAGCACATTGATCGCAGAAAGAACGAGGCGGCTGATGCATTAAGCCAGTTAGGCTCTCAGCGAAAGCCGGTGCCGCCTGATACTTTCTTGGATACTCTGCATAACCCTTCTGTCAAGTTACCTACAGAGGAAGACTTGGCTGTTCCTGACCCAGAAGCACAGTTGGTGGCGGCTCTCCACGTTATCCCAGATTGGACAGTGCCATACTTGGCTTACATGACCCGGGCAGAATTGCCTGAGGATGAAACTTTGGCCAGACAAATAACCCGGCGGTCTAAGTCAATGATAATTGTCAATGGCGAGCTGCATCATCGCAGTGTCACCGGAGCTTTTCAGCATTGTGTTTCCTCTGAGGAAGGTCAAGAAATTTTACGTGAGATTCACGAGGGGGATTGTGGCCATCATGCCGGCTCAAAATCCCTTGTGGCCAAGGCTTTTTGTCATGGTTTTTATTGGCTGACGGCTCATGCTGATGCAAAGGACTTGGTTAGTAAATGTGCCGGTTGTCAGAAGTTCTCAAGACGGGCTCACGTGCCGGCTCAAGAGTTGAGGATGATTCCAATCACTTGGCCGTTTGCAGTCTGGGGGCTTGATATGGTTGGGCCTTTCAAAAGGTCCAAGGATAAGAAGACCCACCTCTTGGTGGCGGTTGAGAGGTTCACAAAGTGGGTAGAGGCAGAGCCAGTTAGTAAGTGTGACACAGCCACGGCGGTCCAGTTCATGAAAAAGGTGATATTTCGCTTTGGTTTTCCACACTGCATTATAACTAACAATGGTACCAATCTGTCTAAAGGCGCCATGGAGGAATTTTGTCAACGACAGCATATTTGGCTTGATGTTTCATCAGTGGCTCACCCTCAATCCAATGGTCAAGCTGAGAGAGCCAACCAGGAAATCTTGAAGGGCATCAAGCGTCGGCTTTTGGTCCCTTTGCAACGGACGCCGGGTTGTTGGGTGGAGGAGTTACCCTCTGTATTATGGAGCATCAATACTACTCCTAACAGGTCTACGGGTTACACGCCTTTCTTCATGGTTTACGGAGCTGAGGCGGTCCTCCCTAGCGACATCCGTCATGATTCGCCTCGAGTGGCGGCTTATGTTGAGGCGGATAATGAGCAAGCGCGTCAAGATGCTCTTGACTTGTTGGACGAACAGCGTGGCATAGCAGCAGCTCGCTCGGCGATTTACCAACAAGACCTGCGCCGCTATCACAGCCGCCGGGTTAAGTCCAGGGTCTTTCAGGAAGGTGATTTGGTGCTCCGGCTAATCCAGGATCAAACAGATGCACACAAGCTATCCCCACCTTGGGAAGGGCCCTTTGTGGTCAGCAAGAACTTGCACAACGGGTCATATTACCTTATCGATGTTCGGGAGCACAAAGATTCACGTAAGTCGGAGGAGGAGACCCGCCGGCCGTGGAACATAGCTCAGCTTCGGCCTTATTACACTTGAGCCACCGGCTCTCATAATGTACATATTTCTATAGCCATGTATATATTGTGATAAATAATAAAGCAGGACCTCTGTCCTTTTTTCCTCCAAAGGTAAATGTATCATTGTTATTTTCATTGTAATATTACATTGTCACTTGGAGGTTGATCCGGCTTATGATCGTATTCGAATCTAGCCGTTAAAAATATGATCACTTGGGGGCTTCCTGTTCAAACATAGGTCGTATTCGAACCAAAGAGAACATAGCTGTCGATACCCACTTGATTGGCATATTGCCGAGCTCATTGGGGAGTTTTTTCTTGATCATATTTGAATCATAGCTCAACCCCCTTTGGGAACCGACGTGGATCGTATTCGAATCAGCGTCGTTAAACAACTCTCAAGGTCATTTGGGGGCTTCCTGTTCAAACATAGGTCGTATTCGAACCAAAGAGAACATAGCTGTCGGTACCCTCTTGATCGGCAACGCCAAAGCCACTGGGGCTATATGATCGCATTCGAATCTTAGCTTAACCCCTTTGGGACGGTTCTCTGGTCGTATTCGAATCAGAAGCCCCTAAATTTTTGAGATCTCTTGGTTTGCAAACCAATTCTTTGATGATATCAAAAGCATTCAAGGGTGGTTCCTATTCCACCGGCTTAACCTTGATTAATAATGTTGATAGCACATAATAAGCATTATATGTGCTGGTGAACCGGAGTTGAGTTCTCAACCTCATTATTCGGGTTACATAAACCAGAAGTATATTTGAAGGCCCGCAGGTATGCTGTTATGGTTATCTCGAAGATATAATTGAGAGCCGGTTTATTATGACTTTGATTCATATTCCGGGTTATATGTAAAATATGTGACTCTCCATGCGGTAAGCCGCCTAGAGACTTGTGATTTGTTTTCTATGCAGGACAATTAAAGACAGCTCTTTAAACTTAAGGAAAGCAGAGGATCAAACATAACCCGGAAGAATATAAAAGGGCAGTTTAAATAGAGTTAAGCGCTACACACGTGCACGATGGCACGACAAAATTAAGTGTTCGTCCTACTCTATTACAGGACTCCCCGAGTCCAAAAGGTGAGGCATTGTTTTTGAGACATAACCATGAGCCGCCTAAGAAATCAAAGGTGCTTGTTGGGCTGAAGCTTCCGGCTCATCCCTCTCCGCTCCTCCGGCTGTTTCCATGTCCTGGAAGGTTGATGATTTCCAGTCAATGCCACTCAAGGCTTCAAATTGAGCTTCATCATCAATTAACCCGGCCGGGTCAACTTCAGGGGCGAAGGTATGCTTACGAGTCGGAGGAATCAGGCTGACTGCTTCATAACAAGGTGTTGGGATCCTCTGATTCTCCGCGTCATAGCCCGGTTGATATTTGGTAAGGTCTGTGTCATTACCAATCAAAGTGGCCACCGGGCGTACGCTCTTCACACAAGCGGCGAAGTCTTTCTGGTCAAAGGGAGTGCCATCTTCCTTCAAGCTAGGATACCCAAGGGCGATGTCGGCCGGGTCTAGCTCCGGTAGAAACGCCTTGGCCCGGCTTAGAGCGGCTATGGCTCCGGCTCTTGCAGAAGCTCGTCTTAACTCTTGGAAGCGTTGAGGAAGCACGGCAAGCCGCCTGAGTACATCCGCCAGATGAGTGGGAACTTCGTTTGACAGAGCCACAACAGCTAAGGCACGTTGTGACCCGGTGTAAAGTTGTTCTACCAAGGTGTAAACCGCCTTCAGCTTGGTTAGCACGTTCTGGTTGAGATTGGAACTCCTGGGACCTGCATTACAAAGTCAGGTGAGCTGATGGCAATTGAGATACTTATGGGAAATGAACGATGTAAACTAGTTAGAAACTTATAGAGTAACTTACCAAAGATTGCGGAGACCATCTGAGATACATGGCGTTTTAAGCCGGATAGCTCGGCGGTTCTTTCAGTAAGAGTGGCCTCCGCTTGTTCGGCCCGGCTGAGCAAAGCAGTTTTTTCATCCGCCCAGGCTTTTCTTTCTGCTTCAAATTTCTTCTTCAGTTTCTCTTGTGCAGATACGCTGACTTCAAATTTGGAGTTGGCCTTTTGGGTTTCACTTTCCTGAGTCTTCAGGCAGTTCTTTAGATCAGAGATTTCCGATTCAATTTTCTTACAGGCGGCCTGTACAAATTCCGGGTTACAGTTAGGGTGATTATAATGCAACATTAAGTCCCAAGCACTTTGCAAGCAAAGACACTTGGCACTTGGGAGCTAATGTATGCTGAAAGGCTCTATTTACAGTGCCGGTTCATGAAAATAAGTCCCAAGCACTTTGCAGGCAAAGGTACTTGGCACTTGGGGGCTAATGCGTAAAGTTGCTCAACTATTTGATTAAAATAAGGTAAGGACCGGTTCAACTATGCTGTTTAAACCGGCCCTTGAGTGTTACCAGGTAAGCCGGTTTTCTTGCAGTGATTATTAAGCCGGTATTAAGTCTACAACATATTTTATCATAAGTAATAGACTTGGGGGCTGGCATGGTAAGGATAACTATGGAGTAAGCAAGAGAGTCATACCTCAGACTTTTGCTATATTTGCTTCACCATATCAATTTCCAGGTCCCGGCTGTTGTGCACTTGATTAATATAGCCAGAGACAATATCTCCAATGCTCAGATTAGCATAATCAGTGATGTCCAGCCTGGCCCTGCGGCGTTCCAGAAGTTCTTCCTTGGCAGAGCATCTAGCCAACACGGTGGGTCTTCCCGGTTCGACAAACTCGGTCCTGGTGATTACAACGTCCGGATCATCTGGATGAGCCGGGCTGGGGATCTCCGGGTTATCAGAACCTTCCATAACTTGTTCATCAGATGGAGTAGTGGCAGTTTCAGGAGCTGGTGCAGACGGCGGCTCATGAGCAGAAGCATCAGGTTCAGTCAGGACCGGCTCTTCGGCCGGTTTATTTTTCTTCGCCCTCTTGCTGGGCTTTACTTGTACACTGAAAGTCAAAGGGTTAGTGCAAAAACATGAGTAAGATAAGTACAAAATAAGCTGATCATCATTACCCGGGTGCGGTTTTGAAAGCCGGCAAGCTAGACTGCATTGAGTCGCCGGAGGAAGGTGAAGTTCCCTGGTAGTTTGAATCAGAAGAATTGAGTGGTTAACGAGTGACGCCCGCCAAAGGATGAAAAGGATACAAGTCGGAGATAACCTCAGTCCGGCGCTTCCTTGATGCTTCGGGCAAGCCGGAGGAGAGGCTTGCATCCTTGCTGGTCCGGGTCTGCCTCCGACTTTCATAAATCTATCGCTTCAAAAGAAATTGAGGATCTTCATAAGCTAAAGGATGTGAAAATCTTACTTTCCGGGTTACTCTTCGGACTTTCAGTCTTGGCAAGGGCTCCGAGTCGGAGGAAATTATAGTTACCTCTTCAATCACTTCATGACTCGTTCCGGTGTCCTCCTGCTGATAATCCATGTCAATAAGATGGTTAAAAAAGGAGCCTAAAGAATCAAGGGCTACCTCTGACTCGGAGGTGTCTTCCAGGTGAAGCAGGTCCGAGGCGCTAGGTTTACTCCCCTTCTTGCGGGGAGCGGCTTTCCTGGCGGCTTTTTTAACCTTTCTGGCTTTCTTAGCAACTTCATGGTCATACCTGACCTTCCAGAATTTATCATTAGCCTGTAAAATACAACAAAGGTTTTTGAAGTTAAGACGAAATCGTTAAAATGGAAGGTGAGGTGTTCAGGTCAATAGTTTACCGTTGGGGCCGGGTTAGCCTTGCAGAAGGGGCTTAAGCCTGTCCTCCCGCAATCTGCCAGGCTCTCGTTCAGAAGAGACTTGGTCATATCATCAATGACGTCCTCAGGTAAGTCGTCGGGACTATGCCGAAGAGGATCATCCTTCCGGCCAGTATAATCGCACATTAAGCCGGGGCGGCGGCTTAAAGGAATCACCCGCCAGGCAATCCAGACCCGGACCAGATCAATGCCATTTAGGCCGTTCCCCAGAAGAGCTCTGATCTTGTTAATGGTGGGAGTAAGTGGTTGACGTTCAGCTTGAGATAATTTGTCTGGCAGGGGGTGATTTGTCTCCAGACGCAGGGCGCGAAAGCCGGGCAGAGGGTTCTCATCAGCTGGAGAAGTATCTTGGCAGTAGAACCATGTCTGGTTCCAATCTTTTGGGTGGCTTGGCGGCTCAGCATAAGGGAAGAGTCAATCTCTCCGTCGTTGGATTGAGATTCCACCGAGTTCCAAGCTAGGCCCGTTGGCACATTCATTCTGGCGGTTCAGATAAAATAACTCCCTAAAGAGTAGCAAGCTGGGCTCTTCTCCAAGGTACACCTCACAGAACACTTGGAAGTTACAAATGTTTGACACGGAATTGGGTCCAATGTCTTGAGGTCGCAGGTCGAAAAAGTGCAGAACATCTCTGAAGAATTTTGAGCCAGGAGGAGCAAAGCCCCGGTTCATGTGATCAGCAAATATGACAACCTCTCCGTCCTTGGGTTGAGGTCTCTCTTCGGACGGGTCAGGAGCACGATAGGACATGACCTCTTTCTTGGGCAGGTAACCCGTTTTCACGAAGTCAGCTAAGGTGCTATCAGTAACGTTGGATCTAACCCAGTTGCACGTAATGGGCGCCTTGGGAGCCTTGGGCGGCGTTGTGAAGGATGGAAGCCTATGACAAAATAAAATTTCCGGTTCAAATTTAAGCCGGAGGAAAATTTCGGTTCAGTATTTAAGGTGGCGGCTTATGAAGGGGCCTAATGATATATGGCCAATTGTGTCGGGTTATTTAAGCCGCTATGGATATCGTGAGCAATTAAGTTATTTGACTCTGTCATGGATGACCCGGAATATTCATGAAGCATCGCCTTTTTTAAGCCGGTGATATGAGCCGCCATAGCTAACAGATGCAATTTTTGCCTAAGTGTTGCACAAACAAGTTTCACAGGTTGCAGTAATTATTTTGGATCAAATGGTCGTCCAGAAAGGAAAAATTTCTAGACCTAAAAACTGGCACAGAGAAGTTCATAAGTTCTAATGAGGTCTTTTTGCAAGCAAAAGGGATCTGCTAGTATTGGAAATGGGTGCGAAGCCACTACCGCAGGAGTTCTGTACTGTTTTTCGAATCAAAAGAAGTCGCGGTGGAGGAACTATAAAAGAACTGAGATGAACTACAAAGAACAGGGAGGAACGCGGAACCCTAATGCGGATCTGACGTTTGAGAAGAAGAGGACTTACAGTTGCAGGTTCACTGCGGAGAGTCGCCGCCGTTCTCTAGACTAGCTCAGGTTGATGCAGCGGCCGAGGCTGAGGAAGACGAGAGGCGCGGCGGCGGCGGAGCTCGGGCTCTGAGGCGTTGAGAAGAGGAAGACGATGGAAAGGGAAGAGTGAGAGAGGACCCGGTCGGGCCTATTTATAAGGGACGACTGTTAAGTGGGCGCGAGAAACGAGGAGGCTGAAGACATGATTATCCAGCTGCTGAAGCGCCTCGATTTTCGGGATAATTATTAAAGATAAGGATCCGTTGAGATACATTGGGCAGAACATGCATTAATGGCGGATGACGTCACGGCGGGTTACCAAGATTCCAGAGGATGACATCATGGCGGGTTATAACCTTAGCGCAAACAGAAGCCGGAAGATTTTCTCTTAAGGTATTGAAGATTGACATGAACCGGTTCAAATCAATCTGGGGCCTAATGTGGAGGATATAGCTACTGGTGTAACCCGGCCGAGATGGGCCGGGTTACGTTGCGACAGCTCTTCATTCAGAAGCCCAAGGACAGGTTAAGGATGGCGTTTTAGTAATAGGTCTAAGGCCCAGAGGCGACTTAAGGCCCGTAGTGGTAAACCGCCGTTGTGGCATGACTTGTAGTGTAAGGCAAGAATAGTTAAGAGTCCAAGCCGGACACAGTTTATGAGCCGGCCGGGACTCTGAGAGCCGCTGGGTGTTACCCTTTCTATATAAAGGGACGACCCGGCGGCGGTTCAAGACAAGTAAGATCAGATCGATAGCCAGGCAGAGCGGTTTAGCTCCTGGTCATCGAAACCCTAAGTAATTCCACCTCAACTGGAGTAGGCTTTTACCTTCAACGCAACGGGCTGAACCAGTATAATCCTCGTGTCCTTTGTCCCGTTTAACCCCTTTAAGCTTCCTAGCTGCGATGGCTCCACGACTAAGTCCTAGCACGAGGACATCTGTCGTGACAATTCCACGACAGTATCCCAAAACATCATGGGTTGCTGCAAAGGGATTTCCAGTAGATCCATCTACCTTATCTGGCTTTACATGTGAATCTCCTCATTCTGCTCATGAGCCATTTGAGTCCAACTATAAAATGTTCAAAAATCAGAATGGTGAAGTATTTGCTAGATATGTTGGCACTAACTGCAGGAACGGTTCTCCTATGAAGAAAATCTAGGTTCCCAAAAGGTGCCTTGAAAGTCTTCAGGTGAATGTCCTCATGACACCACCTGTGAAGAATAGGAACCCCAGATCAAATTCCACATATGGACCAAATTCTTCATATGGATCCAAGTCCTCATATAGATCAAATTCCTCAAGAGGATCAAAGTCCTCGTATGAACATCATTGTGCTAACACTTCTGTTTTGCAGGGAAGATTTTAGGGCTATGAATATGAGCATTATTCTTCTAATCATTATGTTCATAAGTCCTCGAAGAATTTCTCTACTTATTCATATACTTACCCTAATTCTTCTTATGAGAAACAAAGTGGACTGGCTTCGATGCCACCTTTCTCGTATGGACCTCGCAGAGTGATGAACTCTATGCCACCCCTTCAGATGTGGGTGGTGAAGAAAAATAACTAATTTCTTTTGCAGGGTCAGGTCTCCAGACGTGCCTTAAACGTCTGAAGAAATTGCTGGAGACCTGAAAATACCTGAAAGGACGCAGGCTAATCATGAAGAAATGAATCCTCATTTCTCACGTCCTAATACTGCTTTATCTATTTTATTGCTTGATGAAATTGATCTGATGAAATTGATGTCATATTCTTCACTGATGAAGTATATGAGTTCGTAAACTGCACTAATTCATCTGCAGGATGATCAACCCAAAGCCAATGAGTGGGTCCTCGATAGTGGATGTACAAATCACATGACTGGTGACAAGAATCTATTGATGGATGTTCCCTTATCTCCATTGCATCTGACGCATATCATCTTCGCTGACAAATGCAAAAGTCAGGTATTGGGTCTAGGTAAGGTTGCGATCTCAAAGGATCGACACATGGACAAAGTCATGCTTGTTGAGTCCTTAGGATACAACCTCATGTCTGTCTCAATGTTGTGTGATCTTGATATGGTTGTTGTCTTTGGCAAGTATCATTGTGTTGTGATCATGGAAGCTGCTAATTCCAAAGTCTTCAAAGGCTTTAGGAGAGGAGACTTGTATATTGTTGATTTCTCTACAGGACCTCAACCAGCTGTATGTGTACTTGCAAAAGCTTAAGAAGACTGGCTATGGCATAGACGACTAGGTCATGCAGGCATGAGGAATCTGCACACGCTCGCGAAGAAGAAGCATGTCATTGGCATTGAGAATGTCAAATTCCTCAAGGATCACTTGTGTGGAGCCTGCGAAGCTGGAAAGATGACCAAGGCCAAACATCCAACGAAGACAATCATGACTACCACTCGACCATTTGAATTGCTTCACATGGATCTCTTTGGTCCTAATCATTATTCAGCAGTTACAAATGATGCATCTCTATATGGCTTTTTTATTGTTGATGATTACTCTTGTTACACATGGGTGCATATTGTCACTTATAAACATGAGGTGCAGGAAGTCTTCAAACGATTTTCCTCGAGGGCTTCAACCAACTTTGGTGTGAAGATCAGGCACATCAGAAGTGACAATGGAACTGAGTTCAAGAATTCTGGTCTTGATGACTATCTTGATGAAGTTGGTATTACTCATGAGTTATATGCTCCTTACACTCCTCAGCAAAATGGCGTCGTGGAGCGCAAGAACAGGACTCTTGTTGAGATGGCTCGCACTATGCTTGATGAGTACAAGATGCATCGTCGTTTCTGGATTGAGGCAATTGATACTGCATGCCACATCATCAACAGGGTATATCTTCACAAATTCTTCAAGAAGACTGCATATGAACTCCTCACTGACAAGAAACCCAATGTGAGTTATTTCAAAGTCTTCGGTGCTAAATGTTGGATTAGAGATTCTCATCACAGTTCAAAATTTGCACCGAAAGCACATGAAGGTTTTATGCTTGGTTACGGAAAGGACTCGCACACCTATAGAGTCTTCAACAACGTTCACCACAAGGTTGTTGAAACTGTAGATGTGCGGTTCGATGAAACTAATGGCTCGCAAAGAGAGCACCTACCTCTTGTGCTAGATGAACAGTCACCTGAGGAAACTATCAAGTTCAAGGCTCCTGAGGATGTCATTCCCACTGAAGAATCTGTTGAAGAAATCATTCCAGAACGTGAAGAACGCCATGCTGATGCACCTGAAGAAATGGTGCTGAAGAAAATGCTGATCAAATTCCTCGACGACAACCCGTTCATCCTCGCGTTGCAAACGAAGTGCAGATTGAGAAAATCATCAGCGACATCAACATTCCAGGTCCTCTCACATGCTCAAAAGCTTCACATTTATCTAACTTTTGTGGGCACTCTGCCTTCATTTCTATCACAGATCCCACTAAGGTAGATGAAGCATTTCTGGAGCCTGAATGGATTCAAGCTATGCAAGAGGAATTACATCAATTCGAGCTCAACAACGTCTGGGAACTGGTAAATCGTCCAGATCCTCACAAGCACAATATCATTGGCACAAAGTGGATCTACCGTAACAAGCAAGATGAAAATGGCCTTGTGGTGAGAAATAAGGCACGGCTTGTAGTTCAAGCTACACACAGGTTGAAGGAATTGATTTCGATGAAACTTTTGCACCTGTTGCTAGACTTGAGGCTATTCGCATATTACTTGCTTATGCTAACCATCATGATATCACTTTATATCAAATGGATGTGAAAAGTGCATTCCTCAATGGTAAGCTTAAGGAAGAAGTATATGTCGCTCAACCCCTAGGTTTTGAAGATCCAAAGCATCCCGACAAAGTCTTCAGACTCAATAAGGCCCTCTATGGCCTCAAGCAGGCCCCTCGGGCGTGGTATGATACTTTGAAGGAATTCCTCATGAAGAAAGGCTTCAAACCCGGTTCACTTGACCCAACTCTTTTCACTAAATCTTATGATGGTGAATTGTTTGTGTGCCAAATATATGTTGATGATATCATTTTTGGCTGTACTGACCAACGTTACACTGACGAATTTGGTTATATGATTAGGGAGGAATATGAGATGTCTATGATGGGAGAATTGAAATTCTTCTTAGGTCTTCAAATTCGTCAACAGCGCAATGGCATATTCATATCTCAGGAGAAATACCTCAAGGATGTACTGAGGAAATTCGGCATGCAAGATTGCAAAGGGGACAAAATTCCTGTGCCCACCAATGGCCATCTATGCACTGACGAAAATGGTATTGACTTCGATCAAAAGGTATACCGCTCCATGATTGGTTCTTTATTGTATTTATGTGCATCTAGGCCGGATATTATGCTTAGTGTTTGCATGTGTGCCCGATTTCAAGCTACACTGAAGGAATCACACCATATGGCTGTGAAGCATATTCTTCGATATCTAGCTCACAAACCATAAGGCACGTTCGTCCAATTTCTTCCAGCGAACAGTTTTTCACTTTGACTAGAAATACCCCTCCCCTTCCTCACTTTGTTTTTACTCCGCTCGACCTCTCTCCTGCTCGAGCTTCTCAAACCCTAGCCCCGCCGCTACTTCATCGTCGCCGGTGAGGAAAAGCTTCACTGCCTCGACCTTGTCGCCGTCGTACTCGTGCCGGCTGCGGATTTCTTCACTCCGCCGCCGCCGTAGCTGTCTTCCTCGGCCAAGTTAGGGCGTGGAAGATCTGAACTGACGAGCTTCACATCTACACTTCCTAGTTCGTCGTGTTCTTCATCAAGGGTAATTAAAAGTTACTTTTACTGCCCTCTTTGATTCAAATGTTTTCTTCAAAATCTTCAAAAGGTGTTTATTCTTCAAATCTTCACACTGAACACCTCTCATAACATCTGTTCTTGATCTGTTTCCCTAAGCAACATTTTTCTTCAAGATTCCTCAATTGTGTGGATTTTAAAATCTGTACAACTCTGGAACCTAAGTCAAAGAACGCTTAGTGAAATTCTTCAAGACTCATCTGGTCAAATTCCTCAAACTTGTTCTTATTGCAAAACCTTCTGAGAACGCATATGACCTCTCCAAATTCCTCGCAACTATACTCTGTTCACAGGTACACATGTCCGCTGCTGAATCACTAGGTTCTCATCAACTTAACTCATTTGCAGCGTTCCTTGAAGAAAAGTTGCACACCTCTTCATGGAATTCCATTGCTCAAATTCCTCAGCTGAAGAAAATGGCTGACGCAATCCAGCCGCGGGTCAACTCCCGTCCCATCCAGGCCGTATGACAGGGACAAGACTTCAATCAACGATGACCAAGGCAACGATGACCAAGGCAACGATGCCCATGCCTCTGGTCAGCAGGAACGTGGCACCAGTGCCCCTCACCTACCCGCTGACCAGGGTCGGCATGGCAACAGTGCCCCCACCCTCACCGCTGACGACAGCAAGCGGCAACCTGACGGAGAGCACTGTACGCGGCTCGACTCGGCCACGCCCTGACGATCGACAAGACGACGCACAGTCCCCCTAGGCTTGCGGGGCCTGCACCTAGGGGAACCCTGCGAACCACAAGCCCTCAGCGGGGCCCAGCCCGGGACCCCGGACACCGACTACACGGACCCACCGACTTATAACATTACCATTGTATCCCCGAGGGGTTGGACTATAAAACCCCCGGGAGCCCACGATCATTCGGGGGCAAGGTAGTAGGAGGACTAGCCACGAAGCAGCAACACCGGGAGAAGGAGCAGCCCAAGCCTTGGCCAGCTTCCTTCCTCCTTCATACAACTCCAGGAGCAACATTGTACTATCGATCATCCAACTACACTCGGCAGGACAAGGGGTATTATCTTTCCGGAGAGCCCCGAACCTGGGTATGTCCGGCGTCCCGCGTCCGCTCATGCCAACCTCGCTTCTGGAGCCCACCAGCGCCCTCGAGCCTCCTCCTCTCTTTAGCCATCCCTTGGCATCTGCCGTGCGCCCACCACGACAGTTGGCGCCCACCATGGGGCAGCTCAAGGAGCTGGCCGGGAGCATGCTTCGGACGGGCCCCTTCTCCTACGCCGACGAGTCCGTCGCTCTGGCGGACGACGTCGTCGGCGTGCTCGCCGCCTCCTTCGCCGCGCTGCGCATCTCTGATGCGTTCGCGGCCGACGAGTACCCCAGCGAGGTGCTCAGCTACTCTGACTCTCCCCTCTCCCTCGGCGGTGGCGTTTTCGCCAGGGCAATGGGCGTCCATGTGGAGGTCTTCGTCACCGGAGACGGCGCCTCCTCCTCGTCGAGCAAGACGAGGAAGGCTGCCGAAGCCAGGGCCGCAGCAGATCGGATCGAGCCGTCCAATCCATTGCGTGCCGCGATGCAGAGCCTCCGCATCCCCATCGGCACCGACGTCGACGCCACCAACGTCGTTGAGGCCCGAACCCAGCTCGAGGAAAGGCGCCAGCAGATGCTAGACCTATCTGAGATGCTCGCCGCCACTCAGCGTCGCCTCGACGCCGCTCAGCTGGAGCGCGACGCCGCCTACGGATTCACACCCACCGCGGCCGAGCCAAGCCGGGTCGCCGATGTGCGTGCCCGGGAAGGAGCGACCGGCCGGGCCCTCGGCGCCGTCCCAACCGTCTACGAGACCCCAGCGAAGAACATGCGCGCTGCCCAGGCAGCCGCAGTCGGCTTGGACCAGCTCGCGGGTGAGGAGCTAAAAGAGCGCATCGGGCGGATGCGCGAACTCCTCCACGCCGCCAACACCCAGCAGGACCGCCTGAACCAGCTCGCCAAGCCGGCGGGGTCCGGCTCCGCCCGCTTTGGCAGGCCCGGCGAACTTCTGCACACCGCATCCTCGCCACCCGGCGAGGCGCACTCCGGCAAGCCCGGACTCGGCGCGTTCCGGCCGCTACAGCCGCCGGCGGATTGGGTAACGAGCCCGTCCTGGAGACCCAGCGCGGACCCGGCCAGCATGGCCGGCGTCCGGCTC
This sequence comes from Aegilops tauschii subsp. strangulata, assembly GCF_002575655.3. Taxonomy (NCBI): domain Eukaryota; kingdom Viridiplantae; phylum Streptophyta; class Magnoliopsida; order Poales; family Poaceae; genus Aegilops; species Aegilops tauschii. Next base: position 436,164,325 of record NC_053040.3, on the reverse strand, counting down.
CAACCGACCCAGTGCCCCGTGGCCTGGCCGCAAGTCGACTCGGTTCGCGCGCCATCGACAACACCGACGCTCGCCACCGCCTCGATCAGCTCGCTCGCTCCCTGGAGGTGGAGGAGAACAACGCTATCGAGCCGGCGTGCTTCGGCCCGCGCATCTGGGAGGAGCCCTTCCCCAAAGGATTCATGCTCCCCCGCGACACCCCAAGTACAACGGGACGGTGAAGCCAGAGGACTGGCTCACCGACTACACCACGGCCATTGGCATCACCGGTGCCAATCGTCGTCTCGCCGTGCGCTACGCATCGCTCATGCTCCAAGGGTCGGCCCGCACGTGGTTGAACAGCCTGCCGATGGGCAGCATCAACACGTGGGTGGATTTCGAGGAAGCCTTCGTCCGCAACTTCACGGGGACCTACAAGCGACCCGGACGCCCTAGCCAGCTCGCCATGTGCGTGCAAGGGCCTACGGAGACCGGTCGCGAGTACCTCGCACGCTGGACCGAGCTCCGGAATAGCTGCGAGGGCGTCCATAAAGTCCAGGCGATCCAGTACTTCGTCAGCGGGTGCCGAGACGGCACTCTCCTCAAGCACAAGCTCTTACGCTCTGAGCCGGCCACCATGGCCGCGCTCATGGTGACGGCGGACAAGTACGCCAACGCCGACTCCGCCATGAAGATCCAGGTGGCGCTGGATGAAGCCGGCAAGGCGAAGCCGGTTCCCCCTCTGAAGCCGGCCGGCGAAAGCAGCCGGCAGCAGCATCACCAGAACAACAAGCGCAAGGCCGACCAGCCGGCGCCGCGTCACGACAACCGGCTCGTCGCGGCCACCGAGCCCGCGGCGGACCCGGCGGCGAAGCGCCGGCAAACCGGCAAGACGGCATGGCAACCCGCCATGAGCTTCGAGCGGATGCTCGACGCCCCCTGCAAGCACCACAGCGGTGCAAGACCCTCCACGCACACGCTTCGGCAGTGCGCGATCACCGAGCGCATCATGAGGCGCGACGTCCCGCCTCCTCCGGCTCCGGCTCCAGGCGCGGGACAGCCGCCTCCAGCTGGCGGCGCGATGCGCGACGACGCCTACCCGGACTAGAGCGCGGCCTACGTCGTCTTCACCAGCCTCGGCGACGACAAGCGCAGCGAGTGCCTCCTTCGGCAGGAGGTGAACACCGTCGTCTCGGCCAAACCGGAGTTCATGCATTGATCGGATCGCCCGATCACCTGGACCCGGGAGGATCACCCGGCAGTCATGCTGAGCCCGGGTGGTTACGCCCTCGTCCTCAACCCCACCATCGTCGCACGGCGCACATGCAAGTTCTCCCGAGTCCTCATCAACGGCGGCAGCAACATCAACATCCTCTACCGCGACATGATGACCAAGCTCGGCCTCAAGGCCGAGGACCTGGAGCCAACCCGAACGATCTTCCACGGCATCGTACACGGCCTCTCCTGCTCCCCCATTGGCCGGGTCTGACTAGATGTCCTGTTCGGTGACAGCGGCCACTTCCGGCGCGAACCGGTCTGGTTCGAGGTGGTGGACCTGTCCAGCGCATATCACGCGTTGCTGGGCCGGCCCACGCTCGCCAAGTTCATGGCGGTTCCCCACTACGCGTATCAGAAGATGAAGATGCCGGGTCCCAAGGGCCTCATCACCGTCGCCGGCGATTACCGCAAGTCCCTGGAGTGCGCCTCAGACGGCGCCAAGTTGGCCGAGTCGCTGGTCATTGCCGAGGAGCGGCGCCAGCTCGACCGGATCGTCGCCCTGGCAGGCGAGGCCTCCACCGCGTCAATCCCGACCCCGGACCCGGCCGACGAGGACGCCTTCAAGCCCTCCAAGGAGACCAAGAAAGTGAAGCTCAACCCAGAAGACCCCATTTGCAGCAAGTACATTGTCTTAGGCGCCCGCCTCGACAGCAAATAGGAAGGCGAGCTCGTCGACTTCCTCCGTGAGAATCGGGATATCTTTGCATGGACCCCCAAGGACATGCCGGGTATCCCGAGGAAGTACGCCGAGCACAAACTTCACGTCCGCAAGGATGCCAATCCTGTCCGTCAACCCCTACGACGATTTTCCGAAGAGAAGAGATGAACCATTGGTGAAGAGGTCCCCAAGCTTTTGGCGGCCGGCTTCATAATGGAAGTGTTTCACCCCGAGTGGCTGGCCAACCCAGTCCTCGTCCTGAAGAAGAACAAGACCTGGCGCATGTGTATCGACTACACCAGCCTCAATAAGGACTGTCCCAAGGATCCGTTCGCCCTCCCGCGGATCGACCAAGTCATCGACTCGACCGCCGGGTGTGAGCTCCTGTCCTTCCTGGACGCTTACTCCGGCTACCACTAGATCAAGCTGGACCCGGCCGACGCCCTGAAGACGTCCTTCATCACGCCCTTTGGGGCGTATTTCTACATCACCATGTCGTTCGGCTTGAAGAACGCCGGCGCCACCTTCCAGCGCTGCATGCAGAAATGCCTGCTACCGCAACTCGGCCGCAATATCCACGTATACGTGGACGACATCATGGTGAAGACCAAGAAGCACCTCACGCTCCTCGACGATTTGAAGGAAACCTTCTCCAACCTCCATGAATACAAGGTCAAGCTTCACCCGGAAAAATGCGTCTTCGGCGTCCCGGCCGGAAAGCTACTCGGCTTCCTCGTCTCGGAACGCGGCATTGAGGCGAACCCGGAGAAGATCAAGGCCATCGAGCGCATGCGCAAGCCGGCTCGGCTGCGCGATGTCCAGAAGTTCACCGGATGCTTGGCCTCGGTCAGCCAGTTTCTAAGCCGGCTGGGCGAGAGGGCGCTATCCCTGTACAAGCTGATGAAGAAGAGGAGCCCGTTTGAATGGAACGGCAAGGCAGACGAGGCCTTCCAAGACCTCAAGCACATGCTCTCCACCACGCCAGTCCTGGCCGCGCCGACCGACAAGGAGCCGCTGTTGCTCTACATAGCCGCGACCTCGCGGGCGGTCAGTACGGTGCTGGTGGTCGAGCGACCAGAGAAGGGCAAGATCCAAGCCGTCCAGCGCCCAGTCTACTACCTGAGCGAGGTGCTCTCCATCTCCAAGCAGAACTACCCGCACTACCAGAAGATGTGTTACGGCGTGTACTTCACCGCCAAGAAGCTGAAGCAGTATTTCCAAGAGCACGTCGTCACCGTGGTCAGCACGGAGCCTATCGAAGAAATCATCGGGTGCCGGGATGCCTCTGGACGGGTTGCCAAATGGGCGATCCAGCTAGCCGGCCACACCATCCTCTACGAGCCCCGCACCGCGATCAAGTCTCAAGGCCTGGCCGACTTCCTCGTCGACTGGACCGAAACCCAGTACTTGCCGCCACCTCCCGACTCGACGCATTGGCGCATGCACTTCGACGGGTCCAAGATGCGACTCGGTTTGGGGGTCGGCATCGTACTGTCATCCCCGAAGGGCGACCGGCTCCGCTACGCGCTCCAGATCCACTTCGTCGCCTCCAACAACGTCGCCGAGTACGAAGCCCTTGTGCACGGCCTCCGGCTGGCCAAGGAACTCGACATCCGGCGCATCCTGTGCTACGGCGACTCGGACCTGGTGGTGCAGCAATGCTCCAACGAATGGGACGCCCGTGACTCCAACATGGCAAGCTACCGCTTCCTCGTCCAGAAGCTGTCCGGATCCTTTGAGGGTTGTGAGTTCCTCCATGTCCCGTGCGCGGAGAACGAAGCAGCCGACACGCTCGCCAAGATCGCCTCGTCACGACAAGCCATCCCGTCCGACGTCTCCCTCGAGCACCTGCGCAAGCCGTCCGTCAAGCCATCGCCGGACTCCGAGTCCATCCATGTTCCAGACGACCCGGCCGCACCTCAACCCAGCCCGGGGACTGCTGAACCCGCCCCGGGGACTGCTCACCTAGACCCGGCCACCATCGTCCCGAACCCGGCCGTCGCCATCCCCGACCCGGGGGCTGCTCAACCCGGCTCGGGGACTGCTGACTCGGAACCCACCCTGGTGGCCGTCTTTGCCGTGGTTACGGCTCCATCTTGGGCCCTCTCAATATCAGAATTTTTGGAGAACGGGGTTCTCCCCATGGACGAGACCGAAGCTCGGCAAGTGCAGCGCCAGGCGTCCGCCTACAGCATCATCAACAACGAGCTCGTCAAGCGCAGCTCCACCGGCGTGTTCCAGCACTGCGTCGAGCGGGAGCGGGGCATCGACATCCGCCTCGACATACATCAGGGCGAGTGTGGGCACCACGCCGCATCACGATCCCTGGTGGCCAAGGCGTTTCGCCATGGCTTCTACTGGCCCACGGCCCTCCAAGACGCCGAGTCGCTCGTCCTCAAGTGTGAGGGATGCCAGCGCTTCAGCAAACGCAGCCACCAGCCGGCGTCAGCACTCCGCACCATACCGATCGACTGGCCCTTCACGGTCTGGGGACTCGACATGGTGGGACCCTTCAAAACCGCCCGAGGCGGCATGACGCACTTGCTGGTGGCAGTAGACAAATTCACCAAGTGGATCGAGGCAAGACCAATGAAGAAACTGGACGGGCCAACAGCCGTCCGGTCCATCAAGGACATAGCGGTGCGCTACAGCATGCCGAACAGCATCATCACCGACAACGGCACCAACTTCGCCAAGGGCGCGCTCGAGCAATACTGCTCCGTCTCCGGCATCCGCCTCGACCTGGCCTCCGTTGCGCATCCGCAGTCCAACGGGCAGGTCGAGCGGGCCAATGTACTCATCCTGTCCGGCGTCAACCCGCGACTCGTCGAGCCGCTCATCCGCTCACCCGGCAGCTGGCTTGATGAGTTGCCAGCCGTTCTCTGGAGTCTACGCACCACGCCGAATCCGTCGACCGGGTTCACCCCGTTCTTCCTCGTCTACGGAGCCAAAGCCGTCATCCCGACCGACGTCAAGTTCGACTCACCGCGTGTCGCGATGTACACCGAAGCCGAAGCCAGAGAAGCCCGCGGAGATGGCGTCGACCTGCTCGAAGAAGCACGCCTCCTGGCGCTCAGTCGCTCGGCCATCTACCAGTAAGGCCTGAGGCACTACCACAGCAAGAAGATCAAGCCCCTCGCGTTCCGCGAGGGCGACCTCGTCCTCCGACTCGTCCAAGAGCAGGCAGGCCAGCACAAGCTGTCCCCTCCATGGGAGGGCCCATTCATCGTAAGCAGGGCCTTGCGTGACCGCAACCCCTACTACCTCATCGACGCGCGCAAGTCGAGGAAGCGCAAGAAGGACACCGCCGGTGAAGAAACGAGCCGGCCGTGGAACGCGGAACTCCTCCGTCCGTTTTACAGTTAGCCGCACGAGCGTATGTATCATCGCCTTTTGTAAACGCATGAAACTATGGGGTCCCCGAAAGAGACTCGAGGGTTGCCTTTTGTCGGCCAATTTATTGTGTCCCTATTTTCTTGCATCACTATACCACTGAACCCGGCCACCGGTCCGACTCGCTCGACCCAGGGGCTCGGGGGCTGGCCGGCTCGGTCGCTACCCCGCTGCCTTACTTGGTGATTCCTGATAAAGTTAGGATGTCGCGGTCCCCCACTTCGCCCTAAAGCCACAGATCCAGCTTTGGCTATCGGCTGGCAAGCACAACGGGCCAAAGCTCCTTTACGCTTCATACACTAAGCCAAAGGTCGTCGGGTCGATCAACCCGGTCTGCCATTCATCAAATGAACAGCCACACGACCGGCTGCTCGCCAACCGGCTTCCCCGGATTGCCGCCAGCCGGCCCAGTGGGTGTTTCGCTCGCGCTCAACGTTTCGAGGGACCCAAGTCCTGCGCGCTCCTCTCAAAGAACCGAACTCCTTGTCATGGACTGGAGCCTCGGCCGTCTGACTCGCGGGGGGAGGTTTGAGAAAGGAAAAGCGCATGAAATCGGTCCAAAAAAAACGGAAGGCAAAAAAGCGAAAGCACCCACGACATCTGCAAGTATTTAAGAAAAGGCCCACGGCCCGAGTTCATTACACCCTAAAACCCCCAGTGGGTGGGTGGACCTGCTATTTAACAAACTTTACACAAAGTGTCTCAGGCATCTCCAGCACCGCGTCGCGACATCGACGGCCCTCCCCTCGCGGCCTCCGGGTCCAGCGAGGTGCCGGTGCCCTCCTCAGCATCCGCGTCGCGGTAGACGCCCGTCTCCTCTGAGCTCCCATCCGGATCGTGGAGGAGCAAGCCGTAGTCGTCGCCGTCCATGACCCCGCCGTCTTCCGTCCGCTCCGGATGGAACTCGTCGTGGAAGGCGAACTCGGCGATGTAGCTGGCCCGGGAGGCGATCCGACCGGCTTGCTCCTCCAAGAGCTGCTCCGAACTGGCCCGCTGGCCCATCAACGCGTCCAGCTGCAGGTCCAGATGCCAGGACAGCGCGAACCGGAGCACCATCTCAGCACCGACACGAGCGGCGGAGACGCGCCACTCGCCAAGCTGGTCCGGCCCCATCTCCAACCAACGCGCCAGGCGCGAGAAGCTGCTCGGTTTGACGGAGTCCGGCCATAGGGCCGCCGTCATTGCGGTGCCGGCCTGGGACAGCCGCCCCAACTGCGTTCCCAGGGCCTGCAGGCGGGCCTCAGCGGCGGCGATGATCTCTGGTAAGGTCCAGGTCACCCGCGGATCCGTCCCGGACACAACGACGCCGGTCGGGTTGCGCTGATAGCGGACGGCTTCCTCCGCCAGCCGCTGCGTCTCTGGGAAGGCCCCTGCCGCAAAGGAAGCGAGTTAGAAGAAGAACAACACAAGGAAGAAAGGCCGAATCGCGACCCGGCAAACGACAAGAAAAAAGCACTTACTGGAGAAGGACTCTTCCAGGTGCTGCGCCTCAAGCAACGTACCACGCCGCTCCCGCTCGATGGCGCGGTCGCGCTCCTCGAGCGCCTTCTCCAGATCAGCCGCCTTGGCAAGGGCCGCCTTCAGCTTGGCGTCCTTGTCTTCGGCCGCCTTCTCGGCCGCCTCGCGGCGACGGGCCTCGTCCTGACGGTCCCCCTCAGCCGTGGTGACCTGCCCCCGCACGCGATCCACCTCAGCCTGGAGCCGGCCCTTGTCATCGGCCAGCTGGCCGCGCTGCTGGTCCGCCTCCACCAGGGCCTGCTGCGCCTCCGCCACCTTGGCGGCTTCCGCCTTAAGGAGCTCCACCTCGGCCTCGAGGCGGCTCTTGTGACCCGCCAGCTGCTCATGCAGCCCGTTGGCCTCGTCGAGAGACCGCCGAGCCGCGGCCGCCTCCGCCCTCGCCTGCGCCGCCTCGACGCCAAAACGGCCGGTGTCGGCAACGAGTCAGTCGTAGTGATGACCGGCCCGGAGCAGACGAGCCCGCCAGGACAGCACCTCGGCTGCGAAAAAGAAGAACTCAGCAGAAGAAAAAAGCAAGACTTAAGATTTGGCCCAACTGTTACACAGTTGGCCCGAATCTCGGGGGCTACACCCAGTGGGTGCGCTAGCGCGCCCCCACTAGAAAAGAGCACAAGGATACCTGCGGCGAGGCGGAGCTCCTCCTCCTTGGCGGCAAGCAGCTCCACGAGCCCCCGGTGCTTGCCCAGGAGACGATTGTAGGCGGCGCCGCAATCGGTGAACTCCCCGGCCGACGGGCCCTGCTGCTTCAAGGAGAAGAAGCGCGCCCAGAGGTCGATCGTAGGCTCGACCCCCAGGTACCCCTCATAGAGGGTGACGAAGCCGGAGAGCTGGACGATGGCGCCGGTGCCAAGATGATGCGGCTGGAGCCCGAAGAACTCCAGGAAAGCGTGGAAGAAGGTGCTCGCCGGCAGCCCGAACCCGCGCTCGAAGTGCATGAGGAAGACCACGCGCTCCTGCCCCTCGGGCCGAGGCCTCTGCTCGCCGCGCGGCAGGTGGACGCCGACGTCCGTCTCCCGCGGCAGGCGCCGCGTCGCCCGGAGCTGGGTGATGTCCTCGGAAGTACTTTGTAGGTGTTGTTGGATAGGTTTGCAAGATAATAAAGAGCGCGTAAATAAAAAGTAGGGGTTGTTTAGATAAAGACACAACTAAGTTAGTTTTAGTAGAGAGCTTTTTGTCACGAGAAAGTTATTTGTCCCAAGGCAATCGATAACTAGACCGGTAATCATTATTGCAATTTTATTTGAGGGAGAGGCATAAGCTAACATACTTTCTCTTCTTGGATCATATGCACTTATGATTGGAACTCTAGCAAGCATCTGCAACTACTTAAGATCATTAAGGTAAAACCCAACCATAGGTGAAACTGGAATCACTCACGGGTGAATCGGCCGCGGGAGCAGACAGATAAATCGGCCGCGGCGTTGTAAGCCGGTGCGGACGAGCAAATTGTCCTCCACGTTGTAAGCCGATGCGGACGCGTGAACCGGTCGCGAGGGCGGGCGGACGAGTTGTCTGTGGCGCTGTAATGCGGTGCGGACGGGTGAGTCGGCCGGCGCGTTGATGTAAACCGGACCATGACACGCCTGTCCGTGAAGCCGCGCGGCACAGCTGAACGTGCATCCGTGGTATAACACCACCCCCTCCTTTTTTTAATAGTCGCCCTGGTATTTTTTGCCGGATGATCGTGAATGCTGATTCTGAATAATACCAGACGCAGCTCCACGTGACCTCTCCTCCTTTGTCCCTTTCTTTTTCTTTGTCTTCATGTGATGAAGAAAACAACAGTAGCTTTTGATCTCCTCGTACAACTAATGCATGTTGCTCACGTCCTCCACACCACATGGATGCAGACCAGAATACGAGGCCGCCGTTGTCCCTCACCATCGCAGGAGCCTTTTTGTTTTTAAAACTAAACTGGAGTACGTGAACACATGGGAAGTAGCAGCAGTGTGTCCTCATAACGGTTGTGTACGTAGACTGGGGGAGTGCTCTTTCAGGCAAACCGCAGTAGAGAAGCAGAGCCCCGACCGATCACACACGGCCGGTTCAAAGCGGGCGCCTCAGCAGGAGAGGAGGCCACCAGCGGTTCAGCAATCAGAAATAGTGGGCGGTTCAAGACAACAATCGCGGCAGCGGCAACTTGGCTCAGCGCGGCAGCGGCTAAAAACGGCAGCGGGCAGCGTGAGTCGGCAAGAGGTAAGGGCCGCAGCAGTGAAGGCGTCTGGCGTCTCAAGGCGCGGGCAACGAGTAAGACCGCGGTAGCGGCAGCGGCTCGAGGCGACGGAGTCCCGCGACTTGGCACGGGGCGGTTCTGCTCGGATGGGTGACTTGAGAACGTCTCACGATAACAACGCCGACGGCTTTCAGGGCCGTGGCGGAATAGCATCGGCGGCGGCTCGGAGTGGCGCCGGCGACTTGGAATATTTGATCGCTGATAGAAGTGAGGCCTGGCGAGTCAAGGCAACGGCTGGCGTAAAAACCGGTGCAAACTCCAACCAGTTGACGAAGACTGGTCTGACTAGCAATGGGTCGTGTATGCTGTCCGTCAGGTAGCTTCAGTGCAGAAACCGGTGCAATTGGTAGCCCTTGATCAGCCTTAAAAGCTTCCTTTACGTGTGATAAGAGTAAAAACCTTGGTCCTTGTGCCATTGGGGAAGTACGTGGAACCAATACGTACAATTTTTTGGAGGTCCTGTTGAATTTATTTGCCAGGCGTACGACTCCAGCCGCAACTCGGCAGATCAGACTGAGTAAGATTCTCCTGTTTTGTCCTGATGACGCGCAGCTGCAACAGCAGCGTACAATGATTTTTTTTAGCAGAGTCAATCTGCAATCGGGCTGATCACAGACACATCTTTTTGCTTGCAGGGGCGGCCGGCGGAATCTTAACAGCGGTGTCTGACGCAGGCGCCTCGGGGCGAACTCAGAGACTAGGTTGCGACTGCTCTGTTTCCGGGTCAAAGTACTACTTGAGATTTCCTTGGATTTGACTCGGTCTTCACTTTAGAAAAAGGGTGTGGCCACAGTTGATTTCTCTCAGGCGCCGTACATACGGCACGGCGTACACATCTCGCCCAACGACGACACCATGAAAAATCTGTCTCGATCTCAGACTTGGCGGATCGCCACGGCGCGTGAGGCGGCCGCACAACATATAACCCTAAAATAATCTTAATTCTCATACTTGCCGCCGTAAAACACTTCGTCAAACTTGACCGATGAACTCATGGTTGATGTGAATTTTTCCACGCCAGCTTTCATTGAGCCGGAAAATCGTGAACTTCTCGAACCCTAGAAAAGATCCCTTCAAGAACTCAACACCACCGTATGCAGGCCCCACGGTGGGCGCCAACTATCGTGGAATTTTCACGGCAGATGTCCTAGCAGAAGGACTTAGTCGTGAGGCCAACGCATCTATGTGGTAGCTTGAGAGGGGTTGGTCGGAACCGAGAGACGCAACACAAGACAAGTATTTAGACAGCTTCGGGCCCCGGGAAACATGATCCGGTAACAACCCTACATGCTGTTTGAGGCTAGGTCTTATTATGATCACGAGGGAGTCACCGTAAACCGGATCTCCTGTAGTTGTGTCTAGCCCTGGAGATTATTAAGCTTCTTACTTGTCCCTCTTTGGGGAGCCCTGCCCCTCCTTATATATGTTGAAGGGGCGGGTTACATGTGGAGTCCTATTAGGATTAGGACTAGTCTATCTCTAATACAAACCGGATACAAGTCCAGGTCTTAACTCCTTGTAATACAAATATTCCTCACGCCTTTCCTTGTAAACCGGCCCACCATAGTATGAATCGGCCTTCATGAACCGCCCGTTGGGCCACCGGGTTTTGTCGCTCCTTTGACCCGCCTGCCGGATTACCAATGAATCGTAAACCGCCAGGTCCAAACGGGTCACCAGTGAATCGTCAAGTCTCAGTCGGGTCTGAAGTAAACCGCCAAGTCCGGCCGGGTTATACCTCCAGTCGGTTTACATCGCGAGGTATATCCCCGACATTAGCCCCCAGTTTAATTTGGATTTATCCATGTTAAACTGATCATGTAAAATAAACACAAGAACAAACTTGACAGATTGTGCTCCGGGTTAAGAATTCTTGTAAACCGACACCCGATCATCCTTAATTCCTTGTCCTTTCCTTCTTCTAGAAAATCCAGGTCAATAAGCCAGCTTCATACTCAATTTTCTGACATTGGTTTCTCACAGAGAAATATTGTGAAGAATAATCCACTTGAATCGGCTTCCAAAGCGCCGGCTTAAGAAATATGGGTCTTGAAATACTCATCTGATATTCAGCCGGTTTGAAGATGTAAAACTTGCCGGTTTAATATTACCAAAATTACCGGTTTGTAAATATGGATGGCACCGAGTCATAATTGTTACCGACGCCGGGTCATAATTGTTGCAGACACCGGGTCAATCTGGTTTGCTCAGAACTGAGAATTTGAAGATTTTTCTCCCTTATATCCATATTACCTGTAGCCCCCAAGTGTTGAGCAGAACAAAGTGATGGCATAAGACTTGTTTCCATATAATTACTGCCACTTTGAAGAAATCCATGTTGTTCATCTCAGCCACTATTAAAAACTGAATACTCCATATATGTAGCCCCCAAGTGCCGGGTCATTATGCAATAATGAGCAGGGACTTTATAAATATGATCATGTAGATTTGAACAATAACGTGTAGCCCCCAAGGGCCAGCTCAGTAAGATAATATTGAGATGGTACTTTATATATACTTCTTTGAAAAGAACATCATATAATGTAACCCCCACCATGGGGCTTGAACCCACGTCCACAAGGTTAAGAGCTTTGTGCTTTACCAACTGAGCAATGGACCTTTCAATAAAATGGTTTTAAGACTTGTGTACCTTCAATTGTTGACAGGAGCAATTGGTAGCCCCCAAGGGCCGGCTCATTATAATGTGATGAGTCGAGTCTTCAATAAGGCCAATAAAAAATGACTTTGCATTAGCCCCCAAGTGTCATGGTGCATGCTTGCAGCGACATGAGACTTGCATGTAATCTCAATTTGAATAATGTAGCGCCCAAGTGCCGGGTCGTAAGCCTGCAGCGACTCGGGACTATTCCTTCCATTGTAGAATAAATCATATCCTTTGATAAAATAATAGCCATTGCTAAAGCGACTTTGAAAACCTCAATAATACCGGTTATTAATAACCATAATAAAATCCAGCCATGTTGGCTATTCAAGATAATATAATCCGGTATGAAAACCTTATTCATTCAATATCATAATGAAAATTCAGTCAAGTTTGGCTATTTGAATAATATAACCCAATGATTTATAAGCGCATGATTCCAATGGCGCAATCCAAATATATAATGGCGACTTATAGTCCAGAGCCAGGCCGGTTTAATAAACACCGGATAATTTATCATCATACTGGCGACATATAGTCGAAAGCCAGGCCGGTTAATAAACGTCGATGATTTATAATCATGCTTTATTCAACCTGTTTCTGCATACAACAAGTTTAAAGTGTCCTGGCGGTTTATCGCCGGACGGGTCATAATGCCCAACATATAACCCGGGTTTATAACCAAGGCTGCACTTAAGAATAATCAAATATGAAATATATCATACCTGTGACATTGAATCACATCGTTGGTTTACCAACTTTTTGTAGTAAGGGTGATAACCCCAATCTTGAGTACTGATAACTCCTTCCATATTGTGCCGGTTTATGATAAAACCGTACCGGGTTGTGATAAACACCGGATTAACCATATATAATACTGGCGACTTGTAGTCAAAACCAGACCGGGTTGATAATCTCCGGATTATGAATGATCATATACTGACAACTTGTAGTTGAAAGTCAAGCCGGGTTAATGAACACCGGTTTAAAAACATCACAAATCTTATCAAAAGAAAGAGAAACTTAGCAAAAGGCAAATAAAACCGTTGTAGTCAAGGCCTTTCACGGGCTACCAGGCCCCAAATTTTATCAAGAGGTGTTGCTATGGTTCGGGTTCGACCAAGCCCCCAAGTGATGCTGTGGCATTACGCCGATCAAGAGGTGTTACTATGGTTCGGGTTCGACCAAGCCCCCAAGTGATGCTGTGGCATTACGCCGATCAAGAGGCGTAGCTATGGTTCGGGTCCTACCAAGCTCCCAAGTGATGCTGTGGCATTACGTCGATCAAGAGGTGTAGCTATGGTTCGGATACGACCAAGCTCCCAAGTGATGCTGTGGCATTACGCCGATCAAGAGGCGTAGCTATGGTTCGGATACGACCAAGCTCCCAAGTGATGCTGTGGCATTACGCCGATCAAGAGGCGTAGCTATGGTTCGGATACGACCAAACCCCCAAGTGATGATGTGGCATTACGCCGATCAAGAGGCGTAGCTATGGTTCGGATACGACCAAGCACCCAAGTGATGCTGTGGCATTACGCCGATCAAGAGGTGTAGCTATGGTTTGGATACGACCAAGCCCCCAAGTGATCAATAATATGATAAGACAATAAGGCATGACACCCATGTTTGAACCGCGCATCATGGCAGCAGGTCCTCTTTGGCACCCTTTAACTTTTTGCAAGAGATAAATCCTTCTTGAACCGGGATTTTGAACCGGATATTGAGAGCTTCAAAGCTTTGTGGGAGACATCTTTCCCTTGAGCCGGATTTTAAACCGGAATCTTCATTTTTAGCCGGGAATTTTCTGACAGCCTTTAAACTCGAACTTGTGAGAAGTTAATTCCTTTTTGAACCGGACATTTTTAAACCGGATTTGAGAGCTTCAGAGCTTTGTGGGAGAACAGATTTCCCTTGAACCGGATTGTAAACCGGAATCCTTTCTGATGACCAGAACTTCTTCATTGAGCCGGGTTTTTGTAACTGTCATATACTTTCTAAGCCGGAAATTTTCTGACGGCCTTTAAATTTTCATCAATATAACAGTAGCCTCTGGGACCGGGTTATCTTTCCCTCCATCGTCCTGGGGTTTTTAAATTTTGCTGAAACTTGCAAGATTTGCTGAATCATGCCATCGTAGGCCCCGAGTCTCAAGACGACTCGAGGAGTTGGCTTGAAATTCTTCATACTTGGCCCTGATATAAACCGGCATATAACTGAACAGCGGACCGCTGTCATATGTTGAAGCTGGAAGCAAGGTGGCGAGTTAATGATCTTCGCAACACTCATTGTATATCCTTGGCGTTGATAACGCAATGCAAATCCACGGAAGCTTGAGGTCGATCGTGGCGGGTCATAAATGACTCCGTATAATTTGTGTAAATAATCCGGCCAGCAGTTCATCCCAGCTGGTTGTTTGAAGTCCAACCAAACTGTAGTGGCGGCGACTTGTGCGCATTTCCATTGAGTCATCCATCGCAGACGGCGGTCAATAAACAGCTCATGCAGACAGGTGCGGCCCAGAATGTTGATGTAGACCAGGCCACGACACGGACAATAAAGACGACCGCGGCTTCAGAGGCGGCACAGACACATGAGTCGGCCGCGGTGTTGTAAACCGGCATGGATGGGCGAGTTAGCCACATCATATTGATGTAAACCGGTCTGTAGAATGGCGGCTTGCACATATATTCATCGAGCTTGATGGCATGGTAAGATACTAGCGCCTTATGGTGGCGCGAGTTATTCATCCATGACACAGCCATAGCTTTTGCAGTGAATAATTGTCCTGCATAAACAATATTGCAGACCAAGGCAAAGATAAACTGCTCTTTGACAAAAATAATATGTGTTAATAAAATATATTTTAGATGGATATCACCTGATGTGTTTAGGCCGAAAATAATCTGCCATGAAGCTGATGATCACTAGGTGAAACTGAAATCACTCACGGGTGAATCGGCCGCGGGAGCAGACAGATAAATCGGCCGCGGCGTTGTAAGCCGGTGCGGACGAGCAAATTGTCCTCCCCATTAATCAAATGACAACACATGTCTATGGCTAGGAAACTTAACCATCTTTGATTAACAAGCTAGTCAAGTAGAGGCATACTAGGGACACTCTATTTTTCTATGTATCCACACATGTACTAAGTTTCCGGTTAATACAATTCTAGCATGAATAATAAACATTTATCATGATATAAGCAAATATAAATAACAACTTTATTATTGCCTCTAGGGCATATTTCCTTTAGTCTCCCACTTGCACTAGAGTCAGTAATCTAGTTCACATCGCCATGTGATTTAACACCAATAGTTCACATCACCATGTGATTAGTTCACATCGCCATGTGACTAATACCAAAAAGGGTTTTACTAGAGTCAATAATCTAGTTCACATGGCTATGTGATTAACACCGAAAGAATACTAAGGTTTGATCATTTTTTGCTTGTGAGAGAAGCTTAGTCAATGGGTCTGTCACATTCAGAGTCGTAGGAATTTTGCAAATTTTCTATGTCTACAATGCTCTGCATGGAGCTACTCTAGCTAATTGCTCCCACTTTCAATATGTATCCAGATTGAGACTCAGAGTCATCTGGATCGGTGTAAAAGCTTGCATCAGCGTAACTCTTTACGACGAACTCTTTATCACCTCCATAACCGAGAAATGTCTCCTTAGTCTTCTAAGGATAATTTTGACCGCTGTCAAGTGATCCACTCCTGGATCAATATCATACCCCCTTGCCAAACTCATGGCAAGGTACACAATAGGTTTGGTACACATCATAGCATATTTTATAGAACCTATGGCTGAGGCATAGGGAATGACTTTTATTCTCTTTCTATTTTCTGTCGTGGTCTTGTTTTGAGTCTTACTCAACTTTACAACTTGCAATACAGGCAAGAACTCCTTCTTTGGTTGTTCCATTTTGAACTACTTCAAAAATCTTGTCAAGGTATATACTCATTGAAAAATCTTATCAAGCATCTTGATCTATCTCTATAGATCTTGATGCCCAATATGTAAGCAGCTTCACCGAGGTCTTTCTTTGAAAAACTCGTTTCAAACACTCCTTTATGCTTTCCAGAAAATTCTACATCATTTTCCGATCAACAATATGTCATTCACATGTACTTATCAGAAAGGCTACAGAGCTCCCACTCAGTTTCTTGTAAATACATGCTTCACTGCAAGTCTGTGTAAAACTATATGCTTTGATCAACTTATCAAAGCTTACATTCCAACTCCGAGATGCTTGCACCAGTCCATAGATGGATCACTCGAGCTTGCACATTTTGTTAGCACCTTTAGGATTGACAAAACCTTCTGGTTGTATCATATACAACTCTTCTTTAATAAATACATTAAGGAATGCAGTTTTGATATCCATTTGTCAGATTTTATAAGATGTGGCAATTGCTAACATGATTCGGACAGACTTTAAGCATCGATACGAGTGAGAAAATCTCATCGTAGTCAACATCTTGAATTTGTCAAAAAAAACCTTTTTGAAAAGTCGATCTTTGTAGATAATAACACTACTATCAGCGTCCGTCTTCCTCTTGAAGATCCGTTTATTCTCAATGGCTTGCTGATCATCGGGCAAGTCCACCAAAGTCCACACTTTGTTCTCATACATGGATTTTATCTTAGATTTCATGGCCTCAAGCCATCTGTCGGAATCTGGGCTCGTCATCGCTTCCTCATAGTTCGTAGGTTCATCATGGTCTAGCAACATGACTTCCAAAACAGGATTACCATACCACTCTGGTGCGGATCGTACTCTGGTTGACCTACGAGGTTCGGTAGTAACTTGATTTGAAGTTTCATGATCATCATCATTACCTTCCTCACTAATTGGTGTAGGCATCACTGGAACTCATTCTAGTGATGAGCTACTTTCCAATTCGAGAGAAGGTACAATTACCTCATCAAGTTCTACTTTCCTCCCACTCACTTCTTTCGAGAGAAACTCCTTCTCTAGAAAGGATCCACTCTTAGCAACAAAGATCTTGCCTTCGGATCTGTGATAGAAGGTGTACCTAACAGTTTCTTTTGGGTATCCTATGAAGACACATTTCTCTGATTTGGGTTCGATTTTATCAGGTTGAAGCTTTTTCACATAAGCATCATAGCCCCAAACTTTAAGAAACGACAACTTGGGTTTCTTGACAAACCACAATTCATATGGTGTCGTCTCAATGGATTTAGATGGTGCCCTATTTCACGTGAATGCAGCCGTCTCTAAAGCATAACCCCAAAATGATAGCGGTAAATCAGTAAGAGACGCCATAGATCGCACTATATCTAATAAAGTACGGTTACGACGTTCGGACACACCATTACGCTGTGGTGTTCTAGGTGGCGTGAGTTGCGAAACTATTCCATATTGTTTCAAATGAAGGCCAAACTCGTAACTCAAATATTCGCCTCCGCGATCAGATTGTAGAAACTTTATTTTGTTGTTACGATGATTCTCAACTTCACTCTGAAATTCTTTGAACTTTTCAAATGTTTCAGACTTGTGTTCCATTAAGTAGATATACCCATATCTGCTCAAATCATCTGTGAAGGTCAGAAAATAACGATACACGCCGCGAGCCTCAACACTCATCGGACTGCATACATCGGTATGTATTATTTCCAATAAGTCAGTGGCTCGCTCCATTGTTCCGGAGAACGGCGTCTTAGTCATCTTGCCCATGAGGCATGGTTCGCAAGCATCAAGTGATTCCAAAAGTCCACCAGCATGGAGTTTCTTCATGCGCTTTACACCAATATGACCTAAACGGCAGTGCCACAAATAAGTTGCACTATCATTATTAACCTTGCATCTTTTGGCTTCAATATTATGAATATGTGTATCACTACAATCGAGATTCAATAAACCATTCACCTTGGGTGTATGACCACAGAAGGTTTTATTCATGTAAACATAATTACAATTATTCTTTGACTTAAATGAATAACCGTATTGCAATAAACATGATCCAATCATATTATGCTCAACGCAAACACCAAATAACATTTATTTTAGGTTCAACACTAATCCCGAAGGTAAAGGGAGTGTGCGATTGTGATCTTATCAACCTTGGAATCACTTCCAGCACACATCGTCACCTTGCCCTCAACTAGTCTCTGTTCATTTTATAACTCCTATTTCAAGTTACTAATCATAACAACTGAACCAGTATCAAATAACCAGGGGTTACTATGAATACTAGTAAAGTACACATCAATAACATGTATATCATATATACTTTTGTTCACTTTGCCATTCTTCTTATCCGCCAAGTATTTGGGGCAGTTCCGCTTCCAGTGACCATTTCCTTTGCAGTAGAAGCACTCAATTTCAGGCTTGGGTCTAGCTTTGGGCTTCTTCATGGGAGTGGAAACTTGATTGTCATTCTTCTTGAAGTTCCCTTTCTTTCCCTTGCCCTTTTACTTGAAACTAGTGGTCTTGTCAACCATCAACACTTGATGCTTTTCTTGATTTCTACCTTCGCCGATTTCAGTATCGCGAAGAGCTTGGGGAATCATTTTCATCATCCCTTGCATATTATAGTTCATCACAAAGTTCCAGTAACTTGGTGAGAGTGACTAGAGAACTCTGCCGATCACTAACTTATCTGGAAGATTAACTCCCACTTGATTCAAGCGATTGTAGTACTCAGACATTTTGAGCACATGCTCACTGGTTGAGCTATTCTCCTCCATCTTGTAGGCAAAAATACTTGTCAGAGATCTCATACCTCTCGACTCGGGCATGAGTCTAAAATACAATTTCAACTCTTGGAACATCTCATATGCTCCATGGCGTTTCAAAACATTTTTGAAGTCCCGGTTCTAAGCCGTAAAGCATGGTGCACTAAACTATCAAGTAGTCATCATACTGATAACCCACAAGTATAGGGGGTCAATTGTAACCTCTTTCAATAAGTAAGAGTGTCGAACCCAACGAGGAGCTAAAGGTAGAACAAATATTCCCTCAAGTTCTATCGACCACCGATACAACTCTACGTACGCTTAACGTTCGCTTTACCTAGAACAAGTATGAAACTAGAAGTAATTTGTAGGTGTTGTTGGATAGGTTTGCAAGATAATAAAGAGCGCGTAAATAAAAAGTAGGGGCTGTTTAGATAAAGACACAACTAAGTTACTTTTAGTAGAGAGCTTTTTGTCACGAGAAAGTTATTTGTCCCTAGGCAATCGATAACTAGACCGGTAATCATTATTGTAATTTTATTTGAGGGAGAGGCATAAGCTAACATACTTTCTCTTCTTGGATCATATGCACTTATGATTGGAACTCTAGCAAGAATCCGCAACTACTAAAGATCATTAAGGTAAAACCCAACCATAGCATTAAAGCATCAATTCCCCTTTATCCCATACACCATGACCCACTTATCCGTGTTTGTGTTTCTGTCACTCACGCAACGCAGACAATAAGCAAACCATGAACATATTGCAACACCCTACAGCGGGGATCCCTCACGCTTGCGCGACATGGAGAGCACCATAGGACAGCACCAATATTAAAACATGCAACTCAAACCAATCACGATCATCAATTAACCCATAGGACAAAACGGATCTACTCAAACATCACAGGATAGCCATACATCATTGGGAAATAATATATAGCGTTAAGCACCATGTTTAAGTAGAGATTACAGCGGGTAAAAGAGGGGTTACACCGCTGCATAGAGGGGGAAGAGTTGGTGATGATGGCGGTGAAGTTGTTGGTGTAGATTGCGGTGATGATGATGGCCCCGGCGGTGTTCCGGCGCCACCGGAAGCGAGGGGGAGAGAGCCCCCTCCTTCTACTTCTTCCTTGACCTTCTCCCTAGATGGGAGAAGGGTTTCCCCTCTGGTCCTTGGTCTCCATGGATTGGGAGGGGCGAGAGCCCCTCCGAGATTGGATCTGTCTCTCTGTCTCTCTCTGTTTCTACGCTCCTGATTCTGCCCTTTCACCGTTTCTTAAATTCCCGGAGATCCGTAACACCGACTGGGCTGAATTTTGGACACGATCTCTATCCGGATATTAGCATTCTTGCGGCAAAAGAAGGGAACCAACCGCCTTACGGGGTGGGCACGAGGGCCCAGGGTGCGCCTGACCCCCTGGGGCGCGCCCCCCTGCCTCATGGCCCCCTCGGGCATCGTATCGCGTTGATTCTTCTTCCCAAAAATCACATATATTCCAAAAAAATCTCCATCAGTTTTTATTCCGTTTGAACTCCGTTTGATATGGATTTTCTGCGAAACAAAAAACATGCAACAAACAGGAACTGGTACTGGGCACTGCATCAATATGTTAGTCCCAAAAATAGTATAAAAAGTTGCCAAAAGTATAAGAAAGTTGCATAATATTGGCATGGAAAAATCAAAAATTCTAGATACGACGGAGACGTATCAGCATCCTCAAGCTTAATTTCCTGCTCGTCCTCGAGTAGGTAAATGATAAAAAAAGATAATTTTTGATGTGGAATGCTACCTAGCATAATCTTGATCACATAATCTAATCATGGCATGAATATTAAGACACGAGTGATTCAAAGCAATAGTCTATCATTTGACATTAAGACAATAATACTTCAAGCATACTAATAAAGAAATCATGTCTTTTCAAAACAACATGGCCAAAGAAAGTTATCCCTACAAAATCATATAGTCTGGCTATGCTCCATCTTCACCACACAAAATATTCACATCATGCACAACCCCGATGACCAGCCAAGCAATTGTTTCATACTTTTGATGTTCTCAAACCTTTTCAACTTTCACGCAATACATGAGCGTGAGCCATGGACATAGCACTATAGTTGGAATAGAATATGATGATGGAGGTTGTGTGGAGAAGACAAAAAAGGGAGAAAGTCTCACATCGACGCAGCTAATCAACGGGCTATGGAGATGCCCATCAATTGATGTCAATGTGAGGAGTAGGGATTGCCATGCAACGGATGCACTAAGAGCTATAAGTGTATGAAAGCTCAAACTGCAAACTAAGTGGGTGTGCATCCAACTTGCTTGCTCATGAAGACCTCGGGCATTTGAGGAAGCCCATCAACGGAATATACAAGCCAAGTTCTATAATGAAAATTCCCACTAGTATATGAAAGTGATAACTCAAGAGACTCTCTATATGAAGAACATGGTGCTACTCTGAAGCACAAGTGTGGTAAAAGGATAGTAACATTGCCCCCTTTTTTTCTTTTCGCTTTTTTTGGCGGGCTTCTTTGGCCCCCTTTTTTTATTTAGGCTTATTTGGCCTCTCTTTTTTTCTTGGGGCAATGCTCTAATAATGATGATCATCACACTTTTATTTACTTACAACTCGATACTAGAACAAAGATATGACTCTATATGAATGCCTCCGGCGGTGTACCGGGATGTGCAATGATCTAGCGTAGCAATGACATCAAAAAACGGACAAGCCATGAAAACATCATGCTAGCAATCTTGTGATCATGCAAAGAAATATGACAATAAATGCTCAAGTCATGTATATGATGATGATGGAAGTTGCATGGCAATATATCTCGGAATGGCTATGGAAATGCCATGATAGGTAGGTATGGTGGCTGTTTTGAGGAAGATATAAGGAGGCTTATGTGTGACAGAGCGTATCATATCACAGGGTTTGGATGCACCGGCGAAGTTTGCACCAACTCTCGAGGTGAGAAAGGGCAATGCACGGTACCGAAGAGGCTAGCAATGATGGAAGGGTGAGAGTGCGTATAATCCATGGACTCAACATTAGTCATAAAGAACTCACATACTTATTGCAAAAATCTATTAGCCATTGAAACAAAGTACTACGCGCATGCTCCTAGGGGGATAGATTGGTAGGAAAATACCATCGCTCGTCCCCGACCGCCACTCATAAGGAAGACAATCAATAAATACCTCATGCTCCAACTTCGTTACATAACGGTTCACCATACGTGCATGCTACGGGAATCACAAACCTCAACATAAGTATTTCTACAATCCACAACTACCCTCTAGCATGACTCTAATATCACCATCTTTATATCGCAAAACTATTGCAAGGAACCAAACATATCATATTCAGTGATCTACAAGTTTTTATGTAGGATTTTATGACTAACCATGTGAATGACCAGTTCCTGTCAACTCTCTAAATAGATATAAGTGAAGCAAGAGAGTTTAATTCTTTCTACAAAAGATATGCCCATGCTCTAACAAATATAAGTGAAGCAAAAGAGCTTTCTACAAATGGCGGTTATCTATGTGAAGAGAAACATGCAATCCAAACTTCAAATGATATAAGCGAAGCACATGAAGTATTCTATAAAGCCACACTCAAAAGATTTAAGTGAAGTGCAAAGAGCATTCTATAAATCAACCATGGACTATCTCATACCAGCATGGTGCATAAAAGAAAAGTGAAAACTAAATGCAAAAGACGCTCCAAGATTTGCACATATCGCATGAACGAAACGGATCCGAAAACATACCGATACTTGTTGAAGAAAGATGGGTGCCTTCCGGGGCATCCCCAAGCTTAGACGCTTGAGTCTCCTTGAATATTTACTTGGGGTGCCTTGGGAATCCCCAAACTTGAGCTCTTGCATCTCCTCCTTATCCTCATATCGAGACATCCTCGATCTTCGAACACTTCATCCACACAAAACTCAACAGAAAACTCGGTAAGATCCGTTAGTATAATAAAGCAAATCACTACTCTAAGTACTGTTGAAAACCAATTCATATTTTGTTTTTTCATTTTAGCTACTGTAATATAACTTTTACCTGGCTTAATCCACTGATAGGAATTGATAGTTTCATCAAAACAAGCAGACTATGCATCAAAAACAGAATCTGTCTAAAACAGAACAGTCTGTAACAATCTGAACATTCACCATACCTCTGGTACTCCAAAATTTCTGCCAAAATTAGGAAAAATAAACAATTTGTATAGAAAGATAGTGAAAAAAGTTTCAGAACCATTTGACGTTCCAGTAAAAAATGTAAAATCATGCACTACAGCCAAAGTTTCTGTCCTGCACCGCACAAACCAACAAGCAATGTAAACATCCTAAAGGCAAATCTTGGCACATTATTTTTATAATACAATGGAATTGTACAAGGGGATAATTATTTTTGTTGAAAAGTTTCTGTAATCAAGATTTACAAAGTTTCCGTGAGCATGAACAAAGTTCAAGGCTAGCTCCCACTTTAACAATGCTCGTCTTTCTCACTTTCGCTTTTCTTTTTGAAAAAGTTTTAGGTTCCCCGTTTTATTATTTTTTGTTTTTAAACTTTATAAAAGCACTCAACAGAAATGAATGACTCTCTAAATCTTCCGGGTTGTCTCCCTGGAAGCGCTTTCTTTAAAGCCACTAAGCTAGGCATATAGTGCTCAAGTAATGGATCCACCCAGATCCCAAGGTATATCAAAGCCAATTTTAATTAACAATGATTTGTAATTTAGTATTGAGCACAAAGTAACATATATCATGTAATGATGAAGTCTAACTCTCTTCCTATGCATCGGCATTTCATAAAAGAACAATTCATGCACACAAAGTAAAGGCCAATGCATAGTATAAACAGTTTCTTGCAATTTTATCATGTTGGAAACATAGAGAGGCGGAGATGTAGTTCCTCTCTCATAATAGTTGCAAGTAGGAGCAGCAAGCACATGCATATTATATCTATCAAAATCATCGTCTGTAATAGTAAAACACAACGCATCAATATAATCCTTAATAAGGGCAAACTTCTCCGATATAGTGTAGTCGGGAGAATTCAAAAAGATAATAGGACTATCATGCGTGGGTGCAATAGCAACAATTTCATGTTTAACATAAGGAACTATAGCAAGTTTATCTCCATAAGCATAATTCATATTGGCATCTTGGCCACAAGCATAGCAAGCATCATCCAAAAGGGATATTTCAAAAGAATCAACGGGATCATAACAGTCATCATAGCAATCATCCTTTGGTAAGCACGAAGGGAAATTAAACAATGTATGAGTTGAAGAGTTACTCTCATTAGTAGGTGGGCACGGGTAGCTAATCCGCTCTTCCTCCTTTTGTTCTTCGCTCTCATCATCATCTTTTTCATCCAATGAGCTCACAGTGTCATCAATTTCTTCTTCCATAGACTCCTGCAAAATATTAGTCTCTTCTTGGACAACGGAGGAGTCCTCAATATATGGTTTAACATAGGCATTAGAAGCATAATTATCATAACAATATTTCAGTATGGCAAAATTTTCAGATTTGTGAAGAGTAGCATCATACTTTCCAATCAAAGAAGCAATTTCATAAGCACCCTTAAAAGCAACAAATTCTTCAATTTGTTGAACATGATAGTAATTATAAACACCCTTAGCATACGAAGATATGATTCCATTATCACTAAACTCACATTGGTAGGGAAGGTGTTTCTTAGGATCTTCAGAACAACAAGTAAAATCATATATTTCACATAAATTCCAAGCATAGAATTGCAAACGATGAATTTGATCCAGTAAAAGTTCCCCTTTTTGAGATAAGTTGTGTCGCACATAACAAGCATGCTCATCTAAAGATTTGCCCTCAACTAAGCTAGTTGGGGTTTCAGCACGAGCACATAGCGATCGAATTTGATCCAAGTAAAAAGCTTCAGGAGTAAAAAGCCCCAGGTACCCCTCGCAGAGGGTGACGAAGCCGGAGAGCTGGACGATGGCGCCGGCGCCAAGATGATGCGGCTGGAGCCCGAAGAACTCCAGGAACGCGCGGAAGAAGGTGCTCGCCGGCAGCCCGAACCCGCGCTCGAAGTGCATGAGGAAGACCACGCGCTCCTGCCCCTCGGGCCGAGGCCTCTGCCCGCCGCCCGGCAGGCGGACACCGACGTCCGTCTCCCGCGGCAGGCGCCGCGTCGCCCGGAGCTGGGTGATGTCCTCGGAAGTACTTTGTAGGTGTTGTTGGATAGGTTTGCAAGATAATAAAGAGCGCGTAAATAAAAAGTAGGGGTTGTTTAGATAAAGACACAACTAACTTAGTTTTAGTAGAGAGCTTTTTGTCACGAGAAAGTTATTTGTCCCTAGGCAATCGATAACTAGACCGGTAATCATTATTGCAATTTTATTTGAGGGAGAGGCATAAGCTAACATACTTTCTCTTCTTGGATCATATGCACTTATGATTGGAACTCTAGCAAGCATCCGCAACTACTTAAGATCATTAAGGTAAAACCCAACCATAGCATTAAAGCATCAAGTCCCCTTTATCCCATACACCATGACCCACTTATCCGTGTTTGTGTTTCTGTCACTCACGCAACATAGACAATAAGCAAACCATGAACATATTGCAACACCCTACAGCGGGGATCCCTCACGCTTGCACGACACGGAGAGCATCATAGGACAGCAACAATAATAAAACATGCAACTCAAACCAATCACGATCATCAATTAACCCATAGGACAAAACGGATCTACTCAAACATCATAGGATAGCCATACATCATTGGGAAATAATATATAGCGTTGAGCACCATGTTTAAGTAGAGATTACAACGGGTAAAAGAGGGGTTACACCGCTGCATAGAGGGGGGAAGAGTTGGTGATGATGGCGATGAAGTTGTTGGTGTAGATTGCGGTGATGATGATGGCACCGGCGGTGTTCCGGCGCCACCGGAAGCGAGGGGGAGAGAGCCCCCCTCCTTCTACTTCTTCCTTGACCTTCTCCCTAGATGGGAGAAGGGTTTCCCCTCTGGTCCTTGGTCTCCATGGCTTGGGAGGGGCGAGAGCCCCTTCGAGATTGGATCTGTCTCTCTGTCTCTCTCTGTTTCTGCGCTCCTGATTCTGCCCTTTCACCGTTTCTTAAATTCCCGGAGATCCGTAACTCCGATTGGGCTGAATTTTGGACACGATCTCTATCCGGATATTAGCTTTCTTGTGGAGAAAGAAGGGCACCAACCGCCTTACAGGGTGGCCATGAGGGCCCAGGGCGCGCCCCCTGCCTCGTGGCCCCCTCGGGCATCGTATCGCGTTATTCTTCTTCCCAAAAATCACATATATTCCAAAAAAAAATCTCCGTCAGTTTTTATTCCGTTTGGACTCTGTTTGATATGGATTTTCTGCAAAACAAAAAACATGCAACAAACAGGAACTGGCACTGGGCACTGGATCAATATGTTAGTCCCAAAAATAGTACAAAAAGTTGCCAAAAGTATAAGAAAGTTGCATAATATTGGCATGGAACAATCAAAAATTATAGATACGATGGAGACGTATCACATACCGAGCTTCTCAAACGTTCATAACGTCTGCGTTTGCTCCTGCAATAGTTCTGTCACCTAGCGGTGCATCAAGGACATAATTCTTCTGTGCAGCAATGAGGGTAATCCTCAGATCACGGACCTAGTCTGCATCATAGCTACTATCAACTTTTAACTTAGTTTTCCCTAGGAACATAACATAAATGAAACGGGGAAGCTATACGCGAGCAATTAATCTACAACATAGATATGCAAATACTATCAGGACTAAGTTCATGATAAATTTAAGTTCAATTAATCATATTACTTAAGAACTCCCACTTAGATAGACATCCCTCTAGTCATCTAAATGATCACGCGATCCATATCAACTAAACCATGTCCGATCATCACGTGAGATGGAGTAGTTAAACATCACTATGTTGATCATATCTACTATATGATTCACGCTCGACCTTTCGGTCTCAGTGTCCCGAGCCCATATCTGCATATGCTAGGCTTGTCAAGTTTAACCCAAGTTTCTGCATGTGCAAAACTGGCTTGCACCCGTTGTATGTGAACGTAGAGCTTATCACACCCGATCATCACCTGGTGTCTCGGCACGACAAACTGTAGCAATGGTGCATACTCAGGGAGAACACTTGTACCTTGAAATTTAGTGAGGGATCATCTTATAATGCTACCGCCGTACTAAGCAAAATAAGATGCATAAAGGATAAACATCACATGCAATCAAAATAAGTGATATGATATGGCCATCATCATCTTGTGCCTTTGATCTCCATCTCCAAAGCACCGTCATGATCACCATCGTCACCGGCTTGACACCTTCATCTCCATCATAGCATCGTTGTCGTCTCGCCAACTATTGCTTCTACGACTATCGCTACCGCTTAGTGATAAACTAAAGTAATTACATGCCGATTGCATTTCATACAATAAAGCGACAACCATATGGCTGCTGCCAGTTGCCGATAACTGTTACAAAACATGATCATCTCATACAAAAATTTATATATCATCACGTCTTGACCATATCACATCACAACAAGCCCTGCAAAAACAAGTTAGATGTCCTCTACTATGTTGTTGCACGTTTTACGTGGCTGCTACGGGCTTCTAGCAAGAACCGTTCTTACCTACGCATCAAAACCACAACGATTTTTCGTCAAGTGTGATGTTTTAACCTTCAACAAGGACCAGGCGTAGTCAAACTCGATTCAACTACAGCTGGAGAAACAGACACCCGCTAGCCACCTGTGTGCGAAGCACGTCGACAGAACCAGTCTCCTGAACGTGGTCATGTAATGTCGGTCCGGTCCGCTTCATCCAACAATATCGCCGAATCAAAGTGAGACGTTGCTGGTAAGCAGTATGACTATTATCGCCCACAACTCATTGTGTTCTACTCGTGCATATAACATCTATGCATAGACCTGGCTCGGATGCCACTGTTGGGGAACGCAGTATTTCAAAAAATTTACCTATGATCACGCAAGATCTATCTAGGAGATGCATGGCAACGAGCTGGCAGAGTGTGTCCACGTACCCTCGTAGACCGAAAGCGGAAGCGTTTAGTAACGCGGTTGATGTAGTCGAACGTCTTCACGATCCAACCGATCCAAGTACCGAACGTACGGCACCTCCGGGATCAGCACATGTTCAGCTCGATGACGTCCCTCGAACTCTTGATCCAGTTGAGGCCGAGGGAGAGTTTCGTCAGCACGACGGCCTGGCGATGGTGATGATGAAGTTACCGGCGCAGGGCTTCGCCTAAACACTACAACGATATGACCGAGGTGTGTAACTGTGGAGGGGCACCGCACACGGTTGTAAGTGCATCTAGTGCCCCTTAGTGATTTTGGTGTATTGAAGACTTATAGGTTAAGGGATTGATGTTTTTGTGAGTGTACACAGGTCTATAAGTCTATGAGGAGTTTGATATTTACAGAGAAAGTCGACCCCTAAAAATGGAGTTCCTCGACTGAAGACTTTGGTATTCTGAAGACTTTCTGAAGACTTTGAAAGTGAAGAAATTGGTGTGACCTTGAAGACTTAGTATTCATTCGAGGAACATGAAGCATGAAGACTTTTGTTTTCGTAGTTTCATTTTCTCTTTCTTGAGTCATAGGAAACACCGTACTGTTAAAGGGGGTCGAGGAAATACTAAGGAAAAATTTCTAAGTGATGCTCAACTCAAATCCTACACCTACCAATCCCTTCGAGTGAAGCCATTGGAAATCTCATACAGCTCAGTCAATTTCTTCAGTGACAGAGACGAAGTTCTTCTGGTCTCTGAGGAATTTGTTCTGACTGAGGAGTTAGGAATTCGCCAGTGTGGATTGCCTACACAGTGAGGAACATGATAGCCCTGAGGAATTTGATACTCAAATTTCCGACCGTTGCTGTGCTACGCGCCAGCTGTCCTAAAATATCTACCCACCTAACGGTCATATCATTGAAGGGCATTTATGTCTTATCATGTCGGGCTGCTCCCTGGGCTATAAATAGCCGCCCCCTACAACCACTAGCTGGTTGGCTGCTCCGAGAGAAACTGACACTTGTCATTTGAGAGCATCCCATCCTCTGAGGACTTTGAGCGAAAATCATCAACTGAGGAAAACCCAAACCCAAACACCTACAAACCCAAAGTGATTGAGCATCACTGAATAGATTGATCCTGCATGGATCCGACGCTTGTTACCTTTGAAGACTGTGCATCTTCCAAACGGTTAGGCGTCATGGTCTAGAGCAGCCAAGAGGAAATTGTGGATCGCCGAGTGACCGGGTTTGTGAAGGTTTGGAAGTCACCTGAAGACTTACCACGAGTGATTGGGCGACGTCTGTGTGACCTTAGCTCAAGCAGAATACGGTGAGGACTGTGTGTCCGGGACTGTATGTCCTCAGGTTTAAATACCTAGCCGCTCCAACCAGACGTACAACTGTCACAGCAGTTGGAACTAGTCTACCAAATCATTGTCTTCACCAAGCTTACTGGTTCTATTTCCTCAACTCTTTCATTTCCTCATTACAGTTGTTGTGTGCTTGTTCATATCTGTTTGAAGACTTTGACTGAAGACTTTCTCAATTTCCCCAGTTCAATTTCTGCAGTCTGTTTGTCTCCATCCTGTGTTATCCTGTGTTTACGCTTTCTATACTCTGAGCTTGTCTTCATCTCATCATGATGACCATGCTTCTGTTCTGTTAGGTTTACATCTGAGTACTTATTCCGCTGCAAGTAGTTCTTCGCTAGGAATTTCCTCACCTGCAAATTCCTCAGTGAAGAATTCAAAAAAATCGCCTATTTACCCCCCCTGTAGTCGATATTACGCACTTTCAATTGGTATCAGACGAAGGTACTCCCTTGTTCTGTGTGATTTTTGTTTAACCGCCTGGAGTTTTAATTATGTCGACCGCAGGTATGATCAAGGTCTCTGCTGGGTGTCCTACCTTCGATGGGACGGATTACCCCAACTAGAAGAATAAGATGCGAATGCATCTTGAAGCAATTGATAACGATCTCTGGTATGTTGTGGAAAATGGTGTTCCCTCAGTCATACCTTCTCTGAATGCTGCTGATTTGAAGAGATTCAAGCAACTCGAATCTCAAGCGAAGAACATCATATGTGGCCATCTGAGCAAAGGGCAGTATGGAAGAGTGAGTGCTTTGGAAACTGCTAAGCTCATCTGGGATAGGCTGTCCAAAGTAAATGAAGGAGTCTCGACTCAACGTGACTCTCGTGTTGACGTTCTTCGCAATCTCTTCAACCGCTTCAAGAGACTCGACAATGAAAATGTTCAGCAAACCTTCGATCGCCTCACTGACATCTCAAATGAGCTTCAAGCACTTGGTGCCACCGACATCACCGACCATGAGGTGGTGAAGAAATTGCTGAGATTGCTTGATTCCTCATTTGATACTCTGGCACTGATGATACAAGAACGTGGAGATTACAAGTCACTTGATCCCGCTGATATCCTCGAGAGGCTAAACACTCATGAGTTCCAGCTTGCTGAGAAGAGAGATCTCTATGGTTCGAGCTATGGCAGATCACGTGCCCTGAAGGCCAAGGCAGTTTCTGAATCTGAAGGTGAAGATTCTTGTAGTAGCCTTGGTCATCCTGAAGAACTGAGCCAGGAGCTAGCACTGCTCGTGAAGAAATTTCAGAAGTTCTCAAGACATGGTCGCTTTGGAAAATCCTCAAGGAGTAATGATTCCTCATCCAGCGACTATAAGAAGAGACTATGCCACAAATGCAAGAAATCTGGTCACTACATTCAAGACTGTCTCGGTGGGAAAAGGAATCAAAGAAGAAGAAATACAAGGATTACAGTTCTGATGACTCAAAGAAGAAGAAGAATCTTCAAAGTCTTCATCATCAAAATCCTCGAAGTCTTCATGTCACAAGAAGAGCAGCTCCAAGAAGGCTCGGGCATTCATTGGCAAGGAAATGGACTCTGAAGCTGAATCTGAGGAACATGAGGAAGAGGAGGCATCTGAGGAGTCAGAATCTAGTGTGGCGAGTCTAGCTCTCGCTACTGCGTTCGTAAGCAAGTCCATCTTCAACTCTGAAGAAAATGGCTTCACCAACAAGGCTGATGGAGGCGATGATGACTATGCTCCCACCTATTGCTTCATGGCAAAAGGTGCCAAGGTACTCAAATACCCCTCCTCTGAATCAAGTGAGGATGAATCTGATGAAAACCTCAAGCCTAGCTACTCTAAACTTGCTAAGATCGCTGTGAAACAACAAAAGGCTTTTGAAAAGGTCCAAAACATGCTAGACAAAAGTGATGATATGTTGGGTGAAGAAATGGATCGCACTAAAACCTTGACTGCAAATCTTCAGAGACTTCAGTCTAAGTTTGACAACCTTCAAAGTCATCATAAGACTCTCTTATCTGACCATGAGAAGCTTTCTTATGAATTTCTTCAAAGAAAGCAAGATCTTGAAAAGATAAGGGTAAGTTATGAAGATCTTCAGAAGGAGCGCGATTCATTACTTGCTCAACAAATCAGCGCTGCTCAGGAAGAATTTGTTCCTCCATGTTTGAAGTGCATTGAACGAGAATCTGCTAATTCTTCACCTGAATGTTCAAATGCTTCTAATGTTACAAATTCTTCACCTGTCTCTGCTATCACTAATTCCTCATCTGAGGACAATGCTAATATCACTGATGATGCAGGGCTGAAGGAATTGTACATGACAGGCATGTACAAAAGCCTCAAAGGGCAACAGGCTCTTTGTGATGTGCTTAAAAAGCAGATCCTCAATAGGAACCCTAGGAAAGAGGGTATTGCCTTTGAGAGGAAACTCAATGCTGATGGGACATACTGGAAGCCTGAGCAGTACCCCAAAACCTCATGGGTTGCTGCAAAGGGACCTCCAGTAGATCCATCTACCTTATTTGGCTTTACATGTGAATCTCCTCATTCTGCTGATGAGTCATTTGGGTCCAACTATAAAATGTTCAAAAATCAGAATGGTGAAGTATTTGCTAGATATGTTGGCACTAACTTCAGGAACGGTTCTCCTATGAAGAAAATCTGGGTTCCCAAAAGGTGCCTTGAAAGTCTTCAGGTGAATGTCCTCATGACACCACCTGTGAAGAATAGGAACCCCAGATCAAATTCCACATATGGACCAAATTCTTCATATGGATCCAAGTCCTCATACAGATCAAATTCCTCAAGAGGATCAAAGTCCTCGTATGAACATCATCATGCTAACACTTCTGTTTTGCAGGGAAAATTTAAGGGCTATGAATATGAGCATTATTCTTCTAATCATTATGTTCATAAGTCCTCGAAGAATTTCTCTGCTTATTCATATGCTTACCCTAATTCTTCTTATGAGAAACGAAGTGGACTGGCTTCTATGCCACCTTTCTCGTATGCACCTCGCAGAGTGATGAACTCTATGCCACCCCTTCAGATGTGGGTGGTGAAGAAAAATAACTAATTTCTTCTGCAGGGTCAGGTCTCCATACGTGCCTTAAACGTCTGAAGAAATTGCTGGAGACCTGAAAATGCCTGAAAGGACGCAGGCTAATCATGAAGAAATGAATCCTCATTTCTCACGTCCTAATACTGCTTTATCTGTTTTATTGCTTGATGAAATTGATCTGATTAAATTGATGTCATATTCTTCACTGATGAAGTATATGAGTTCGTAAACTGCACTAATTCATCTGCAGGATGATCAACCCAAAGCCAATGAGTGGGTCCTCGGTAGTGGATGTACAAATCACATGACTGGTGACAAGAATCTATTGATGGATGTTCCCTTATCTCCATTCCATCTGAAGCATATCATCTTCGCTAACAAAGGCAAAAGTCAGGTATTGGGTCTAGCTAAGGTTGCGATCTCAAAGGATCGACACATGGACAAAGTCATGCTTGTTGAGTCCTTAGGATACAACCTCATGTCTGTCTCAATGATGTGTGATCTTGATATGGTTGTTGTCTTTGGCTAGTATCGTTGTGTTGTGATCATGGAAGCTGATAATTCCAAAGTCTTCGAAGGCTTTAGGAGAGGAGACTTGTATATTGTTGATTTCTCTACAGGACCTCAACCAGCTGTATGTCTACTTGCAAAAGCTTCAGAAGGCTGGCTATGGCATAGACGACTAGGTCATGCAGGCATGAGGAATCTGCACACGCTCGCGAAGAAGAAGCATGTCATTGGCATTGAGAATGTCAAATTCCTCAAGGATCACTTGTGTGGAGCCT
This sequence comes from Aegilops tauschii subsp. strangulata, assembly GCF_002575655.3. Taxonomy (NCBI): domain Eukaryota; kingdom Viridiplantae; phylum Streptophyta; class Magnoliopsida; order Poales; family Poaceae; genus Aegilops; species Aegilops tauschii. The sequence continues at coordinate 436,131,620 of NC_053040.3, read as the reverse complement.
GCGAAGCTGGAAAGATGACCAAGGCCAAACATCCAGCGAAGACAATCATGACTACCACTCGACCATTTGAATTGCTTCACATGGATCTCTTTGGTCCTAATCATTATTCAGCAGTTACAAATGATGCATCTCTATATGGCTTTGTTATTGTTGATGATTACTCTCGTTACACATGGGTGCATATTGTCACTTATAAACATGAGGTGCAGGAAGTCTTCCAACGATTTTCCTCGAGGGCTTCAACCAACTTTGGTGTGAAGATCAAGCACATCAGAAGTGACAATGGAACTGAGTTCAAGAATTCTGGTCTTGATGACTATCTTGATGAACTTGGTATTACTCATGAGTTATCTACTCCTTATACTCAGAAAATGGCGTCGTGGAGCGCAAGAACAGGACTCTTGTTGAGCGTCGTGGAGTACAAGACGCATCGTCGTTTCCGGATTGAGGGAATTGATACTGCGTGCCACATCATCAACAGGGTATATCTTCACAAATTCTTCAAGAAGACTGCATATGAACTCCTCACTGACAAGAAACCCAATGTGAGTTATTTCAAAGCCTTCGGTGCTAAATGTTGGATTAGAGATCCTCATCACAGTTCAAAATTTGCACCGAAAGCACATGAAGGTTTTACGCTTGGTTACGGAAAGGACTCGCACACCTACAGAGTCTTCAACAACGTTCACCACAAGGTTGTTGAAACTGTAGATGTGCGGTTCGATGAAACTAATGGCTCGCAAAGAGAGCACCTACCTCTTGTGCTAGATGAACAGTCACCTGAGGAAACTATCAAGTTCAAGGCTACTGAGGATGTCATTCCCACCGAAGAATCTGTTGAAGAAATCATTCCAGAACGTGAAGAACGCCATGCTGATGCACCTGAAGAAAATGGTGCTGAAGAAAATGCGAAAATTCCTCGACGACAACCCGCTCATCCTCGCGTTGCAAACGAAGTGCAGATTGAGAAAATCATCAGCGACATCAACATTCCAGGTCCTCTCACACGCTCAAAAGCTTCACATTTGTCTAACTTTTGTGGGCACTCTGCTTTCGTTTGTATCACAGAGCCCACTAAGGTAGATGAAGCATTTCTGGAGCCTGAATGGATTCAAGCTATGCAAGAGGAATTACATCAATTCGAGCTCAACAACGTCTGGGAACTGGTAAATCGTCTAGATCCTCGCAAGCACAATATCATTGGCACAAAGTGGATCTACCTTAACAAGCAAGATGAAAATGGCCTTGTGGTGAGAAATAAGGCACAGCTTGTAGTTCAAGCTACACACAGGTTGAAGGAATTGATTTCGATGAAACTTTGGCACCTGTTGCCAGACTTGAGGCTATTCGCATATTACTTGCTTATGCTAACCATCATGATATCACTTTATATCAAATGGATGTGAAAAGTGCATTCCTAAATGGTAAGCTTAAGGAAGAAGTATATGTTGCTCAACCCCTAGGTTTTGAAGATCCAAAGCATCCCGACAAAGTCTTCAGACTCAATAAGGCCCTCTATGGCCTCAAGCAGGCCCCTCGGGCGTGGTATGATACTTTGAAGGAATTCCTCATGAAGAAAGGCTTCAAACCCGGTTCACTTGACCCAACTCTTTTCACTAAATCTTATGATGGTGAATCGTTTGTGTGCCAAATATATGTTGATGATATCATTTTTTGATGTACTGACCAACGTTACACTGACGAATTTGGTTATATGATGAGGGAGGAATATGAGATGTCTATGATGGGAGAATTGAAATTCATCTTAGGTCTTCAAATTCGTCAACAGCGCAATGGCATATTCATATCTCAGGAGAAATACCTCAAGGATGTACTGAGGAAATTTGGCATGCAAGATTGCAAAGGGGTCAAAATTCCTATGCCCACCAATGGCCATCTATGCACTGACGAAAATGGTATTGACTTCGATCAAAAGGTATACCGCTCCATGATTGGTTCTTTATTGTATTTATGTGCATCTAGGCCGGATATTATGCTTAGTGTTTGCATGTGTGCCCGATTTCAAGCTACACCGAAGGAATCGCACCATAAGGCTGTGAAGCATATTCTTCGATATCTAGCTCACACACCAACACTTGGATTATGGTACCCCAAGGGCTCGGCTTTTGATCTCATTGGATATTCAGACTCTGACTATGCCGGTGACCGTGTGGACCACAAGTCAACATCGGGCACATGCCATTTCCTCGGACGATCTTTGGTCTGTTGGTCCTCGAAGAAACAAAACTGCGTATCACTGTCTACTGCTGAAGCTGAGTACACTGCTACTGGTTCTTACTATGCTCAATTGTTGTGGATGAAGCAAAATCTCAAGGACTACGGCGTCAACATGAAGAATGTGCCTCTCTACTGCGACAATGAGAGTGCAATCAAGATTGCTCATAACCCAGTTCAGCACTCGAAGACAAAGCACATTCAGATTCGTCATCATTTTCTTCGTGATCATGTGTGGAAAGGCGACATCTCTATTGAGCATGTAAGGACTGAAGAACAGCTAGCCGATATCTTCACTAAGCCCTTGGATGAGAAGAGATTTAGCAAGTTGAGGTGTGAGCTAAATATCCTAGAATCTTCGAATGTTCTTTGAAAAGGACACTCATCCTAACACTTATGCAAAATTGATGACTTAGATGTGCAACACATGAAGAAACGTTTTTCTTAAATCAATGAAGACTAACACTCTAAGTGTGAAGAAATTAACGAAGAATTTGATTCTCAATACGCGGTGTCTGAAATCATCATTCTTATACGGTGGGTCACGCCACCACCAAAAGTTGAAAATCTTCAATTTGAGTTTTTCCTCAATTTTGAAATTCCTCAGTTGTTCAATTTCCTCAACTTTGCAATGTCTTCACCATTTCTGTCATTTTTCTTCATTGGCTATATGTTTATATGAGTTTATGTCCTCTACAGCATTCACTTATCGCTAATTCTTCATGTTGCCTTTTCTGCTAAGTGAATGTGATCGGACCCTTCCCCCTCTATGCTAAACTCAACCCAGTCTATTCACAATTTCTTCATGTGCGTTCTATTTGAAACTTGTTCAAAATCTTCACTGTGTCCTTGTCAGCTGAAGAAATTGCGAACGAAACTTTAAAATATTCTAATCTGAATTTTTGGCTGTTGCCGCCTAAACCGTTCCACATTCCACGATAATACTTATCTATTCACCCATGATCTCACACGATCGCCACCTCTCAGTACGTGGGTGACACATGTCAAGCGAATGAGAAGGGTCAGGGGCACGTTCGTCCAATTTCTTCGGGCGAACAGTTTTTCACTTCAACTAGAAATACCCATCCCCTTCCTCACTTCGTTTTTACTCCGCTCGACCTCTCTCCCGCTCGAGCTTCTCAAACCCTAGCGCCGCCTCTACTTCATCGTCGCCGGTGAGGAAGAGCTTCACTGCCTCGACCTTGTCGCCCGGCTGCGGATTTCTTCACTCCGCCGCCGCCGTAGCTGTCTTCCTCAGCCAAGTTAGGGAGTGGAAGATCTGAACTGACGAGCTTCACATCTACACTTCCTAGTTCGTCATGTTCTTCATCAAGGGTAATTAAAAGTTACTTTTACTGCCCTCTTTGATTCAAATGTTTTCTTCAAAATCTTCAAAAGGTGTTTATTCTTTAAATCTTCACACTGAACACCTCTCATAACATATGTTCTTGATCTGTTTCCCTAAGCAACATTTTTCTTCAAGATTCCTCAATTGTGTGGATTTTTCAATCTATACAACTCTGGAACCTAAGTCAAAGAACGCTTAGTGAAATTCTTCAAGACTCATCTGGTCAAATTCCTCAAACTTGTTCTTATTGCAAAACCTTCTAATAACGCATATGACCTCTCCAAATTCCTCGCAACTATACTCTGTCCACAGGTACACATGACCGCTGCTGAATCACTAGGTTCTCATCAACTTAACTCATTTGCAGCGTTCCTTGAAGAAAAGTTGCACACCTCTTCAGAGAATTCCGTTGCTCAAATTCCTCAGCTGAAGAAAATGGCTGACGGTAAGAAGCCAAAGAAGGGAGGAAAGAGGCCTGAGGTCAATACTGCTTTCGAGATTCCTAATGACATATACAAGGATTATTGCACTTCTGATGAGGCCAAATTTGTCAAGGAGGACAAAAATCAGCGCAAGGTGCTTATACAGAGGATAGAAAGGAGGTGGGCACGGGAATGGAGGGAGTACAGATATGTTACTCCCAAGTATATGAAGAAATTTGCTCTTAATCCTCCATGCCCAAGACCTCCATTGGCACCTGGCCAAGAAGCTGATCCCACCAGCCTCAAGCGTGGTGAGGACTATCCTGATGAATGGGCCATGTCGGAGTAAATGGCCACGGGTAGCCTAACCGACTCCCCCTGGCTCCTCAAGAAATTATCAGGTCATTTGAGCCTTCAAGTATTCGAAGCATAGGGCTGCCTTCCCCCGGCCGGTTATCCCAGAGACCGACTCCCAGAAGTCGGCCATGAAGAACGCCGACTCCAAGAAGCCGGCCAAGACCGCACCCACCAAGACTGTGTCCACATAACAGTGATAAGACAGAGCGTGGCCACAGTAAAGCCCACTACCCCCGAATCCCGAAGCAGGCATGGCCACAGGACGCCGTACGGGTCAGCCATCTCTCGTCCGGCACGGCACTGTAGCCATGTTGGCCTCAACGTCATCCACGACAGACGCCAGTACGGCCCGCAGGCGGCGGGCCCCTTTAGCCAGAGAGACGCTCGAAGGCGGCCCGACCTCCCCTAGTCGGCCAGGGGCGTAGCCGGCCCCCAGGAGCCGGCTACCTCCCTACCTCGAAGCATGTGCCACATTAAGGAGACAAGACGAGGTAAGGCTACAGTGAGAGCTCGCAAGGCGGCTACGCTATAGCCATGCTTACCTTGACAAAGCCCTCGTCATCAGGGGCGAGGCAACAGTAACCCGCCGCCGACAAGACCCCCAAGCGGTGGGGCCGACCTGTCGACCAAGAAGACGGCAGCCGGCGGGACCCACCAGTCGGCGGGCCCCAATGGCCGGCGAAGAAGCCGGCGAACACAGACACTGACGGCTGGGACCCGCGCCCAGCCGGATTACAATTGTACCCCCGGGAGGTAGGCCTATATAAACCCCCCGGGGCACCCATGCAAAGGGTTGGTCTGAGAGAATTACACGCACCACTTAGAGAGAAAAGGAGAGCTAGCCTTGCCCTTCTTCTCCCTCTAGCCCGACAGCTCAAGGAGCGTTTGTAGCTACTCATTTCAATCTAGTGATCATGCGGAGGCCCCGCAGAGCAGGATTAGGGGTATTATCTCCACGGAGAGCCCCGAACCTGGGTAAGATTCGTCGGCGTGCATGTCTTCGCCTCATCCCGTTTCCAGGCACCGGTGACGTCTTATTGGCTCCCACAATGATAAGCCACCCGTTGGCATATGTCGCACCTACCACCCGACATTTGGCGCCCACCATGGGGCCAGGTGCACCGTCGTCCGGAGACCTGTTCTGGACGGGAACCCTTTTCCTCCCCCGCGAGCGCAGCCAGCCTACTGCGCCCGATGGCGTTTGCCCCGACGCGCTGCAAGGCGTCGACGACGCCTGCGCAGCGAGCCGCCTCGCCGATCTGCTCGGCAAGACTCGCATCTCCAACGAGCCCGCGTCCGACGCGGGCACGGACTACCCCGAGAGCCGCCTCGTCAGCCTCCTCGACCAACTTCACGTCTCCAGCGAGCCTCCTGTAGACTTGGAGTCGGTCGGCTCCACCGACCCGATGCTTGGCGATTCCGACACGGCATCGCTCGACGCCTACCCCTCTGACGTGGTGGTCTTCGACGACCCTCTCCCTCGAGCTGACAGTGGCAGCAGCGCTGTCACCGAAGTGTTGGTCATCAGCCATGTCACCAACGCCCACGACGCCCTGCAAGCGGCGATGCACGACTTATCCGTCCCCATCCCGGCCGACGCCGACGCTGAGACCCTGGAGACACGCCGCCTCGCCCTCATCGCGGAAGGCCAGTGGATAGCCTCCATGAGACGCCTCACCGAGGCTCACCAGCGCGAAGTCGACCCCGCCGCCTTTCGCATGCCGCCTCATGGCGGGCCGAGCCGAGCCGGCTTCGTCCAGAAGCGCGGTGCGGCTATCGCCAGCATGCTGGGGGCAGACCGCCCCGTCTACGCCACCCCGCTCGAGAATCTGCGAGCCGCTCAGGCGGCCGTTGAAGAGCTAAATGGGCTGGGAGCCGATGAGCTCCCCTACATGACAAGGCGAATCCAGCAGCTGATCGACGCGGCCGTAGAACGGCACGAAGCTGGCGCCCGCGCTGAGAGTCCTCCCCCGCGCCGAGAGCACGCCGCGACATCCCGGTCGCCGACTGCGAGCGGCGCCCGCGCGAGGAAAGACAAGGAGCCGGCTGCTAGCCGCAGCCGGACTCGGATCACCATCGAGCGCGACGCGGAAGGCCGCCCTCGAGCAGTGGTGCACCAAGGAAATCCGCCTCCTCCCCCGCCACGAGGGGAGAGATATCCCACCCCGCCGCCTGTCACACATCCGACTCTTGGTGGCCGACTAGGCCACCGCAAAGGAGTCGGCGAGAACGACGCCCGTCACCGGATCGACCGCCTGGCTCGGTCCCTGGTGCTAGAAGAAGAAGACGATGTCGGTCCGCCGTGCTTTGGCCCCCGCATCCGCGACGAGCCCTTTCCCAAAGGGTTCTCGCTCCCCAGAGACACGCCCAAGTACAACGGCTCTGTGAAGCCGGAAGATTGGCTCATCGACTACTCTACGGCTGTCAGCATAGCCAACGGCAACAGGCGCGTAACCGTGAAGTACGTCCCCCTCATGCTACAAGGCATGGCGCGTACCTGGCTCAACAGCCTCAAGCCCTACAGCGTCAATAGCTGGCTGGACTTCACAGAAGTCTTTGTCCGCAACTTCACCAGCACGTACAAGCGGCCTCCTAAGCCTCGCCAGCTCTCCCTATGCGTCCAGGGGCCCAACGAGTCGACCCGCGACTACCTCACGCGGTGGGCCGAGCTCCGCAACTCCTGCGAGGGGGTGCACGAGGTTCAGGCCATCGAGTACTTCACCGCCGGGTGCCGAGAGGGCACCCTCCTCAAGCACCGACTCCTCTACGACGAGCCGGCTACCCTCGACGAAGTGCTGATCATCGCGGACAAGTACGCCACGGCCGACTCCTCGATGAAGACCGAGCTCCGAGTGGACGCCTCCGGGAAGGTGATCGCTCCGGCTCCCAAGACGCCGGCTGGCGACTCCAAACGGCGCCCCTACCAGAACGATCACCAGCGCAAGGCCCCTATGCCGCCTTCCACCAGTCGGCAAGTGGCCACAGTTCAAGATGAGCAGCCCAAAGAGCGGCCCGCTCCCAAGAAGAAGGGTGGCAGGCCGGCTTGGCAGCCGGCTTTCTCCTACGAGCAGACTCTCGATGCCCCCTGCAAGTTCCACAGCGGCGCGAAGCCGTCCAACCACACGACCCAAAAGTGCCACTGGCTCACATGGATCTCCAAGGGCGAGGGGCTGGTGCCGCCTCCGCCTCCCAGCCCGCCGCCTCCAGCCCCCCAACAGCCGGCGGCTCGACCAGCAGTCGGAGCCATTCAAGATGAGTTCCCTGAAGAGCACGCCGCCTACGTTGTCTTCACAAGCCAAGTTGAAGACAAGCGAAGTCGGCGCCGACAGCACCAAGAGGTCAACGCAGTCGCCTCCAGCAACCCCGAGTTCATGCACTGGTCCGAGAAGCCCATGAACTGGAGCCAGGCCGACCACCCAGAGGTGATGCCGTCCCCTGGCTCCTACGCATTAGTATTGGATGTCACCCTCGCGACGGAGAGGCGAGTTGCCCGATTCTCCCACGTCCTGATTGATGGCGGAAGCAGTATCAACATACTATACCGCGATACCATGGAGAAGCTGAACATCAAGGCGAAGGAGCTCATGCCAAGCCGGACCGTGTTCCATGGCATCGTACCCGTCTTGTCCTGTTCCCCGATCGGCAAGATCAAGATGGATGTTCTCTTCGGAGACAAGGATCATTTTTGCCGAGAAGCGATCTGGTTTGAGGTAGTGGATCTGGAGAGCCCTTACCATGCCTTGCTTGGCCGACCTGCTCTGGCCAAGTTCATGGTTGTGCCCCACTACGCCTACCTGAAGATGAAGATGCCGAGCTCGAAGGGGATCATCACTGTAGCCGGCGACTACAAGAAGTCCATCGAGTGCGCTACGGCCAACAGTCGGCTGGCCGAGTCCCTCGTAGTGGCAGAAGAGAAGAAGATACTGGAACGGGTTGTGGCCATGGCCGGCAAGCAGCCGGCCTTGTCCCCCAACTCCAAAGATTATGATGCGCAGGGCTCCTTCCAGCCGGCCAAGGATACGAAGAAGATACCTCTGGACCCGGAGAACCTGGAAAGGTTTGCTGTCATTGGGGCAAACCTGGACAGTAAATAGGAAGGCGAGCTCGTCGACTTCCTCCGTGAGAATCGAGACGTCTTTGCATGGTCCCCAAAGGACATGCCGGGTGTCCCGAAGGATTTCGCCGAGCACAAATTACACGTCCGAGCCGACGCGAAGCCGGTCAAGCAGCCCCTCTGCCGACTGTCGGAAGAGAAGCGAAGAATCATAGGAGAAGAGATAGCCCGGCTCCTCGCCGCTGGCTTTATTATGGAAGTATTTTTCCCAGAGTGGCTTGCCAACCCAGTCTTGGTATTGAAGAAGAACAACAAGTGGCGTATGTGTATAGACTACACCAGCCTCAACAAGGCCTGCCCCAAAGATCCGTTTGCTTTGCCACGGATTGACCAAGTGATAGACTCCACGGCCGGATGCGAGCTATTGAGTTTTTTGGATGCCTACTCAGGGTACCATCAGATCAAGTTGGACCCAGTAGACTGCCTGAAGACTACCTTCATCACACCATTCCGAGCTTTCTGTTACCTGACTATGACATTCTGTTTAAGGAATGCCGGTGCCACTTTTCAGCGTTGCATGCAGAAATGCCTCCTCAAGCAACTCGGCAGAAATGCCCACGTCTACGTAGACGATATTGTGGTGAAGACAGAGAAGCGTGGCACCCTGCTGGAGGACCTCAAAGAAACGTTTGCCAACTTGCGCCAATTCCAGATCAAGCTCAACCCCGAGAAATGCGTGTTCGGAGTACCAGCCGGCCAACTGCTAGGCTTTCTGGTCTCCGAACGCGGCATTGAGTGCAACCCTGTGAAGATCAAGGCCATTGAGAGGATGGAGATTCCCACCAAGTTGCGAGTTGTGCAGAAGTTCACTGGGTGCCTGGCCTCCTTAAACCGCTTTATCAGCCGGCTAGGAGAGAAGGCACTCCCCCTGTACCGACTCATGAAGAAATCCACTCATTTCGAGTGGAATGACCAAGCCGACCAAGCCTTCCATGAGTTGAAGAAGATGCTGACCACCCCACCTGTCCTGGCGGCGCCGACTGAGAAGGAGCCCATGCTCCTCTACATTGCCGCGACTAGCCGAGTGGTCAGTACAGTTGTCGTGGTCCAGCGCCCGGAAGAAGGCCGAGCCCAGCTAATCCAGAGGCCGGTGTATTATCTAAGCGAAGTACTATCCAGCTCAAAGCAAAACTACCCGCACTACCAGAAGATGTGCTATGGGGTGTACTTCGCCACCAAAAAGCTGAAGCCCTACTTCCAAGAGCATCCCATCACGGTCGTGTGCACCGCCCCGCTTGCCGAGATCATAGGCAGCCGGGATGCATCCGGCCAGGTGGCTAAATGGGCCATTGCGCTGGCACCCTACACAATCTTCTACCAACCCCACACCGCCATCAAGTCCCAAGCATTGGCCGACTTCCTCATCGACTGGGCCGAGACCCAGTGCCTACCGCCGGCTCCCGACTCTACCCATTGGCGGATGCACTTCGACGGGTCCAAGATGCGCACCGGCTTGGGAGCCGGCATCGTCCTCACCTCTCCCAAAGGCGACAAACTCAGATACACGCTGCAAATCCAATTCGCCGCCTCCAACAACGTGGCCGAGTACGAGGCGCTCATACATGGGCTCCGGCTAGCCAAAGAACTCGGCATACGCCGGATCCTGTGTTATGGTGACTCAGACTTGGTGGTCCAGCAGTCATCTGGCGACTGGGACGCCAAGGATGCAAACATGGCGAGCTATCGATTCCTCGTCCAGCAGATCAGTGGGTACTTCGAAGGGTGCGAGTTCCTTCACGTACCACGGGCCGACAACGACCAAGCAGATGCCCTGGCGCGGATCGGCTCCACCCGACAGGCTATACCGACCGGTGTCTCCCTCCAGCGCCTCCTCAAGCCGTCCATCAAGCCGTCTCCAGAGTCGGACTCTATCTTCGTACCGCCTGCCCCCGATGCAGCCGGATCCGACTGGAGGAACCCCGCAGGCGGCACGGGGACTTCGACAACCGGCCCGGGGACTGCCGTAGTCACACCCGGCTCGGGGACTTCAGAACCCGGCCCGGGGACTGCAGCAATCGGCCCGGGGACTGCAGCAACACAAGAAGCGGTGGCCGACTCCAATTCCACGCCACCCGACCCACCCACCCGAGTCATGGTGGCCGTACTAACAGTAGAAGAAGTCACAGCTCCATCATGGGCCCAGCCCATCCTCAAATTCCTAGTCAACAGAGAGCTGACGGCTGATGAGATCTCAGCAAGACTAGTGCAACGACGAGCCAGAGCATATGCAATAATAAACAAAGAACTTGTCAAGCGCAGTGTCACTGGAGTCTTCCAGCGCTGCGTCGAGCCAGAGAAAGGAGTGGCAATCCTCAAGGATATCCATCAAGGCGAATGCGGCCACCACGCAGCCTCAAGATCACTTGTGGCCAAAGCTTTTCGCCATAGTTTCTTTTGGCCGACTGCATTGGCAGATGCCAAAGAGATAGTCAAGAGCTGCAAAGGATGCCAAGTCTTCAGTTCCAAGCAACACCTGCCGGCTTCTGCACTCAAGACCATCCCGCTCACCTGGCCCTTTGCCGTCTGGGGGCTGGACATGGTGGGCCCATTCAAGACAGCCCGCGGCGGCTTGACACATTTGCTTGTCGCCGTGGACAAATTTACCAAGTGGATTGAAGCAAAGCCGATCAAGAAACTGAACGGGCCGACGGCCGTGACGTTCATCACCGACATCACCACTCGGTACGGCGTGCCGCACAGCATCATCACCGACAACGGCACAAACTTTGCCAAAGGAGCACTGGCACGTTTCTGTGCGACGCAGGGTATCCGACTGGACTTAGCGTCCGTTGCCCACCCGCAGTCAAACGGCCAGGTCGAGCGAGCAAATGGACTCATCCTCTCCGGCATCAATCCCCGACTGGTCGTACCACTGGAGCGATCGGCCGGCTGCTGGCTCGATGAGCTGTCGGCTGTCCTCTGGAGTCTGCGTACTACTCCTAACAAGTCAACTGACTTCACTCCGTTCTTCCTTGTATATGGTGCCGAAGCTGTCATCCCAACCGACATCGAGTTCGACTCGCCTCAGGTCACCATGTACACAGAGGCGGAGGCCAAGGAAGCGCGAGAAGACGGCGTCGACCTGCTGGAAGAAGGCCTGTTGTTAGCACTCAGCCGGTCCGCCATCTACCAGCAGGGGTTGCGCCGTTACCACAACCGCAAGGTCAAGCCAAGATCTTTCCAGGAGGGCGACCTTGTGCTTCGGCTGATCCAGCGAACAGCCGGCCAGCACAAGCTCTCGGCCCCTTGGGAAGGCCCTTTCGTCATCAGCAAGGCACTAGGCAATGACTCCTACTACCTGATCGATGCGCAAAAACCAAGAGCACGCAAGAGGGATGATTCTGGCAAGGAGTCGGAGCGACCATGGAACGCGAACCTCCTGAGAAGATTTTACATTTAAAAGCAGTATGTATCATGCTACCCTTTTGTATTAAGTACGAAACAACAGGCCCCCCGAGGGGCACTCGGGGACTGCCTTCCTTTATCTATGAATGACGAGTGTCATATTCATGAATGTATTATTACATTTGATTTCTGTCTGGCACCGGGTTCGACTAGTCGGCCCGGGGACTGGCCGCCTTAAGTTATATTAAAGTTCTACCTGAAGTCAGACAAGTAGTGTGCCGGCTCCCGAGTCCTCTCTTGTTGAAAGTCGCAGCTCGAAGAACCGACTGTTCGACTAGCAAGAGCCAAGGCAGAAAGGATGCCCACACGAAAAACGGCTAAGGACTAATGAACTTGTATAGCGAAAAGACGGCCTCCAACCACGCTTGCCGGCTGTCAGAACAGCCGGCTGGCCGGCTTCCCAAACACTTCGCTATAATCCAACAAAGCTAGAGTACTTGCCCTCCCAACTGGCCAAGCACTTCTCCAGCCACAGATTGCAGAGCAACTGTCCGACTGGGGAGGCGGCAACCAAGGGAGGGAGGCAAAGGAAACAGCAGAAGGATGAAAAGCAAAGAACAAGGGAAAGCCAAACGCATGCATAATCATATCTACATATAAAGCCCCCAACAGGCCGGCAATCAACATAGTTCGAATACACCCCCAGTGGGTGGAATTGTGCAAACTTAACAAAATATTGTTCCAAAAGTGATAAGACAGGAAAATAAAGATAGCAGACTAGACTAAAGGCGCGGTGTGGGAGCCGGGTTGGTCGATGGAGATGGCGCCACCGGCTGGGGGAGTGGCCGGCTGGCGGGTCTCGGCTTGAACATCGCCGGCTGCAGGCGGTGCACCCGCGCGTGCCGTGTTGCTGGAGGCATGGTCAAGCTGAGGCTGACCGGCCGCTCCACCATCCGGCCCGGTGTCTTCACCCTCCTCCTCCTCCTCTTCGCCCTCGTCGCTGGAGTTGATCTCCTCCGCCGAGTCTTTGCGGTCTGCCGGGTTCAGCCCGAACCATTCCTCTGGCTGGGCAACACCGCTGTCGTCCACCTCAGGGGCGAAGGCGTTGGTGTCGGTGTAGTCGGCGATCGCTGAAGCCCGCCGGATGATAGCCGGCCGCGCCGGCTTCAGCTCCGTGTCGGCCTGCTGCCGCCAGGTGGCCAGCTGGTCCAGACTCAGCCCGGGATACCAGGCCTTGACGAACTCCAGCGCCCGCCTGGCGCCGGACCGAGCCGCCGAAGCCTTCCAGGCTTCGAAGCGGCCGACCGCCACCTCCAGCCAGTCGGCTGTCCGACTGGGGGTGCGGGGAATCACTTCACCAAGCCAGAGAGCGGCCAACACCTGCGCCCTGACACGTTGAAGCCGGCGGAGCAGGCGATGAGCCGGCTGGAGGCGGGCCTGGATCGCCAAGAGCTGCTCCTCCAGCGACCGGCGAGCGTTTGGCGCGATCTCGGCGCCAGCCTGCCTCTGTGCCTCACGGCGGGCCTCGATGATCTGGTTGGCGGCGGTAGAGTAGCCAGGGAAGTACTCTGCGCAAGAAAGAAAGAGAAAGAAGAGAAAAAACACCAAGTCAGAAAACGAGCCAAAACGGCAAGCGGCAAGCAAGGGCGAAGAAGAAGGCGGCTTACCGTCAACCAAATCTTCGATCTGGCCATAGCCGTCGATCAGCGTCTGCTTCGCTTCGGCCCAGCTAGCCGCCTCTGTCTCATACTCGGCTTGGAGGGCGGCCTCGCTGTCCTGCACTGCCTTCAGGGCCACCTTGTGGCTCTCCTCCTGGTCGGCCAACCTCTTGGCCAGGCGGTCACGCTCCTGCGCCAAGGCGGCAAACTCGGCCTCCTTAGCACGGAGGGCGGCCTGAGACCCTCCCAGCTGCTCCCTTAGACTGGCGTTGGCCGCTGCAGGGATGGCAGAGTAAAAGAAGCAATAAGAAGAAGTCGTCAAGGAAGATCCGACCCGACTGCTCAGCAGTCGGCCCGAATCTCGGGGACTACACCCAGTGGGTGCGCTGACGCGCCCCCACGTGAGATAAAAGACGAAGCACGTACCCCAGCTCTCAGATAGGTTAGCAGTCTTCTGGGTCAGCTCCCGAGCCTGGGAGTTGAAGGCAGCCGCGCGGAGGTTGTGGTAGTCCAGCAAGTTAGGCAGAAGAGCGAAATGAGAACAAGAATAGCACAACAAAGTCCGCTAGGAAGTTCCAAGCCGCCTGCTCAGCAGCCGACTCGGAACTCGGGGACTACACCCAGTGGGTGCACTGACGCGCCCCCACGGAAGAAATCAAGATCGAAAAAGCAAAGACAAGAAGACTAACCCAGATGGCCGCCCGCGTCGCAAGGAACTCGTTGTTGTACTTCCTCAGCGCCGTAGCCCGGGCTTGGAGCCGGGTCCGGACGTCCTGTGCGGCCACGTTCATCACGGCCGTCCCTCCGCCCGGCGTCCACCCCGAGCTGGCGCTGGCCGCCTCCATATCCTGGGTCAACGAGCTGGAGCCCGCGGCCGGCTGCAGCTCCGATGCAGCCTTCTGCGGCTCTGATGCGGCCTTCCCCGCGCGCTGGCGCGACGGCGTCCGGACCACCAGATCAGTCCTCACGGCCGGTTCGCCCCCGGCCGATTGCACAGGCGGCAGGTTAGGCCGGCCGCCTTGAGTCGCCCCAGTAGGCGGGGCCAGTGCTGCCACCCTCTCCAGGACGACGACGTCGTCCTCCCTCTCCAGCCCCGGCTGGTCACCGCCGGCTTCTTCTGGCGAGGGCTCTGGGGCCCCAGGCGCCACGACGCGCAGTGGGGTGACCAGCAAGGCCCCCTCCGCCATCGCCGCAGTCGCAGCCTCCGCTTGGGCCTTGGCCGCGACGTCGGCGCGCGCCTTCGCCGCCGCCTCCTCTTGCACCGCCTTGGCGGCGGCCGCCCTCAATGCCTCCGCCTCCCGCGCCTCCCGCTCCTCCCGCGCCTCCTGCGCGTTCCACTCTGTCGCCGCCTGAAGATCGGCACGGGGGTCCACGCGACGAGTGGTGCTCCCGGATCCTCCCGGCGACCCAACGACGGAGGCGGCAGCAAACCGCTCGAGCGACAATGGAGCCCTGCTTTTTTGAGAAAGGACAAGGATTCAGGAACTACCAGAGAAAAGAAGAAAGAATACACGAAGGACTATATACTTACGCCGACATCGTCTGCGGCTGCTTCACCGCCTTGCGGAAGTGGGCCGCCTTCGCGGCCGCCTCTTCCCGCCTGGTCGCCGCTGCCCCGCCTCTGGGCTTCTTCGGCCGACTGCCGAACAAGCCCAGCGCGGCACGACGCTTTTGCCCGCCGCCCCGAGCAGGCGGCGCGGCGGAGGAACCCGCGCCGTGGCCAGGCGCCGGCTGGCGGCATGGGACGACTTCCGCCTCGTCGTCGTCCGGCCAGTCGTCAAAGCTGACTCCAAGCCCGGACCCGCCTGTGTCACGACCGGTTTTTCAATAAATTATTTATTGAGAGACCAATCCCTTTTACGGACCAGTAAAGAAGAATTCCTTCTCACTGGTAGACAATATCTTGGTCACAGAAGAAAAATACCAGGAGTACTGAATATAATACAAGGTTGAGCGGAGACCGCTCAACAATTTATTACACGAACGCCGATAAAACATAACGGCGGATAGGGTGGCATGACTACTAACTCACGATAACAACGGTGGTGGAAATATCACCGCGAAGTGTGTAATGAGACTCCTGAAAACTACAGCTCTTCGAGCGTCGGAGTGAGGCTCGAGGAGACTTATTGCGGGTGGCGGAAGCGTATATAATACAAGTGACCAATATCCGGGATCGCACAGGACTGACTGGGACTCCTCTAGGCGTCGGACGCACTATCAAACTCTTCATCCAAGAGATCGCCTTCGTCAACATCTGGCCAAATCAACAAGCCAGGTGAGTACTATGAAAGTACTTGCAAGACAGTTCGGACATAAGATATAACAAATGTAAACATGAAGCATATGAACAGATTAACAAGTGCATTCAGACATACAGATAATAATGCATGGGAAAATAACAGAGAAGTCGGACGTCTGAGCGACATCACATAAAGGGCTTATATCAAAAGTAAATAATCAATATGCCACAGTCGGACGTCTGAGCGACATCACATAAAGGGCTTATATCAAAAGTAAATAATCAATATGCCACAGTCGGACGTCTGAGCGACATCACATAAAGGGCTTATACCAAAAGTAAATAATCAATATGCCACAGTCGGACGTCTGAGCGACATCACATAAAGGGCTTCATAACTTAACATCCTATTAGCTCAAGAATTTAAATCATATCCAGAGAATAATCAGGCATGAGATAAACAACAGGGTTAGTCCATCCACAGGAGTAACGTTCAGCTAAGTCTACTACTCAGGCTCACTTACCGGAAAGAAGAACAAACCACGAGGACTTGACATAGATATGGATACACTGATCACGATACTTGACCATGGATACGATGACTCAAAAGGATTTGACTCTGCAGAGTTTGTACTTTAACCACAGCCAACGGATTTCAGTAGTCACGGGGACTAGTTCCGTCTACGGTGTTTTGGAAGAAACACGTCTAACCAGTACACACCCATTCAACATTCCGAAGCCAGGAATCACCCTCGGCAACGTTCAAGAAAAACCTTGAGACGGGGAGGCTACAACCTTGCGTAGCATGGGATCAAAATTTCTATACGCGCGCTCTAAGGGGTGCCCCCCTCTCGGTCCCAACCGGAAACACCCATGCCCCCTGACCGGATGACTGGCTTTAATCCAGGGCCATGGAACCATCATCCCGGCCCCTCTGTTTGGTGTGTACACGGAAAGAGGTTACCAACTTACTAAACCGCATTCTGGCAGAAAACATGTGGTAGCACGGAAGGGGGAAGAACGATAACGTGACTCCGTCCACGTTAACGTCGGAATTTAATGGATGACGTAAGGCTGGCATGCCACAACAGTACCACCTTACTACCCTTCATGTCACCACATGACTAGGCCATCTCTCATCAGAGATCACCGTAACTTTGGAACACACGGGTAGTTGCCTCACATGCAACGAGGTGCTCACCGATACTCGTATGCCATGCACAACCTTTCACGCAATCATGGAAACACCTATCATATCAAAGGTTCAAACATGCTTGCCTGGTTTGGAGAAGTCGGAGTCTAGCTCGGCGAAGTTCGCGGCTTCGTCACCTCTTCCGGAACCTACGGTATAGCGAAAAAGCATACTAACGTGAAAACCAACGCGTGCATAAAAGTTGTTCCAAAAAAAATTTCAAATAAATCCCATAAAAAACTAGACAAAATTTTAAGACCGTCAGAAAAAGAATCACTCAAAAATCACTTTTTATTAAAAAGTTATAAGGGTTTCTGTCCAGGGACTCATCTGTAATGAAACAAAAAAGTTCCAGGGGTTTAACTGAGAAAACAGAAAACGGTTCGAATAGAAACGCGCAAGCCCTCAGAGAAAACGTACTCTGCCCGAAGGCGCCAACAGAAAACGGTTCGCGGGGAAAGAAAGAGAGGCTGACGTGGGGGGTCCACATGTCAGGTTTGAAAGACCTCGCCGGCGCCCGAAGGCTGCGGTGGTCGCCGGCGTCGAACCACGGCGAGTCAGGGAGATCGGAGTGTACCAAGAGTATCAGCGTGTCCTTCCGCGTCGGTGGGTGGTGGACTTGGGCGTCGGGGAGCACCACGTCGACGGCGACACTTTCTCCGGCGGACGGCGGCTCGGGCGATGGTGGGGAACTCCGGTGGTGTGCTACAAACTTCGAATTGAAGCGCGGGTCAGAAGGAGGGATGCACTAGAGAGCTACTGGCAAGAGATGGGAGGTAGAGGTGCACGCACGGGAGCGAATCGAGCTGGATCCCGTGGCGGGTCGCGGCGGCCGGAGTTGAGGAAGGAGACTTCCTCGGGGCTCTTCCAGTGGCTAGGCAGGGTCATGGTGGAGTGTAGAGGTGGTGTGGGTACTAGCTGGAGCTCGGGGCCTCTATTTATAGGCGGCTCGAGGGGTGGCCGTGAACGGGGTTGCTCCGGCGAGCAATTACGGCGAGGCAGCGGCTTCGCAAGGAGTTTAGGTGGCCAGGCAGCATTAGTGAGGTGTACTGGTGCCGTTCCCCCGCTAATCCTGGTCGGTCTTGGCGTAATGGCGCCGGTCCACGGTGGGGTGGCCGCACGGGCACGACGGCGGCAGAGAGCGCGCTCCACACCCAGCGGTTCACGACGAGGGTGGCAGCGCGCACTGGCGAGTGGAAGACCACGCGGCGCTCTCCGGTGGCTTTGCGGCGCTGGGTGGCGCCGTCTGCGTTGCGCCTCTCTCTGGCGGCCGCGAAGCCGCCGCTGGCGTCGGTCACGGGGCGGCGCACCTCCTCCAGCTCGTCGCCGACGCCCGCAAGCATCCAGGCGCTCGTGCGGTGTAGAGGACAAGGGGGAGGGGACAGGAAACACGGCGACGCCGGGCACTGGCGAGATCGACAACAGACACTGAAGAAAACGACAGTGATTCAGCCACTGTTAACTGATTTTGACTGAACCTGATATTGACAGTGCTCTGAAGGTGTTCGATGAAATGATAAGGTATGAAGAAAAATTTTCCTGGAGCTGGGGCTTGGTGAGGTGACCACTCAATGCACCCAGAGGCTGCCTGATTTTACTCAGAATTTTTGGAGAAGGACTTGAATGAATTTCATCAAATTTGGCAAATCTGGTCCAAACTTGCAGCAAGTATAGTTTGAAAATTTTGAACTGGAGACCAGTGGATCTTCATGGATCTTGGTTGAGGGTTCAAAGGACTAGGAAGGGAAAAAGGTTTGGGGGCAAAAATCAAAGCAGAAAGAGTAGTCCCTTTGTAAACCTCCAATGATCAAGATATAAGGTAGAAATTATTTTGATAAGAAATAAGTGGAAAAATAAAAATATGGAGAGGTCCAACTTGCTGGATTTGAAGTAAATCATGATCCGAAGATAGGGAAAGGTTTATGAGTGGATTTGCACTAAGGTCATGGCAAGAGAGATTTGTTGAAAGTGGTAAAGGATTATTCCAAAAGCTATAGAGTATTTTCAAAGAAATTTTCAAAAGACATTTTTCCCAAGTGAAAAGCATTTTGGCTTGAGTCCAAAATAAAAAGCAAGAACCTCCAAGACCAAAAACAAGTCTTGGGTGAATCCAAATAAAAATCTTGCCATAAAAAAAATATTTTGAAAGGGAGGGTTCTTTTGAAGAAAAATTTTAAATCACCTCCCTCAAGTCAAGTAAAAATCTTGAAAAATCCAAATGAAATTTTGGGTGTCACAACACCTACCCCCTTAGGATAAATCTCGTCCTCGAGATTTCAGCTGATCCTCGAATAGATATGGATATTCTGCCTGAAGAAAATCTTCCCTTTCCCATGTAGCTTCATCCTCAGTGTGGTTGCTCCACTGAACTCTGAAAAATTTGGTCGTTTTTTGACGGGTCCTCCGTTCAGACACTCCCAGTATCTTTACTGGCCGCTCTCTATAGGTGAGATCTGGTTGTACATCAATGCCCTCATGAGATACATGCTTCTCCGGGTTACTCACACATTTTCTCAATTGTGAGACGTGGAATACGTCATGGACGTCTGACAGCTCCTTGGGTAAGTCTAGTTTGTAGGCCACTGTGCCTCTTCGTGCCTCTATACAAAATGGTCCGATAAATCTCGGGGCTAGCTTCCCCTTAATTTTGAACCGTTGCAGGCCCCTCATAGGAGACACTCGTAGGTATACGGAATCACCGGGTTCAAAGCTGACCTCACAATGTTTTTGATCGTAGTAGCTCTTTTGTCGGCTCTGCACTGTCTTGAGTCTGTCCCTGATCTGCTTAACTTTCTCCTCGGCCTCCTTAAGCATGTCTGGGCCGAAGATACGGCTGTCACCTGTTTCTGACCAATTCAGTGGGGTACGACACCTCCGCCCGTACAATGCTTCAAAGGGTGCCATTTGCAAGCTGGCTTGGTAACTGTTGTTGTAAGCAAACTCGGCATACGGCAAACTCTCTTCCCAACTGGACCCATAGGTGAACACACAGGCTCTCAGCATATCCTCTAGGATTTGGTTCACACATTCCGTTTGTCCATCAGTCTGAGGGTGGTACGCTGTACTGAAAGCTAGCTGCGTGCCCAGAGCTTGTTGCAGGTGATCCCAAAATTTGGAGACAAATTGTGTGCCTCGGTCGGATATTATAGTCTTTGGGACTCCATGCAAACAAACTATACGGGAGAGATAAAGTTTGGCCAGTCTTTGTGTGGAGTAGGTAGTCTTCACAGGAATGAAATGAGCAACCTTGGTTAGTTGGTCTGTGATGACCCATATGGCGTCATTTCCGCGTTGTGATCGGGGTAGTCCGACGATGAAGTCCATTCCTATTTCATCCCATTTCCACTCCGGTATCCTGTTTGGCTGGAGTAGCCCTGCTGGCTTTTGATGCTCGGCCTTGACGCGCTGACATGAATCGCAACAAGCAATAAATGCGGCTATATCCCTTTTCATACCGTGCCACCAAAATCTTTCCTGAATGTCTTTGTACATTTTGGTTCCTCCAGGATGGATCGAGTATGGAGCGGTGTGGCTTTCGGTTAGGATTTGTTGCTTGAGTTCCTCAATGTTAGGTACGCAAAGTCTGTCTCCGTACCATAATATTCCTTCACTGTCTGTGACGAACTCTGAAGCCTTACCAAGGTTCATTTTCTTCTTTATACCT
Organism: Aegilops tauschii subsp. strangulata; assembly: GCF_002575655.3. NCBI lineage: Eukaryota > Viridiplantae > Streptophyta > Magnoliopsida > Poales > Poaceae > Aegilops > Aegilops tauschii. The sequence goes on along the minus strand of NC_053040.3, from coordinate 436,111,043 downwards.
TCGATGCTGGGATGTCCCTGTTGAGCCTTCTTAATTTGTTCCACTAGGGTGGGTTGTATCTCCAGATTTGATACGGTGCCCTCAGAGACTAACACCATGTTGAGCCTAGAGAACTCTTGCTGAAACTCAGGCCTCAAGTTTTGCGGACCGTCGTTGTCCGGGCTAGGGTTTCGACTAAGGGCATCAGCCACTACATTTTCTTTCCCTGGATGGTAGTGAATGCCGACATCATAGTCCTTGACCAATTCCAACCAGCGTCGTTGGCGTAAATTTAGCTCTGGCTGTGTGAAAATATATTTGAGGCTCTTATGGTCCGTATATATTTCACAGCGATTTCCCAACAGAAAGTGCCTCCACTCCTTGAGTGCATGTATGACTGCTGCTAGCTCCAAGTCATGTGTTGGGTAATTTTCCTCATGTTTTCGCAGCTGCCTGGAGGCATACGCGACAACTTTGCCATCCTGCATTAGTACACATCCGAGGCCTTTTCGGGATGCGTCACAATATACTTCAAAACTCTTGTGTATGTTTGGCACGGTTAATACCGGTGCGGTTGTTAGCTTCTTCTTAAGTTCTTGGAAGCTTCTCTCGCATGCTTCCGTCCATACAAATTTCTTGTCTTTCTTGAGCAACTGTGTTATTGGTTTTGCCACAGTGGAGAATCCTTCAATAAATCTTTTGTAATATCCGGCCATTCCCAGGAAACTCCGCACATCTGTAACATTGGCGGGTGGCTTCCAGTCAAGTATGGCTTTGACTTTTTCTGGGTCTACGGCCACGCCTTCTTGGTTCAATATATGGCCTAGGAAACCAACCTGCCTTAGCCAAAACTCACACTTGCTAAATTTGGCGTACAACTGATGTTTCCTTAATTATCCCAAAACAATTCTGAGATGCTCAGCATGCTCTTCTGGTGTCCTTGAGTATACCAGAATATCATCGATGAACACCACAACAAATTTGTCCATGAATTTCATGAACACTTTGTTCATGAGGTGGACGAAATATACGGGGGCGTTTGTTAGACCAAAAGGCATCACTGTGAATTCATATAATCCGTATCTGGAGGTGAATGTTGTTTTAGGGATATCTTCTGTCCGTACTTTCAATTGATGATATCCCGATCTCAAATCAATTTTTGTGAATACCTTGGCTTGTGCGAGCTGGTCAAACAAATCATTTATCCGTGGCATCGGATATTTGTTTTTGATGGTGACCATATTGAGAGCTCGATAGTCTATACACAGTCTCAGTGTCCCATCCTTTTTCTTGGCGAACAACACTGGCGAACCCCATGGTGAGGAGCTGGCTCGAATAAATCCTTTGTCCAATAATTCCTTTATCTGCTTCTTCAACTCCACCAATTCTGAGGGTGCCATTCTATAAGGTTTCTTATAGATGGGAGCGGTGCCAGGTGCTAGTTCGATGCTGAATTCTATCTCTCGGTCTGGTGGCGTGCCTGGCAGTTCTTCAGGAAATACGTCAGGAAACTCGCATACCACTGGAACTTTTCTCAGTTCTGAAATGTCCACTTTGTTCAGTTTTGGTTGCCGTGACCGTGGCCTTTCTTGAGCTGTAACCTTTATTGTCTTGCCATGATGGTGAGTGAGAATCACGGTCCGATTGAAACAGTCAATGAATCCTTTGTTGGTGGTTAACCAGTCCATCCCTAAAATGACATCCAGTCCTTTATTTTCCAACACGATGAGATTTGCTTGGAACTGTAGTCCTTCGAACTCAATGATTACTCCTTGGCAGTAACTCTGAGCGATTTGCTTATTTCCGGGGGACTTGATGATCATAGATTTTTCCAAGGGAAGTATCGGAAAACCATGTTGCAAAACAAAACTCTTCGAAACGAACGAATGGGAAGCTCCAGAATCAAACAAAACCGTGGCAGGTACTGTGTTGACAGGGAATGTACCGAGCACGATGTCTGGGGCATTCTGCACTTCTTCCCTGGTCACATGGTTCAGGTGACCCTTCCTGTGGTTGTTGTTGGGATTGAAATTGTTGCGCTTGGGGGCTGGATTATTCCCACCATTGTTTGGCTTGGGGGCCGAGTTCCTCGGCTTTGGGCATTGTTTAGCATAGTGCCCTTCTTCACCACAAGCATAGCAGGTGACCCCTGGACGGTACGTGAACTCCTTGTCCCTGGCATGAAATTGTTTGACGGGCCTTAGATCAGTAGTCGTGGATTTCCTTGCTTCTGTCCTTGGAACCTCAGTCTTGCTTCGGTTGTTGTGAGCAAGAGTCGTCTTGTCCCTCTTTCGCTTACGGAGATCTTCCAGACTACGGCGCTCATTCTCCAAGGTAATGGCCTTGTCAACCAGAGTTTTAAAATCCGGGAAAGTGTGTACAACCAGTTGGCATTTTAGTGCCGGTGCCAGACCGTCCAGGAATTTTTCCATCTTCTTGTTCTCTGTCATGTGCTCGTCGTAGGCATAACGAGATAGCTGGGTAAACTGACCGTTGTATTCTGTCACTGACATGCCTCTTTGCTTGAGATCGTCAAATTCTCTCTTCTTGATTTTTATGATGCTCCTGGGGATGTGTGCCCCATGAAAGCCTTCCTTGAATTCTTCCCAGGTGATGTTGTGTTCACTGGGATGCATGTGTAAGAAGTTCTCCCACCATGCTGCAGCTGCTCCAGTAAGGTAGTGTGGTGCATGAAGCACCTTCTCATTATCTGAGCACTGAGCAATAATCAGCTTCCTCTCGATATCACGAAGCCAGTCATCGGCTTCCAGCGGCCTATCAGTGTGAGCAAAAGTTGAAGGGCGAGTCTTCTGTAACTCAGATAACTTGGAATGTGGTTGATAGGGTTCACGGTGGTTTCCCATATTGATGACGTGATTCATCATCTCTTGGTGTTGTTGCTGGCTTTGTTCGAAAAGACGGCATACTTGAGACAAGGCTGCTTCGCTGTCTTGTTGACTGGAATGTCCCTGAGTGAAGTTGTTGCTAGTCTGTGTCCCATAAACTTCTTCTGGCTGATTGGGCATGGAGCGAGTCCACGGGCGAGACATTTTTCCAGTCTGGGGTATTATTTTGCAAAACCCATGAGAAGAACTATGTGGCACAAGGAAAATCTTGCAAAGGCAACAATTTAAAAGACCTCAAGGTTTTCAAGAAAACATAAACGATTTTGCACGGAGAAGAACTGCTTAGCATATATCTTACACGCGAAAAGCAAACACACGATACAGCACTCAGGATGTGCGTACACAATCCTGACATGTTATTTAGACTAGCATACTCCTCCGGAAAGCAGCGAACACACTAATACAAACTAGCGTACAGATAAAACACATCATACAAGCAGACAAAACGCGCGGCTACTCGGCGCTCTCAGTCGGAGATGGTGACGATGTCCTTCCCCTTGCCGAGGGCAAGACTCAGCGGTGCAGGAGATTCAACCTCCACCTCCTCTCTAGCTGGCTCCTGGCGTGTAACACTGCGCTGCGGTGATGGCGCGGGGGCGACAGGTGGTAGTGCGGGTGCGGCAGGCGGTTCAGCTCTGACTGGAGTAGGAGCGATGACTCTGTCGAACTCCTCAGTTGTAGGCAGACGGCGAGCAGTGGCCAAAACGGCCGGTGCATAAGAGGCTGAAGACGAGACGAATGTCAGAGGCGGTGCTGTGAGGAGAAGCTCCTTCCTGCTGGCAGGACCGCCCCGGACTAAGTCCATGCGGGCAGCCACAAGATCGTCCACGAGGTTGTCGAAAGACTCCTCCAGAGCCTTGAGATACTCCACAATCATCTCGATGGCTTCATCTCGTTCTCCCCGATGGCAGGCGAATGCATAGTGACAAGTATATGGCACATGGCATGGGAGGTAGCGGTAGCGACGAGTCTTCATCATAGGAAGGATGTCCCGAAGACGAGCTATCGCCTCACGGGCAGCCATCTGCATGGCATGCCTCTCTGTAGGCATGGCCCTTCCCACAAAACGGAAGTGGCGAGATGCAGAACGTCCTCCCTTGAATTGCACCACGGCTTGGTGCATAGACACGTCGTCGCTGAGCTTGTGCTGATAAAGCATGAACTCCGGACGAGTCGCTGGCCCGATCGCGAGCTTGGTGATGGAGACGAGGAGTTTGACAAACCCCTCGGGCACGTTCGTGAACACTCGAGTCTCACAGTTGCTGCCAGCCATCTACAAAAGTAGGCAAAAATTCTGAGTAGTCATGTCATAAATTTATGATGACCAACAGAAAATAGCTACAATTGCAAAATGCTGAAAAAGCACAAAAGACGCTAATAACCGATTAGCGATTGCACCTAGTGGCTTCCTACAGTCAGCCTGGCTCTGATACCAAGCTTGTCACGACCGGTTTTTCAATAAATTATTTATTGAGAGACCAATCCCTTTTACGGACCAGTAAAGAAGAATTCCTTCTCACTGGTAGACAATATCTTGGTCACAGAAGAAAAATACCAGGAGTACTGAATATAATACAAGGTTGAGCGGAGACCGCTCAACAAATTACACGAACGCCGATAAAACATAACGGCGGATAGGGTGGCATGACTACTAACTCACGATAACAACGGTGGTGGAAATATCACCGCGAAGTGGGTGATGAGACTCCTGAAAACTACAGCTCTTCGAGCGTCGGAGTGAGGCTCGAGGAGACTTATTGCGGGTGGCGGAAGCGTATATAATACAAGTGACAAATATCCGGGATCGCACAGGACTGACTGGGTCTCCTCTAGGCGTCGGACGCACTATCAAACCCTTCATCCAAGAGATCGCCTTCGTCAACATCTGGCCAAATCAACAAGCCAGGTGAGTACTATGAAAGTACTCGCAAGACAGTTCGGACATAAGATATAACAAATGTAAACATGAAGCATATGAACAGATTAACAAGTGCATTCAGACATAGAGATAATAATGCATGGGAAAATAACAGAGAAGTCGGGCGGTAGTCCTCCCGAAATCCCAAAATAAATACTGGGTGCCAAACGAGGGTCTGAATGACTCCTCGAGAGGAAACTGCAAGAATAATAATGCCGCAGTCGGGCGTCAGGGCGACACCACATAAAGGGCTTATAAAAGGAAATAAAAGATAGTGCATGCCACAGTCGGACGTCTGAGCGACATCACATAAAGGGCTTATATCAAAAGTAAATAATCAATATGCCACAGTCGGACGTCTGAGCGACATCACATAAAGGGCTTATATCAAAAGTAAATAATCAATATGCCACAGTCGGACGTCTGAGCGACATCACATAAAGGGCTTATACCAAAAGTAAATAATCAATATGCCACAGTCGGACGTCTGAGCGACATCACATAAAGGGCTTCATAACTTAACATCCTATTAGCTCAAGAATTTAAATCATATCCAGAGAATAATCAGGCATGAGATAAACAACAGGGTTAGTCCATCCACAGGAGTAACGTTCAGCGAAGTCTACTACTCAGGCTCACTTACCGGAAAGAAGAACAAACCACGAGGACTTGACATAGATATGGATACACTGATCACGATACTTGACCATGGATACGATGACTCGAAAGGATTTGACTCTGCAGAGTTTGTACTTTAACCACAGCCAACGGATTTCAGTAGTCACGGGGACTAGTTCCGTCTACGGTGTTTTGGAAGAAACACGTCTAACCAGTACACACCCATTCAACATTCCGAAGCCAGGAATCACCCTCGGCAACGTTCAAGAAAAACCTTGAGACGGGGAGGCTACAACCTCGCGTAGCATGGGATCAAAATTTCTATACGCGCGCTCTAAGGGGTGCCCCCTCTCGGTCCCAACCGGAAACACCCATGCCCCCTGACCGGATGACTGGCTTTAATCCAGGGCCATGGAACCATCATCCCGGCCCCTCTGTTTGGTGTGTACACGGAAAGAGGTTACCAACTTACTAAACCGCATTCTGGCAGAAAACATGTGGTAGCACGGAAGGGGGAAGAACGATAACGTGACTCCGTCCACGTTAACGTTGGAATTTAACGGATTACGTAAGGCTGGCATGCTACAACAGTACCACCTTACTGCCCTTCATGTCACCACATGACTAGGCCATCTCTCATCAGAGATGACCGTAACTTTGGAACACACGGTTAGTTGCCTCACATGCAACGAGGTGCTCACTGATACTCGTATGCCATGCACAACCTTTCACGCAATCATGCAAACACCTATCATATCAATGGTTCAAACATGCTTGCCTGGTTCGGAGAAGTCGGAGTCTAGCTCGGTGAAGTTGGCGGCTTCGTCACCATAGCGAAAAAGCATACTAACGTGAAAACCAACGCGTGCATAAAAGTTGTTCCAAAAAAAATTTCAAATAAATCCCATAAAAAACTAGACAAAATTTTAAGACCGTCAGAAAAAGAATCACTCAAAAATCACTTTTTATTAAAAAGTTATAAGGGTTTCTGTCCAGGGACTCATCTGTAATGAAACAAAAAAGTTCCAGGGGTTTAACTGAGAAAACAGAAAACGGTTCGAATAGAAACGCGCAAGCCCTCAGAGAAAACGTACTCTGCCCGAAGGCGCCAACAGAAAACGGTTCGCGGGGAAAGAAAGAGAGGCTGACGTGGGGGGTCCACATGTCAGGTTTGAAAGACCTCGCCGGCGCCCGAAGGCTGCGGTGGTCGCCGGCGTCGAACCACGGCGAGTCAGGGAGATCGGAGTGTACCAAGAGTATCAGCGTGTCCTTCCGCGTCGGTGGGTGGTGGACTTGGGCGTCGGGGAGCACCACGTCGACGGCGACACTTTCTCCGGCGGACGGCGGCTCGGGCGATGGTGGGGAACTCCGGTGGTGTGCTACAAACTTCGAATTGAAGCGCGGGTCAGAAGGAGGGATGCACTAGAGAGCTACTGGCAAGAGATGGGAGGTAGAGGTGCACGCACGGGAGCGAATCGAGCTGGATCCCGTGGCGGGTCGCGGCGGCCGGAGTTGAGGAAGGAGACTTCCTCGGGGCTCTTCCAGTGGCTAGGCAGGGTCTTGGTGGAGTGTAGAGGTGGTGTGGGTACTAGCTGGAGCTCGGGGCCTCTATTTATAGGCGGCTCGAGGGGTGGCCGTGAACGGGGTTGCTCCGGCGAGCAATTACGGCGAGGCAGCGGCTTGGCAAGGAGTTTAGGTGGCCAGGCAGCATCAGTGAGGTGTACTGGTGCCGTTCCCCCGCTAATCCTGGTCGGTCTTGGCGTAATGGCGCCGGTCCACGGTGGGGTGGCCGCACGGGCACGACGGCGGCAGAGAGCGCGCTCCGCGCCCAGTGGTTCACGACGAGGGTGGCAGCGTGCACTGGGGAGTGGAAGACCACGCGACGCTCTCCGGTGGCTTGGGCGGCGCTGGGTGGCGCCGTCTGCGCTGCGCCTCTCTCTGGCGGCCGCGAAGCCGCCGCTGGCATCGGTCACGGGGCGGCGCACCTCCTCCAGCTCATCGCCGACGCCCGCAAGCATCCAGGCGCTCGTGCGGTGCAGAGGACAAGGGGGAGGGGACAGGAAACACGGCGACGCCGGGCACTGGCGAGATCGACAACAGACACTAAAGAAAACGACAGTGATTCAGCCACTGTTAACTGATTTTGACTGAACCTGATATTGACAGTGCTCTGAAGGTGTTCGATGAAATGATAAGGTATGAAGAAAAATTTTCCTGGAGCTGGGGCTTGGTGAGGTGACCACTCAATGCACCCAGAGGCTGCCTGATTTTACTCCGAATTTTTGGAGAAGGATTTGAATGAATTTCATCAAATTTGGCAAATCTGGTCCAAACTTGCAGCAAGTATAGTTTGAAAAATTTGAACTAGAGACCAGTGGATCTTCATGGATCTTGGTTGAGGGTTCAAAGGACTAGGAAGGGTAAGGTTTGGGGGCAAAAATCAAAGCAGAAAGGGTAGTCCCTTTGTAAACCTCCAATGATCAAGATATAAGGTAGAAATTATTTTGATAAGAAATAAGTGGAAAAATAAAAATATGGAGAGGTCCAACTTGCTGGATTTGAAGTAAATCATGATCCAAAGATAAGGAAAGGTTTATGAGTGGATTTGCACTAAGGTCATGGCAAGAGAGATTTGTTGAAAGTGGTAAAGGATTATTCCAAAAGCTATAGAGTATTTTCAAAGAAATTTTCAAAAGACATTTTTCCCAAGTGAAAAGCATTTTGGCTTGAGTCCAAAATAAAAAGCAAGAACCTCCAAGACCAAAAACAAGTCTTGGGTGAATCCAAATAAAAGTCTTGCCATAAAAAAAATTTGAAAGGGAGGGTTCTTTTGAAGAAAAATTTTAAATCACCTCCCTCAAGTCAAGTAAAAATCTTGAAAAATCCAAATGAAATTTTGGGTGTCACAGCCTGCCTCACCGCCGCCGGCCTGGCCACCGCCCGCCTCGGTGTTATCATCCATGGCGGCCGCCCCCAAGTCGGGGTCCTCTAGATCGTGCTCCGTCCGGTCGGGGACGAACCGGCGCTCCGCGTCTGACCCGCCTACAGGCCGAAGAAGAGGGCTCTGTCGAGACAAGCCGACTAGTTAGAGTCGGCCAAAAGGAACTCGGTGACAAAACCGAGAGAAGAAAGGGAAAAAGAGAACATACCGTGGGTGGCGGGTGAGCTCGGCAATATGGCTCCTTGCCAAACTGCCACTCTGCGGAGAGCTTGCAGTTCGCAAGGTAGTTCACCATGTGGGCCACTTTGTCGTGCGGCATGTCTTTGGTGCACATCCGACTCGGATCGAGCTGGCCGCTCATCTGACAGATCAGATGAGGGCGGCTCTGGAGCGGAAGCACCCGGCGCGTGACGAAGGCGGCCAGCAGGTCAGGCCCAGATAGACCCTCCGACTGGATCACAACCCGCAGTCGGGCGACAGCCGCGGCTCCAGCCGGTGTCAGCGTCACGGCCCGATAGGACCACTGGGGCCGCCTACCCTCCGGCGGGCCGGCTTCGTAAGCCAGCAAATTGACGTAGTCGCCTTGAGGGGCGACGTTCTTCACATAGAAGTATGACTTCTGCCAGAGCTTCACCGACTGGATCAGCGTGATGACGGGGAAGGGGTTGTCGGCTGTCACCCTCCGCATCGCGATGAAGGCGCCGCTCTGAGCCGGCACGCCCTGCATACGCGTGCCCAGCTTGGACTGGAAGAACTCCCCCCAGAGCTCGAGGGTGGGGAGGACGCCAAGGTAGCCTTCGCACAAGGTGACGAAGACGGACAGCAGCACCACCGTGTTCGGGGTGAGGTGGTGCGCCTGGAGTTGGTAGAATTCAAGAAAGGAGCGGAAGAAGGCGCTCGCGGGCAAGCCGATGCCGCGCAAGAAATGCGAGCGGAAGACCACCCGCTCGCCCTCCTCCGGTTCTGGCGTGATCTCCTTCGCGGGCGCGAGACAGACCCGCACCTTGTCCGCGCCGGGCAGCCGCCGTGTCTTGCTAAGGAATTCGACGTGGTCCTCATGGACGTTGGAGCCGTCCCAATCCCCACCGTACTGCATCGCGACGTGAGACCGGCGAGAATGAGCGCGGCGGCGGAGAAAGGAGTGGTGGAACGGTACGGCGGCGAGACGCTGCTGCGAGGGAGAGCAGAAGGAAGAAGACGGCGGAGAGGAGAGGGGCGTGCGAGCGCCTGCCGCTTCCCCCCCCCTCCCCCTACTTATAGCTTCGCGCAGCGAAACCGAGGAGGCGAGGCGTGGGGTGGGACGTGGGATTAACTGCACCCACTCCCCCCACGCCCCGCGATTACTGCGCCCTAAAGACATGCCGAAACTGCCGCAGGAAGACGAGCGGGCGGCTTTGGGCCGCAGAGAATCTGCGCCTCGGCCCGGGCATAGGAGTGGAGGGCCCCCAACCTGCGACGACGTCTTGTCGTGCGCGTGGGCTGGCAGGCTTTTTTAACCAAGGGATGCCACGTGGTTTGCAGGCGGCGAGTGGCCGGCCCGCAGCCCGGCGCGCGAGCCAGCAGACTCCCGCCCTCCGACTTCAAAAAAAATTCATCAAGAAGGCGCGCCTGACCGAAGCCGACTCCCAGCTGCCGGATCGTCAAGATAGGAAGCTGACCGAGCTTCTCGACTCCCACCCAACCTCGAAGCCCAATCAGCTTCGGGGACTACTGTCGGAGTAAATCGCCACGGGTAGCCTAACCGACTCCCCCTGGCTCCTCAAGAAATTATCAGGTCATTTGAGCCTTCAAGTATTCGAAGCATAGGGCCGCCTTCCCCCGGCCGGCTATCCCAGAGACCGACTCCCAGAAGCCGGCCATGAAGAACGCCGACTCCAAGAAGCCGGCCAAGACCGCACCCACCAAGACTGTGTCCACATAACGGTGATAAGACGAAGCGTGGCCACAGTACAGCCCACTACCCCCGAATCCCAAAGCAGGCATGGCCACAGGACGCCGTACGGGTCAGCCATCTCCCGTCCGGCACGGCACTGTAGCCATGTTGGCCTCAACGTCATCCACGACAAACGCCAGTACGGCCCGCAGGCGGCGGGCCGCTTTAGCCAGAGAGATGCTCGAAGGTGGCCCGGCCTCCCCTAGTCGGCCAGGGGCGTAGCCGGCCCCCAGGAGCCGGCTACCTCCCTACCTCGAAGCATGTGCCACATTAAGGAGACAAGACGAGGTAAGGCTACAGTGAGAGCTCGCAAGGCGGCTACGCTGTAGCCATGCTTGCCTCGACAAATCCCTCGTCATCAGGGCGAGGCAACAGTAACCCGCTGCCGACAAGACCCCCAAGCGGTGGGGCCGGCCTGTCGACCAAGAAGCCGGCAGCCAGCGGGACCCACCAGTCGGCGGGCCCCAATGGCCAGCGGAGAAGCCGGCGAACACAGACACTGACGGCTGGGACCCGCGCCCAGCCGGATTACAATTGTACCCCCAGGAAGTAGGCCTATATAAACCCCCCGGGGCACCCATGCAAAGGGTTGGTCTGAGAGAATTACACGCACCACTTAGAGAGAAAAGGAGAGCTAGCCTTGCCCTTCTTCTCCCTCTAGCCCGACAGCTCAAGGAGCGTTTGTAGCTACTCATTTCGATCTAGTGATCATGCGGAGGCCCCACAGAGCAGGATTAGGGGTATTATCTCCACGGAGAGCCCCGAACCTGGGTAAGATTCGCCGGCGTGCATGTCTTCGCCTCATCCCGTTTCCAGGCACCGGCGACGTCTTATTGGCTCCCACAATGATAAGCCACACGTTGGCATATGTCGCACCTACCACCCGATAGGCCAAGCGCCAGGCCAAGCTAGCCAAAATAGCTAAGGAAGCAGTGAGGAAATTTAATGAAGACTCTGCTGCTGCTGCTACCACTGCTGAGGCCTCTGCAAGCAAGCCAAAGAAGGCCATGGCAAAGAAGCCTGCTCATAAGCCAAGTGCTTCACTCCCAATGCCCTCACGGCCAAGTTCCTCAGCAATGCCCTCACGGCCAGATTCTTCAAAGCCCTCACGGCAAATTCCTCAAGCTGCTCCAGCTCCTCCAAAGTCCTCAGCCCCTCCGTCAGAACCCTCAGAACCTGTGCATCTCGCCACGTGCCAAAGGACAACAGGCATCTCTATTGCCTCAGGAGCTTCTGCTAGTTCCTCAGCTCCACCGAATTCATCAACTGGCCCCTCTCTACTGAAGAAAAAGGCCACTGCTGGACGAGGCTCTCGACCAAGTCCTCACAAGAAGCAGGTTGCCTTTCAAGTGCCGTCTGATGAAGACGAAGCTGATGATGAAGAACTTGCTGAAATCATCAGGGACAGGCAGCTCAAGGCCGCTAGAGCCAAAGGCACAAATGTGCCTCTGCTTTTGGATCCAAAATTGATCCTTGATTACATTGATCTCTGGCACAAGGACCCCAACACTCATATGCCTGACTTCAAGTTGACTCCTGGCCAAAGTCATATGCTGACTGCCTTCATTCAGGAAGAAAAATGGAAATTTGAAAAGGCCAGCAGTTGGAGAAAGCGCAGTACAAGAAGGAGCGCTTCCTGAAGAAAAATGTTATCTCTATGACAATTGAAGAACTTGTCACTATTCAATCTGAGATTAAGAAACTCAGTGATGAATTTGACGTATACCGTGCTGACTGGCTTGGAGCCAAAGTCGGGTTTGTGAATTTAACTGAGAAGTTCACTACCAATGTTGCAGCTCCATCGCAACAAGAAATTCCTCAGGCTGAGGCATCTGCTCAGCCGACTGAAGATCATGCCAGCACCGCTGATGAAACTCAGGTTGCTGAAGAAACTCAGAGTACCAGGGCTGATGATTGCATTCCAGCCGCTGAAGCAATTGCCAGGGCAACCACTAGTGTTGCGCCTGAAGAAACTGTCAGGTCAGCTGAAGCTTCTGCCACTGAGCCTGAAGTAAATGAGCAAATTCCCTCTGCTCCTCCGGCGCCTACACCTACACCAAGTCCAATTCTTCCTTCTACATCAGATGTGAAGAAGACCAAGGCTGCAGAGCGTGCAGCTGTGAAGAAAAGGAAGGCATCAACTGCATCAGATTCTTCAGCTCCGAAGAAGATGAAGCCACTGACTAGCTCTTTTGACAATCCAATTGATGATGTTCCTGCCTCATCCATGCCATCAAAGGACCTTGTTCCGTTTGATGAAGAATATGAGATCCCAAGTGGATCTGATGATGACATTCCTTCTGCTGCTTCTTCAGAGCAGTTGGATGAAGAAATTGAAGTGGATGCAATCCCTTCAACCCCAATAGTCTCATCACCTATGCCTCAGTTCACTGCTGAAGAGGCCGGCGTTGAGGAAAAGAGTGAAGAAGAAGATGTGGACATTGGGTGCACAACTCCAGTATTGAACGATGACTTTTGGGAAAGTCAGCACCCCAATTCTCCTTTGTTCACACCCCTTCAACAAATTCCTCAGTCCCCTGTGAATACTGAAGTACAGATGGGATCTGAAGAACCTCATGCCACACCGTCTGTCCATGAAGAGATTCCAGCCACTAGTGCTAAAGAAAATGTTAATGAAGAATTGAAGACCCAGGCTGCCACTGAAGAAGAAGCTGAAATTCCTCAGCCTGTGGATCCTGAGATTGTGATTCCTGAGGTGGTGATGCAATTGACCGATACCCCTCAGCCCAAGCCAAAGGATCCCTTCTCGAAGAAGCAGAAATTCAAGGCTGATGACTTCTTCGGCGAGCATGTGTTCTTCACAGATTATAATTCTTATGACTCTGCTCGTCTTAGAAGGAAGCGTTTCTGGGCTGCCAGCCAAGCAAATTTTTATTCTTCACTGGTCTTCAACAAGGAAAAAGTCTTCGACCATGAGCATATTCCTCACGTGGACATGGAATCACTGCCTTGCTTCACCCCAGTCCTCAGTGTGCTTCATGATGCAGGACTGCTCAACTTTTGCACGGATATTTGTGATTGGAATGAAGAGCTCATTCTTCAATTCTATGCAACTCTGCATGTCACTGGAGATGCTGATGATATCAACTCTTGGGTATTGGACTGGATGACCGAAACACTCACTACAAAGCACCGGCCTCTGAATTACTTCACGCCCTGCCAATCAGTCCTCCCCTTGAAGGAGCTCGTTTCCTGTACCATGAGCCTGAACTCACTGCCCATTACATGCAAGTGCTAATGAAGCCTCTGAATCCCGGTCAAGCCCCAAGGACCAAATTCCTCGTGAAGGAATTGCTATATGTGCCAAGAACAGTTTATCGCATTCTGACAAAGACCTTGAGTCCTATCAAAGGCCACGACTCGACGGATGAAGAAGTCGTTGGCATCATGAAGAATCTGTTGTTCAATATCATGCATGGCATTCCTGTCAACTATCATGATTTCTTCATGAGGACTCTGGCAAATGTTGCACTCTCTCCGTTTGAGTTGAAGCCTTACGCACCTTGGATTATGAGATTCCTCAGATTAAGGTCTTCACTCAACTACAAGGCTGATTTTCAGAACCACCTCAGCTACTTGCCCCCAATTGAAGTCCTCAAGCGGACATATTCCTCATCTGATGAAAAGGGCAAGGCCGTTGCAGTTATAGATGAAGGCATTCGTCCATTGGATGGTCAGTTTCGCAAAGCTGCATCTTACTCCACCAATGATGACTCTGCCACTCATGATTCTGCCGCTAATGCATCAAAGCCAAATCCTCAAGCCACAGCTCCCAGGGTGATGACTGACCATGAGCTTCTTCTTAGTCTTCACCAGAAGGTGGATCGAAACCACAAATGGGTTAAGCGTCAGTTTGGTTCTATTCTTCACAACATGACTGCTACACACAATGCAGTAAAGAAAAACCATTAGTACCTCCATGAAGTCTTCGGTCGCACCTGGGCTGTCTTATCACATCTGTATGGTGAAGAAGATCTGAAGCAAATGGGTCTCAAGGAGGATTTTGACTGGTCTGCTCCTCCACCGAAGAAATTCAAGAAGGTCAAGGTTCCTTCCTTGGTGGCCAACTCATATTCTTCATCACGCGAAACCGATGAGCATGAAGATTTGGACGACACTGCGGTAGGCCCTACAACTACAAACGACCCCAACAACGCTGGCGCTCCTCCTTCAACTTGATATTCTTCAGGGGCGTTAGTCCTCATTTTTCAATCCTTTTGGTCATTCGATGACAAAGGGGGAGAAATTTGAGTTAGTCTTCAAGCGGGTCTACCTATATGGGTGTTTTTTTGCAAAGTTACAACTCTCGTTCTTCTGAGACTTTATTCGATCGAGTTGTAAACTTAAACTCTATGGTGGTCTGATACTTTTGCTGAGATTTTCTACAAGCTTATTCCTCATTTATGTTAATGCACGCATGTTGAATTACATCAGTCACCATATTTCATCATGCATTTCAAATTCTTCATATTATATGTTAAATGCGTGTATGAATTACAAGATATAGGGGGAGATCTCCATGACTCTACTCTTCAAGTGTGCATTGCTTCAAAAGCAAATTCCTCACTATGCACATCTTCAGGGGGTTTCTTCTATATCTTGCATTCAAATTCCTCAATATCAGTACTTACACTTCATATGTTTATCCCCGTTGAAAACTTAACCTATATTGTCATCAGTCACCAAAAAGGGGGAGATTGTAAGTGCATCTAGTGCACCTTAGTGATTTTGGTGTATTGAAGACTTATAGGTTAAGGGACTGATGTGTTTGTGAGTGTACACAGGTCTATAAGTCTATGAGGAGTTTGATATTTACAGAGAAAGTCGACCCCTAAAAATGGAGTTCTTCGACTGAAGACTTTGGATTTCTGAAGACTTTCTGAAGACTTTGAAAGTGAAGAAATTGGTGTGACCTTGAACACTTAGTATTCATTCGAGGAACATGAAGCATGAAGACTTTTGTTTTCGTAGTTTCATTTTCTCTTTCTTGAGTCATAGGAAACACCGTACTGTTAAAGGGGGTCGAGGAAATACTAAGGAAAAATTTCTAAGTGATGCTCAACTCAAATCCTACACCTACCAATCCCTTCAAGTGAAGCCATTGGAAATCTCATACAGCTCAGTCAATTTCTTCAGTGACAGAGACGAAGTTCTTCTGGTCTCTGAGGAATTTGTTCTGAATGAGGAGTTAGGAATTGGCCAGTGCGGATTGCCTACACAGTGAGGAACATGATAGCCCTGAGGAATTTGATACTCAAATTTCCGACCGTTGATGTGCTACGCACCAGCTGTCCCAAAATATCTACCCACTTAATGGTCATATCATTGAAGGGCATTTATGTCTTATCATGTCGGGCTGCTCCCTAGGCTATAAATAGCCGCCCCCTACAACCACTAGCTTGTTGGCTGCTCCGAGAGAAACTGACACTTGTCATTTGAGAGCATCCCATCCTCCGAGGACTTTGAGCAAAAATCATCAAGTGAGGAAAACCCAAATGCAAACACCTACAAACCCAAAGTGATTGAGCATCACTGAATAGATTGATCCTGCATGGATCCGACGCTTGTTACCTTTGAAGACTGTGCATCTTCCAGACGGTTAGGCGTAATGGTCTAGAGCATCCAAGAGGAAATTGTGGATCCCCGAGTGACCGAGTTTGTGAAGGTTTGGAAGTCACCTGAAGACTTACCACGAGTGATTGGCCGAGGTCTGTGTGACCTTAGCTCAAGGAGAATACGGTGAGGACTGTGTGTCTGGGACTGTGTGTCCTTAGGTTTAAATACCTAGCCGCTCCAACCAGACGTACAAATGTCACAACAGTCGGAACTGGTCTACCAAATCAGTGTCTTCACCAAGCTTACTGGTTCTATTTCCTCAACTCTTTCATTTCCTCATTACAGTTGTTGTGTGCTTGTTCATATCTGTTTGAAGACTTTGACTGAAGACTTTCTCAATTTCCTCAGTTCAATTTCTCCAGTCTGTTTGTCTTCATCCTGTGTTATCCTGTGTTTACGCTTTCTGTACTCTAAGCTTGTCTTAATTTCATCATGATGACCATGCTTGTGTTCTGTTATGTTTACATCTGAGTACTTATTCCGCTGCAAGTAGTTCTTCGTTAGGAATTTCCTCACCCGCAAATGCCTCAGTGAAGAATCCAAAAAAATTGCCTATTCACCCCCCTCTAGTCGATATAACGCACTTTCAATGTTCTAGGGTGCCCCTGACCCCGTATATAAATGAGGGGAGGGGAGGCCGGCTGGCCCTCCTAGGGCGCGCCAGGAGAGGGGAATCCTACTAGGACTCCAAGTCCTAGTAGGTTTCCACCTAAGGAAGAGGGGGAAGAAGGAAGGAAGAGGGGGAAGGGAAGGAAAAGGGGGCGGCGCCCCTTTCCCCTAGTCCAATTCGGACCTAGGGGGCGCGGCCAGCCCCTCCTGGCATTCCTCTCTTCCCATTAAGGCACATCGAGGCCCATTTGTTCCCCCGGGGGGGTCCGATAACCCTCCGGCACTCCGTTAATTATCCGGTACCTCTCGGAACTCATCCGGTGTCCGAATAACACCGTCCAATATATCAATATTTATGTCTCGACCATTTCGGGACTCCTCGTCATGTATTGGATCTCATCATGGACTCCGAACAAACTTCGGTCATCAAATCACATAACTCATAATACAAATCATCATCGAACGTTAAGTGTGCGGACCCTACGGGTTCGAGAACTATGTAGACATGACCGAGATACATCTCTGGTCAATAACCAATAGCGGAAACTGGATGCTCATATTGGTTCCTACATATTCTACGAAGATCTTTATCGGTCAAACCGCATAACAACATACGTTGTTCCCTTTGTCATCGGTATGTTACTTGCCCGAGATTCGATCGTCGGTATCATCATACCTAGTTCAATCTCGTCACCGGCAAGTCTCTTTACTCATTCCGTAATGCATCTTCCCGTAACTAACTCATTAGTCACATTGCTTGCAAGGCTCATAGTGATGTGCATTACCGAGAGGGCCCAGAGATACCTCTCTGATACACGGAGTGACAAATCCTAATCTCGATCTATGCCAACTCAACAAACACCATTGGAGACACCTGTAGAGCATCTTTATAATCACCCAGTTACGTTGTGATGTTTGATAGCACACAAGGTGTTCCTCCGGTATTCGGGAGTTGCATAATCTCATAGTCTGAGGAACATGTATAAGTCATGAATAAAGCAATAGCAGAAAAACTAAACGATCATTATGTTAAGCTAACGGATGGGTCTTGTCCATCACATCATTCTCTAATGATGTGATCCCGTTCATCAAATGACAACACATGTCTATGGCTAGGAAACTTAACCATCTTTGATTAACGAGCTAGTCAAGTAGAGGCATACTAGGGACACTCTGTTTTTCTATGTATCCACACATGTACTAAGTTTCCGGTTAATACAATTCTAGCATGAATAATAAACATTTATCATGATATAAGGAAATATAAATAACAACTTTATTATTGCCTCTAGGGCATATTTCTTTCAATTTCTAAGAGAGAGATCGCACTCCTTGTGCTGATTTCAAAGGCGATTCCACTCCAACCATTGATCCTTCAATTTCTAAGAGAGAGCGTTTGAGTGTTGAGAAGATTATCTTTTGAAGCACAAGAGTAAAGAGTTCATCATCAACAACATCATTTATTACCTTTTGGAGGGTGGTGCCTCCTAAATTGGCTAGCTGTGATTGGGAGTCTCCAAATCATGTGGAGAAACAAAGAAGTTTGTGAGGGCAAGAAGATCGCCTACTTCGATCGCCTAGTTCGTGAAGATCTACCCTAGTGAAGCCAACCCTACGTGGACATAAGTCATGGCGGGATAGGCAAGGTTGCTTCTTCATGGTGTGAGCCCTTCGTGGACTCGAATCCTCTGTGGAATTCGTAACCGTGATCTTTTGAGGTCGAAGTCTCCATTAATGTGGGTGTATGATAGCACCACTTGAACCACAGGTAAAAAATCTTCCGTGGCAATCATTGTTTGTGAATCTCTCAAACTCTACCCCTTATGTTCTTCCACGTGCATGATCTCTACTTTCCGCTGCCTATACTCTAGAAATAAAAGCGTAGGGTGTACTTGTTGTTATTTAGCTTGTGCCAAAATCTGCCTAAATGTTAAAGATCTTTAAATTGGTCATGGCTTGTACTAGTCATCTATTTACCCCCATAAGATAGTAGTTATCTACAGTAAGACATCAAAAGACATTAGAAATTTATAAAATAGGCACGTGTATATTAAAAATGCATACATACAAGAGATTAGCTATGGGGGTGCAGAAAATGATCATAATGAACTATAGCATCACACCATACATGTGTGCCGTGAACATATCCGGCCCATCCGAGAACAACAAAAGTGAACCTCATATCAAAATTGCACACTACCATGTCATTTTCACTTGTGAGCTCTTTACTATTCCTGTGTTGGGGCTCCAACTCATTGGGCACAATCACTTCAATGTTTGTTCCATCTAAGGTTCCAATATCATTTATGAAATGAGGCCAGAACTTTGTTTTTCTTAGTATGGGGTACTAGCGGCAGATCATCTAGCAAATAACAACATCATTCATCCATCTATCCAGCAGCAACTAATCCATGCACCATTCATCCATCCATCAAACTAAGGAGGAGAAAAGAGGAGACAAAGAGATGAGGAGGAAGACATGCTCACCAACGAGATACGGGGAGGGACGAGACAGCCTCCGATGACATGATACGTCTCCAACGTATCTACTTTTCCAAACACTTTTCCCTTGTTTTGGACTCTAACTTGCATGATTTGAATGGAACTAACCCGGACTGACGCTGTTTTCAGCAGAACTGCCATGGTGTTATTTTTGTGCAGAAATAGAAGTTCTCGGAATGACCTGAAACTTCACGGAGAATATTTTTGGAATAAATAAAAATACTGGCGAAAGAATCAGCATCAGGGGGCCCACAACCTGTCCACGAGGGTGCAGGACGCGCCCACCCCCTGGGGCGCACCCCCTGCCTCGTGGGCCTCCTGAGACTCCACCGACCTCAACTCCAACTCCATATATTCATCTTCGGGGAGAAAAAATAGGAGAGAAGGATTCATCGCGTTTTACGATACGGAGCCACCGCCAAGCCCTAATCTCTCTCGGGAGGGCTGATCTGGAGTCCGTTCGGGGCTTAGGAGAGGGGAATCCATCGCCATCGTCATCATCAACCATCCTCCATCACCAATTTCATGATGCTCCCCGCCGTGCGTGAGTAATCTCATCGTAGGCTTGCTGGACGGTGATGGGTTGGATGAGATTTACCATGTAATCGAGTTAGTTTTGTTAGGGTTTAATCCCTAGTATCCATTATGTTCTAAGATTGATGTTGCTATGACCTCGCTATGCTTAATGCTTGTCACTAGGGCCCGAGTGCCATGATTTCAGGTCTGAACCTATTATGTTTTCATGAATATATGTGAGTTCCTGATCCTATCTTGCAAGTCAAAGGTCACCTAATATGTGTTATGATCCGGCAACCCCGAAGTGACAATAGTCGGGACCACTCCCGGTGATGACCATAGTTTGAGGAGTTCATGTATTCACTAAGTGTTAATGCTTTGGTCCGGTACTCTATTAAAAGGAGGCCTTAATATCCCTTAGTTTCCAATAGGACCCCGCTGCCACGGGAGGGTAGGACAAAAGATGCCTTGCAAGTTCTTTTCCATAAGCACATATGACTATATTCGGAATACATGCCTACATTACATTGATGAACTGGAGCTAGTTCTGTGTCACCCTATGTTATAACTGTTGCATGAGGAATCACATCCGACAGAATTATCCATCATTGATCCATTGCCTACGAGATTTTCACATATTGATCTTTGCTTAGTTACTTTTCCGTTGCCACTGTTACGATTGCTACAAAAACTACTACTATTACTTTTGCCACTGTT
Organism: Aegilops tauschii subsp. strangulata; assembly: GCF_002575655.3. Classification (NCBI taxonomy): domain Eukaryota; kingdom Viridiplantae; phylum Streptophyta; class Magnoliopsida; order Poales; family Poaceae; genus Aegilops; species Aegilops tauschii. The sequence goes on along the minus strand of NC_053040.3, from coordinate 436,090,767 downwards.
ACCGTTACTTCCATACTACTTTGCTACTAAATATTTTGCTGCAGATATTAAGTCTTTCAGGAGTGGTTGAATTGACAACTCAACTACTAATACTTGAGAATATTCTTTGGCTCCCCTTGTGTCGAATCAATAAATTTGGGTTGAATACTCTACCCTCGAAAACTGTTGCGATCCCCTATACTTGTGGGTTATCAAGACTATTTTCTGGCGCCGTTGCCGGGGAGCATAGCTCTATTCTTTGAGTCACTTGGGATTTATATCTGTTGATCACTATGAGGAACTTGAAAGATGAAAGAACCAAGATTTTTCCCTCAACTACGAGGGGAGGTAAGGAACTGCCATCTAGCTCTGCACTTGATTCACCTTCTATTATGAGTAAATTTGCGACACCTACACCTGTTATTGATTCTAATATGTCGCATGTTATTGATGATGCCACTTCCGCTATGCATGATGCTTATGATGAAACTACTTCTATGCTTGATAATGTTGTGCCATTAGGTGAATTTCTTGATGAACAACTTGCTAGGGTTAGAGAGAATGAAATTATTGAAACAGATAATATTGATGAAAGTGATGATGAAGATTCTCCCCCTAGATATGAATTGCCACATGTGCCTCAGGGTTATGTTATGGATGAAGAAACTGCTAGAGACCTTTTTGCTTGCAAAGATAGATATGATCTTAAGAAGCTGTTAGCTAAGCTGAAAGAAAAGTCTCTGAACGCTAGAATGAAATATGACCATGCTTTTGCTACTTCACCTATTTGTATCTCTGATAAGGATTATGATTTCTCTGTCGATCCTGAGTTGATTACTTTGGTTGAATCTGATCCTTTTTATGGCTATGAATCTGAAACTGTTGTGGCACATCTTACTAAATTAAATGATATAGCCATCCTATTCACTCATGAGGAAAAAAATTTGTTACTACTATATCCTTAAGCTATTTCCGTTCTCATTAAAGGGTGATGCTAAAACATGGTTTAATTCTCTTGCTCCTGGTTGTGTGCGTAGTCCCAGGATATGATTTATTACTTCTCTGCTAAATATTTCCCTGCTCATAAGAAACAAGCTACCTTAAGGGAAATATATATAATTTCATGCAAATTGAAGAAGAGAGTCTCCCACAAGCTTGGGGGAGGCTTCTCCGATTACTTAATGCTTTGCTTGATCATCCTCTCAAGAAAAATGAAATACTTGATATCTTTTATAATGGACTAACCGATGCTTCTAGAGACCACCTGGATAGTTGTGCTGGTTGTGTTTTCAGGGAAAGAACTGTTGAGCAAGCTGAATTGCTATTGAATAATATATTGAGTAATGATAATGACTGGACACTTCCTGAACCAACTCCTAAGCCAACTCCGAAGAAAAGGGTTATTCTATTTCTCAGTCCTGAAGATATGCAAGAGGCAAAGAAATCTATGAAAGAAAAGGGTATTAAAGCTGAAGATGTTAAGAATTTACCACCTATTGAAGAAATGCATGGTCTTGATAACCTGACACAGGTAGTAAAGGTAAATTCTCTCTATAGATTTGATGAAGTTGATATTCCTCGTTATAAGTCTGCTAGCCAATGCTTAGATGAGTTTGATAATTTTATTGTTAAACAAGAAAACTTCAATGCTTATGTTGGTAGACAATTGAAACGTAATGCTTATATGATTGAACACTTGAGTGATTATATGTCTAGAGTTAAAGGTGAACTTAAACTTATTAGTAAACATGCTTCTATGGTTACCACTCAGGTAGAACAAGTGCTTAAAGCACAAGACGATTTGCTCAATGAATTAAATAATAAGAAAAATGATAATGTTGTTAGAGTTGTGACTAGAGGGGGTAGAATGACCCAGGAACCTTTGTATCCTGAGGGTCACCCTAAGAGAGTTGAGCAAGATTCTCAAAGAACTAATGTTGATACATCCAGTCCTTCTAAGAAGAAGAAAAAGAAAAATGATAGGACTTTGCATGCTTCTAGTGAACCTGTTGTTAACACACCTGAGAATCCCAATGATATTTCTATTTCTGATGCTGAAACACAATCTGGTAATGAACATGAACCTAGTGATAATGTTAATGATGATGTTCATGTTGATGCTCAACCTAGCAATAACAATGATGTAGAGATTGAACCTGCTGTTGATCTTGATAACCCACAATCAAAGAATCAATGTTATGATAAGAGAGACTTCGTTGCTAGGAAGCACGGTAAAGAAAGAGAACCATGGGTTCAGAAACCCATGCCTTTTCCTTCTAAACCATCCAAGAAAAAGGATGATGAGGATTTTGAGCGCTTTGCTGAAATGATTAGACCTATCTTTTTGTGTATGCCTTTGACTGATATGCTTAAAATGAATCCCTATGCTAAGTATATGAAAGATATTGTTACAAATAAAAGAAAGATACTGGAAGCTGAAATTTCCACCATGCTTGCCAATTATACTTTTAAAGGTGGAATACCTAAGAAACTAGGAGATCGAGGAGTACCAACTGTACCATGCTCCATTAAAAGAAACTATGTTAAACTGTTGTATGTGATCTTGGAGCCGGTGTTAGTGTTATGCCTCTCTCTTTATATCGTATACTTGATTTGAATAAGTTGACACCTACTGAAATATCTTTGCAAATGGCCGATAAATCAACTGCTATACCTGTCAGTATTTGTGAGGATGTGCCTGTTGTGGTTGCGAATGTTACTATTTTAACAGACTTTGTTATTCTTGATATTCCCGAGGACGATAGTATGTCTATTATCCTTGGTAGACCCTTTTTGAATATTGCAGGGGCTGTTATTGATTGCAACAAAGGCAATGTCACTTTTCATGTTAATGGTAATGAGCATACGGTACATTTTCCGATGAAACAACCTCAAGTCCAGAATGTCAATTCTATTGGAAAAACTTCAACGATTACTATTGGAGGTTTTGAATTCCCTCTTCCTACTGTCAAGAAGAAATATGATATTCTTATTGTTGGGGACGTGCATATCCCCATTGAGGTAACCTAGTGTTATTCGAAAATTCTCCGGTTTCATGTTATTCGAAAAGAGTTTGTTAACAAGACTTGATCAACCTTGTTAGTGGATTCCTTTTGATGAGCATGAGGTGGATGAAGTTAGAAAGCACAACTCTCTGTACCCTCCTTTTACTTTCTGTTATTTAGATTAAATAAAGCAAAATTAGTATTTTCTGTCTATTTTTTGAATTTTCCTTGCAATAAAAAATACCCCGAAAATAAAAGTTCTCCAAATGTCCTGAAAATGAAATATGATTTTTTGTAGAATATTTAAGAATTTCTGGCACTAAGAACACACCAAGGGGGCCCACCATTTGGCCACGAGGGCACAGGGCGCGCCCCCCTGCCTCATGGGCCCCACGTGGACCCCCTCCACTTATTCCAGCACCCACTCACTTCGTCTTCCTCCAGAAAAAATCCTCCCATAGCTCAAACCCGTGTTCTAGCTCATCTTGCTGCCATTTTCAATCTCTTTGCTCAAAGCTCCATTCACAGAACTGTTTTGGGGGATTGTTCTTCGGTATGTGACTCCTCCAAAGGTCCAATTAGTTTTTGTTCTAGTGCTTTATTTATTGCAAATTTTTGCTGCCAAGGTGACCCTGTTCTTGAGCTTGCATGTCAAATTTATATGGTGAAAAGTAGTTTTAATGCATGATATAGCCTCTAGGCACCTGTGGGAGTAGTTGCTATCAATCTTGTTGAGTTTGGTTCACTTTTATTTTGAGTCACTAAAATTTCAGAAATTTTTCAGAGAAAGAAAAATGCATAGGAAAATGTACCAAGGTGGTTCCTCAAGGAAGCAAGGACCAAGGGTCGCGATACGTGAGCCGGACGATGAACCACCAAGGGAAGCTCAAGTGCGGCCTTGTGAATGGCCGTCAGAGGAGTTTATGGTCCAGGCAGGCATCAAGGATGAATTTGACGCGTATGTGCGTAATGCTGATCTTGAGGACTTCGTGTCAGATAAGTGCCTACAGTACCACAACCTAACTGATTCCTTTGTGAGGGAGTTTAAATTTACATCCTCGCGCAATTCTCACATTGTTTTATTTGATCTTTATGATAAATCATATACCATGAACCTAGAAGATTTTAATACTGCTTGTAAACTCCCGCAGTGGGGTAATGTTAGTCAACCTCGCAAATCTGAATATAAAGACTTTCTTGCTAGTATCACTGTGGGGGAATCTAGAGAAATCACACAAGCTACCATAGGGAGCATTCATTTCCCTTCCATACACTATTTTGCTCTCTTTATAGGTAGATGCATTAACAGTAAACATGAGGCTTGTCACATGTGTGTTCCAGATCTTAGTGTCCTCAAGAGTGCGGTATTAGGTGATAAACAATATAACTTGGGGGCCATTGTTGCACGAAGGTTGCATCTTAACGGTACAAGTGGAGATTTGTTTGGTGGAATTTATGCAACTCATGTAGCTAATTATCTTGGTGTACCAATACATGGAAATGATATGGAGTTGCCTCCTGCTTATCTAGATTATAGTGCTATGGTTCGCCATCAGTTTCTTGAGAGGAATGAACAGTTCCTCCAGTACCGACTAATCTTTGACTGACAACGCACTGTCCATGTTGCCCTCCCTGCTCGTACTTTCTTTAACTTTCAGGCAAAAAGGAGATATGCTCCAACCAGGGAGGAGGCGAACGAGTATGAGAGGAGGACGGAGGCAGCTTGCCACCAAGTTGCAGCTCTTCAGGCAGTAGTTGCTGCATCTCAGTACAACCCCAGCTACGACTTTGGATATCCGCCAGGCCAGCGGTGGCCATAGACCAACTTAGGACAAAAGCCTAAGCTTGGGGGAGTACATATTTCTCACCGACATTACATTCATGTTCACACACTCATTCTAGTTGTCGGTTCTCATACTTTTTCATTGTACTATCCATGCTAGTTTATTTTCTTTTCTAAGCCATCTTCTTGTGTGTCTGAAAAACCTTAAGAAAAACCAAAAAAATAGTTGTAGCTTTTAGCTAGTTTACTTTCCATGCCTGTAGTAGTAGTAATTAAAAGAAAACCCAAAAAGATTTCTCGTTCTTCTTTTGCTTGTTGGGAGCTTTCCCATGCAAATAGTTTTATTTCTTTTCTTATTCTTTGGGGGTCGAGAGGAGAAGACCATGATGAAAATGTTGAGTGGCTCTCATATGCATTATTGTTGATTTAACCAAGAGCCCATATTACCTTGTCTTCTCCCTTGTATTAAATGCTTGCAGATTCCAGCTTAGTCCAATGCACGTGCACTATTATTATTATCCACACCGTTCGGTCGTGCGAGTGAAAGGCAATAATGACGATATATGATGGACTGAGTGAGATGAAAGAAGCTGGTATGAACTCGACCTATCTTGTTTTTGTAAATATGATTAGTTCATCATTCCTGATTCAGTCTATTATGAATGAAACATGTTTGCAATGACAATTAGAGATTATAGTTGCTCAAGCCATGCTTAATTAGCTAGGAGTTTATAATGGTTTACCTTGCGTGCCAACATGCTATTAAAATGGTTGTGATGTGGTATGATAGGGTGGTATCCTCCTTTGAACGATTCGAGTGGCTTGACTTGGCACATGTTCACGCATGTAGTTGAAACAAAATCAACATAGCCTCCACGATATTTATGTTCACAGTGATTTATATCCTACTAATCACTACTAGGAAAAGGGCTATAGATGAAATGGCCACTAATGGCGCACCAGACATGTGGTGCGCCACTACTATATAGCAGTGGCGCACCATGTGCTGGTGCGCCATTAGTGTGAAAGACACTAATGGCGCACCAAACACACGGTGCACCACTAGTAACAAAAAAAATTATTATTATTTTTCCAAACATACTAATGGCGCACCAGGGCACAGTGCGCCATTACTAACTAGTAATGGCGCACCAGCCACATAATGCGCCACTACTATTTTTTTTTTGCAGAACTACTAATGGCGCACCAGGATATAGTGCGCCATTACTAGTTTAAACTAGTAATGGCGCACTGTGCCCTGGTGCGCCATTAGTGTATATTTTTTATTATTATTTTTTTGCAAAACTACTAATGGCGCACCACCAGCAGGTGCGCCATTCGTAACCAGGGTTACTAATGGCGCATTTGTAGGTGGTGCGCCATTAGTAACCTGGGACCAGCTAGATATTTTGGACAGCCACACCTACCCACTCACTTTCCCCACTTCATTCTCTCCACCTCCTCCTCCAAGCTTGTCTCGGCTGCCTCCTCCTCCTCACCTCATTTGCACCATAGATTCATCCAAATTAAGTGGTTAAATTACCTTTTTTTGATAGGTAAGTAAGGGGGAAGCTATCTTTATGTTGTTCTCCCTCCAACAACGTGCACATGCACTTTTTATGGCCTAGCTAGATCTATGTATGTTTGTGGTGTTGCATATGTTTGTGGTGTTGCATATATGTTTGTGTTTGCAGGTACCGGTATTTGAAATGCGATAGTTGCCAATATTTTGCCGGAATGTTGATTCATTTCCGTTTTGGCGAGAATTTTGGCACTATGCATTCTTTTTTGTCCTATTTTTAGGGAAAGTCATGCCAAATTTTTTCTTGGTTCTAAAATATTGTTTTGCTCTACCCCGCAGGCGACCATGGTCCGCACGATGACCGAAGGCATCGTGAATAGGTTTTTGAGCTCCGCGAAGGCCGAGATGCTTCAAAAGAACGAGACGGAGATAAGATGTCCGTGTCGAAGATGCAAGCTGAAGAGCCTTATTGCGGACCCGGATTCCGGGCAGGTGCGGGACCACCTGCTCTTGCGTGGTTTCATGGATGGCTATCAGTGGCAAGGTGATGAAGATGACTATGAAGTCGTCCATGGGGGCCGGGCAAGAAATGAGGAAGGGCAGCAAGACAACCACTGCGGCTCGGGCGGGCGAGAAGACGAAGAATCTCTAGGACATGATCACGACGGTGATGCTGTACACAGTCATCATGTAGAAGATGCCGGACATGATGATGAGGAAGATGCCGGAGCAGACGAAGGGCATGGCCATGAAGATGAAGATGCCGGCGGAGCAGACGACGAGGGACCATCGATGGTCTGGGTGCAGGACCCTCATATTCAAGAGCTGCTTCTCAAGCAGACGGATAACGCAAGAGCTGCCGCCCAAGAGAAAGCCAAGCTGGATCAACTGGAGATAGACGCGGTTACTCCATTGTATGAAGGATGCAAGCCCGAGGATACCCGCCTGAAAGTAACGCTCATGGCTCTGGAGATGAAGGTAAAACACAAAATGACCGACGCATGCTTCGACGAGAACATGTCATTCTAGCACGAACGTCTTCCCAAGGGGAACAAGTGCCCGACCAGTTTCGAGGAGGCGAAGAAAATCGTGTGTCCTCTGGATTTACCGCACGTGAAATACCATGAGTGCATGAACAATTGCATCATTTATCAGGACGAGCACGCGGAGTCTACCATATGTCCGGTGTGCGGCATCACTCGATACAAGAAGAGGAAGAAAGCTCCTCGAAAAGTGGTGTGGTACTTTCCGATCACTCCTCGTCTGCAGCGGTATTTCGCAGACCCTAAGGTAGCAAAGCTCCTACGTTGGCACGCGGATAGGGAGGAGAAGAAGCGAGAAGATGACGCAAATGATCCGGAGATAAATAAAAAAGACAAGATGCTGAGTCACCCTAAGGATGGGAGCCAGTGGCAAGCGTTGAACTTCGAACACCCAGAATTTGGGAAGGATCCAAGGAACATCGTGCTGGGCGCGAGCACTGATGGAGTCAATCCGTTTGGCAGCCAGAGAAGCACACATAGCACCTGGCATGTGTTTGTGTGGATGTACAACCTTCCCCCCTGGTTGTGCATGAAGAGGAAGTACATTCACATGAGTATGCTAATTGAAGGGCCGAAACAACCAGAGAACGACATCAATCTGTATCTGGGGCTGCTGAAAGAGGAGCTAGACACGCTGTGGAAAACGCCAGCCAATACGTGGGACGCCGCAGAGAAAGAATATTTCCCTATGAGAGCCGCACTGCTCATGACGGTGCACGACTATCTCGGTTACGGATATCTCACGAGGCAGGTGGTCCACGGATTTTCTGGATGCGTCAGGTGCATGGATGACACAACGTATCGCCAGCTAGACAGAGATCCCGGGTCTTCGAAAACCGTGTTCATGGGACATCGAAGGTGGCTTTGCGACGATGACCCGTGGAGGAAACACAAGGATCTGTTCGATGGTGAAACCGAACCCCGAAGACGCCCGCGTACGAGGAGCGGCGATGAAATAGACGAGCTGTTGAAAAATTGGAAAGATTGCCCACTGCCGGGAAAGAAGCGAAAGGCGCCAGAGCCGCTGCTGAAGGTATGGAAAACGAGGTATGTTTTTTGGCACTTGCCGTACTGGAAGATCCACCGTGTGCCTCACAACCTTGATGTCATGCATATCACGAAGAACGTGTGCGAGAGTCTGCTTGGTACCCTGCTCAACATGCCAGAGAGGACCAAAGATGGGCCGAAAGCAAGGGCAGACTTGAAATCAATGGGCATCAGGGAGGAGCTTCACGCTAATGATGATGATGATGAGGCAAAGCAGGACACGGAAAGTCGTCGCAAAGGCAAAAAGGCCAAGAAGACCGGAAATGACTACCCTCCCGCGTGCTTCACTCTAAGTCAGGAGGAGATCGATCAGTTTTTCACCTGCCTCGTAGGAGTAAAACTTCCTTACGGTTACGCGGGGAAGATAAGCAGATACCTAGACCCAGCGAAGCAGAAGTTCAGTGGGATGAAGTCTCACGACTGTCACGTGCTGATGATGCAGATACTTCCAGTTGCAATCCGTGGGATCATGGACGCGCACGTCCGTGAAACGCTATTTGGCCTATGCAACTTTTTCGACGTCATCTCTCAGAAGTCGGTTGGCGTGAGGCAACTTAGAAGGCTACAGGAAGAGATCTTGGTGATACTATGCAAGCTTGAGATGTACTTCCCGCCCGCATTCTTCGACGTTATGGTGCATCTGCTGGTCCATATCATGGAGGATATCATCCAACTCGGGCCGACGTTCCTGCACAACATGATGCCGTTCGAAAGGATGAATGGTGTCATCAAAGGATACGTTCGGAACATGGCACGTCCAGAGGGAAGCATAGCCAGGGGCTTTCTGACCGAAGAGTGTATCTCCTACTGCACGAATTATCTAGGCATAGAGAACCCCGTTGGTCTGCCCGTCAACAGGCACCTCGGCAGGCTCGCTAGATGGGGTCACCGTGAGGGTCGCCGCGAAATGCATGTCGACTTCGAGGGTCGACTCGCCGACTTTGAAAGAGCAAACCTAGTCGCGCTAAAACACATAGACGTGGTCGATCCTTGGGTGGTAGAGCACAAAACCTTTATTGAGAAGACGTACAATGACCGAGGCCAACAGAGGACGGACGGAGATATAATCAAAGAGCACAACTCATGTTTCACGCGTTGGTTCAAGCAGAAGCTTCTGTCGTACCCTTTACATGAGGATTCTTCCGCGGAAGAACAACTCATATTCGCCTTGTCACAGGGCGCCGAGCACAACCTGATGACGTATGAGGCGTACGATATCAACAGCTACACATTCTACACCGAGGACAAGGACATGAAGAGCGATGGTTATCAGAACTCCGGGGTAACGATGGAATCCTACACCGGTAACGACAAGGACAGATACTACGGAAGGATCGAGGAGATCTGGGAGCTGAGCTACGCTGGAGAGAAGGTCCCGATGTTCCGTGTCAGATGGGCCAAGAGCGTCATAAAAGAAGACCGGTATTTCACCACCATGGTTATACCCGAAGCCCAATCCAAGACCGCAGGCGCGAACGTCACCGCGATAAATGAGCCATGGGTACTGACTTCCCAAGTGGACCAATGCTTCTTCATTACCGACCCGTCAAAGCCCAGTCGTGTTGTCGTGAGGAGAGGCAAAAGGAAGATCATCGGAATGGATGGAGTCACCAATGAGCAAGACTTCGACAAGTACGGCGACCCGAAGATGGAACATGACGACGACGATGAAGTATCAGCATACACCACAAGAAGAAGCAGGACCACCCTACCTAAAGGACGTCCGTTCAAGAGAAGAACTCCATTTACGAAAAATAAGGGCAAGAAGATTGTGAACAGATAACTAGCTAAGATCGATTGTATTTAAAATGTAGCCTTCATTTCTCGATTGTATTTCATGGGCACTTTTTGAACTCATGAATATTTTTAAATTTCATGGACACTCGATCTCGATCCCCCTCCATCTCGATCGCTATCCCACCTCGCCAGATCCGGCCCCCCTCGCCGCCGAGCACCCCCCGCACCCTCTCCCCCGCTCCACCGGCCGCCGCCGCCGACCCCCCGCACCCTCCCCCGCTCCACCGCCGCCGACGACCCACTGCACCCCTCCCCCGCACCCTCCCCGGCCCGCTCCACCATCACAAATGAATGCAACTAAAATTGCAAAAAAAACAAATTTGATTATATTTTCAAATAACAAATTTGATGATATTTTCAAATAATAAATTTGATAATATTTTTCATATTCATAAATATTTTCAAATAACAAATTTGATGATATTTTTTAAAAAATTATTACTGTTTTTATAAAAAATTATTACTGTTTCATATTCATATTCATTTTCTAAAAAATTATTAGATGCAACAAAAATAATAATAATAAATTACTTATGGCGCACCTCTGGCTGGTGCGCCATTGCTATATAAAAAAAGATTACTAATGGCGCACCTCTGGCTGGTGCGCCATTGCTATATAAAAAAAGATTACTAATGGCGCACCGATCGTGGGTGCGCCATTGCTATCTAAAAAAACATACTAATGGCGCACCGCTGCGGGGTGCGCCATTAGTAAGCTTCCCCCCTAGCTAATTCCTCCCTCTCCCTCGCCAGATCCCCTTCGTCCCTTTCCCTCGCCAGATCCACCCGCGCGCTGCCCCGACCCACGACGCTGCCGCCCCGACCCCCGCCGGACTCCACCCCCGCCGCCCCTGCGCCCCCCACCACTGCAGCTCCCCCGCGCCCCCGCGCCCCCCACCACTGCAGCTCCCCCGCGCCACCGCCCCTGCGCCCCGAGCCGGAGGAGGAGGACCAGGAGGAGGAGACAACGACCGCCTCTACCTCAGCTCAGCCAGGCCACGCGACGCTGAGCTAGGCGCCTCTGCTTCGACCGTTGGAGTTAGGCGCCTCTGCTTCGACCGGATCGGGATCGTCTTCAACCTTCGGTCGCCGGCGATCTTCCTTGATTTGGGAATCCCCTGCTGCTCCTAGTCACTCGCCGGGCCTCCGTGTGCCTCTGTGGTGAGCCCCTCTGCCGATTCCCTGCCTTTCCCCTTCGAATCCCTCGGCGTAGAAGTCCCACGGGCTAGGCTCTACCATGTAGAAATCCCTCGGCGTAGATTCCTTAGAACAAAGTTGTTAACACAAATTATCAATGGTAATACTAGCACATTATCTATCAACTGGTCTGGGCTGATGGATGATGACATCATGATTTCCTTCTCCAACTAGACTAGATGATGACATACTCTGCATTATGATGTCCATACCCCTTAACTAAAGCACAAAGCCGCAGAGATATGAGATCTCTCCTCCTGATATCATTTTTATTATTCCTCTACTTTGCGAGGGCATCTCTCACTCTTTCATCACCACCAGATGACATCTCACTCATCTCCAGGCGAAAACAACACAAAGTTGCACACAAGGCCCAAACAAGTGGGAGGTTGACCACTCTTGAACAACATTCTACTCTAGTATATTTGTGCAGATTAACTGCCTGCCACAAGTAGTACAAGGCCAGATGGCTAACCATTAAATAAGTACAGCACCTGCCAGCTGAATCAAATCATCCACTTACTTTACCCCTAACAATACTTGCCTTCTTCCTAAAGAAAAATACTGTACACCACTTGCTGCTCTGCTCTGACTTCACATACACCGATCATTCGTAGCGGACAGCAATAGCTCCAAGACGCAGCTGTTTATTATTGCATTGCATTACTGAAATGGCATCCACAACTTTGCCGGAATTGGAGCAGCTCTCTTATGAAGTTCTGATGAAGGGCAGCAAAAACTCTGCATTCAGTTCTCAGTCATAGGAAAACAAAGTTATCCACAAAGTGTTTTTCTGTTTAACATTTTGATGGAGTACAATTGTTACAGTATAGTCAGAATTGTGTATGATTGTGCCTAAAGTAGATAATCTAAAGATACAGACAAAATAATTAGGGGAGCATGTGTGAATCTCTGACAGCAATACAAACTAAGATTCAATTAAGACTAATTAACTGCATTTGATGTCACTATATTCTCTGAATAACTTCAGTTATGATCTGTACTGGAAAACTTCAGTTAACACTCATTTTTCAGTTAACTCCTTATAGTTCAGACCATATTTTGATTGTCAATAATAGTGGACTTTTAAGGCTTTTTTAGAGGCAATACTAGTGGATTTTAGGCTTTTTTACAGGCAATAATAGTGGAATTTTAGGCTTTTTTTGGAGGAGTGTGTTTCATGCTGGCCTACAGTGATGAATTAGTCAGAGGATTGTGCCTTAGGATTGTGCCAAAGTTATCCATTGTATCTATTTGCTTGTCCTTCAAATAGGGGCAAGACTGTTACAGAAAAATTACTTGCAAAGCATATTGTGATTTACTTGCAAGCATATTGTGCCTTAGATACAGAAAAATTACTTGCAAGCATATTGTAACTATTTTCACTCTGTCCTGAAGGTTTTTGACTCCTGTGGTGACCCACAATCTGTTGGTTCACAGGGTGCTAGAGCTGCACTTAACTTGCTAAAATCATCCCCTTGTTCTTACTGGTTATAGAAATTCATTGCTTGTCCTATGTTTTCTGTCAGGGTATTGTTCAGGAAGCTTGCTTGAGTTTGTGTCCTTTAATTTGTAAATCTGCAGTTCTAGCCACATTTAGGATAAGTTGTTGTATATACTGTCATAAAGTTCAGCAAGAACAGGGCATCAACAGGCATGGATTAAGCTGTTTCTTTGCTGTAACATACTGTATATCACTCCACAATGAAATACAGTACATATTGATATGCTTTGTAAAACTTGTTCATGTACTGAACTACTAATGCCTTGTGATGCTCTGAATTACTTGTGATCACATTGAGAAAGACTTGTAAAGATGATCATCTTTTACAGAAAACAATTTCTGTAAACACGTCAGTAACTATGCTAGTTTGCTGGGTTTTGTCTCCGACCATCGTGTCGTGATGATTTTGCAGGTACCCCGAGAGGCCCTTGAGTTTGCTGGAATGTCGATTAACTTCCGTTCCGGCAAATTCGGGTACTCCATATGTCCTATTTTCAGCAAAGGTCATGCTGAAATTTTCCGTGAATTTTAGCATGACTTTGCTAAAAATAGGACATATGGGGTACTTGTGACTAATGCATGGGCCGGGGTCTTAGTACTTAATTAAGTAGGATCAACTGCCCCTTTATTCTTGCTGCAATAAACCATAGGTGGCAATAGAGCCAAGTGATTAGGCCCAACTTAGAATTCTCCTTCCCAGCTTAGCTTTTAGGGTGCCTTGGCGTCGACAAACCCTAAATTATAAAACCTTGGCTTTTAGGGTGCCTCGGTGTCGATAAGAACCTAAATGATGAAAGCTTAGGCTTTTAGGGTGCCTCGGCGTTGACAAACCCTAAATGATAAAAGCTTAGCTTTTAGGATGCCTCGGTGTCGACAAACCCTAAATGATGAGACCATGATCTTGTTCCTTAACAATAACCAACTTTTTGACCAAACTTTTTTCCTATTTAGAGCGAAACATGGCCCACAACGATGAGGCCGGCGGTTCGGGCGGCAAGCAATTCTGGGAGCTATCCCAGGAGCTGGAGGAAGAACCTCACCGCTATGAGGACGCCGCGGAAGACACCGATCCTGACTACACAACCCCTAGTGGCGTCGGGGATGACACCACTGATGGTGCCGCCGAGGATGCCACCACTGATGATGGCGGCGCATGCACAGATGGCAGCCAACCGAAGAGGCAACGGAAGGACCGGCGCCCGAGCGTGCTCGGCACCGTCAAGGAGGAATTTACTGAAGTGAACTCCGACGGGCATCCAACGGCGCCCAAAGAATTACTCAAGGGGTACTCGGTTCAGCTCAGGTGCATTCTCCGGAGCACCGTCTCGATCAACACCGAGAACCTAAGGCATAAGGACTGAGGGAATTTGCGCAGCCTCCTCTTCACGAAGCTGCACGAACGATACAAGTTCCCCGCTGACTTTGCAAACACACGCCTCTCAGGGAATAAAGTGAACAGTGCCGCCCTCACGAGGATGAGCACGGCCCTGTCTACTTGGAGAAGCACGGTGAAGGCAATGATTGAAAAAGGTGATAGTTATGAGAAGATCAAGGCGAAATATCCTTTGATCAGCGAAGATGACTACAAGGAGTTCAAGATCAAGTGCGAGAGCAGCGCAACCTTCGAATCAAGTCAGTGGGGGAAAGAAATGCGGTAGTTGAACTTAGGGGTCCACCAACTCGGTCCCGGCGGTTACAGAGTGGCGGAGCCTATATGGGACAAGGAGGACGCGGAGCGTGCTGAGCAAGGCCTACCGCCCCTCTTCGAGAAATACCGTGACAAGCAGACCAGGAACTTTGTCAGGGCCCGGTACAAGGAGGACCTGGTAAGAAAGGAGCTTACCACGGATCCGAAGACCAGGGCGCTTGAGCTTGTTCTGGTAAGGAATACACCCCCGCGTAATTAGCTCCATATGGTTGCATTCTAATTAATGAAGCCAAATTTCTAAATGGTTCACATTCCTTCCGCAGGAGGCTGAAAGCAGTAGTGCGGGGTCGTCTCAGAGCTCCCCTTTCGACACCACTTTAAATAGGGCGTTGAACATAATGAAAAACAAGGATAAGCTCAGTAAGCCGTCGTCAGCTAGTCGTGTGGCCGGCAAAGGCTTGTCCACAAAATGGTTGTCATACTATACCGCTGGTGGGCGAAAGGAGAAAAAGACCAGCTCGGAAAGCCAGTCGCGCGAGTTCAAGAACTCAAGGCACAAGTGGCGCGGATTCCGGAGATTGTCCAAGAGCAAGTGCAACAACAACTGGGAACGACGCTCACCGCCATGGTGCCTACCTTGATTCAGAGGCTGACGACGTGGATTGCGGGCGGCCAACAGGGGCCTCCCCCGGTTCCCATCTTCACGGCCAGCAACTCGCACAACGCGCAGGCGGCGCCATTGGTGTCTCCGGCGGAGGCGGTATTCGTGTCTCCGGCGCCGACACGGGCATTGGAGCTTAATGCACCCGGGTGTACGCCGGCCGGCACCTCGCCAGCAAGCGGCCCCTCCGTCAGTTGCACGCCCGCCATTGGCGGTGCCTCGACATTAGCCGAGCTCGATGGCATCACGGTAACTAAGCCTCTCGGCCGATGACTTCATCTCCTTGCCTTTGACTGGGCATCTCTGACGCCCTACATGTTTTCGCAGGGCGCCACCGACGTTCCTTGCACTCTCCTGCACTTCGTGGGCGGCGAGTTGGTCGATGTCGCCAAGGGCAGAATCGTTCAACCGGGCAACCGCGTGTTCCACGGTAATCCGATGCCACCCACCTTGTATAGGGTTGAACTGGTTCGGGTGCTGCCAGGCTGCGATGAGTTGTTACCTCCGACTCGACCCGCTGGGGCCGACGAAGATGATGTGATGACCCTCAGCGCCTGCGTAAGCTGGCCCCTGCTTTGGCCGAAGAGCCAAGTTCGTTTGGGGTCAGGGGACACCACCCCACAGACAAGACCGCCAGTCGTGCCAGCGCCAAGCCATGGCAAGAACGCCGCAACGCTACCGGACATGCCGGACATCCCTATGGCACAGGATCCGTACATGCATATGGCACAGGATCCGGACGACGACAACGACGACGGTACATTTACCAACGTCGATAAGTACTTTGCCGAACATGGGTACGGTGACGAGTTCTGCAGGCCTCCTTCTCAAGAACCCAACCCTGAAAAAGACGACCGCGGTCTAGCTGGTACGGCGGAGAAACCCAATTGCAACAGGCGTCGTCTGGCGTTCAGTTCTCAGGAGACGCCTCCAGCTGCCGCCTTCACCGAGCCTCAGATAGCTGAGGTGCGAAATATTATCAGCCCCAACACGCTCAAGAAGGCGGTTTGTGAGCAGAACTCGATCCCATTACAGCAGATCAAGAAGAAGGGACGGAAACGAAAGACTAACAAGGGCGCCGGTGCGAGCCAGCCGGCACCGAGTATGATCCGTGCTCAGGACGGGCCACCTTCACCTAAGGATATCTCGAGGAGGGTGCATGTGGCGGGTAGGGCGATGCTACCGACAAATATGCTCAATGCTGCAACCGGTGCTATGCGGAGTCTGCATGACAGTGTTCTTTCTTTGGAGAAGCGGCGTCTCAGAGAGAATGATGTGGCATACCCGGGTTTCGTGGCCAAGGTGCCAGAGGGCAAGGGCTTTGTGGATAGCGCCGTCGTGGGTACGATCGTCCTGCGGTTTGATGACATCTTTGCTATGTTTAACCTTCATCCGCTGCACTACACCTTCGTTCGGCTGTTTTCGCTCAGTATGGAGATGCGGATCATTAGAGACAAGACCCCGGACATTGTGATAGTCGACCCCTTCTACATGCGTGCCAAGATCTTGGGCAGCGCTGGGGACCGGCAAGTCACGAGTTCACACCTCGAAGGCGTCATTCTGGCAAACCCAGATAAGGATAACTTCCTCGTGCCTTACTTTCCCGAGTAAGTCATCCCCTAACCGCCCCGTAACATATGATTTCTTAGATTTCGATCGTTCTTTTTTTTCTAACATTCCGTGTTCTGTGCAGTGACACACATTGCACACTCATCCTCTTAAGCCTGAAATATTCCATGGCCACGTATTTCGACCCGGACCGTGACTCCAAGATAGACTACACAAATATCAAGAAAGTTCTTGATGATGCTCTCCCCGGCTACGCCGCATCTGGAGGCACCTTTAAGAGGCCAGCTCGTAGGTACGGCAGGCACGTGTTCACCCACAATACGACGTTCCCCTACGTCAAGCAGCCGCCTGGCGGTCAGAAGGATGCCTACTACGCCCTCCATCACATGCGGGCGATCGTACGGGACCATAATCACCTTCTGCTACCAAATAATCTCAAAGATTGGGCCGCAGGCTTGGCGGCAATCCAGGACGCAGACATCCGACAAGAATTCTATTGCATCCAGTCGGAGTTTGCAGAAATCATCCATCAAGATGTCCTTCGTACCTCGGGGCAGTTCTACCTCAAATATCAACCATCCAACAGTGAGATAGACACAACGCTACAAATGCAGGTTGACAACGCCCGCGACTTCATGACCATCACGAAAGACGGCGGCTTCATCCACGCTCCGGTCCCATGAGTCGAGTCGAAAGTAGTGATGCTATGTGTAGTTCTGAAACATCGATTAGCTCATGTTGTAATTAAACTTTAATGAACTTGTATGTCTCTTTGGTTTGGACAGTCGTTCAACTTAGATGTAATCGATGCTATTTATTAGTAGGACCATGAATCGTGCTATTAATGTCTTGCTTTTCTCTTTCGATCCTTTTGTTGCATACTTATATATTGCTTATGTATTGTCTGTTGTTTGGCTAGTGCATAGAGATGCCGTCGTATGTCGTGTACAAGGGTAAGGTTCCCGGAGTCTACGACGACTGGGAGGAGTGTCGGAGACAGGTTCACCGTTTCAGCGGTAACAGTTACAAAGGGTACACCACTAGGGCGGAGGCGGAATCTAGATACGCGCGCTATCTAGCGGGAGAGAGGAGGGAGCGTTGGAGGAACCGGATGAAGACCAGTTTCATCGCGATGATGCTCATCGTGATGACCGCAGCTCTCTTCTATGTGATGGTAGTTTAGATGATCGATATCGACTTGTAATGTGAAGACAAACTCGCTACTCGCGATGTCGAGACTTGTAATGTTCTACCTTTGTACGGTCTTTTGAATTCGGAGACTAATATGATGAATTGTATTCGGAGACTAATCTTCTATTGTATTCGATGAATCTGTTGTTGCTGTGTGGTGCTGTCTATATTCTGTCCAATAATATATTTTGTAACCTGTGCAAATATCAGAAAAGAAAAAAATCCCTAATATTCATACTAATGGCGCATCACCCCAACGTGCGCCATTAGTATGCCAAAGGATACTAATGGCGCATCACCCCACAGTGCGCCATTAGTATGGCAAAGCACATGTGTAAATATCGCCCCCTGGGAGGCACACTAATGGCGCATGTTGGTCTATACTAATGGCGCACGGCGTGATGCGCCATTAGTATACCAGATACTAATGGCGCACCAGTGGTGCGCCATTAGTATTTAATACTAGTGGCGTGGTACTAGTGGCGCACCAGTAGTGCGCCATTAGTAGGCAAAACTGGTGCGCCATTAATGCTTGCACTCATTGTTGATTAATCTTAATGCATGTTCATGACTATTGTCGCTCTCTAGTTGGTCGCTTCCCAGTCTCTTTCTAACCTTCACTTGTACTAAGCGGGAATACTGCTTGTGCATCCACTTCCATAAACCCCAAAGTTATTCCATATGAGTCCACCATACCTTCCTATATGCGGTATTTACCTGCCGTTCCAAGTAAATTTGTATGTGCCAAACTCTAAACCTTCAAATGAAATTCTGTTTTGTATGCTCGAATAGCTCATGTATCAACTAGGGTTGTCTATATCTTCCATGCTAGGTGGGTTATTCTCACGAGGAGTGGACTCAGCTCCTCATTCACGAGAAAATGGCTGGTAACCGGGATGCCCAGTCCCATGCTCAAATCAAAATAATTGCAAACAAAACTCCCCCAGGATTGTTGTTAGTTGGAGGCACCCGTTGTTTCGGACAAGCCATGGATTGATGTTTGTTGGTGGTGGGGAGTATAAACTTTACCATTCTGTTTGGGAATCGCCTATAATGTGTGTAGCATGGAAGATATCGAGATCTCTTGGTTGTTATGTTGCCAATGAAAGGCAAAATATTATTTATCTCTGTTTCAAAACTCGAGCTCTGGCACCTCTGCAAATTTGCAACAACAAGATCAAACAGAGTTTGTAAAAGTTTTTCTTTATCACTTTCAGTTTGTCAACTGAATTGCTTGAGGACAAGCAAAGGTTTAAGCTTAGGGGAGTTGATACGTCTCCAATGTATCTACTTACTAACACTTTTGCCCTTGTTTTGGACTCTAACTTGCATGATTTGAATAGAACTAACCCGGACTGACACTGTTTTCAGCAGAACTGCCATGGTGTTATTTTTGTGCAGAAATAAAAGTTCTCGACCTGAAACTTCACGGAGAATATTCTTGGAATAAATAAAAAATACTGGCGAAAGAATCAGCATCAGGGGGCCCACATCCTGTCCACGAGGGGGCAGGGCGCGCCCTCTGCCTCGTGGGCCCCCTGAGACTCCACCGACCTCAACTCCAACTCCATATATTCACGTTCGGGGAGAAAAAAAATAGGAGAGAAGGATTCATCACGTTTCACGATACGGAGCCGCCGCCAAGCCCTAATCTCTCTCGGGACGGCTGATCTGGAGTCCGTTCGGGGCTCCGGAGAGGGGAATCCATCGCCATCGTCATCATCAACCATCCTCCATCACCAATTTCATGATGCTCACCGCCGTGCGTGAGTAATCTCATTGTAGGCTAGCTGGACGGTGATGGGTTGGATGAGATTTACCATGTAATCGAGTTAGTTTTGTTAGGGCTTGATCCCTAGTATCCATTATGTTCTAAGATTGATGTTGCTATGACTTTGCTATGCTTAATGCTTGTCACTAGGGCCCGAGTGCCATGATTTCAGATCTGAACCTATTATGTTTTCATGAATATATGTGAGTTCTTGATCCTATCTTGCAAGTCAATAGTCACCTACTATGTGTTATGATCCGGCAACCCCGAAGTGACAATAATCGGGACGACTCCCGGTGATGACCGTAGTTTGAGGAGTTCATGTATTCACTAAGTGTTAATGCTTTGGTCTGGTACTCTATTAAAAGGAGGCCTTAATATCCCTTAGTTTCCAATAGGACCCCGCTGCCACGGGAGGGTAGGACAAAAGATGTCATGCAAGTTCTTTTCCATAAGCACGTATGACTATATTCGGAATACATGCCTACATTACATTGATGAACTGGAGCTAGTTCTGTGTCACCCAATGTTATAACTGTTGCATGAGGAATCGCATCCGACATAATTATCCATCATTGATCCATTGCCTACGAGCTTTTCACATATTGATCTTTGCTTAGTTACTTCTCCGTTGCCACTGTGACGATTGCTACAAAAACTACTGCTGTTACTTTTGCCACTGTTACCGTTACTTCCATACTACTTTGCTACTAAATATTTTGCTGCAGATATTAAGTCTTTCAGGTGTGGTTGAATTGACAACTCAACTGCTAATACTTGAGAATATTCTTTGGCTCCCCTTGTGTCGAATCAATAAATTTGGGTTGAATACTCTACCCTCAAAAACTGTTGCGATCCCCTATACTTGTGGGTTATCACGATACCATCCAGCGGCTAGGGCGGCGTGAGCTCAGGCGAAGCAAGGCCGGAGTTGTTGGGTGAGCTCGAGCGAGGCGGGGCCAGAGTTGTTAGGTGAACTCAGGCGAGGCGGGTCATGGCAGTGTCCTTCGTCGGGCGAGGGAGGGGTGGGGACAGGCGTGCGCGGGGAGGCTGGGAGCGGTGTTTCATGTCTGGTGACGGCACCTAGAGGCGACTGGGATTAAACCTATCGCGTGAGGGGGGCGTCCGGGGGACGGAGTGGGAGAGAAAGAAACAGGGCGGCCGAATGTGCTCTCATTAGGGCATTTCTAACCGACCCCTTATCGGTCGTAAGGAAATAAATTTGAGTTTTTTCTCCTCTAAGTCGCACCTAGATGATCCCTTATACCAGTTAGTGGAGTAAAAAAATTACTCCATCCCTATTCATCTCCTTATATTTACTCCGGCTCGCGGTGGCCGAGTAAAAATCTCCCCTCTCTCTTCCTCTCCTCCGCCTCTTCTTCCCCCTGCCCTGCCACGGACGCGTCCCCCGCCCCGATCCGCCGTCCCCTCTCCTCCCGATGGCTGGACGCGGTCACCGCCGCTCGCCTGATCTAAACTGCAACACCCGCGGGTCGTCGTCCGCCGCCGCTTCCTTGAGCCACCGCGCTCGCCCGATCCGCCCCCCGCCGCGTCCCTCCTCCGGTTTGAGGACTTCCAGGAGCTCCCTCCACCGCAGCCGCCAACAAGGACCTACCTCGGCGTCCGGCAGCGGTCGTGTGGGACGTGGGTGGCGGAAATCATCGACCGGGAGACCCACAAGCAAATGTGGGCCAGGTCATTCCACACAGTTGAGCTCGCGGACATGGAGTACGACCGGTGGCAGGTTCGGTTCCACGGCCGCGAGGCGAGGCTCAACTTCCCCTTCGGGATGGCTCCGGTCCACCTTGTCCCGCCGAAGCCGGGGATGGTGAGCGCTCGGATGGCGCGGGAGGACCATGAGGCGAGGGAGCACCTCGAGGCGGAGTTCGCCAACAAGGCCTACATGGATGACCTCCGCCGGCAGTACCCAGAGCTCGTGGAGGCGGAGCCAGTGATATTCGCTGTCAATGATGGCGAAGTTATCGTCACCTCCGACGACTAGGGTGGCAACAACGGCGGTGAGGAGATCTGCGTCGAGGAGTGGCAGAGCGTCTTCCCAACGATGATGACGGCATCGGCCTGGACCTAGCTCGCACTAAGGATGGCCTCACCAGGAAGGACTGGTTGGTCCTCCACTTCGGCTGAATTTAGTTTAAGTTTTTAGTATAGTTTAGTTTTAGTTTAAATTTATGTTAATGTTTGGTTGCGAGGACTTTCTATGTTGAACTTATGTTTAAATGCATCATCTTTCGATTAAAATTTGATTGAATTTATGCAAATTTACTTTTACACCGCTAACTTTAGGGGATCGGCTAGGTCCGGCGAAATTTTAGTGGAGTATATATATACTCCATTAAGGTATACTAGGCCGTTTACTCCCTTAACTTTTAGGGGATCGGTTAGAAATGCCCTCACTAGCCCGAAAGCATTTTACATGTAATTCATTGCTCACAGAGGGGTAGTTACAAAATTTGAACGGTTTTGTTTTGCGGGAGCTCCCAAAATCGTGAGAATCGTGGTTCCCAGGTGATTTTCCATCGTACTATCGATTCTAGCGATTCTCAGGCAATTTTGGATAATCAAATCAAGTTCTTTTCCGATTGTTGATTCTTTTTTCTTTTGAAAGAAAAGGTGGATCTTGTTCTACCTTATGCATTCAAAACAGGCCGTAGCCTGATAGACCGAAGTCATTTTACATGAAGGCGGTGTGAGCGCCGCACAGAGTGTGCAGCAGGCCAGTGCCAAGCCTGAAAGGGAAAGCAAGAGAAGGAGAAAGGAGAAAACAGAAAACAGAGGCTGGAGGACTTATGTGTAGCTACTGTTGCAACATTGCATTAGCTCAAGAAGTTAAAACCTCCCTTGCATTTCTTCCCGGTGCTCTCAGCCTCCAGAGCATGAGTAGCTGAGCAATCTCAGTAAGAACCTTTCCGGTTGTCCAACAAACGTTATGAAAGACTTGTGCATTCCTGGCATGCCAAAGCGCCACTGCACCAGCTGCAAAGAAAACATGCCAGAGTGCATCATATGCTTCCCTCGCAACCCCAGAGGCCAGAAAGTCTGCAGCAGTTTCAGTAGAGCTTGCCGAATCCAGGAGGCCGGCCTTGGCCCAAACAACTTGGGCAAGTTTGCATCTGAGCAAAATATGATGCATGGTCTCGGCTGCTGGATATAAATCGCATCCGTTATGTTTTACAATCCGATTGTTGATTCTCGAGACGCGGTTGTCGAGAATCACCTCAAAAGAGCTGGCCCTTGATCTTGACATGCTGGTTGGGCATAGGTCATGCCGACCTGACCTCTCAGGATGGGAACAGTTTGTATTTTGTGGGGATCTAACCAAGATGCCATCACTGTCCTTGATGCAATCAATCCCCGCGTTACAAAGTGCGTGGTCAAATCAAAGGGAAAACAAACGGCCTCTTGTCTTCAAACCAAACCCGTTGATTGATCATTGTTTCTGTTACCCTCCTCCCTAGTCTCCCAGCACTCTTGATGGCTCGTCCAGAAAAAAGCAAAATGATTCAGAGACAGTTCGGTTTCACCAGGAGCTGGGACACAGATCGTCGGAAGAAACATTTTCAAAGATCATGACCGACGACGATAAAGCCCGTCCAAGTGCTGCCACCAATCGATTCCACGGACCTTGTGGTGCCTGCCTATCCCATTATCATCTTATACAAATCCACTACGACCACCTTCTGGCAGCCTACGGGGGAGACAGTGCACCCACGAAACGCGCTAAAGCAACGCTAGCATAGCCGTCCCACACTCCCACTATTGATTTTCTCCTGCAAAGCGCAAAGCCGAGCACCATTTGCTCACGTACGGGCCAATACAATAAGATTAGTACTACTACTAACACCGATCTAGCCGGCCAGGACGACGATGATGCATCCAGTGCAGAGGACATGTTCCCTCGATCGATCTCCGTCTCTCTCTCTCGCTCGCTCGCTCGATCGCACGCGCCGGCTCTGCGGCGCCTGTCTGCCTTTATATATAAACCCACATGCGGCCGGGCACATCGCGTGGGTAGACGGATGAGGAGAAGGAAGCATGCATGTGGCGCACAGCGGAGCAAGGTGACAAAGGAGCGCACTGTTGCATGATCCCTACAACAAAGGCCAGCAAGGGCTCAGCTCATGTCGCCACAGATCTGGCCGCCTGGCAAAGGCTAATCATTGCACCATAAATTTCCCATCTACACACAAGCATTATGTACAGGCCGGCCATGGGCAGGCAGGCAGAGCCGGATGGTGGTGGAGGAAAAAACAAAGCTTGGAAGAAGAAGGAGAAGTGAGGTGATGGGGATCTAGTGGTAGTGGACAGCTAGCTAGAGATCGAGAGCGGATCACTTATGAAAGTAGAAGAAAAAGAAGTGAAATTACAGAATTGTTTGCTCTTCAACACATGCACACACATGGACATGGACACTGGCCATCTAGCTAGCTAGCACGCAGGCAATCGGGCCACCCAAAACGTACGATCGACAAGCACGATGAGAGAAGACCGGTGAACATGGTGCGAGCGATGGCGAGGAAGAAGGTGGTTTTCGATCATGTCGCCGCAGTCCCCATCGGCCGGTCACCTCTCATGGCTCCTGCAATGGGTCAAACCATCTGTAATGAGACAACCTATCACTTCATCCAACAGCTCTTAATCAATTAATTAATTAATTGCGTACTACTATGCTGTACATGGCTAACGTGGACTGCAAAGATACTACATGGAGATGACCAGCGGACGGACCTGCTTGGGCGCGGCCATGTCGGTGGCTATCTTGGCGTCGGCGTCGACGGCGACGACCTTGTCGCTCTTCTTGGCGGCCGCGGCGGCATTACTGGCGACGCCGCCGCCGACGCAGAGCGACTTCCGGAGGCCGAGCATCTCCCTCCACCGGCTGGACCCCTTGGGCGTGGTGGACGCCCTGTCGTCGTCGGCGGCGCCGGCACGGAGCTCGTCGCGGAGCGTGGAGGGCGGGCGGCCGCCCTCGACCTTGAAGGGGAGGATCCGGCCCTTGGAGAAGAGCTGGTCGGCGGCCATCATGGGGTGGCTGCCCACGGAGAACTCGAAGTTCTGGTCCTCCTCCTGGCACCGCAGGCCCATGGCCCGGTTCTGCACCGGCGGCGGCGGCTCCATGGAGAAGTCGCTGGAGAAGGAGATGCGCGGGCCAGGCTGCCCGCCGCCGAACGCCACCGCGCCGCCGTCCGGGTTGTACATGTTCACGCATGCCATCGCTCGCGCGCTGGATCAGTAGGCTCGGTCGTCGTGGACTGGGTGCCTGCTCCGGTGCGGCTTTTAAAAGGTGGTGGTGGTGGTCTTGGCGTGTGAGCTGAAGAAACGGGGCACTGTTACGGGTCACTGAGGGTGGAGGTGATGGTGGATTTGGATGGGTTTTATAGAGAGGAGAAGAGGGGGAGCTGCTTGGGATGAAGCTTTGGGTAGATGTGCACTGCAATTGTTTGGCACCGCCTGTAGTAAACGCTAAACGGTGATGATTGAGATGCATGGCGAGCTGTTTTCTCCACCGGTGAAGGGTGAACAATGGATCAGCGCTACAGGTGAAATACAGTACTAGTAGCTTTTTCTAGAATTTTTTGGGGAAGTATACTGAGTACAACAATGTCGGCATTTCAGTAAGAAATAATGTCGGCATGGCCATACGTATGTGGGCATGTGGGTTTACTCGAACCATAGGAAACGTAAGGGTTGGTCATGGCTTTTCGTAGTTATGCTTTGAAGGCCAGCCACTCATCTGTCATTACATTAACTGAAACAGGGAACTTGACTCTCGAGTCACGGCATCTGAAACTTGAAACCGTGGTGACGTCTTGAAAGACCGCCACAGCATACTCACTGCATGCCACTGTACAACTGTTCAAACCTTTTCACTGAGAGCACCGGATCGTTCTGGAACGGACTGTTGTTTTGTGTTTCTTTTTCCATGTCAGCTCCAGGCCCAGGATAAGAAGGCCGGGCCGTTGATAGGCCATGCGATCTTGGGAGGATAGATCGCAAGTCCCAATACGGATCGGAGGGCATGGACGCGTGCGTGCGGCGCTCATGGCGGGAGAAGAATCTCAGGAGTCAGGAGCGTCGGTGTGCCAGCACCCAGCAGCGATTCTTCCTTGTTTGGAAGCGTGCTAGTTGCTTGGACGTGTGGCGAATGCCGGTCCTCGGCCTCGCCGCGGTCAAACAATGGCTGTCCAGCTTGTGATTGGCATTATCATAATCCCGGCACGGTGGTTGGATAGAGTGAACTCTGGCATGCCGCAACCGCACTTGATTCCCGGCCCTTTTACCACCGGGAAAGCAAGCGCACGTGCAGTGCATCACCCGGATGCGGCAAGGTCTGGCTGCCACACCGACCAACGCCACTTGGGCTCACCTCATGGCTTGACACGTAACCCTTTTCGAATTATTTCCAGATCAGATTCATCAGAACTACTACTACACGCCCCTGTCGTTACGTGAAAGATGGTGTTTTTACTGTAACCAAATGACTGAGCGGGCATACTTTTAGTTATAAACTTAAAGAGTATACATCAAGGGGAAATCGACGTTTTGTCTGCGATTCGATTATCATATAACAGTAGTGTCATCAAGCAACATGGAATAATTGAGACCAGGGGCATGATTATTTCTTCGAATGAGCCAAGGGGCATGATTATAGTGGGGTTTGCGAGGAGTATGGTGCAAGGATACCAACCTCTCGGGCACCCCCCAAGTGTAGAGTAGAACAAACAAATTAGACCCATCCATAATTGCAGGGGGCATTAGCGAGGCGCAGACAACAGTCCTTTTCCTCATTGAACACATGATGATCCACCACACGGCACAGGGCCATACTGCCCTGGCAACTGTTGGAGATAATGCTTGACAAGAGAATCGTAAGGCTTTGTTCATGAGCCGCATACCAAGGAACAAGAAAATCCGTACGGCCTGAGTCCGACGGCCTACGGTGCGGGTCGGGGGCGGGGGCGTAGGTTCAGTGGTAGCTTTCTTCCCCGTGGATTCGGGGCCAGCGGCCCCTGCGAAGACCTGGCGTATAGGACCTGAAGAACAAGACCAGATGAGCCCAGAAAGCGATCTCCATAACAAATGAACAGATATGTGCTGTTCAGGGGGAAAGCAACGTCAATGGTAAGATGCCAGGGTAAGCCCCGTTCAGGGCAGAATGCCCAAGCAAAGAATCAGATAATCTGGCATTCTTAACGAGTCTGCATGGCTGCATACCATTGGAGTTAAAATCCAGTTAAAATGTTGCACGCTGGAAATCAAAATTTAAAACACCCGAAAGGGACTGCAATCGTAATTTTCTCCAAAATTTGAACTGTAATCCTAGCTGTGGCATTTCTACGAATTGAAACTTCTCGAAAAAAAGGATGAACCGGAACATCTATAGCCTGGCAGATATTGTCAAGTGCACACGCACATGCCACATTAACAAAAGAAAATGCTAGCAGGCTTAAACATGTCCGGGATTGGGATCGGTTGGGCACCAGCAGAAAGGGAGGGAGAGGGAGAAGGTAGGTAACAAGATCATTTGACCGATACTTGACCGGTTTGTTATCTAGCCAGAGTGAGCTGGCGACATGGACCTCTCAGAATAGGAGGGCCATGTGATCCCAAAGGATCCTCTCCCTCCTCGCACTGGTTCCATCTCCATGACCAATCATAATACGGGTCCTCCGTCCTGTGCCTCCTACAGGTCACCTCACAGCGGACCGGTCAAGGAGTGTTCTTGTTCCTTAGTAATGCCTGTCCTATTTCTGTTAAATCTCAACTATAGTGTACTAGCGGAAACAGGACCATTTTAAATACTCGTCTAGTCTCAGGTCACCTCACGGTACCATGCTGATAGGTGGGAGCGTAACATGCCTGAATGGCAAAATTACCAGCAACAAGATACTCCACATTTTGCTGACGTTTTGGACAGGCCTCCGACACATAACATGGAGCATTAACTTCTATTTACAAATATATCAATAAAATCAAACGAAAGTTGATATTATGCCAGTACTTTTCGAGGCAAATCTGCGTATATGATTT
The DNA here is from genome assembly GCF_002575655.3 of Aegilops tauschii subsp. strangulata. Taxonomy (NCBI): domain Eukaryota; kingdom Viridiplantae; phylum Streptophyta; class Magnoliopsida; order Poales; family Poaceae; genus Aegilops; species Aegilops tauschii. The sequence continues at coordinate 436,063,001 of NC_053040.3, read as the reverse complement.
CCAAGTATCAAGGCTAGATATTTAAAAAGATAACTGTAGTCAAAGTTTCAAAAGTTTTAGTAGGGTTATGTCCAAAGGGACATTTTATTATTAACTGGACATAATAGCCACCTCCAGCAGGGTGCTGGCTTTTTATATATATTAACTCTCGCATATAAGAAAGGATAGCAGATTAAGCCTCAGTTAGGTTACTTGTGTTGTTGGTGCTATGCCATGTCACTGGAGAAGGGGCTGATATTTCAAAGATAAAAATTGTTAACCTACTGCTTGATATATGACATGGAAACCTGATCTGGAGTGCACCCAGCCTTGAATACAGCATAAAGTTTTGAAGCACCCATCTAATCATGTTATCCTCACTCCCCCCTTAGCAGCCAAGGAAAGATATAAAACATGACAGGGGAACATGACATGCCAGGGAAGAGAAACTTTTCTAACAGATTTCAGAATGACCCTTAAGAATGTCATCGAATTTAACGCTTGTCCTCATTACTATCAGATAGATGGGTTGAATTAGGATCTTCACATTGGTGTGACGCAGTAATATCAAATACAACAAATCTAGAGTTTTATGCTGTAAATACTGGACCATCTAATCTAAATCAACAGTTTGAGGTGAGGTCTAATTTCCACACCAATATCATTAGATAAAAAAGGATCCGTATGAGTTCTGTAAGAACACTGAATCAAAAGTTCAAATTATGTGCATTTTCTGCAGATTATGTATTATAAATAGAATTCCGTTTTACCTACTGATGAGAAACCATCTGATCAGAAGTTCAGAACCATTTTAGGAAAAGCAGATCATTCATGGGGAGAAAAGCATGTGCATTCTATTTTGTTAAGTTGCTTGAAAACCTAACCACATAATGGTCAAAGTTTTAGTATAAGCAAAGCTCTTAAGATCAAGAGAACCCATGTGAGCACATGAACAGCACCAATTCTTTTCTTCCAGCAATGTGTTAACTTTTGTGACTGCACATGTGAGTGGTGGGAATGAAGACCAGCCTCATTGTGACCCAACTAACTACCTTTAATCCTACAGATCTCAAGAAAAAAGGAAAGAACAGAACATATTTCCTTATAGTTATAACTAAAGGTAAAGACCACCCACCCTTTTTCTCTGGCTACATATCTCATGCATGTAGCAATTCTAATGTCTAAATACAACAAATCATATTAAGGATGTTCTGTGGGAAACGTCCAGCTTATATTGCAGCGAAGTTCTATTTTGAGTAGATTGAAGAAATGTGAGCCCCTGTATAAGCAGGAATTTCCATTTTTCAGTTTACACTTGATCAAGATGATACTAAAATAGCCGCTAGGCTGGATCTACGAGTACTTTGATTTGACTATGCTAAGGGGGTGACCACAACAGTGCAAATGCCAAGCCTTTAATACACTAACTTGAGAGTGTGGCTGTCACCCACATGGTAAGGCCTAAATAACAGAAAGCTGGAGGCGAAAGCAAACAACCCAGTGCCCGATTTGTTTGTCAGAATAACACACTCAAATTGCCCAGCTGGTCTCCTTTGCATACTGCAGATCTCTCAAATCATGAACTTTTGTTACGGTAACGGCTACAACCTAAACATCACTCAGATCCCGCGCGGGGGGGGGGGGGGGGGGGGGGGGGGGGGGGGGGGGGGGTGGTGTTAGCGGAGGTGCTAAAGCTCAGAAGCATTGAGAACTGCATGTATATCCAGGAGCTAACATTGATAGAAGTGCTGGCCTAAAAACAAATGTGAGCTATATTATGGCCAGTTGTGGAAGCTGTACACAGACTAAGACAACACAGTCAAAATAGCCAAAATACTCCCTCCGTCCGGAAATACTTGTCATCAAAATGGATAAAAGGGGGTGTATCTAGATGTATTTTAGTTCTAGATACATCTCTTTTTATCCATTTTGATGACAAGTATTTTTGGACGGAGGGAGTATTATTTACCACAGCATCACATGAAGTGAAAAGTAGATCTATAGACAAGCTCAAGGATGCCATGAATTTACAGTAAACCAGCCTCACATTGCGCGATTGTAATGAATGAAAAACAAAAACAGAAGTGAACCTTTGATGCTAGTGTGTTACAATGATTAGATTTGAAGTGCAGCCCTTCGTCTTGAAATGATCTGCAGGTTATCAGCAACCATGTCAGTTTTTCTTACTCTGATGGAAAGACCAAGTGATGAATAATGTTCTGTCCACTTGAAAAGGTGGTTAGCTTCTAAAAGTTACAACCGTTTCAATTTTTGAATAAATATACTTGATATGCGTTTTACAAAGGGATGCAGGCTTTGGGGGGGGGGGGGGGGGGGGGTCATATGATTTCAGTATGCAGTATATACACTGCACGAAGGAGATGGCAGTATTTACACGGCATAATACAGATCAACAGATGCCATTTCAATGGAGAATTCAGCTCTAAGTTTCATGGATTCAAACAAAATCATCATCAGATATATCAGAAGCAACATGAAGTCTCTTAGTCTGAGGTTGATGATCTGATGAGGGGTTTGTTTTTTTCAATGGTTGCAAGCAAACTGGAGATGTCCTCTTGGATTCAGTTGGAGATCTCAAAGAGGAATTCTTCAAATTGAATCCCATCATCTTCAAATTCTTGCCAAGTAAAGATTGCCTTCCAGGTTTCCTCGGAGAATTTATTTTCACCGCTTCTTTTTCTCCATTAGCTGTCACTCCATTTGGTTGATGAGCTGTTGATCGCACCATAGATTCAACTGGAACAAGTTTCCCATCAACCTGATTGGTGAAAACAAAAGAAACCTGCAAGATACACATGTCATTTGTTAACAAATGGCAGCAGTTCCACAGAACCACGTTAATAAACCAAACTTTCTTTTCCTTGTAATCGGATAAAAAACTGCTAACTGTAAGAACAAGTGTATCAAGTGGAAGTGATAGAATCTTACAACAACTGGAAAAACTAAAAAAGTAACGAAGGTGTGAGATTTGTGAGTTCTAACACAAAGAAGACCTATATAACTAGATGCATAAGAGACATGAACTGAGGCTATCACCTCATCACCAGCAGAACACTGGAGGATGGTATCAGGTACAGTTGATGGATCAGAATGATGGCCCCAACTTCGTAAATCTTCTTCAGAAGGCTGTTCGATCTGAAAAGGGTGTGAACGGAGCAGCGCAGCAAAGTACTTGAGATTTGAAGCAACTACAGAGCTACATTCTAACAGAAATGGGTGTCGCGTAAACTACCTGTTGATTTGAACAATTCATTTTCTGCACACATCCAGAGATCTCTCTAAAGCCACCAATATCAGTATACAACTTTTCTTTTGATGTCGAAACTGTATCATGCTTAGCGGCATCTAAATCCAAACCATTACCATCTAACGGCATACAGTGATCCTTATTACAGCGATCGCACTTCAAATTTTCATGTATTTCAGACCTGCGAGACCAAATGGAAGGAAAAGGATGATGTATAATATCAACTACATATAGACGGAACTAATGAATTTGGATATTGGCTTTTACATATTTTGAATACTATTCAATGGTATTAACTAATAAAAGAGTATTTAGGCCTAACTTAGAAACGAATCTGGTTTCTATGAATAGCATATTATGCAACAGTTTTTGACATTTTGTTTGCAAGCCAATGGTAGTTTGAATACTTATTACACCCTCAACCTAAATCAAATGATCATGAACTCCTTTTATGAACAATTTATGTAGTAAGGCCTTATGTTTTGCATGATACTACCTCTGTAAAGAAACATAAGAGTGTTTAGATCACTAAAGTAGTTTAGATCACTAAAGTAGTGATCTAAACGCTCTTATATGTCTTTACGGAGGGAGTAATATGCAAGAAACTTTGACCTTGATGCCAACAAAATGGTGACTGCAAACACAACTTAATTACACTTATGTACATGACTGGCAACTGATCCAAGCTATAATGGAGAAGCAGAGTTCACCTGACTTGGTCATGCAAAGTGAAAAGATCACGCAGATCTTCTGTTGAAAGAGAATTGCCCTGCAAAAGTGAAATGAAGACGTGATAAATTAACATATTTGGCACATTCAAGGATCGAAAAGAAAACTCCAGGTACTTGATCCTGCATTTTGTCGTCCGCTTGTTCCTGCTGAATAACCCTTTGTAGGCCTTCTTTTGCCATTTGACGCTGATATACCTATAGATGAGTGTGGCATATCATATTGTCAGCAGAAGAAGTAATCAGCAACTCGGTATTCCTTCACTTGATAATGAAAAAGTAAGTAAAAAGGAATGAAAAGAAATGGATCTGTCAACCTTCTCCTCAATGGTTCCAGTGCTCAAGAACCTGTATATGTACACTCTCTTCTTTTGTCCATCTCTCCAGACTCTAGCAGCAGCCTTTGCAAATATCAAAAGATGAAAAGGTTCAACTCAGGAAAGGTGTCTGGAGTCAAACAGAACCATCAAGAGTGATAAATCACAGATATCTACCTGCTTATCATTGGCAGGGTTCCAATCTGGGTCAAAGAGAACCAATCGATTTCCACCCACCAAATTAAGCCCACAACCGCCTGCCTTGCTACTAAGTAGAAAGGCAAACTCGTCCTGCCAAATAAAGTAATTTAGAATATAATGATAGGTTATAAGTTCTTCGGTTCAGGGTACAAGGTTGATGTTACGTACTCTAGATAGATCGTTGAATTGGTTCACCAACTTTTGCCTTTTATTAATGGATGTTGATCCATCAAGTCTAACATATGGATATCTTCTTTCCCGACATAATTGTGCAAATAAATCTAATGTCTGCACTTTTAAACAATGATAATAGTTAATGACTCCAGCTCTGCAGACTGCAGGTATCCAAAGAGCAAATTAATTATAACAAGTACCTTTTATGAACAGAAACTAGTTTACACGCACATTCTAAAGACTGTACTCTCTCGTTTGATGACAGACATACAGAGAATATGTAGTACACAAAACAAGTAGGAAGAGGTGCAAAAATAAGGTCACCTGCACTTATGCAGAAACTAGTCCTCCCTCCGATCCAAATTAATTGACGCAGCTTTAGCACAAGTTTAGTATATAAAGTTGTACTAAACTGCGTCAATTAATTTGGATCGGGGGGAGCAGTTTAAATATATGATTTTGACAGTTCAAAAAGGAAACCAAACATATATCCAATATATAGGTTTAAGGTAATTCTATCACTTCACCCTTAATTCCAAGTACAATGTTCTTGACTTCGTGCTGTAGGGATTCTGGTTGTAAGATACTCCCTCCGTACACAAATATAAGAGGTTCCAACTTTTTTATGAATCGGATGTATATAGACACATTTTAGTGTGTTTGTTCACTCATTTCAGTCCGTATGTAGTCCAAATTGAAATATCCAAAACATCTTATATTTGTGAACGGAGGGAGTACATACCTTTTGACTTTCGTAGTTCTTATAATTAGTATATCCGCAGGATATGGTCTGACCATAAACATGATAGTAAAGGCAATGAAGATTTGGGATTAATAATGGCTTACAGGTTACTACTATCCCTTTCTTTACTGGTTACTAGCCAGTGTAAAGAATGCTAGCACTAGCAGGCCTAAGGCTACAAAGAATGTAGAACTTTCAAGACAACATAGACAGTAATAAGTGCACTCATGTTCGACTTATTGTTGCAGGACCCCAGGAAAGTTTTCGAGATACGAATTTTGCCATCACCAACAATACCTTCATATTTTCTTATTATTGAAGCATACAGATGGGAGCTTAGCCAATTCATTAATGAGAGGAACGTAGTTTAAATCTTACAACATCCATCCCCAATGGACCCGCCAAGACCAACAAAACCTTACTACAATGATACTGTGTTATCAACATAATACATTAAAAACATCTTACCTGAGTGTAATTTGATACAAGGACAATACGGTCATCAGTTTTCAGTCGGAGGTGCCCCAGCAATCTAGCCAACACGTGCATTTTGCCAGATAGTTCTACCCACATTCCTCCTCCACCAGTCCATGATCCAGATCTTGCATAAAAGAAACGATACAGGTAAGTTGGATTTGCTTGAGAAGCTAGTGAGAGAAGTTAGGCATACCTTCCTTGAAACAGTTCTGGAGGGAAAAAGCGTAGACAGTCATCGAAACCAGAGCCTCCTGACTTGCTACTCTTTATGGTGTCATAGATTAGCTGCAATAGCAAGATAACCAAGCAACATATGTTTGTGATGCTAAATATAGTTACCAAAAAAGTGAAACTGGTGCAGGCTGGCTATGAAGAACAGTAACACAGGCAACAACAGCCCAGAATTTCCCATAACCTATCAAATCATATTAGTAACTTCCCAGCTGCCAGGTAATCAAGAAATAAAAAGTCAGTGCAAGAACTTGGTTACCAAGCCTATTCCGCATTCTACAAGGAATATGGGGTCAGCTTATAACATTGTCAATCTATGCAGGATACATTATCATCAACAAGCTTTAAAACTGTCAACGGATATTGTCTTGAAAAGTACATAATTCCAGTATACAATGCAGCTGCAGGGTAGCACTTGACAGCAATATAGAAGTATACTAGTTAAGCCTAGGTGCTTGAAAGAGAGATCCATTACTAGTTACTACTACAAATATTAGAGCTGGTGAGAGTGGTGGTGGGGATTCATTCACCCTCTTCAACCTCCCAGGTCATTGTTTATAAGGCGTCCCGCCTTGGACGCCAGCACCTTACAATTATGCACGCTTTAGGCGCTTACGAGTCACTTAGGCGTCAGGGCGGTTGGTGCTCGCCTTAGGTCGTCTTACCACCTTATAAACAATGCCGCAGATACATATCTTAACAACATAACTAATACTTTTTCAATGCGAGGAAGAAAAATCAAATACTTCAACACAAATATTGACAGGAGTCAAGACAAAGCTCAATCCAGCGTGGCAGAGATGCTGAGGATGTAGGTGTAGGTCAAGCAGGGCCACAGCATCATGATGCCAGGTGAGGACATCGACCAAGTGCAGCGGCAGAGCTAAGGGCGTGTAGAAGGCAGAGCCAGACAAGACAGCTCAATGTGTTGGGGTATAGAAAGGTATGGACATTAACTAATTGCAGTAAAAAAATACATTGTAATAAACTCTGATCCTACTGTCGAAACTACTTTCACTGAAAGAGATATATCGTGGGGCGAAACATTAAACTGAAATTATTTACCTTCGGATGGTTGCATAATTTCTTAAGAGCAGTAATATATGCCAAAACTTTAGAACTCTTTGCTTCCTCAGATATCAAGCGTTTAACCTGACAGGGTCAACCACAGACTACTGTAAATATAACTCCGAGTACCTTACATGTGCCTATTGAATATTACTCAGAACGGTACAAAATTTCCTTACATTTTTGGAGTGTATGAAGTGGTTGTACAGTGTCATCTGTAAAGGAGTCAGCTTGCAGCACACTACTTCAACAATCTATACATAAGCAGGGTTAAGTAATGTAGATGAGGCACAATTATATAATGTAAAAAGGAGGAATCACTATAAAAGACAAAATGGATAGCAGGTACACAATTCTTTTTGTTTTTTCTGAATGTGCGATGAACATATCCAGCCAATATACACTGGACAGAACATACCTTTGGTGGCAGGTGATTGGACAGCAGGGCATTCGTTCGTCTCAATATAAACTGAATATCATTGAGAAGCGATCAGAAGAATTCAGAAGGTAATTAACCTAGAGCCCATTAAATTGTAGAAGAAAATGCATCCAAACAATTCTAGAGGAGATTAAAACATAAATGTGGACATTACAGTTGTTCAAAAATATGCAGTACAGGGTGCAGACAACCTTCTTCAGAGGAAAAGGACTTGCCTGATTTACTTTTGCACTAAGCTGTCCAGATCTCTCGGATCCCAACTTCTTTTCTTCTGCAGTTGCTGTGGGTTCTCTTCCACGAATTATTGGTGCCTTCAGTTAAGGGCAGATAATGTTAGAGTTAACTACAGAGGAAAGGAAGATAGAATGCAATTAACAGGAATAGCACATGATTTTAGGTGCACAACACACAAAGAAACTTGAATAACAAATATCTGAGAACACCACTATCTGTTAATAAATAGTTGTAATTCATACTCCCTCCATCCCGAATTACTTGTCGCGGAAATGGATAGAAATGGATGTGTCTAGAACTAAAAATACGTCTAGATACATCCATTTCTGCGACAGGTAATTCGGGACGGATGGAGTATTTAGCAGTATAACTTGTGATTTTCATAAAAAGTACATACTTCATAATATCGGCGAAAATATGCGGCATCCCCCAGAACTCCTGGATTTGTAAAATTTACCATTGAAAAGAACTCTTCCAGATCATTCTGCGGAGGAAAATGAATATATCAAAATTCAAAACAATGGTCCCAGCTACAATATGGAAAAGAATGGGAAAGCAAAAACCTACCTGCATTGGGGTACCTGATAACAGGATACGCCGTGTACAAGGAAGGGCCGCCAGTGCCTGGTGCATCAAGTGTTTTCATGAGTTCAGGAAGAGCAAAATCGGAGATGAACTTAAGTGCAAACGACTCATGTATGTATGAAACGCAACTGAATTGGCAAACTGATATACCTTATTTGTTAGTGTCTGGTCATTTTTCAGCCTGTGAGCCTCATCACATATGAGAAGGTCACAGCTTCCTGGTATTTCAAATTTTGACGAATGCATGCGGAAGGTCTCGTAAGATACGATAAGTACCTGATGACAATTCCAAACATACAAATTCACCAGACATTGTCACGAACATGCAATTCTGATTGCAATTAGTAAGCATGGTAAATAGAAAATAGCAGAAAGGAAAAGAGTTTGGATAAAAGAAAACCTGAAGACGGCTCAAGGGCTTTAAGAAACTTCCTATTCCAGAAAGAACATCAGCACGCGTGCTTTCACAGAGGGCAAGCAGGTGCACTTTGCCTTTTAACCATTTACTTATCTCAGATTCCCAGTTGCTAACTAGGCTTGTGGGGGTTACAATGACAGCCCTTTTAACCATTGGCTTGCCCTCAAAGCCTTGAGCAAGAAGGGTGTATAGTAAAGTTATCGACTGTAAAGTCTTCCCCAATCTGGAAAGTGCAAGGAAGCGTCAGAAGTAGCTTTATGTAACAGTGAGTCAGTGACTAAATAAAAGGATTGAAAGACAGAAACATTACGTATTTATATCAAAGTATAAAAATGGACAAGAGGGAGAGCGTGAACTGTTCCAGTTTATTACCCCATGTCATCAGCTAAAATGCATCCAGCGATTCCATCATCACTTAGCAACCCAGAGACACAATCAAACATAAACTGAACTCCTTCCCTGCATTACAACACAATCATGTGATTTACTATCTTCATCTCAAAGATTCAGAAGAAATCAGCATTGTTAGTTATTGTTTGCACCTTCTTAAACTAAAAATAAAGCTACAGTACAATATGTAGTATCTATATGTGAATGTCTACAACTTACAGAGAGTACATGTTCTGCACAAAGTTAATGCCGATTGTAATTATTGTGGGGGGAACCATAAAATAGAGGGTTCACTGCAAGCCATCAAGCATGTAAAAAATGAATATAGGAAAAACATTAACAGGATAATATATTACCTTTGATGAGGACGAAGGTAACGTACAAGCAGATGATCAACTTCAATTGCAGTAAAATTGTTATTCTCTTTGTCACATTCCTCGGGTTGCCACAAAATTAATGGCTCTATGCCAGGTGGAAGAGGTTCCTCTTTCTCTGAGGAATCATCACTAGCAATGGTAGGCAGCTGCTGAAGATTGTTTGGAACTGCAAATGGCTGTGCTGAACCCCACGGGACAAATCTTTTACGAGCTGAAAGGCGCCGAGCAAGAAGCTCACTATTTTCACTATATCCATTTCCACACGGAGGTTTGAATGGTTTTCGAGCTATTGCTGCCGCATCAGAAACTGAAAGGATACGTGGAATAAGTGGCTGCCTTCTGACAACCAGGTTTCCCCTGACAGAAACCAGGAAAAAATGCATAAATATCTTCAAACAAAAGAGTGCATTTGTGATGTTATAGTCGATTAAACCAAAACAAATTTCAGTGTGTGCAAGGCAATCTAAGAGAAAATGACTTGTAACTGAGAAAAAGGCTTAAAGTGAAAATTTGCAATACATCACATAGCGCAAGATTATTCCAGCTGACCATACTTTCTCTGACCAATACAGTAAGATTTCAGGATTTTTTTCATGTAGAAGGCTAGTCCTATTGTACAAGGTACTCACTCTCATATCTCTATGCTTAAAATCATGACAGAGAGATGACTAGAGTATCCACACTACAGAGCTCTGTTGCACGTAGCTACCTACTGTTTACTTGGTATGCACAATGAGTTATTGACCAAGTCCATTCTGTCCACATATGAAAAGAGTTACAAGACGGAATACAGAAGGTTTAATCTCTCTGTCCATATTTGCCAGCTTCATGTGATCTCCTCCAAGTCATTCAGCCATATGCATACTCAACAGCCACCGTACTTACGCTGAATGGCAATATTCAGCTTGAAGCCGTTACCAAAACTTGAGTGACAGGTATAGCTAGTTAGTGATAGGTGTCAGATCAAAGCATCAACATTCAGGCTTGGATACTCCAGAACAAAGTTCTCAGGAGATAACCCTGCAGATTACATGGCAAACAACCAATCGAGTGGGATGAAAAAGAGAGATCCTTCTATCACATTGTAAGTTACATAGGATTTGAATTATACCCTGTTTTTCCAGAACAGACCACGGTGTGGGGAGAGGAATTTGACTTGGGTCTCTTATGCTAAATTCTAGAGGAACCGGATCAAACACACCCAAGCTGAGGCACATTGTTCAAATGTACTGTAGTATCTAACAGGGCGTGGACTAGTGTATCACTGGGGACTCTTATGCTGAATCTTGGCATCTGAAACCACAAGCACGTCCCACAACGATTCAGGAGCATCCAGACTAGTCTCGTCGCCATTAAAAAATTAGATGAACACTAATGCGTACCCTAGCCCCTATGAATCCGCTAAGATGCGTCCATACACCACCAGCGCACAGCACGGACACGCACGCATGGGCCGGAATGGTAGGGCCAGAGAGTACCTGACGAGCGCGTCCACGTTCTGCGACTTCCTCTCCTCGTCGGGCTCCGCGGCGCCACGCCGCCCGCCCCGGACTGGCCGCCCGCCGTCGCCGTCGCCGTCATCGCTGTCGCCCCCTTCCTCAGCCTCGTCCTCGACGCCGCCCGCGTCGCTGCTGTCCGCCACGTACTCGCCGTCGTCGTCGTCGTCGGCCGCCTCCGCCCCGCGCTCCGCCTCGGACTCCGACTCGTCGGGGTCGGAGGAGAGGGTGACGACCTCCTCCTCCTCCTCCTCGGAGTCGCTGTCGCGGCGGTCGCGCTTGCTCCTCGACGGCATCGCCCCGCCTCCGGCGAGTGGGATCGTTCGAAATGGGAGCCGAATCGTGTGGATTTTCCGGTCGGAGTTAGGAGTTTTGGGGAATTTTTAGGAATGGAGAAGCGGGGTTTGGAGGCGCTGCAAAAGTTTTGGCGGTATGGAGGGGGAGCAGCGTGTCGGAGAAGGTGCGGGAGAAGAGGGAGAGGGGTGGTTGGGCTGGATCGGTGGATCTGTTTCTGAGGGGCTAAGCCCATGTTTAAGGCCCAAAATACGTTGACTTCTCTCCTTTGGCGGGTCCTCCTATTCCAAAAAACGGGCATTTCCTATTTAGCGCTGCAGGCGTCCGTTAAATGTGTATTCTGCTAACGGGCACCTGCAGCAGCTTTAGCTGGGCTTGGCCCATTTCGCTCGCTTCCCTGTCGTTTGCATATACAAATCGCAAAAATTCAACCACCCCGCCACAGTAACTTAATGCCCACAGTTCCATCACTTGTTTGCCTTATCATCTTTTTCTTTCACTTTCTCTATTTTTTGTTTTTCATTTTTCTATTTAATTTTTTTCCTTCTTCCTCGTTCGATGATCTTTCTCAAATCCATCCACATTTTTTTAAAATTGATGAACTTTTTTCTAATTCAGCGAACTTTTTTCAAATTTGACTTTCGTTTTCTCAAATTCGGCGAACTTTTTCCAAATCCGATGAACTAATTTTGATGAATATTTTCAAGATTGACGAATTTTTCATTTAAATTTGTGAACGTTTTTCAAAATTGATGAACTATTTTCTCAAACTCGATGAACTTTTTTCAAAATCGATGAAGTTTTTTCAAAACCGATGAACTTTTTTTCGAAACCGATGAACTTTTTAAACTTTTTCATAAAGTTTTTTCCAAAATCGGTGAACTTTTTTAAGTTTGTGAACTTTTCTTCAAAAATGATGAACTATTTCTCAAAATCGATGAACTTTTTTTAAGTTTGTGAACTTTTGTCTCAAAATCGATGAACGTTTTTAAAATCACAATTTTATAGAAGTAAATGAAAAAACTAAATGATAAATAAATAGCGCACCCATACTGGTTCATGTACAGTTTAGCGCTAGTAAATCACAAGTGACCAATTGCCCTGATGGTCAGCTAAGATCGAACAAGGGTTGCCTACTCGAGCGATGCGAGTTCGATCCCTGAAGCAGCCACCCATTTTTGCGTTTTTTTGGCGATTTCTGGTCGCTGCCTTTCCCATCGTGGGCCGGCCCAACAAGGCGCTGCAGCGGGCGCCAGGAACCTGTTCGGGCGCATAAGGCGCCGAACAGGAGCTCCCCAAAAAACGTCTCTCTGTAAGTGCATCTAGTGCCACCCCTATTTGGTTTTGGAGTATTGACGACAAACTGGGTTGAGGGACTAATGTGTTTGTGAGAACTGCAGGATAACACGGGTTTACCTACCAGAGATGACCCCTAAAAATGTGTGAAGACATTGAAGACAATGGTGGTTCGTGAAGACATTCACGATGAAGATTATGACATGTGAAGACATTCACTTGAAGACTATGAAGTGTGAAGACATAGTTGTTTTGTAGTTTCCTTTTCTTCTTCGTTGAGTCATAGGAACCACCGTACTGTTAAGTGGGGTTCAAGTGAACAAAGTCAGAGTGACTAATGTGATGCTCAACCAAAATCCTATGTCTTCGAGCGAAGACAATGAGAGCAAATTTTATCCAGAGCTGGATGAGTCAGCCTTGCTTGTAGCCCAAGTAAAACTGACGCGTGTGTTTGAAATCTGACCGTTGGACATGTGTCGGTTCCTGAGTGACCCAGAGTCATTTCGGACAAATCAGGTCGGGTTGCCTCCTGGCAATAAATAGCCCACCCCTATACCATAAATTGGTGGCTGCTCAGAGTTAGTGCATGGCTTTTGTCGTTTAAGAGCAACCCACCTCCGAAGCATTTGAGAGAGAGATCCTTGCGAGGACAAAGCCCAAAACACCCAAAGCCAAAGAGTGTTAGGCATCACTGAAGTCTTTCTGTCCGCGTGATCTGAAGATTTGTTACACTTGAGGACTGTGAATCCTCTAGTCGATTAGATGTCGCGTTCTGAGCATCCAAGAGTCATTGTGGATCGCCGGTGAACGAAGTCTGTGAAGGTTTGCAAGTCTACCTTGAAGACTTACCAGGGTGATTGGGCGAGGACTGGGTGTCCTTAGCTCAAGGGGAATAAGGCGAAGACGCGGTCTTCTGAGTTAAATCTCAGCCTCCCTAACCAGACGTACAGTTTTCACAGCAACTGGAACTGGTCTACCAAATCCTTGTCTTCACCAAGCAACTGGTTCTATCCTCCACTTTCCTTACTTTACAATTTGTCTTCGTGAAGTCATTGCATGCTTGTCTGATCTGACTGACTTCACTGAGTGAAGACTATTTACTGTTTGGCTTCATACTGTCTTCCATCCTGATCCATACTACCTAGCTGCTGATAGTCTTCGTGCTTTCACAACATTGCTTACTTGACTATGGTTTGTCTAGTGTAGTCTACCTTCCGCTGCATATCAATAGGTTCATTTCTACTGTTTGTCTTCCAAGGCAGAAGGCCCGTTTTAAATAACTAATCTCGTGACTTTTGCTACCGGGGGTAGGAAGGAAGCAGTGAGATCCAGGAGACCTCGTGTTTTGAAGACTTTCATAAAAGTCGCCATTCACCCCCCTCTAGTCGATAACTAGCACTTTCAATTGGTATCAGAGCAAGGTGCTCCCTTATTCTGTGTGATTCGGTTTAACCACCTGGAGTTTTAGCTATGTCTACTGCAGGGATAATCAAGGTCTCCGCTGCGTGCCCAGTCTTCGATGGCACTGATTACCCCTACTGGAAGAATATGATGCGCATGCATCTTGAAGCCATTGATGTCGACATCTAGTATGTCGTCAAGAATGGCGTTCCCAAGGTCGGTCAATGTGTATGTCAAGAGGTTCATTCAACTGGATTCGACTGCCAAGAACATCATCTGTGGTCATCTGACCAAAGGAGAGTATGGCCGTGTGAGTGCACTGGAAACTGCGAAGCTAGTCTGGGACTGGCTCTCCAAGGTCAACGAAGGCGTCTCAACTCAGAGAGATTCAAGGATTGATATTCTTCGCAACCTCTTCAACCGCTTCAAGAGAAACGACAATGAGAATGTCCAGCTCACATTTGATCGCCTCACTGATATCACAAATGAGCTTGCGCACTTGGCGCCACTGAAATCACCAAGCACGAAATCGTCAAGAAGCTCCTGAGATCACTTGACAGCTCATTCGACACCCTGGCCCTGATGATTCAAGAACGTCCTGACTTGAAAGATCTCGATCCGTCTGACATACTTGAGAGGCTCAACACACATGAGTTCCAGTTATCTGAGAAAAGAGCCAACTATGGCCCCAACTATGGCCGAACTCGCGCTCTGAAGGCAAAGGTTGTTTCCTCATCTGAAGAAGAATCTGACTACAGTTCTGGGGATCCTGAAGACATTGGAAGGGAGCTAGCTATGCTCGTGAAGAAGTTCCAGAAGTTCTCCAAGAAGAAAGGTTTCAGAAAGTCTTCAAGATCCAGCTCAAGAAATGATGAAGCTTCCACTCGTGACCACAAGAAGAGAACATGCCACAAATGCAAGAAACATGGTCACTACATCTCTGAGTGTCCTCAATGGGACAATGAGACCACGAAGAAGAAGAAGAGCAAGGAATATGATTCTGATGACAAGAAGAAGAAGAAATCCTCAAAGTCTTCTTCAAAGTCTTCATCTCACATGAAGAGCTCATCCAGCAAGGCTCGGGCGTTTGTTGGCAAGGAGATGGATTCAGAGGAGGAGTCTGTTTCTGAGGAGGCAGAGGTGGAGTCTGAGGAGGAGTCCGATTCAGGCGTGGCAAGCCTGGCTCTAGCTTTGGCTTACGTCGCCAAGTCCATCTTCAACACCGAAGACAATGGCCTCGTCGCCGACGCTGATGGTGATGATGAGGATGAATCTACTCCTACCTACTGCTTCATGTCACGTGGTGCCAAGGTAAACTCACGCGATGCTTACTTCCAAACATCAACTGAAGATGACTCTGAATGTGAATCTAAACCTAGCTACAAAACACTTGCTAAAATTGCAACTGAACAGCAAACTGCTATGGAACATATTCAAAAATTGCTAGACAAAAGAGATGACCTGTTGGACGCGGAAATGACTCGAACTCAGTCCTTAATTGAAGACATTAAAAATCTTCACGTTAAGTACGAGGAACTGGAAAGTCGTCATGAAACACTCTCAGCTACTCATGAGAAGCTTTCCTATGATTATATTCAAAGGAAGCAACAAATTGAGAACCTGAGAGCGACTCATGAAGATCTTCAAAAGGAGAACGAGTCACTCCGCGCTCAACAGATCAGTTCCGCTCAGGAAGATTTTGAGCCACCATGTCTAAAATGTCTTGAGCATGATAATGTTGTCTCTGTTGCTGAATGTTCTACTACCGCTACTGTTGCAATATCTTCAACTGCTGATGTGGTAACTAACCCCTCTACTGAGGATACCACTACTATTGCTGATGAGAATGCCAGGTTGAAGACATTGCTTGAAACAGGGATGTACAAAAGCCTCAAAGGGCATCAGACACTATGTGATGTCCTCAATAAACAGATTCTGAACCAAAACCCTAGGAAAGAGGGTGTTGGGTTCGAGAGGAAAATGAATGTTGATGGTTCATACTGGAAGCCTGAGCAGTACCCCAAAACCACATGGGTTGTTGCAGAGGGACCTTCAGTGGATCCATCTATCTTATCTGGCTTCACTTGTGCTAACCCGATTATCATTGATGAATCCTTTGATGCAAACTATAAACTGTTTAAGAATCAGAATGTTGAAGTGTTTGCCAGGTATATTGGTACTAACTGCAGGAATGGACCACCTTTGAAGAAGATCTGGGTGCCCAAAAGTTGTCTTGAGAAGCTTCCAGTGAATGTCATCATGACACCACCGGGGAAGAAGACAAACCCCAGACCAAAAGCTTCATATGGTACAAAGGCTTCATATAGACAGAGGACTCACCAGAGTCACCCTAACGCTAATGTTTTGCAGGGAAACCATACTCTGACTTATGAATATGAGTGTGTTTCATCAAACCGCTATGTTCATAAAACCAAGAACTTTTCTGCTTATTCATATGGGTATTATTCACCTCCTGCAAGGCTATTTGCTAGGGCTCCAAATCCAAAGTTCTCAGATGCTGCACATAGACTTATTGCTTCTAAGCCACCCCTGAAGATGTGGGTGGTTAAGAAAAATTAACTCTCTTTTGCAGGGAAAGGTCTCCAGCCGGAAATCAAAGGCTTCTGATGCTTATGCTGGGGACCTAAAACATCTTGTGGGACGCAAGATAAAATGCCAGAATGGTCTTACTATGTATTTCGTCCCAGGATTTCTTGACAACCATCCTATCTATCCTAACCAGGATCTGAACTTTGATAATATGCTTGTTCGTCAAATGTTTATGCTTCACATTTCCCTTGGTGAAGCCTATCCCCCAATCTGCACTGTAGGGTACGACAACAAAGGCTTCTGAGTGGATCATGGACAGTGAATGCACTAACCACATGACTGGTGATCGAAGTCTTCTTATGGATTCAACCCTACGTCTGTCTGACAAAATTCACATCACATTTGCTGACACTGGTAAAAGCAAGGTATTGGGCCTAGGTAGAGTTGCAATCTCAAAGGGTCAACACATGGATAAAGTGATGCCTGTTGAATCCCTTGGTTTCAACTTAATGTCTGTCTCTGCTTTGTGATCTAAACATGATTGTGATATTTGGAAAATATCGTTGCCTTGTTCTTATGGAATCTGACAAATCTCTAGTCTTCGAAGGGTATCGAAAAGACGATATGTATATGGTAGATTTCTCCGCAGGACCACAACTAGCCGTATGTCTTCTAGCAAGAGCTTCAGAGTGTTGGCTCTGACATCGGAGGCTAGGGCATGCTGGCATGAGGAACTTGCACACTCTCGCGAAGAAGAAGCATGTCATAGGCATCGAGGGCGTCAAGTTCAAGAAGGACCATCTATGCGGTGCCTGCGAAGCTGGAAAGATGACTAGGGCCAAGCATCCCTCAAAGACAATTATGACGACTATGCGTCCCTTCGAGCTGCTTCACATGGACTTATTTGGCCCTACTCACTACTCTACCCTTACTACCACTGCATGCCTTATGGTTTCGTCATTGTTGATGATTACTCAAGATATATCTGTGTGCACATAATTCTCTACAAGGCTGAAGTGTAGGATGTCATCAGACGATTCGCCAGTCATGCCATGACCAACTATGGCATCAAGATCAAGCACATCAGAAGTGACAACGGCACATAATTCAAGAACACCGGCCTCGACACTTATCTTCATACATTGGGCATCACACATGAGTTCTCTGCTCCATACACACCTCAACAAAATGGCATCATGGAGCGCAAGAACAGAACCCTCATTGAGATGGCACGAACGATGCTTGATGAGTACAAGACTCCAAGGAAGTTCTGGCCTGAAGCTATTGATACTGCATGCCACATCATCAACCGTTTTTATCTTCACAAGTTCCTAAAGAAGACATAATATGAGCTCCTGACTGGTAAGAAGCCAAACGTCAGCTATTTCAGAGTCTTTGGTGCTAGGTGCTGGATCAAGGATCCACATCACACTTCAAAGTTTGCACCGAAAGCACATGAAGGTTTTATGCTTGGCTACGGAAAGGATTCACACTCCTACAGAGTCTTCAACCTCTTTCACTACAAAGTGGTTGAAACTGTGGATGTGCGGTTCGATGAGACTAATGGCTCGCAAAGAGGGCACCTGCCAAATGTGCTAGATGAAGCTACACCAAGTGAATCTATCAAGCTTATGGGTACTGGAGAAATCATACCTTCAGAGGAACACGCTGAAGAGGAAATCATCATTTCTGCAACTAATCAGCATGAAGACACTGCTCAGCCTAAAGCCAATGCTGAAGATGAAGAGAACGATCAGCAAGGGCAAAATCTTCGTCCAGTTCATCCTCGTGTTGCAAATGAAGTACATATTGAGAAGATAATTGATAGCATCAATGCACCTGGTCCACTCACTCGTTCAAGAGCAACACAGCTAGCAAAATTCTGTGGGCACTTTGCATTTGTCTCGATATCTGAACCCAAGAAAGTTGATGAAGCCTTCATGGAACCTGAATGGATTCAAGCTATGCGAGAAGAGCTTCTACAGTTCGAGCTGAACAATGTATGGGAGCTAGTAAAGCGTCCAGATCCTCACAAGCACAATATCATCGGCACTAAATGGATCTATCGCAACAAACAAGATGAGCATGGTCAAGTTGTCAGAAACAAGGCTCGTCTCGTTTCTCAAGGTTACACACAAGTTGAAGGGATTGACTTTGATGAAACATTTGCTCCTGTGGCTAGGCTTGAAGCCATTCGCATACTGCTAGCCTATGCCAACCACAACAACATTCTTCTGTACCAAATGGATGTAAAGAGTGCCTTTCTCAACGGCAAAATTGAAGAAGTGTATGTTGCACAACCACCTGGTTTTGAAGACCCAAAGCGACATGACATGGTATACAAGCTCAACAAGGCACTGTATGGCCTCAAATAAGCCCCTCGAGCTTGGTATGACACACTGAAAGACTTCCTGAAGAGCAAAGGCTTCAAACCTGGTTCCCTGGATCCGACTCTCTTCACGAAGACATATGATGGTGAACTATTTGTGTGCCAAATCTATGTGGATGACATTATCTTCGGCTGCACTGACAAGAGATGCAGTGATGAGTTTGGGCATATGATGCAAGAGCAATATCAGATGTCCATGATGGGTGAGCTGAAATTCTTCCTTGGTCTTCAAATCCGTCAGTAGAGCAATGGCATCTTCATATCACAAGAGAAATACCTCAAAGATTGCCTGAAGAAGTTTGGAATGCAAGCACTACAAAAAAAATACACTTCCGTGATGATACGTGTTTGTCACAGTAGGTCACGTTTTCTGTCATGCATGTACATCCATGACGGTTTTATGACAGAATCAAGATAGTCATACATGTGCTGTCGTAGAAGTGTTCCATGACATTACCAAAATTATCATCACGGAAGTGTCCACTTCCATGACGATAAATGTCGCGTCATGGAAGTGCTTTCGTCAAGGGTGTCCGACACGTGGCATCCACCGTAACGGCTCACCGTTAAGCTATCGGGTCCGGTTTTGGATCCGATAACCCGCTAATAGCCATGACCAATGCCGATTTTCCACGTGTAAAATTCTCATTGACCGACGGAACCACGTGTGAGCTCCGCGTTGCCACAGGTGTCACTCATCCAATGGTCGAGATGCGCCTATGATATGTTGACACGTGGACGGGCCCAAAAGTGGCCCATAAAGATTAAATGGGCCGACCCAACCAAAGGCCCACAAGATTTAGCGGACCATAATGGGCCGGCCCAGCTAAAGGCCCACAAGATTTTGCAGACCATAATAGGCCAGCCCAACTAAAGGCCCGTGCGACTAGTGTCAAATCGGCCCGTCAACGGCCCGTCCTAAACTTGTCATCATCGCGGCCCATGGTCACTTCTAGCCCGTTAACAGTCCGCTGAGTATTTGGGCCGAATTACGACCCAGTGTATTTCTGGCCTGTTAAAGGTCCTGCTTCATTTGGGCCCATTTGTAGGCCATTGAAACTTTCGGCCCATAAACGACCATGAATGATTTGGGTCATATTCAGCCATGTTTGACATTCGGCCTGTTAGAGGCCCACTATAGATTTGGGCCACCTTCAGCCTGTTGTGATTTTCGGCCTGTTAATGTCGGACGAAATCCATGGGCCATATGTGGCCCAACATCACATCTGGCCTATTAACGGCCCATATAAAAATGACACTAATCAAGCCCGACCGAACTTCCGGCCTGTTAAAGGCCCGTGTAGTAGGTCGGCGCATTTACGGCCCGTCCGAATTTCGGCCTGTGAACGATCCGCATTGTAAATGGGCCACCATTTCGGCCTGCTAAGACCAGTGGGTTATTTGGCACAATTAGGGCCCAATCTCACTTTCGGCCTATTAAAGGCCCATGTTTTTTATGGGCTCGAGATATTTAAACATGTAAACGGCCTATTGTTACTGAGGGCCCAAATTATGTTTAGGCCTGTTAAAGGCCCACTATGGGCATAGGCCTACCAGAAAAATATGAAAGCTTATGCTGATTTAGGCCCAGATATTTTTAGTGGGCTACATGCAAATTTCGGCCCATAATCATTTGTAGCCCAATTGGAATGGGCCCGACGAATGTTAGCATGTTGGGCTCCTACGAAGCTTTCGGCCGAATACATTACTAAGATAAACCTATACTATACAAAAATAGCGTCGTAATTACTGTAGCCTTTGGCAACATCATAAATGTTGTATCACAACAAAATAAATTCCAACCATACAACAAAAGGCCTGTTGGTATAAAGTTTATAGTCCTTGCAGATAAAAGCACCATCAGATGTATAGAAGCACATATCATTTGACCTGAGTGCTAATGTTTCAGGCTATAGAATCTGATGGAGCAACAGGATCTTCCCCTTTTTTCCGCCATTGCTCTTGAACAACGAAGCAAATGTCTGATAGTCTGGTTTCAAAACCATTCATATCTTGACGACATTTGTCAACCACTATTCTTGTTTCTGAAACGACGTCCATTAGGGATTGGACTTGTGTCTGGAGCACAGATATATCACTCTGTCTAGCCGGAAGATTTTGTTCAGTAGGCGATTTGGACGAGGTTACCTTGACAACCAACCCAGAATTACGCAGGAAGGTGCTTTTTGCACTGTTAGTGGAGAGATACTGACGCACTGCAGCAAGAGGTGACATTGTGCCTATGGTAGCCTCGTCACCTTCAGGTGGTTGTGGCTGTTCAATCATTTGTTCCATAGCTTGCTGAAAGTTTGAACTTGTAGATTAGTGTACCAGATAAGTTACTAATGAGATAAAAACAAACAAAGTAGGTTTCACGTTTATACATAACTTATTTTGGTGAACTACTGTAATACATTAGCATGTATTGTAGTGCCAACTACATAATAAAATCACTTTCGGAACATATGTCCATGTAGCATGCCTACTGTATTGTCTATTTCCTCACATTCGTTGACATCTAAGGATAAAGATACATGGTTTAAAGTAGGATGAACATAGTATGACATCATTCATATCACGGGCAAACAGATATAAAACAAACAGGCTATTTTATCATTGTGTGCGCACGTGAACATCACAACTAGATTACAGATCAAGACCAAAAGAATATCCTTCATATCTTTTAAACCATGTAAGGTGAAATGATACGTTAAGACAACTGTGTATAAAAGTGAACAGAGTAACTGACATTGGCTGCAAACCAAGCAGTTAAATGAACACATCACAGTACCAATCAGTTCAAAGGCAGGAGGAGTAAGGACTTACAACAGCGGCTTGAACTGGTGTGCTCATGCCCTTCATCTTGCTGGTGTGGCAATCCTTAAAGATTTGCACTGCATTCGGTTCAGGTTCTTTTTGGTCCGCACGGGCTTTCCTCTGTATTTGGAACAGGTCAATATAGATATGATAATATGGCACAGAAAAAAGAAGGAAGTAGCAGCTATTTACAAGAGCCTCGCAGTGTGCAATATAGCTACGAGATCCTGTTGTCTCTTGGAATTTTACTTTAGAACGGTTGGTCTTGTTCTTCAAATAGTTAGCCTAGAATAAGATACACTTGTAAGGCACATACATAAATACAAGTTCAATATGTGGTCTGATCAAATACATATACCCTACCTGATACTTTGGATCGGACCAGTGTTTAACAAGGGTTGTCCAGTCTTCATCTGTAATATATTCCATTGGAGATGTTTGGGCGATTTCATTGTTAGCCTTGCCTTCAAAGTGAGATTTTCTAAGGTGGTACCGATACTGTCGCAGAGCAGACTGGAAAACATGAGTGCATGCTTGTTTAGTTGCATCATCTTTCGGATCCAACTTGAACCTCATCTGTTGAAAAAAGAATGTGAGTCTTATTAGGAGGAAGCTAGAAAGTATGGTACAGAGCAAGACAATATTACTAATGGCGATGAATAACATTACTTACGGATAAATGGTCAAGGAAGGTGTTAAACTGGGTATTGTCTTTCTCATTCCTGTACTGGATCCATGTTGGGAGGATACGTGCATGACACCTAACGGCAACGGCTGCCTCTGATACTAACTTGGCTGACTCTGTAGCATCACGTGGCCTTTTTAAACCTGCCTCAAAATGGATCTTCATTCTTCCTCCTTTAGATTTTGTTAATCTATCAAGCATTATCCCTGATGTATGTTTCTCCTTGCGCCGTGGTGCTAGTTCAACAACGAATATGGGAAGTGTTAGTGCACATCAAACTGTGAGAGTACATATAAAGGAGCATGCAACTGCAACTTGACTCAGTCAGGTACCGTCTTGGTGTTGATGCTCATGAGGTTCATCTGATCTTGCCAAGTCCTGTTGTGTCAGCAATGCTTCGAAAGTAGTGTTAGGTGTGAAGGAAACTTGGGAACTGGCCAGTTCCGGAGCAAACGAACGAGTAACTCGTTGAGATGCTGATACAGTTGAAGCGGATGCTGCAGCTGGTGGAGCAGGTGATACTGTGTTTGTAGATTTAGCCGGTGGACTTGGACCTTCTACTACACTATAAGTACCAGCAGAATCTCGAGGGCAGATCCTTTTCTGTTTCACCCGACGAGTAACACCATTCCCTACTATATTCTTTTCCTTGCTCTTTTTTGACTTTGCCATGTCAAGTCGTACCCACAACACAAAAGAATAAAATCGCTCTTCAGAACTCATTGATGCATGATACAAACAAGCAATACTTTGATGTAAGACAACCGTATGAGGATGAAATATGTAAGAAAAACAGGACAACGTCACATATTCACATTTACGATGTGTAAACTAAGCAGAAGGATTTTCAAGAAAATAGAAGTAATGCAAGCTAGACACCATATGAAAGATGCAACCAATATCACTCTGCCAAGTTAAAAGTGTCTTGTCATAAGTGGCAATTCAAAAAATTAGAAGCAGTACAATGTAGAAATCAATGCAAGATGCAACCACTATCAAACTGCCATGTTAAAAGCATCCAATCATGAGTGACTGATGCGGGATACACAACAACAGTACTTTGATGTAAGAACATGGTATGATAGATAGATGCAGTGTATTCTAGACACAGAAAGGCATGTCTTATGTACATGTATAACGTATAAACTCAGCAGGTGCAATTTAATCAAAATAAAAGAAATACATGCTAGACAACATATGCAACATGAAACCAATTATCACACTGTCAACTTAGAGCAAGCACCTGTGATGGTGGAGTACGGGAGATGAACTCATCATGTAGACTTGGGACTTCAACTTCATTAGCAGTAGCAGTGGAAAATCTAGAGAGTCTCTGTTTGCGTCGGTGCGGAGGACCACCAACATCCCCTAACTTACTCTTTTCCTTCCTATTTTCTGATATTGCCTTATGAAGTCAAAACCACAAGAAGATGAATAAAATTAGCTCTGCATATCTGGTTGATGCATGATACAGACGAACACTACTTTGATGTAAGGCAAGCGCAGGATAGGAGGATGGAATATATACAAAAAAAGACAACATTGCATATTCACACGTACGATAGGAGGATGGAATATGTATGAAAAACAGTAAGCAGAAGGCATTTCAACAAAATTAGAAGAAATGAAAGCTAGGCACCATATGAACATGCAACCAATATCACTGTATCAGGTAAGAAGTGTCTCGTCGTAAGTGCCATTTCAAGAAATTAGAAGCAGTACAAGCTAGAAGACAATGCAAGATGCAACCTACATCATAGTCCCAAGTTAAATGTGTCTTATGGGTAACTGATCGTTGCAGGTATAAGTTGTAAGCTACGTAGATGCAATTCAACATAATCAGAAGCAATACAAACTAGACATCATACGGAACACGCAACCACATATAACAATTCCAAGTTAGAGCAAGCACCTGTGATGGTGGAGTAGGGGAGATGTGCTCATCATGTACACGTATGTTCTATAAACAGGAACACGTGTCATATTCACAGGCATTATGTATAAAGTAAGCAGATGCAAGTCAACAAAGTTAGAAGCAATACAAGCTAGACATCATACGCAACATGCAACCACATATAATAGTGCCAAGTTAGAGCAAGCACCTGTGATGGTGGAGTAGGGGAGATGTGCTCATCATCTATACAGCTACGTTGACTGTCTAGCCTTGCGTTGTCTTGCGAATCTTGTTGGGAGGATGGCAGAGTAGAATCTGTAGAGACCCTCCGTTTCAGTTGCTCGGAAGGACCACCATCATCCAATGCCTTACCAATTTCCTTCCGCTTTATTGATTTTGCATTGTGAGGTCAAACCGACAAGAAAAAGGAATAAAATTCTCTATTCAGAACTCATTCATGCATGATACTGACGAACACTACTCTGATGAAAGGAAAAGTCATGATACGAGGATGGAATATATACGAAAAACTGGACGCTTGACATATTCACACCTATGATGTGGTAACTAAGCAGAAGGCACTTCAACAAATTAGAAGCACTGCAAGCTATACACCATATGGAAGGTGCAATCAATATCACTCTGCCAAGTTAAAACTGTTTCGTCATAGGTGGCGTTCATCTAGAAGCACTACATGCTAGAAATCATATTCAAGACGCAAACCAATATCACACTGCCAACTTAAAGGTGTCCCATCATAAGTGACTGATGCATGATACACAAGAAGAGTAGTTTCATGTAAGAACATGGTGTGATAGACAGATATAGTATGTACCAAAAACAGGAAAGCGTGTCATACTCACACGTATCATGTGTAAGCTAAGGAGATGTAGTTTACACTAATTAGGAGCAATACAAGCTAGACACCATATGCAACATGCAACCAGATATCACACTGCCAAGTTAGAGCAAGCACCTTGGATGGTGGAGTAGGGGAGTGGAGACTTGGAACTTGTAATGCACTGTAGTACAAGGAGAATCCGTATAGATGCTCTGTTTACGTTGCTGCAGAGGACCACCATCATCGCCTTCCTTACTCTTTTCCTTCCTATTTTTTGATTTTGCCTTGTCAAGTCAAACCCACAAGAAAAAGGAATAAAATTTGCTCTTCAGAACTCATTGATGCATGATACTGACGAACACTACTTTCATGTAAGGCAGCCGCATGATAGGAGGATGGAATATGTATGAAAAACAGGACGGCATGACATATTGACATGTATGATGTATAAAGTGTAAACTAAGCACAAGATGTTTGAACTTGTTAGAAGCAATGCAAGCTAGAAACCATATGAAAGATGAAACCAATATCGCTCTACCAAATTAAAAGGGTGGCCTAACAAATGTATTTGACGAAATTAGAAGCAATACATGGCAACAGGCTAGAAATAATATGCAATATGCAACGAATAAAGGTGTCTCATCGTAAGTGATTGATGCAGGATACAGAAGAGAGGTAGTTTCATGTAAGAACATGGTTAACACATAGATGTAGTGTGTACCAAAAATAGGAAGGCATGTCATGTTCACAGGTATAATGTGTAAACTAAGCAGATGCAATTTACCCTAATTAGAAGCATTACAAGCTAGACACCGTATGCAACATGCAACCACATATCACACTGCGAAGTTAGAGCAAGCACCTGCGATGGTGGTGTAGGGGAAGTGCGGTCTTCAAGTACAGAGCTACGTTCGATATCTTCATTTAGGCTTGCTGTTTCTTGAGAATCATGTGGAGAGGATGAAACTGCACTCTTTACAAGAGTAGCACATCTCATACTAACCCACGGGCGTGACTGTCTCATCATAAGCGATAGATGCAGGATACACAAGAACAGTAGTTTGATGTAAGAACATGGTGTGATAGGCAGATGTAGTATGTACCAAAAATAGGAAGGCGTGTCATATTCACATGTATAATGTGTAAGCTAAGGAGATGCAATTTAACAA
Source organism: Aegilops tauschii subsp. strangulata (assembly GCF_002575655.3). Taxonomy (NCBI): domain Eukaryota; kingdom Viridiplantae; phylum Streptophyta; class Magnoliopsida; order Poales; family Poaceae; genus Aegilops; species Aegilops tauschii. Next base: position 436,036,541 of record NC_053040.3, on the reverse strand, counting down.
ATTAGGAGCAATACAAGCAAGGCACCATATGCAACATGCAACCAGATATCACACTACCATGTTAGAGCAAGCACCTGGGGTTGTGGAGTAGGGGAGATGAGATTTGGAACTTGCACTGCAGTAGGAGTAGCAGGAGAATCTGCAGAGATCATCTGTTTTGGTTGCTCCAGAGGACCACCATCATTCTGTGCCTTCGTCCTTTTAGATTTTGCCTTGTCAAGTAAACACACAAGAAAAAGGAATGAAATTCGCACTTCCTAATTCATTGATGCATGATACTGACGAACACAACTTTTATGTATGGCAACCACATTGTAGGAGGATGGAATATGTACAAAAAATGCTAAGCAGAAGGCATTTCAACAAATTGGAAGCAATGCAATCTAGACACCATATGAAAGATCCAACCAAAATCACTCTACCAAGTTAGATGTGTCTCATTATAAGTGGCACTTCAATAATTTAGAGGCAATACATGTTTGAAATGATATGCAAGATGCAACCAATATTACACTGTCAACTTGAAGGTGTCTCGTCAGAAGTGATTGATGAGGGATACACAAGAAAAGTAGTTTGATGTAAGAACATGGTTAATAGAAAGACGTAGTGTGTACCAAAAACAGGAGGGCATGTCATATTCATAGGTATAAGTTGTTAACTAAGTAGATGCAATTTACCATAATTAGAAGCATTACAAGGTATACACCATATGCAACATGCAACCACATATCGCACTGCCAAGTAAGAGCAAGCACCTGCGATGGTGGTGTGGGGGAATTGCGGTCATCAAGTAGAGAGCTACGTTGACTATCTTTATTTAGCCTTGCTGTTTCTTGAGAATCATGTGGGGAGGATGACACTGCACTCTTTAAACGAGTAGCGCGTCTCACAGTAACCCACTGGGGTGACTGTCTAATCATAAGTGAATGATGAGGGATACAAAAGAGCATTAGTTTGATGTACGAACATGGTTAATAGACATATGTAGTATGTATCAAAAACAGGAAGGCATGTCATTATCAAAGGTATAATGTGTAAAGTAAGTAGATGCAATTTAACCAAATTGGAAGCAATACAAGCTAGACACCATATGCAACATGCAACCACATTTGACAGCGCGAAGTTAAAGAAAGCACCTGGGATGGTTGTGTGTGGCAATTGAGATCATCAACTGCAGAGCTACGTTTACTGTCTCCATCTACTGACACTGCACCCTTTAGAGCGCTGAAACGCTTAGTGCTTATCTTCAAATTACACTGGAGTGCCTTCTGTCTTTTCTTTTTTGTATTCATCAACACTGCGTCAGAGTCTGAAATACCCATGCATAAAAAACAATAGTGTGAGTATGGGTGAAGTGTGTGCACAAGTAGTACAGTTAAAGGTAGCAGATAGCAGGTCGGTGAGAAATAAATGACGGGAGACATATGATAGCTCTACAACATGCATGTCACACGAAATTACTAGATTCTAGGATTTTGAAATATGAGCAAAGGGATGGCTGGGAAATGCAGATGCTCCTCCAGCACACCACAAGGTGTGGTCTTATGAAAATAACAGTCGACTGAAAACAAATAGGTCAGTCCATTTTTTCTGCATCGTCCGATGTACAAAGAACGGGTAGATCACCTTCATCTACCTCCAGCTAGTCAGTGTTATGATCTTCCTCGAAACACCAGCGACCACCGGCCCAGTCCCGTGCCTCCGCCCTCCCCTCGACCTCACCGCACCGCCATGCTTGGCACCGCCCCCGGCCATCCCTTCAAGCCCCGCCCACCTCCAGATCTGGCGCAAGCAGCTCCTGCGCCCCACACCCCTATGATAGACACTGATGTGCCGCTTCCCCGGCGAACCCGCGCGCCTAAGCGGGTGCTGTTTCTTTTTATTGTGATTCAACTGACCCTGAATTGAAATCCAGGCGGGCTACTGACCTCTAGCCAAGGTGAAATAGTAAATGGGAGGAAACCTTGTGCATTTAGTATCACGAAGAAGATGCAGTAAGAAGCGCTCAACTAGTTTCTTTCGTGGGATGAATACGGTGTGAGCAGAGACGTAAGATTTGCACGAATAAGGGAAGAGGAGTACCTCTTTCTGCTGGCAGTGCTGTGTCCTCCTTTTGTTTTTCCAATGATCTTCTTGTGGTTCGCTGGAAATGAGAAGTTGTGGAGGAAGGTGGAGCCTTGGACGAACCCATGGTCAAGTTGTTGAGTGTGGTGCGGTGGCCGTCTGTCGGCGGCGGGGAACCAGATCCGAGGCGGCGAATGATGGCGTAGAGGGAACAGCTCCGGTGCGGTGGACGGTTGCGACAGTGGAGCGGCAGCGGTGAGCCACAGGATGGCGTGGTCGAAGTGGTTCTGGTACGACGCACGTCGGCGTCGGCGTCGTGGAGGCAGCTCTGCCTCGGCTTCAGCTGCTAAGTCCTTGAGGGCGTTGCGGTTGCGGTTGCGTTGGACGACGACGTCGGGGTACCAGCTCCGGTGTGATGGAGGAGGGCGGCAGTGGATTGGGCGCGATGGGGTGGAGGACGGAGGAGGCTGGGGTTTCGCGGCTGGTGGAGAGGGTGTTTTGGCGCCCACGGAGTATGAATGGGGTAACGGAGGGATGGGGAACTAAGGGGGAACAATGTTTCGGTTTGGGACGCGCTTGTTTGAAATTTGGGGAAAGTTACAAACTTTGCCCCATCTAAAATTTTGGACATATTGCGGGTTGGGGGTAGGACAGTAATCTCAGGTGTCCCAAATGGTGGGCGGGATAGATTTCGGCCGAGCGCATGGGTGTTTAGGCGCCCACGGCGTATGAATGCTTCTCAGAGGCGGTTGAGACTGGCGTCTTGGTGAAGTTACAACCTACCCCAGTTTAGACCTTTGGACATCGGGCTGATAGGCTACACGGGCCAGAGTCGGGACAGTAATTTCCTACCACCAAACATTAGTCTCGCGCGGTTTCGGGTAACCTGAGGCTTATTTGGTGCTTCGTTCAGTATTTGGGAGCAGAAGCATTAACGCTTTCGATTCTCTTGAATTGAACTTTCAGGATTTTTCAAACTTCACAAATCTTGACTCTTGAAAATCCTAAAACTACGATTATTTTGGAATGGAGGGGGTACATTTGAATATACATTGTACACGAGTATATATTAAAAAATATGCAACTTACCTCAGTTCATGCATGGTTCCAGATATAATCTCCTTGCTTGCAAAAAAATAGTATGAATATATAGCATGTTCAAACGCACAACAAAGATTGATGCCCCTTTTAGATCTGATTTACAAATGCCATTATCTCGGATTCAAATAGATGAATGCACTTCCTATGAATTCGAATCTTCGAAACCCCCTTTATGTTGAATTCAACATGTATTCTATTTCGTAGCTAGCAATTTCGAATGTATCCATGTAAGTGACAAATGTATAAAGTGCTTCACACTAACAACATGGAGTGCACTAATTAATGTTTATACTCCCTCTGTTTTTATTTACTCTGCATATTAGAGTTGACTGAAGTCAAACTTTGTAAGGTTTGACCAAGTTTATACAAAACAATATAAACATTTACCATAACAAATTTATATGATGTGAAAGTACATTCAATAATAAATCTAATAGTACTATTTTGTTATTGTATATGTTCATATTTTTGTTTATAAACTTTATCAAAGTTTACAAAGCTTGACTTTGACCAAAGCTAATACGCGGACTAAATAAAAATGGAGGGAGTATATGAATTGCAAAAGCAATGCATTGCCTGTATTTCAAACCGCTCTCACTCTATGGATCGATAATATGAAATAAACACATGCACATGCTAGAATTCAATAGAGTGTGGGTATCTGATAGACTGATTTTCGTTCATACGCAAATTGCAAAATTCATGATCTCATCCAAAAATAATAATGCCATTTATATTTCATTTAATGCGTAGAACCGCCTTTTACACGTAGATGCACTATGCCTCGGCCCGTTCTCACACACGCGCTATATATTTCTCTATCTAATGCATAAGTGCACACACTTTATATACATCGGCATTTCTCTTTCACACATGCTCACAACCTCTCCCGGGGTGTCGGGGTGTCTCACGCACACTCTCTCTCTATATCTCCCTCTCTCTTTCTGACTACTATGTACCACTCTTTTCACTAATCTCAGTTGGAAAACACTATTTCTCTCACATGCATACACACACACGCACGGTCTCTACTAGCCCTCTATACGCACATATATGTGCCTACGTGTGTCCCGCACACACATTATCTTTAAGCCTCTCTCGCACACATCCCCCCCAAACACACCTCTCTCTTAGTAGTTGGCAGATATGATTCCATCAGATCATTTGGTAGGATATCCCTGACTGTTGGGCTGGACGGTAATACGAGGCAAAGTTTTACCCAAGTCCGGACCCTTGCAGTTGAGGAAAAAGCCTACTCCTGGTACTGTATATTAGTGATAGGGGGGTGTGCAATGTGTTGGGGAACGCAATAATTTCAAAAACAATCCTACGATCACGCAAGATCCATCTAGGAGATGCATAGTAACGAGCGGGGAGAGTGTGTGTCCACGTACCCTCGTAGACCGAAAGTGGAAGCGTTTAGTAACGCGGTTGATGTAGTCGAACTTCTTCGCGATCCAACTGATCCAAGTACCAAACGTACGGCACCTCCGCGTTCAGCACACGTTCAGCTCGATGACGTCCCTCGTGCTCTTGATCCAGTTGAGGACGAGGGTGAGTTTCGTCAGCACGACGGCGTGGTGACGGTGATGATGATGTTACCGGCGTAGGGCTTCGCCTAAGAACTACGATGGTATGATCGAGGTGTCTAACTGTGGAGGGGGGCACCGCACACGGTTAAGAGAAACTTGTGTGTTCTAGGGTGCCCCCCTGCCCCGATATATAAAGGAGGGAGGGGGAGGCCAGTCGGCCAAGCTAGGCGCGCCGGGAGAAGGGGAATCCTACTAGGACTCCAAGTCCTAGTAGGTTTCCACCTAAAGGAGAAGGGGGAAGGAAGGGAGAGGGGGGCCGCGCCCCCAACCCCTTGTCCAATTTAGACTGGGCTTGGGGGGGGGGGGGGCGTGCCACCTCCTGGCCGCTGCCTCTTCTTCCCACTAAGGCCCATCAACTCCCCGGGGGGTTCCGTAACCCCTCTGGCACTCCGTTTTTACCCGAAACTATCCGGAACACTTCCGGTGTCTGAATAACATGGTCCAATATATCAATATTTATATCTCGACCATTTCGAGACTCCTCGTCACGTCCGTGATCTTATCCGGGACTCCGAACAAACTTCGGTCATCAAAACACATAACTCATAATACAAATCATCATCGAACGTTAAGCGTGCAGACAATACGGGTTCGAGAACTATGTAGACATGACCGAGACACATCTCTGGTCAATAACCAATAGCGGAACCTGGATGCTCATATTGGCTCCTACATATTCTACGAAGATCTTTATCGGTCAAACCGCATAACAACATACATTGTTCCCTTTGTCATCGGTATGTTACTTGCCCGAGATTCGATCGTCGGTATCATCATACCTAGTTCAATATCGTTACCGGCAAGTCTCTTTACTCGTTCCGTAATACTTCATCCTCATTAGTCACATTGCTTGCAAGGCTTATAGTGATGAGCATTACCGAGAGGGCCCAGAGATACCTCTCCGAAACACGGAGTGACAAATCCTAATCTCGATCTGTGCCAACCCAACAAATACCTTCGGAGACACCTGTAGAGCATCTTTATAATCACCCATTTACGTTGTGACGTTTGATAGCACACAAAGTGTTCCTCCGGTATTCGGGAGTTGCATAATCTCATAGTCTGAGGAACATGTATAAGTCATGAAGAAAGCAGTAGCAATGAAACTGTAACGATCATAATGCTAAGCTAACGAATGGGTCTTGTCCATCACATCATTCTCCTAATGATGTGATCCCGTTCATCAAATGACAACACATGTCTATGGTTAGGAAACATAACCATCTTTGATAAACGAGCTAGTCAAGTAGAGGCATACTAGGGACACTTTGTTTTGTCTATATATTCACACATGTACTAAGTTTCTGGTTAATGCAATTCTAGCATGAATAATAAACATTTATCATGAAATAAGGAAATAAATAATAACTTTATTATTGCCTCTAGGGCATATTTCCTTCACAAAGTACACGTGAATACCAGGCATTGTGCGTGTGTGTATACTATCGACGAACTAGGCCCCAGGCTTCTATAACATACTCGGGGCCTAGGCTTACAAATCATATATAGTCGGCTTATCACCAGTGGGGATAAAGTCCTCCACGACTCTGGTAGCTTCGTCTTGTACGCCGAATCCTCCACATGGGTCTTCGTATAATGCGTCTCGGTCCAACCTATGTGGCGCAGGATGGAACTGACCCATGAGTCCTCATGTTGACCCACCACAACTAGAAATGATGTGCCCACCCCAACTAGAAATGATGTACCCACCACACCACAGACGCAATCGGCCACTAAGAAAATAAGCATATACAATAGTACAATGTTATACATGAAAGTTAATTGCATGGTGCACCCAAAAATATTTGTTCTGCATTGTGAATGTTTATATTTTCTCCTAAAATATTAGTCACGGGAAAGAGAAACAAAGGGCATATCTCTCCTTGTCTCCACCGGACACCCCCTCTTTCTACACCACTTTCACGTACGCACACAAACTATCTCTCGGCCCTTTAAAAGTATGCATGCCCCTGACACATTCACGCGTGACGGTCACTGTATTTCAAGCGAAAACACTATACTGTCACTGGACTTCAGAATATGCTCATTACGGTTACCGTATACATTCTCGTGGTGATCATACGGTATCTAGCTCACGATACGTCTCCGTATTTTGTTGATGACACTGGCGGACATTGTATTTGATGCGTGCTCTGTATTTTGTTGACGACACTTGCGGTCACTGTATTTGAAGCGAAAAGCACGATATGGTCACTAGACTTCAGAATAAGCTCATCACGGTCACCACATACATTTTGTGGTGCTAACCAACCTGTGGTTGGATGGTTAGGAGGACAGTGGTTTCCCGAGCCCACTAGGCTTAAAGTCCTGGTGCTCGCATTTATCCTGAGTTAATTTCAGTATTTTCCGGTGATGTGCGTTCAGTGGGAGGAGACGTTCCACTCGACTACGAGGCACCTATGGTGACTTCGTAAAATCTCAATATCATATGATGGCTCACTCTCTCGAAGGTGCTCATAGGGGTAGGGTCTGCGTGTGTGCGCTTATAGCGGTGAGTGCTTGCGCGTATATATGAGCGCTTGCGTCAATACCGTGTTGAAAAAATACATGTCATGATTATACGGTCACTGGCTCACCCGTACAACTCCGTATTTTGTTTATGACACAATCAATTGACCAGTCAAACGTTCCACGTGGCGCAACTAGTGTTGCACCACCGAGGCGCGTAACCGTGGGGCCCACCTGTCAGCGCGTATATGAAAGAAAGAAATGGTAGTTTGAGTCTGTACTTTGTTAATAAAATACATTTTAGGGTGATCATACGGTCACTGGCTCACTATACAACTCCGTAATTTGTTGATGACACGATCAATTGACCAGTCAAATGGTCCACATTCAGCAGCGCACATTACCATAGGGCCCAACCGTCACCGCGTATATGACAGACAAAAATGGTAATAAATTAGTGGTCGGTGGGGATTCGAAGTCGTGAGACCTCTGGTTGGCAGTCGCCGGCGGTCGGTGGGGGGCGCGATGATTGGGCGGTGGCGTGGGGGTCGCCGGAGAAAAAGCTCGACGCCGGGGGGCCTAGAGGGATGGTCGGGGCGGCGGCGGACCGGCGGTGGGGAGTGGTTGCGGGGCGGGCGGGGCGGTGGGGGCCGACGGTTTGGACGGTGGTGGCTGGCGGCTCAGGGGGTGGAGGTTGAAGATAAACTGCAGGCCCTTGATTTTGTATCCAACGGCTGGAAAATCGACTGACCAGAGATGAAAAAGTCAGTCGACTGACGTGTAGCCTCACCCCGCACACGTACACATGCACGCACACAACACTCGCACGAACACACGCACGCATGCAGGCGTGCAACACTGACACGTACACATATAACGAACACACGTACGCATGCAGGCGTGCAACACTGACACGTACACATGCACTCACGAACACACGCACGTACGCACACATGCATGCAACACTGAAACGTACACATGCACGCACGCAACACTCGCACGCCTGCATGCACACAGCACACGACACAAGACACACACTCAACCTATACGTGCATGCACCCTTTGTTAAGGACATGGATTGTTACGGGTATTAATCAATCTTATCTGTGATAAGCAGAACATTGATGTTTGCAGCGGTCTTTATGAATCACAACGTATCGAACGGGCTATCAACGTATATATGAAAATTTTAAAATTCTCTTACATTATATAGTAGGCTTATCTACATGAAATAGATGACGTCACACTCAATGAACAATCATCGGTTTATGAAATGCCCGCTTCTTACTGCTCTGGCCCACCAAAAGTTCCTCTACCGTGTGATGCCTGCGTTGGGTCACTGACATGCAGGCCATGTACCCAAAGAGCCCACACGTCAGTGGAAGAACGGCGCGGTGTCGTACGTCAGAGTCGAGGGCGCCACTCGCTGCATGCCCGGCTGAACACTCCTCCTTGCCGCATTCAAACGCCTCCATGAAACCCATCTGGAAGCCGAGAAACCAACTCTAGACACACGTCCATTCATGACCGGGACGGCATTAAACGCACCGCCGGCCGAGCTCCTCCAGTCCGCCGTCTATTTAATCTCCTATTTAAACGAGGCCAGACACCAGCCAAGAATCGCACACCTCCGCCGCTCCCCTATCTCCTCCTTCACCATTTTGTCCACTCTTACAATGGCTTACGAAGAGTAGTTATCCTGCATCCAAGCCGGCTGAGTGGCTCGCCGAGCCCGCCGGATACGAGCTATGCAGCTCACTGATCCACCTCCCTCCCCTCGCCCGATGGAGCTAGTTGCTGCCCCAAGCCGGCACACGGTTCAACAACTCGCTGCTCCATGCCAGCTCGACAAGGAGCGGTGCACGGGCGTCGTCGCTGCCGTCCACGCCGCCGCCTCGTACCGCGCCTCCCGTGTCTGCGACCGCGTCTCCCGTTTCTATGGCCGAGACTCCCATGCCGGCGGCCGCGCCATGCAAGCAGAGACAGAAGCCGGGTGCGTGGAGAGCGACGAGTCGGTGGCCAGCGCCTCCGCGTCCGTCGCCATCATCGAGGAGAAGTAGAACAAGGGAGGCCGCCGTCGGTTGGGTCCCATGAAGGCCACCGCGGAGGCGACGCCGGCGTACACAGCAGGTGTCTTGCCGGATCCTTTTGTTGCGAGGACCTTCGTCGACCCCACATGAGCTCCACGGAAGCGGAGAAGCCCCCTTCCACCTTCATCTTGGGCATCAGCCAACAATATCAGTTGGGCAGTGGGGAAGCGAGCCGTCCTTTGCGCTGAAGCATATACCTCCGGGGCTCCCGGCAGTCCGGTGATCGTGCTGCCGGACATGAGGAACACAAATGGATCGGCGGGCGACCATTTAGGCCAGGTATTATATACCTGTGCTGTCCAGAACTAACACTGCTTAGTTGATTTGAATGTAATGAAATCCGTCATGTTTTTATGAAAATCCGGTATTTTATATGAATTCCGTCATTGTTTATATGAAATACCGCCGTGTTTGCATGAATTTCGTCCGGTTGGTTGAGTTGCTCTCAGAATGTGTGCGGCTACGGTTGGATGGCGTAATTTGCGGGTCGTCGGTCGGTCTGCGGCCGGCTCGGGCGGCGTGGTGGGACAAAAAACACAGCTCATGCGAGCTCGTCTCCAACGTGCGCGCTGGAGGATGCATGAGCACCCGAGCCATTCCTCGTTCATCGGTGGCAAAGGCACCGGTGGACAAAAGGGTCGCCAATATTTTGGCTACCCCGGGTAAGATCCAAACAGCCCCTCCCAGATTCAAATCCCTCATTCACCGTGAAATTTTGCCATGTGTTGTTTTCATGGACTAGCAAGATGCTCGTGCATTGCAGGGAACATCAAGATGCATTTTTTTACAAAACACCTATTGTGATTGACCCATGCAGGAGTAATCCAATGTCTAAAAACTAATGATATCTCGAGAATTTTATCGGAATAATGGTATATCGAGAATTTCATCAAAAAAATGATATCTCGAGAAAGATGAGAGATAAGGTGAGGAGGAGTGGTGTGTGGTGGTGACTGGTGGTCGGACTGGGCGGAGGCATGGGGATGGACGACGCATTATGTCTAGGTTTGTATCTCTCTCACACACACCCATGTAGGTGGGGGGTGTGCACGAAGAGAAGAGGTGCACGCACGGCGCACGTACTCCCGTCTCTTTCCCAACCACACCCGTGCGGGTACACGGTGGAGCTCATTTCTGTACGAAAAGGCAGCCCACGTGGTAACTTGACACGTGTACTGGTTGTCCACTAGATGGAGGGAGGATCGTCTACCACGGGTGAACAAACAAATTGTGACTTGACGCGTTATGTTAAAAAAGAGGCAAACCATGTGGGGCCTACCTTAGAGGCAAGGCTCTATACACTGAGTACTTTTGATGTGTCCCGTCAACTCGCAGAACGAGGAGAAGCTTGCTTAGTACACCGTCTCCCCCGCCCACGGGCGCGGTGGCTCGCAGGATGAGGTGAAGCTTGCTTACTACGCCTTACGCCCGCTCCCTCGCCCACGCGCGCGGTGGCTCGCAGGACGAGGAGAAAATTTTACTAGTACTCCCTCCGTTTACTCCTCGTCCCTACTACCTTGGTTAGAGAGATTATCATATTGTTTGGAATATATATGTCCTTTAGTACTCCCTCCATTTACTTATACAAGGCCACTATAAAAAAATACATTTTGCATCTATACAAGGCCACAAATAGTAATCGAGACAAAAGTTACTACTCCCTCCTCGCACCACCTCCTAGCTCCATTCTCTCTGTCTATCCGTCTCGTCGGGCCTTGTTTGCCTCTAACAAATGGACGTACACCGACCGATCTCCCGCTATACATATAGCTAGCTAGGTCCTTATAACTCGTTTTTCCCCACGCGTCGATCGATCTACCTCATTAGTTATGTCTCTCCCTTCCTCCGACAAACAACAATTGATCTACTGATCTAGTTAGGTTTGCTTACCAAACACATGGTTCCCCTTCATCATCCATGGATGTGTCCCGATAGATCTATCACGCATAGGCACACACAGAAACACATCCCCACTCTTATTGATAATATTGCAGTTCCACCCTCAGTTTGTCTAGTAGGCCTCTCCCACCATCTTCCAGAAGCAACTCCATCACCCATCCAGCACTCTACCCCTCTCCCTCCCTCTCTCTCTCCTCTCTCTTTGTCCCATCATATTTCCCGTCCTTCAGTTATGTACTGATGTCGACCGATCTCCCTCAACACATAGCTGGGTCTCTCCTTCTCAACACATATACGAGTCGTTCTACCTCTATAGTTAGGCCTCTGCCTCCCCCCACCCCTCGCACACACACGCACACACCGATACATCGAGCGCTCTAGTCATGTCTTCCTACCACACAAAAACTTGACTTGTGCCCTCTGACGTTCCGGTAGCTAGGTCAGTCGCCCTATATCTTTGACTTGCACACACACACACACACACAATTTCGATGGCTCTCTTCATCGATCTCGCACCCACCCACTTGATCCTCTCTTCGACTCTATCGATATCTATGACCCCTCCCTCTCTTCTCATGGATCGCCCGACCCTCTATATATGATATGGATAGGCCTCCATTTCACACACATTGCATGCAAAATTTTGTTTGAGATGTCATCGACACATATTCCCACAAATACATTCACGAAATCAACCTCCCCCCTCCGAAAAAACACTCACGAACGCACAAGCCATTTGTCTAGGTCTGTATCTCTCTCACACACCCACGTAGGTGGGGGACGTGCACGAAGAGAAGAGGTGCACGCACGGCGCACGTACTCCCCGTCTCTTTCCCAACCACACCCGCGCGGGTACACGGTGGAGCTCATTTCTGTACGAAAAGGCAGCCCGCGTGGTAATTTGACACGTGTACTGGTTGTCCACTTGATGGCGGATCATGTACCACGGGTGAACAAACAAATTGCGACTTGACGCGTTATGTTAAAAAAGAGGCAAACCATGTGGGTCCTACCTTAGAGGCAAGGCTCTATACACTGGAGTACTTTTGATGTGTCCCGTCAACTCGCAGAACGAGGAGACGCTTGCTTAGTACGCCGTCTCCCCCGCCCACGGGCGCGGTGGCTCGCAGGACGAGGTGAAGCTTGCTTACTACTCCCTCCGCTTACTCCTCGTCCCTACCTTGGTTAGAGAGATTATCATATTGTTTGAAATATAGTATGTCTTTTAGTAGTAGGAGTAGTACATCGGTACATAGGAGTAGTACTACAACAATTTCCTTGGAGTCCGTGGTGCAGCAAGCTACCCTAGGCTATGTTACTACTCTCTCCTTTCCGGTTTATGGCTCAATTTCAAAATCTCTCCAACCAAGGTAGACGATGAGTGGTGGAATTAATTTCGTAGTTTGCACAAGTAATTAGTACGCTCGTTTTTCTCAAGAAGTTATGTTTACCGAGGCATTAATTAGAATGAATGCATGCATGACCACTAAATTTCCATGAACTTCTACATGCATTGGTGAGTTTTCTCTTGACACTGCTTGCATCGGGTGATTTAACGCACCTCGAAATCCAAACATGTGATGGTACTACTACTACTAGTAGAATTGAGACTTATAAAACGGAAAAACGATTTTTTTAGATGAGCCCTATAAACCGGAAAGGAGGGAGTAGTAAGTAGTACTACCTCCATAGTGGGTACGTACTTCGTAAAATCAGATTTTCCCCAAACTAAGCCGCTCAACCTTTATTTGCTTGTTTCCCTTCCTGCCTCGTTGCGTCGAACAGACTATGCCAAACTCCCCTGCCTACCGCGCGGGAAAAGACCCGCCCTCGCCTTTTTTTAGTCCGGGTTTGTATCGATGGATCGCGCGAAGCAGCAAAAACCAAGCCAGGTCTTGTACTCCTCCGTCGACGCTCACTTTCATGAATTCTGTACTTCCTCTCGCCAACATGTGGGACATATAGCAACCGGGTTGACGTGTCATGCACCAAATAACAGTGCAGAACAGCAGGGGGATGCACCCCAGTCGTACCGCCCCAGTAGTAGTAATGCGCAATGAGACGTCAAATCACAATGCCGCACCTTCCCAGACGGACGAAGCAACCATTATTTCACACTTTGCTTCGCCATCATCTCCTTCAAGAAAACCACGTATTGCTTCTGCCTCAAGAGGGACGCACATCGCCTTGGTACATCATGACACGTGGGACTGCATGACAGGCCATGCTCCCCCACCCATCGCTCGGTAAAGTCACCTCATTTTTACTACTTCCTCCATATCGGTTTACAAGGCATGCACATCGTTCTAGGTTGAGAATTAACTGGCTATATATGTGATGAACAGTGTATGTTTAGAAACTACATCCGCTTAAGAATCCAATGATATACTTTTTGTGACATAGTAACTCATATTTAGTTAGTCAAATGGATGACCTAGAACTATGTGCATGCCCTATAAACCAAGACGGAGAGGGTAGTACAGTACTCCCCCCGTCCCATAATGTAAGACGTTTTTTGACACGGGGGGGGGGGGAGTAGTAAAAATGAGGTGATTATTGGTTGATATGTCACAACCCACATCTCTTATTGGTTGATGTCACGAAACAAGAAACGAGGAGGGAGTTAATGTACCGTGCCTAAGTGTTTTGGGATTATTTGGTTTTCGGAAGATGACTTACACACCTAGACGGAGGGAGTACAAAGAGAAAAAATGAATTGCAGTTAAAAGAATGACATTTCTAACAAAAAAGTGAATGTGAACTACATATGTGTGCACGTGACCAACACATACATTGTCAATACAAAATCTAATGCAAGAAATAACTTATGAGTAACATGCACGAATTGATGATGTGGTGCTTGCATGCATAGAGTACAAAAACAATGTGATTTATGACTTGCATGCATGACGTGTTCTTGTGCCATAGTTGCATGTCTAGGAAAAAAGCTACTAGTGGGTTGTACTAGCTATTTAGGAATAGAAGATGTATACATGGAAGTTGTAGGGAAAGAGATGACATGTATCTCGATTCCTATGAGTAGGGATTGGAAAAGAGATGTCATTTGGTTCACATCATAGGAACTTTTCTATTGAATCTAGAGATGACATGTATCTCAATTCCTGTGAGGAGGGATTAGAAAAGAGATGTCATTTGGTTCACATCATAGGAAATTTTCTATTGAATATACGCTAACGTTTATTTTCCTTTGAAATTATGGGAGTATAGGAATCCATTCATATGAACCAAGTGGCTCTAAAGCTATAAAAATGATATCATGTTTGTTTCCTTTGAAATGTGGAGTATATGAATCTATTCCTATGAACCAATTGGCTCTAAAGAAAAAAAATCCTATAAAAATCATATCATATAGAGTTCCTATGATATTCCTCCACACCAAAGGATGGTTGAAATTGCTGCAGGTGATACGACGGTCTTTCTTTGTAGACTCCTCCCCCATCTTTATAGTTACCTCTCGAAGAGGAATGAAGTGATATACACTGGGTATTGTATATGTGCATTTTGATACACCAAAACTCGGTAAAAGTTTGCGAGGTTTGAATTTTCAATAAAGCTATATGCACTGCATTTTGGAACGCAGGGAGGAGCATACGACAGTTGCTAACACTCACATGGAAGATTTGTGTGTAGGAGGAGTGGTTGATCTGTTAAATGACATGGCAAAACTGACACTGTCGGATGCCGATCTAACAGTTCTTATGGCGTTCGCGAGGAAACGACTTGTGGCGAACGTTTGTCGGATAATGATTTACGGACACATGCATTGCATTGGTACGTGCCCCCTCTCTCTCACGCACACACGCACCCTCACGAGTCACGACTCTCCCGAGTCCTCTCGCACCCATCGTCTATCTGCAGGTAGACGTCACACACATATGTGCTCTTCACACCCTACCCTCAGAACTTCTAAAAAACAAAAGACGTTGCACACCTTTTATTTTAACTCACACGTCACACACTTATACTATTACTCTTGTGGCGAACGTTCTTTGGGCATAGTATATTGTACTCTCACGAAGAGAAGCGGTGCACGCACGCACTAGTTCTCTCACACCCACTCGCGGGTACATGTAGGAGCGCATTTTTTTGAAGCTGGTACAACAAAATCACTCCACTATATATATAAGCAGGAGCCTTAGCGCTTGCTTTACTAGGGTTCCTCTCTTTCACTCTCTCATGCTCTCCAGATCTAAGCAAGACATAGGTGGCCACACTCTCTCTCTCTGCTCACGGCTGGTCACAAATCCGGCCAGACCACCTCGACCGGGGTAGGGGTGTAGGTGCATCATTCACGCTGTCGGCGGCGGCGAGGGAGGAGACCAACGGCTGCCCGCGCGTCCTGATCGGCGACCGTGCCGTTCTCTCTGAGAGAGCGCCGACTCGGGAGGGCCTCCGAACCCTTCTTCCTCCCTGCGGTATTGTTGGCCAAGATGCGGCCTCCCGACGTCGTCTTTGCCACATGCCGACGACCCTCGGGTATATATTCCTTCGAAACCTACCTTGCTCTACTGCCCCAGCTCCCCACGTGGTTGCGTGTAGATCTTTTTCTACTTCCATCTGTTGTTCCAAAGCCACCTAGACTTTTACTATTATTAGAGGTAAAGCTAGTTCATACAGTTGAATCTAAGAGTTGGTTCAAACAGGGAAGAAAGTGGGAAAGTTGTAGCATGAATCTAGGACTTGGTTCTAAGAGGAACCGGGGGAAAGTAGTAGATACTGGCTACCCAACCGGTCTTGGTTGAAAAGGCGAAGAAAGCATGGTGGATGGCGAAGGGTGGAGGGAAGTGGACCTGTCTCTTGGTCGAAAAAGGAAAGAAAGTGAGGGGTGTTGGGGGACAACGCAAATGAGAATGAGCAGGTCTAGATTTCCCGTGCTCACATAGGAAAATGCCGCCGAGGAGATAAAAAATGGGACAAATGCAGACATGCTGCCTAAGTGTTTGCCGCTCTCGGCAACCACATCTGCCTCACCACTTGATGCCCCTGCTGTCCCTACGCCCATATCGCTACCGTTAATGTAAAATCACATGAAGCATTAAGCAATGCCACCTAATGTCACTATAAGTAATGGTCTAGTGCCGTCGATAAATTGAAGCAATGCAACCACCATTTTATGAAGTGCTTCCGTCTTGCTTTATTTCCCATGAATTGTGTTTTTGCAGTTACACTTAAATCTCACACCGCTAACATTGCTTCATCCCAGTGGAACTGCACAAATTTGATTGCACATTTACTGACCATGTGCTACTCTCATGACAGTAATACTAATGCTATTGTTCTGCATGTTAATCTAGTGGCAGTGTTGATGTGATGTGATGCTACTTACTTAAGTGCACTTTCATACTGTCAATGTAGTGCCAATTATAACACAATAGATGCTGTTGTTAATCATATGCCACTGCAAATAACTGTCACTATTTAAATAACCGTATTTCATATTTGCACAAACAGGGATGTCTGTCTCCATATCGTTTCTATCTGCGCAATCAAAAGTACACACCTCAGTTTTAGTACAACTGCACAACATGAGATGGCTATTGCTAGTCGTCGTCCTCTAACCACCCGTCTTCCAGGTATTCCTACATTGGTAGTAACTAGGTAGAATGACCATCGCAATCTAAAAGAAGCTGATTCATACGTTTTACTTCCTAATTGCAGTGCAGGGACGAGCGAAAACAACTGCATCCTAGTCCGGAATGCACTTTCTACCAGTTCATCCATGGACCGAGGACTAGCTGGCATGGCTGCACGGAGGTTTTTGGGACAGGTGCGCATACAAGAGGCACTGTGGTCTGCTTATTTCTGCAAATAGCGGTGCTTAAATTTAGTGGAATGCACAAGAATTTCATATGGTCAGTACACTACACGGTTCAGTTCAGCATTCCAGCTGAGAACACAATTATAATTGGTTATTCTGGAATGAGAGAACCTAACCCTGGATGGTGGCAACAATAAAAAACCAGAGTGAACTCTAGGAAATTTAAGCCTGCCGGGAGGCCCTTTGCTCAGAGAAGCCTTACTTAATTTTCCTGATTTGTAAACATTCTCACAACTTTGTCTTTTGCTGTGAACTAGTATATGTTTGTTATGTTCTATGAATCATTGAGATGTATAAAATTGCTTAACTTATGCTTTTCAAATTTTTTATGAAGCCGAGTTTAATGTGAGTGTTCGACATGAACGCTGGACTAGCGTGTGAACGTTTGGAATTTACATTGTGGCCTCAGTTAACTGCATGAACCACTGTAACAAGATACGTAGTTGCTTATATGTCAGACAACAGATTATTGATTGTTAGCTGGTCGATAGCCTAGTGTTGAAGCGAGCTGAGCCAATGTGCCGTGTTTTGCACAACTGCTTACAAGTGGGGTAGCTGAGGGAGTCCTGGACTAAGGGGTCCTCGGGCGTCCGGCCTGTTATCCATGGGCCGGACTGATGGACTGTGAAGACATGAAGACCGAAGATTCACTACAAAAAAATACACTTCCGTGATGATACGTGTTTGTCACAGTAGGTCGCGTTTTTTGTCATGCATGTACATCCATGACAAATTTATGACAGAATCAAGATAGTCATACATGTGCTGTCGTAGAAGTGTTCCATGACATTACCAAAATTATCATCACGGAAGTGTCCACTTCCATGACGATAAATCGCGCGTCAAAGAAGTGCTTTCGTCAAGGGTGACCGACACGTGGCATCCACCGTAACGGAACACCGTTAAGCTATCAGGTCGGGTTTTGGATTCGATAACCCGTTAACAGCCCCGACCAATGGGGATTTTCCATGTGTAAAATCATCATTGGCTGGAGGAGACACGTGTCAGGTCCGCGTTGGCACAGGTGTCACTCATCCAATGGGCGAGACGCGCCTATGATATGTTGACACGTGGACCGACCCATCAAGTTTAAATGGGCCGGCCCAACTGAAGGCCCACAAGATTTTGCGGACCATAATGGGCCGGCCCAGCTAAAGGCCCACGAGATTTTGCGGACCATAATGGGCTGGCCCAGCTAAAGGCCCACAAGATTTTGCGGGCCATAATGGGCCGGCCCAGGTAAAGGCCCACAAGATTTTTGTGTGCCATAATGGGCCGAACCAGGTAAAGGCCCACAAGATTCTTGCGGATCATAATGGGCCGGCCCAGCTAAAGGCCCACGAGATCTCGCCGACATTAATGGGTCGGCCTAGCTGTAGGCCCACAAGATTTTGAGGACCCTAGTAGGCTAGCCCATTAACTGGCTGCCATGTTTTGGGCCAAATGCCGGCCCATATTTGATCCGGTCCATTAATGGCCTGCCACGCTCCGGGCCTAATAGTGGCCCATATGAGATTCGGCCCGTTAAAAGCCTACCACGTTTTGGGCCAAATTACGGCCCAGATCAGGTCCGGCCCTTTAAGAGGCTTTGGGCTCAATTATGGCCCATATCAGATTCGTCCCGTCAACTGGACACTATGCTTTTGGGCCCACTTGCTAAAGGCCCACTTAGTAATTCGGCCTGATATTAGTTTTGGCTTGTTAAGGGCCCATTTAACATTTCGGCCCTATATTAATTTCGGCCTGTTAAAAGCCCGTCATATAGTTGGGCCTGACTACGGCCCGGTTTGCATCCGGTCTGCTCGCAGCCGATATCTGATTGGGCCAAACAAGGACCAAGACAATTTTGGCCTGTTAAAAGCCCGTGATTTGATTCGCACAATCATGGGCCAGGGTTCATTTCGGGCTGCTGCCGGCCCGTGAGCTGTTCGGCACGTTTCAGGCCCAACCTACATCGTGATTGCATGACGGCCCGATTATGTACCGTAATTTTACGGTTTGGCCGGTTTACTGCGAAGACAGGATATATATACAGTAAAATAACTGCAGCATCGTGAATAAGAAAAAACCTAGACTATACAATAAAGAAATTACGGCATATTACATCCACTGGGCATCAAAGTTCGCCACTATGATAATAAAGCACAAGCAGACAGCAGATTACATACACTGGGCATCAAAGATCGCCACCAGTGCAAATAAACACGCCGACAAAATAATATACAAAACCGACAGCACTTCAATAGAGTTCAAGAAATGTTAGCCCTGCTGGGGAGCTGCAGCGCAAGCAGCTGAGCAAGATGATGAGACTGCGCTTGTTCAACACTTATATCTTCCTCACTCTGAAAGATAAACAAGCAGACAGATGACAGGTTTTGCACATAAAAGTATCAGTGCTGACAATTCATCACATTTCTTACTGACGAATAAAGTGACACAGTTTAAAATTGCATTAACACAATATGGTATTGTTCAGGTCAAGACATGGCAGGAAATGACATTGTGAAGGAGTTGGCAGCTTCACGACACCACTGGATTACAGATCAAGAACTCATAAGTATCAATGGTTAGTGTGCTGTCAATTTATACCATTTCAGATTGGCAAATAAAGAGACGGTTTAAATAATAGTAGAATGATATGACATTGTTCATAGTTAAGACATTGCAGAATATGACATTGTGCTGTAGTGGGTAGGTTCACCACACCACTGGATTACGGATGAAGAACAGAAGCATACATGCAGTGCAAAAGAAGATCACTTGCTTTGTATAGTTTAATTTACATGGTATGAAGAAGGAACTTGGTTGTACAACTGAAAACTTAAATTGAGAAAGGACAAACTTTTGTTTATGAACTACATAATAAACTTTAAACAAGCAATTTGATGCAAACACCAAAAATAAACAGCTGTTGCAGTCATGCCTAACCAAATATATACAACAAAGTTTGAAGGCTTGAGATGGACAAACTTACATTATTGGTGAAGACAGGCTCTATAAAGGCCTTGTCCATGCTGATGGGGGGGGGGGGCAATTCAAGAAGTTTACCACAGAATCTTCTTCAAAAGCATTGCCTTTATTCTACATTTTGTTAAGAGTAAATATAGATGTGATAATATACGAAAAATGGAGAATATTTAAGATAAGATGAAGAGTGATGCTACATAACCAAGTAGCTATAAATGTAAGTGCAGCGATACAGGCAAAAGGTACAACCAAGAGCAATGCACAGCTAAACTTCTTCAGTACCAACCTTATGGTAAGAGTAAATATAGATCTGATGTGTAGAAAATGGAGGGCAAAGGAAAATAAGCTGCAGAGTGATGGTACATGAACAACTACCTGTCATTATAAGTACACTGATAAAGGACAACATGTACTTACAAGAACAATGCAGAGCTAAAAAAACATTGGCATTGGATATATTCTACACTAATGTAACCATTCATACAGATCAGATAATTTGGAGCGAACAATTGATAAGCAAGCTATCATGCATACCGCTGTCACATAATGAACCAGGTATGTATGCAAGTACAGTGACACAGGACAACAGGTACTAACAAGAGCAAAGCAACGGGTAGCATATTTGTGATATCCTGTCATTCTTGTCAAACCGGAATTCTTCTTCGAGCAGATTTCTTGCAAAAAAGATTCGTAAGGCACATGCGGAAAAGTAGAAGTTCAAATTGTCATGTGATTTCATAGATAGTACCTCATCCTGGGAACGAGACCAGTGCATAACAAGGTTTTTCCATTCAATGTCTTCTAAATTTAGCACAGGAGACTTCACCGGAAATTTGTTTATAGACTTGCCATCAAAGTGTGATTTCCTCAGGTAACACCGATACTGCTGCAATGCTTCCTTGAAAAGCACAAGCAAGCTTTGCTCGTCATGACTATCCAGATTGACCCTCGCCTAGTTACAACAATGTAATGTAAATCATTGATGTGTTCAATCAGCAGAAAACAGGAAAATAATAACCATGAATAATAGCACTTACATGTAAGTTGGACAGGAAGATGTGAAAATGGTGTTTGTCTTCACAATAATCTTCCCATGATGGGAATATATGCACGTAGTCCCTAACAACATTGAAAGCATTGTCTTTTAAACTGGGAATAAATGGAATGGGGTTCCAATCTGTAGGAATTGGCCGTCTCTGCAGTTGGGATAGGTCTTCGGCCGGTGGACTTGCTGTACTTTTTGCTGGAGTGGGATTTTTCTGTGGTACAGCTGGTGCTATGGCAAATGAAATCGGTATACCTTTTGCTGGAGTGCAGGTCCTGTGTGGTGGGGCTAGTGGTGTGGCCAGTGAAGTATGGGTACAGTCTGCTGGAAACGGTCCTACGTTTTGTGTCACTGGTTGTACAGCCAATATAAGTGGGGTGCTGTCTGATTTCTCCGGCACCACCACGTTTTTCAAGGACTTTGCTAGTGCTCCTTCAGGTTCGGCAATCACCCTCTTCCTTTTTGATGTCTGATGCACAAGAACAGCATTTGAGTGGAAAAACATGGTATGATGACAGATGGAATATGTATTGATAATGGATGGGCATGGCACCTCGACATATATGATGAGTAAACTAAGTAGATGGCGGTGCAACGAAGTAGAAGAAATGCAAGACAACATATGCAAGATACCCGCAATCAATAAAACATTGCCAAATTAGAACAGGCACCTTGATGGGTGAATAGGACAGGCCATCTGCCTTTGACTCCTCGAGGTTAGAATAGTCATTAGGATCATATTCTGAACAAGAATCAACAGGTGGGGAGCGTATGCGTTTCATTGCATCCAGAAGGGCACTCAATGCCTTGGTGCCAATTTTGTAAGTCATTGCAGTGTTTAGCTTCAAGAGTGGACTGCTGCTAGTGCGACACAAAGCAGCTACACAGATCATAGTGTAGATATAACGGGAAAACCTTAAGCATCAGAGTAAAATCAGCAAAGTGGAACTTGCTGGAATATATGTGCTAGTATCGCCGGTACGGCTAGAAAGGCTTCAGATACCAGCTCTCTTCAAGTGAAGGTGCGGCACTGTTAATATCAGTGTAACTCTCAAAGGCGACACAGCTCCCCGCGTTTCCTTGCTATTCTTATAGGATTCAAGTGGGCAGGCCACTACAAATCCTATTCCTATGTTTACAAGATCCTACGAATCAAAGAGGCTCAAAGTGTCCATCACAACCGACCGTATAGACCTCTACACTGCAAATGTCCCTGCTCATCTTCAGTAAAAGGAACATACTGTACTACTATCATACTCCCTCCGTTCCAAAATATAAGTCTTGGTAGAGATTTCCACTATGGATCACATACAGATGTATCCAGTACATTTTAGAGTGTAGATTCACTCATTTTGCTCCATATGTAGTCCATGGTGGAATCTATACAAAGACTTGTATTTAGGAACGGAGAGAGTACATATTAAAGAAGAATGGAAGAGGAACATGGTAAAGAAGAGCAAGCAGATTTTGGATAATAAAATGTTGGTTGCGCAGTGCCCACACATGATGAACCAGAGCGCATTAAGAATGCAACTCCCAGCTGTCTCTCGACCATTTCAGGCGGTTGGATGAAGATCCTACGTCTCCTAACCGTTCTTCTTCCTCGTCTCTGATTCTTCCCATACATAACACCGCACGGGCCGCCGGCCCCCACCGCCTGTGTTCCTTCGGCACCCCCACCCCCACCCCCGCCCCAACCCCACCCGCGTCGAGTTTTCTTCGTTCGGCGAGGCCCCACAACCACCCGAGCCCCTTCGATCGCACCGACGAACTCCGACGAGCTCTGAAAAATCGACTGACCCAATTTTGAAATTTAGTCTACTGTGATTTAACTAGTGTGGAATATAAAAGGGGAAAACCATAAGCATTGGGAGTATAGTGTTGAGTGTGCCATGGCGGATCTGAAGGTGCAAACCGGACAAAGGCAACTCCGCAACCAAGACAAGAAATCAGAGTAAAGCAGTGGTGATCTATTTTCTTGTTGCGATAAATAAGTTGAGCAGATACAAAAGAGTACCGCCTCTGGTGCGGCGCCGTGTACGCATCTGCTGAGAATTTGACGGTGCTGCAGTAGCGATGGCTGTCAGCGGCATGGAAGCAGATCTAGGAGGGTAGACGGTGGCGGCGGGGCGCGGCGGACGAGACGGTCGTAGGAGCGGCGCCGGCAAGGTGGACGACGGCGGGGATGAAGCGAGAGGACGGGATGCAAGGATCCCGGTCCGAAGCCGTGGATGAGAGAGGTTGATCTCTTGTAATGGACGGCGGCGTCGGGGTATCAGCTCCGGCATGGTGGAGGAGGACGGCGGTGGATGGGGTGGTGGACGGCGGCGGACGGAGGAGGGTGGGGTGGAGAGGCTGTTTTGGCCCACGGAGTACGAATGGGGAAAAGGGAGGTAGAGAGGAAGGGGGGAACCATGTATTCAGGGCGCGCTTGTCTCAAATGCGAGGAAATTTACAAACTTAGCCCCCGTTTCAAATTTCTACTACATCACAGCAACATTAGTCGGTTGGGGATAGGACGGTAATCTCGCATACACCGAATATTTGCCGACGAGAGTTTGTTTTTGGCGCCCACCGTGTATGAATATGAATCGGTGAGGGAGTCGATTTCGGCCGAGGACACACTGTGTTTTGGAGCCCACCGTGTATGAATCCGGGTGAGAGGCGGTTACGTCATGTTTGGGTGAAATTACAAACCTACCCCTATCAAAACCTATAGAAATCCAGTAGATAGGCTTTGCGTGGCAGGGATAGGCAGTAGTGATTTCCATCTCGCACATTTTGGTTTCGGGTGGTTACTGCGACTTTCCCCGCTTCGTTCAAATTTTGCAGAGTGCACGTTTACCGTGCCAACTCAATTCGAATCCCGTTTGTATTCTATTTTTTTTCCGGGCGGGATCCATTTTCAATTGGAATTACATTCTATATACATCATTTTTTTATATATACTTTCAAAAGCACAACAAAGAATTCTGCTCCTTTATGTGCATAATATGATTTACAAATACAACGATCTCGAAATCTTAAGGTTGAATTCGAATTTTTTTAACCAAATTATGTTCTACTAAAATGTATGGATCAGTAATATCTACATATTAAATAACATAGATGTGCGTGAATTCATATGAGTATGCATGTTTGATAGATCAATTTTGGTTCGAGTATGGATTACATGTATCATCATCTTGAATTCAAATATTGAATCCCTTTTTGTTCACTCCTTTCACACCCATCTCTCTCGCATGCATGCTCCTTCAGGTAGCTATCACTCTCTTTTCTCCAGCTCACCCGCACGCTCACTTCATGTTTCTCCTATCCCCGCAAACATGGTCTCTCGACGTCTCCCTTGAGAAGTGTCACACTCTCCCTATCATTATACATTACACGGTTTTCATTATCTCTCACGTCTCTACTGTTCTCTGGTATCACTCGGTACCTAAGCTTTCTTTTTCACCGCCACACACACAGTCTCCACTCGTCTTTCACTTTGTCTTTCTCTCTATGGGATTCTCTCACACACCCTATATGTCTCTACATATGACTCATACCACTAAAATTACTCTCTCTCTCTCTCCTGTAGACACAATATTTGTTGCGGTCTCCTTTTCGTCTCCATCCCAGACTGACATTATTCATTTGTTTACCGATCAGACAACCCCGACTACCATCTCCTCTCTCTCTCTCTTTCTCACAGACACACACACACACACAACTCCTGCTTCCACTCCCCTTCCTGACTACCGTCTCTCTCTCTCACACACAAAACTCTTGCTTTCGCACCCCGACTCGTATTTCTCTCACAAACATTTATCGACTAACTAGCCTCTAGATAGGTTTATACACCCGCACACTCGTGCTTCCACCATCGCATACATGTCTCTCTCCCGCTCCTTGTATCTATGTAATTTTTTCTTCCCTTCTTGAGACACGCCCTCTCGATCATGCACACACACACTATCGCCTCATTTTAAGCTGATACCTATCACACACACACTCCTTGTGTCTTTGTCACACATGCACTCCGTCCTCCTCCACTCTCCCTCTCTCTCACACACATGGGCTTTTTGCAACAACTAGCAAGATGCCCATGCGTTGCATGGAACATCAAGATGCATTTGTATGAGTAGTTTATCTTGTGGAGGAAAAGGATGAACGAGGGAAGGCCTTATTTGCAAATGTGGAGAGGGGTGTGGGTATCTTTTTGCAAAATTGCCATAGTTTCCTTCCTATCCGTCAGATATAGATCGGACGGCCTATATTGCAGGATTGCAGGCACACGATCATCACCGACAATGCTTTTTATAAGAGTAGGGATAAAAAATAGAGTTGGTGATGATGGTGGGCCTGCCATCCTGCAATGTAGGTCGTCCGATTTATATCTGACGGATAGGAAGGAAAATATGGCAATTTACCCGCACTCTTCACCACATTTGCAGATAAGGCCGTCCCTCGTTCATCCTTTTCTCCCACAAGATCTTGATGTTCCATGCAATGCACGGGCATCTTGCTAGTACGAGTAGAAATTAGACATATACCACTTCTCGAATCTTGAAACCAACAACATTCCTCCCTTATCTCATCTAAACCGCCAAAGGAATATATTTTGAGTGAAACATAACATATTTTTAGTGATATACGTATTTCAAAACTAGACTTTTTTTCTATCAAATCGGTGAATATGTATTAATCTACTTTGATCGTGTGGCAACGCATTGGCACATTGCTAGTAGTTATTATAATTTTTTGGACACCAGACAAACGGTGGAGTACATATACGAAGAGAAGAGGCGCACGCACGCAGTCGGCCTCTCGCTGTCTCGCACACATGAGTGTTACGTAAAGGCGACATTAACAAATAAACCTAAAACCCTAGGTGCACGATTGCTGCATTCGCGGGTACCGGGTACGTGGTGGAGCACCTTTGTAGGAATAGTTAGCTCGCGTGATAATTTGATCCGTAGGAGTTGATGGTCGGGACCACAGGTGAACGACTTGGAGCGCGGTGGCTCGCCAGTTGCCACAGATCGAGTAGCCACGTTTAAAATATCGTTTTTTAGCGGGGTTAAGAGTTCCGATTTTCAATGGCGCGTTATAAGTAGTAAGTAGTTTTTAGAACGATTGGTATGGAGCGAAAATGGAATTCATAGTACTACGTACCTCCTTGGAGTATGGCTGTATGGTTTTTTTTTGCGATGGAGGTTGTATGGGTTTATGTTGCGAGATGTTGAACCTGGTAGTTCTAGGGCAAATACTATGGTTTAGATTTAGATGCTGGTTTTCAGTAATGAAAATCGGAAGGGGAAACCCTTCTTTGATTAAAAAAACTACTACCTCCATTCTGGTTTACTAGTCCCCATCGTACTTTGGGTCAAAGTTTGTCCACGAATTTTACTTGTAAAATGTGAATGGAAAATGAGATTTTGTTATACTCAAACAAAAAAGGACTGGAGGGAGTGATTGCTCTGACACGGACGCGACCTCTCATAGCGCAGGCATTGAACCGGCGCGCCGGCCAAGAGGGCCGCACTCGCTGCAGGCCCGGCTGAGCACGCCTCCTCGCCGCGTGCAACCAGCTTAAGACTGCCCCGCCTGCCTTCATTGAATCCGCGCGTGTGCCGGCAACACGTCCTTCCGCGAGCCAGCAGGCATTTTAGAACACAAAAAATGACAAAAATATAATTAATTTACGCATGGTCTTGACTTGTTGTGCTCGCACTGGTAGCAGGAACTAGTAGAGGATTTTCTTTATTTATAACTCTCCTCACATTTTTTGGCTTTGAAGTGAATCATGGTTGTGGACATTATGTATGAATGTGCAGATATCTGTGAACATGAGTTTGATGTGGAAGTTGAACTTGGAATGTCGGGCTTGCGCGTGAACTATACCATGTCCAATGCTTCGTCTGTTATTGTTTGGAAAGTAATTGTTGTTATTACATGACACGAAAAAAAACATTTTGTGCCACACCAGTAGATGCACGGACATCACAACAGGCATGCTGATTGGATAAACATTTGAACCTAGCTATTGTGAAGGAAATTTTGTATTGACAACAGTTTTAGATAGCAGGAGACGCCTAGCCTGCTCTACCTCTGCTAGCTTATTTCTGGCTTCTTCCATCTCTTCTTTGGCTTGGGTGAAGAGAGCATCTGATTGCCCTTTTTGCTTCTTCAGGAACTCAGCTACATTCTGAAGGGCTGCTGCACGCTTTCTTTCAACCTTTACTAATGCCACGAGGACACGAACAGCTGACGACTCCACCTGGCTTGTGTGTAATCCAGCATCATCTGGGAATTTGCACCTTGTGTCTAATCCAGCATCATTAGGGAACTGGCACCTTGTGTGTAATCCAGCCTCATTTTGGAAACATGATCTCGAGGTTGACCATACTTCCCTCCTCGCAGGAACTGCATCCTGACATGAAGTTACTTCTTTTTTAGATCAATACTCAGAGCAACCTAGATCCATTTAGTAGAAGCCAGATAAACAGAACTCGGAGAAGTGAATTCAAAAGGAAAATAAAAATAAAAACAGACTACAAGGTGAGAACACCCACTTCCTACATCAAGCTAAAAACGAAAGCATTAGGACGATTAAGACTCTTCTTATTACACATCGAAGAACACCACGCTTAAGAGAAACAGAAACTACAACATATACACATCAAAGAACACGAGGCTACACGAAAGTAATTGAAAGGGTGTTACTTACCAAAGCTCGTTTTACAGGTTCGGTGCAGCTCCTCTTTAACTTGCCACGCTCCTTGAAGATGTCCCGAATATCCCGTGTTTGGTCTTCATTGCTCCTCTGCATGTTCGCACTCGTGGTTTTAAAATCTCAACATGGCAAGAAAAATATACTACTAGTAATACTCGCGCATCTTGTGGGCAACATTAAAGCACTCGTCTGCCATGTTAGAGCATCTCCAACAGAATCGCAACGCGCGGCGCTTTAAAAAAGCGTTTACAGTGCTGAGATCGAGAAGTAGATACTAGAGAGTAGAGGATAGTTCTCAGCATAGATAGATATAAAAAGATAATTCAACTACTCCTCGTCGTCCGACTCCTCTTGGGTGATGTCCTCCTCCGACGTCTGACTGTAGGCGTGAAGATACCGATCGTCGTCGGATTACCAGGGCGACGCTGCTCCTAGCCTCATGTTGAATTGAGCGTTCGCTTTTCGCCTACGCTTGTCCTCGCGATAGGCGGCTCGCTCCGCCCTCCTCTTATCCCTCTCCGCCCTCCTTTGCGCGTAGAACTCGCGCTCTTTGATGATGTCCTGCGGGAGGTGTTGGCGCCACAGCGCCATGGCTTCCTCGTCCATCTCGGTGATGCCGAGACGGTGCTCCCGCCTCCGGTTGTCACGACGATCCTCGTCGGTGTTAAGCCGCGGCAGAGGCGCGAGCTCCTGCGCCCGCTCCCGCGTCGGCACGTTGGGGAAGTTCAATGTTCTATGAGGCCACCGGAGGCGCCACACCGCCGCGTCGTACGCGCGGGCAGCCTCGTTGGCAGTGTCGAAATTGCCGAGGCCGAGGCGCATCCCGCGGAACCGGATCTCGGCGAAGAAGTCGCCGGAGGGGCGCGCACGGACGCCGCGGTATCCCCAAGTTTCCCGGCGACGCGGCGGCATGGTGGCGCGGCGGCGGCGAGGCGAAAAAGAGCGGGGAGAGAGTGGTGGCGAGGCACAGAGCGGGGAGAGAGCGGTGGTAAGGCACAGAGCGGTGGGAGGGCGTTGGATTTTATAAAGCGCGCCGGACGCCGCGCGCCAAAACTAGCGCACGCCCGGCCGCTTTTTCCCGCGCGCGCGCGATCCTTTCCCGACGTCTCTGCTATCTCTACTCTCTTCTCTACGGTTATATTTATTTAATATTTAATATTTAATATTTATCTCTACTTCCTTTACTGTCTACTTTTTTTTTTCTATACTTTTTTCTTGCAATATAGGCCGTCCGATTTATATCTGATAGATAGAAAGGAAACAAATGGGAATTTTGCAAAAAGATACCCATACCCCTCTCCAGATTTGCAAATAAGGCCTTCCCTTGTTCATCCTTTTCTCCCACAAGATAAACTACTCATACAAATGCATCTTGATGCGTGGAACGCATGGGCATCTTGCTAGTTCTAAAAACCTTTCCATCATTTGCCACACTACTGGTTGCAGATGAAAAACCTACCCAAGCATAGCGCGATACAGGAGCGACGCACACTTACAAGCTGATATTCTATTGGACAATGGAGGCTATAACCAATTACTTTTATGGGAACAATAGCACCCAGGAAATTTGAAGGGTAGGTATGAACAAAATTGGAACTGCACATGTACTGCTAAGTGATTCAATACACACATTACCAATCGAGGAGGAGAACGATGGTCGCGGCGGCCTGTGTGAGTCATGGTTGGCAACGGGAGTCAGTTCATTGTCCACGACGGTGGTACTTCTGCGCTTGGCGTCAGCTTCCGGGAAGCAGATCCGAGACCGTGGAAGACGATGCCGGGGAAGAGGCTCCGTGTACGACAACGACGGTGGACCGGCTCTAGTGCGGCGTACGAGGTCGTCGATGAGGCAGATGCGCTGCGGTGGACGAGTGCACCGATGTAAAGGGGAGGAGCACGAAGGCTGCGGTGCCGTGGAGAAGTCTATTTTGCGGTGGGGATAGAAAATGGGGAGTATTCAGGTGTACTACTCTGGGTGCTGGGGTGGGGTTGGCTGGGTAGGGTGAACCTGAAGTTACGAAAACAGCCCCCTACCAAGCATCATCCGTAGGCCTGTTCCGAAGGCTATGATGGTAACTTCCCACTGCTCGAATCAGGGTCGCGGGAGATTTTCCCGCCGACCTCAAAATTTTGTGACACTGGACTCCCCGTGTGGCGTGTTGAGTGATTCGACTAAGCAACTAGCGAGTAGTAGTAGTAAACTCTGCATATTAGGTTTGACCGAAGTCAAACTTCCTAAAGTTTGACCAAGTTTATAGAAAAGTATAAACATTTACCATAACAAATATGTATGATGTGAAAGTACATTCAATAATGAATCTAATGGTATTTATTTGTTATTGTATATGTTAATATTTTTTGTTATAAGCTTTCTGAGAGTTTACAAAACTTGACTTTGACCAATGCTAATACGCGAACTTAAATAAAAACGGAGGGAGTACACATTTGTTTTCTTAGTTTGTAGTGAACTAATCATTTGTTGAAATTGTGAAATAAATATATTAGGCTATTGACTTCGAATGTAATGGTCTATACAATTCAATAGTTACAATCATTGTCGAATCCCAAGATGTATACAAGGTCTATAGTACTTCACAACATGCTCAAACTCACATACACACACACACAAAGTAAACTAGAAGACCGTTCTCTCATGTATACACAACGTATCGGCATCTGTCTATGTCTCACTCATGCATGATCATTTGCACATTCACACCTCTCTATGTCTGTATCACACGCACACCGTCTCCACATTGCCCTTCTGCCACAACACACATATGGACACATACACACGTTCTCTCTCAGTCACACACACAAAATCATTATTAAAAAAAAACTAGGGCGCACCTAAAACGTCCAAATCCAAATAAACACGAACTGGAGCTAAATTCAAATATATGGAAATATTGCAGCATCAAGAACTTTCACAGGAAAAAAAAGTTGAGTAATATTCGAGGATTGTTTTCACACACACAAAAAGGTTCGGTGGATGTCCTTCGAGCGCGACACGGTGACGCACCGTTCGATCGACCACGCGGCCGCGGTTCACGCGCTTGCACAGGATTCCGTATCATGGCTGTGGTACTAACTAATAAAAGCGCTGCCTAAGTCTAATGTTTACGTGTACTAGTACGGTTTTCTTTTAAGTTTGACCAACCTTATATATAAAACTAAAGTAAGCTCCCACACGCGCACTCATCAATATGCCGCCGCCACCGTTGCGCATGCCGGCGCCCGCCTGCTCCGGCCAACAATTTCTCGCCCATCACCGCCATGTCGCCGCCATCCCTGTGCCATGAAGCCGAAGGCTCGCCCGCTCACGTTGTCTGCAGTCCCTCCTCGCGATGCCGCCGCGCTGCCAAGCACGCGAGCAGCTGGTGGAGCCGCGTCTATGCATGCAGCGTACGAAGAGGAGGACGAGCGCGTGCTCCAGCACGCCGGCGAGGAGAAACTAGCGTGTCATTGTCGTCTCCGCCCGCGCGGAGGAGGCGCGCATGGTGGCTATCGCGGCGGAAGCCGGTCGCGCGCGCGTCGAGCCCGCAAACCGGGTGCGGACGCGGAATCTACCTTGGAGACCTTGAATGCCACGTGGATCCTGCAATCTGAAGGAGCAATTTGGGTCAGTCGACTCATGTGAGCCGTTTGATGCAACATGGATGGATAGAAGGGCTTCTTCCACCTCTTCTGCCGTCTTCTTCCTTCGCTCCGTCGAACTTCTTTCACAAATCGACTGACCCAAATTATACTAGTAGTACGAATGTATTAAGTACAGTAGGAACATGAAGATACGAGCAGTAGTACCAACTGCAAGAAGAATAGTAGTAAGACATAGTACTAGTACTACTGTACGTACTAAAGAGTTCAAATAACGAGAAAGAACATAAACATAGTTCTGCTGGGGCCTCAGCACAACACACCCTTGAAAATAAACTAAGCAACTAGTCCGCTTGTGCAGTAGAACCAGCATGAGCGACGGCACTGCCACCTACTCGGAGTCCGAGTCCACGTCCTCGACTTCGTCCTTATCCCTCTTCCTCTTCCTCTTCGCCGACGCTTCTTTGCTTGAACCGGACACTGGGCTCTGCTTCTTCATCCAACCCTTGTAGATATTTAAACAAAGGTAGGCACCCATTGCTGCGTACAGGATGTGATCTTCATCTAATGTCTTTGACTCCCATGCATGCTGAAACTCGTGATGAGGTTTCTTCAGTTTAGCGTACGAAGGATCAATCATGGCTGCTGCCAGGGTCAGCATTGAAGGTTGAGAGGAGGACACCAGGCTTGCCTTCTGGAGATCGAAGGGCTGGCCTACAACGAGACCTATCCGACGCAGGACATCCCTGTCGTTCTTAAAGCCTACAGTAACGAATTTCACTCTTTTGTCCTTGAGGAAGTTCTTAAAATCCTGGCACTCAACGTTGGCATGGCATATGTGGTAGACCAAGCAAACGTTATGTACGCAAACCTGGATCACGGCGGGCTTCTTCCTCTCTTCGTCCTTTAGATCCTTCTCTCGTCCCAGGACTGTGGTGTACTCAACATCTAGCCCAGCGACCCACTCATCCGTTGAACTGTTGAACATGCGTAGGAAGCGAGCAAGCCATGCTTTCACCGTCTCAGATCCACGTGTGTAGATGACGATGAACTGATCGCCGGTGATGGCTCTAACCTGGTACTCAGCGGCGACCATGGAGATTTGGGAGGCCATGGATTTTGGAGGAGGGTTAGGAGAAGTTGAACTATTGTACCCCGCAAAAAAAACTGGGAGCGAACTAATGTGAAAGGACGGGACGACTGGGAGCGAACTGTTGTAAGGTAGAAGACGGGGACGAGTAGGGCGAGCGAACGGCGTGGGGTTGCTGGCTTGCCCGGTGGATAAACGACTTCAAGCCCCCAAAGAGTTCTTGAGAACTATGCGGGACCCACTAGATGTCATGTCTACTAGACCCATATCTGTAGCGACCAGACCTCAAATGGTCTGTGCTGCTGTGCACCAGTGTCATCCCTGGATCAGTAATGCTGACACGCACAGTACAAATGGAGGATTTATAACAGAGTAGCAATCACACACTTATTACATCGAATATCTCCAAAGAGAATAAGTATGATAAACATGGCTTAAGGCCATCTAAAAACGATAACAGCGGAAGACTTGGAAGATAAGTGAGTCCATCAACTCCAGCGGCATCACTGAGTATAAGACCACGACCTAAGGCACCTTACTCGTCGTCTGATAAGTCTGCAACATGAAACGTTGCAGCCCGAAAACGGGTCAGCACATAGAATATGCTGGCAAAGTAACACATAGAGAATAATGAACAGTAATAATGCTATACTACATGCATATATGGCTGGTGGAAAAGCTCTATGGTTATAATGTTTTTGCGAAAAAGCCAATTTTTCCCTACTACAAAGGAATAAATTTTATTTTAACTATCATGGTGGTTGTGAAACATTGAGATGGTTGACAGCATCTCAATCCCAATTAAGTATCATCATTAACCCAACAATATTAATTAAAAGTAACATGGTGATGAGATTCACATGATAATCCAAGTACTAGATACTCAAGTTGTCCATAACCGGGGACACGGCTAACCATGATTAGTTTGTACACTCTGCAGAGGTTTGTGCACTTTTCCCAACAAGACTCGATCTCCTCCGTTGGATTACTCGCACTACATGGTGTTTGAGTAACGGATGACCGAGACACAGTCTTTCAGAAGTGTTTGCACCTTACGTATGGGTAGACAGTTACACCTACTTTCCCCTACATCTGCTAGTCTACCACTGTAAGAGTTCACACAACTTAGTCAACTATGCTAGAGCCCATAATAGCTTGCGGCTGCACACGGAAGTTTCTAGCATGAATAATCTCATGATCCCTTTGAACCTGGGTGGCGGTCCAAAAGAAAAACAGGCAATCCTGGAATACCCAGGTACCTCAATCCACCCAGATGTGAGTTTTAGTTGCCACCTTAAGTAAACCATTAATTAACAATCTCACATCTGTCATGGAATTCTCTCAAACCCAATCCACGTATACGAGCATAGCATGGCAATATAATAACAGCGTAGAAGTAACTCCCAAGGGTTTGATAAAAGAACAGGTAATAGGTACTACCTCAACTACTTCCCAATACCCACAATTTAATTAGATCCTAATCATGCAAGTGTTTGAGGAAAAATAGATCTAATGCAATAAAAACTGGGTATGGAAGATGTATGATCAAAGTGTTACTTGCCTTGCTGATGATCCGCAAAACCTAGTGATTCGAAGTAACAAGCGGCACACTCTGGGTACTCTATCGCAAACAAACAAGCAAACAATAATTACTCATATAATGCACAGGTAAAACTCGAATGAAAGATCCAACTAGAAAGTTCAACTTAAGAACTCCGGTTTGCAAAAAGAATCAACTCGAAAGAAGCAACGAAAATCAAACTGCGAAAGAAAGAAGCTTCGTTTACTAATCTGGATCTAGGTCAAATTTTACAGTAGCAAAAACTTGTTTGAGTAGGTTAAACGGAAAGAGAATTTCGAGACGAAACTCTAGGCGATTGAATCGCCTGATTCCGATAAACGAGCGAGAAGTTAAACAGAAACGAAGATTCGATCAGAAATCGAATCTGAGAAAATAGCGGAAAAATCTGACGAAAAAGAAAAACGGATGAACGGTTAAAGAACAGACGTTCGTTAACAGAGAAAAACCGGCGAACGTGTTCGTTAAAACGAACGGTTCGGTGAACGCTCGCAAAATAATAAAACCCAAAAAAACCGATCTAGGGTTTTTTATTAAAAAAACGAATGGTTTTTTAAAAGAAAACCGGCAACGAACGGGGCAGTACCTCGTCGGGGGCGGGGCTCCGGCGGGGCTCGGCTGCTCCGGCGAGGGCGGCGGGGTGCGGCGAGGTGCGGGGCTCGGGGGGGTGCGAGGGGGTGGCGAGGGGCGGCGAACGGCGGCGGCTCGGGCTCGGCTCCGGCGACGGCGAGCGAGGCGGGTGCGGGCGGCGGCGGGCAAGGTGAGGTGAGAGGAGAGGAGACGGGGGGTATATATAGGAGGAGGAGGGGGGGGGCAGCAGCTTGGGGGAGGGGCAAGGTGCGGCGGCGGGGTTCCCGTGTCCAAGCCGGACATGGCGGCGGCGGCGCTCCCGTGCTGGGGAAGGAGAGGGCGACGGGGTGGGCCGGCGCTCGGCTGGGCTGCGGCCCGGTCGGGCGTCGCGCGTTTTTTTAAATACGTTCCGCGGAAAAAAATTCGTAGAAAAATAAATAAAAATCCAAAAAAGATAAAACAAATTTTCCCCGTCTAGTTAGAAAATCTAGAATAGGGTGAACATTTTTTTAACACAAAATAAATATTTTGAAAACATGCAATATTTTTAATGCAATAAAAATTGCAAATAAAATCCAAATAAATTCCAATAAATGATTTTAACATTTTACCTCCAGTATTTCAATTGTTTTGGAGTAGTCATATTTTCTCCTCTCATTTATTTTTGTTTAATGAAACATTTTCCGGAGAAAA
Organism: Aegilops tauschii subsp. strangulata; assembly: GCF_002575655.3. NCBI lineage: Eukaryota > Viridiplantae > Streptophyta > Magnoliopsida > Poales > Poaceae > Aegilops > Aegilops tauschii. Next base: position 436,001,228 of record NC_053040.3, on the reverse strand, counting down.
ATAATTAAAATCAAAATCCTCGTCTTATTATTTGATGAAAATCAAATATGAAAATTTGAGAAAATCCCCAACTCTCTCCGAGGGTCCTTGAGTTGCTTAGGATTTATCGAGGATTTGTCAAAATGCAATAAAACATGATATGCAATGATGATCTATGTATAACATACCAAATTGAAAATTTGGGATGTTACAAACCTACCCCCCTTAAGATGAATCTCGCCCTCGAGATTCGGGTTGGCTAGAAAACAGGTGGGAGTGGTCCTTCCGTAGATCTTCCTCTCGCTCCCAGGTGGCTTCATCTTCCGTGTGGTGACTCCACTGGACTTTGCAAAACTTGATAACCTTACTGCGGGTAACTCGGCTGGCATACTCAAGAATCTTAACTGGTTTCTCCTCATAGGTCAAATCACTTTCCAGCTGAATCGCTTCCAGCGGCACAGTATCTCTCAGTGGTATCTCAGCCATCTCTGTGTGGCACTTCTTCAACTGGGAGACGTGAAATACATCATGAACTCCAGACAATCCTTCGGGCAATTCCAGCTTGTAGGCAACCTCTCCCATACGTTCCACAACTCTGTATGGTCCGATAAAACGGGGCGCTAACTTTCCCTTAACTCCAAAGCGCTTCACTCCTCGAAGTGGTGATACTCGAAGATACACTCGGTCTCCTACTTCGTGAACTGTCTCTTTTCGTTTAGAATCAGCATAACTCTTTTGCCTGGACTGGGCTACCTTGAGCCTGTCGCGAATCAACCTCACTTCTGTTCAGACTCCTTAATCAAATCTGGTCCAAACAACTGACGGTCTCCAACTTCGTCCCATAACAACGGTGTTCTACACCTTCTTCCGTACAAAGCTTCGAAAGGGGCCATCTTCAAACTGGTTTGATAGCTGTTGTTATAAGAAAACTCTGCATATGGCAAATTGTCGTCCCAACTAGATCCATAATCTAGTGCACAAGCTCTCAACATGTCCTCCAAAATCTGGTTGACTCTCTCGGTCTGTCCATCTGTCTGTGGGTGAAAGGCTGTACTAAATTCTAGCCTGGTTCCCAATGTTTCATGTAACTGCTTCCAAAACTTCGAGGTAAATTGGGTTCCTCTGTCTGATACAATGGTCCTCGGAACTCCATGCAAACATACGATCCTGGTCATGTATATCTTTGCCAACTTAGCACTGGTGTAAGTGGTCTTTACTGGAATGAAATGAGCCACTTTCGTCAAACGGTCGACTACAACCCATATTGAGTCATAGCCTGAACGAGTCCTGGGTAATCCTGTGATAAAATCCATGCCTATTTTATCCCACTTCCATTCGGGTATCGGCAATGGTTGTAGCAATCCTGCTGGCTTTTGATGCTCTACCTTCACTCTCTGACATACATCACAAACTGCTACATATTCTGCAATATCCTTCTTCATTCCGGTCCACCAGAAAGTATTCTTCAGATCCAAATACATCTTGGTATTCCCTGGGTGAATCGAGTACGGTGAATCATGAGCTTCTTGCAAAATCAACTTCCTGATCTCCGGATCATTTGGCACATATATGCGGTCCTCAAACCATAAGGTATCGTGCTCATCCTCACGAAATCCCTTGGCTTTTCCTTTGCTCATCTTCTCCTTTATCTCTTCAATCTCCTTGTCTGTATTCTGAGCTTCTCTGATCCTTTCCATCAAGGTAGACTGAATCTCCAATGTCGCTAAATAGCCTCTTGGGACTATCTCCAAACATAGCTCGCGAAGGTCCTCGGCTAACTCCTGAGGTAACTCTCCTGTCATGAGGGTGTTGACATGACTCTTGCGGCTCAACGCGTCTGCTACTACGTTAGCCTTTCCAGGGTGATAATGCAATCTCATATCATAATCTTTAATGAGCTCCAACCATCTCCTCTGTCTGAGATTTAACTCCTTCTGCGTGAAAATATACTTCAAACTCTTGTGATCCGTGTACACCTCACAATGGTTTCCGATGAGAAAATGTCTCCATGTCTTCAATGGATGCACCACGGCTGCTAATTCCAAATCATGTGTAGCATAATTCTTCTCATGGGGTTTAAGTTGTCGTGAAGCATATGACACAACTCTTCCTTCCTGCATAAGCACTGCTCCAAGACCTCGACGAGAAGCGTCGCAATAAACTTCATAGTCCTTGCGTTGATCTGGCAGAATCAACACTGGTGACGTAACCAATCGTTTCTTCAACTCTTGGAAACTAGCTTCACATTCCTCAGTCCAATTGAATTTGGTGTCCTTCTTCAATAGCTCAGTCATGGGCTTAGCAATCTTCGAGAAATTCTCGATGAATCTCCGGTAGTATCCTGCAAGTCCAAGAAAACTCCGGATTTCTCCAACTGTCGTGGGTGATTCCCAACTTGTCACTGTGTCAACCTTGGCAGGGTCTACTGCTATTCCTTCTCCAGAAATAACATGTCCAAGGAATCCAACTTCCTTCAGCCAAAATTCACATTTGCTGAACTTGGCATATAACTGATGTTCTCTGAGCTTCTCAAGTACCAATCGTAAATGCTCCTCATGCTCTTCCTCGTTCTTGGAAAAGATTAAAATATCATCAATGAACACCACGACGAACTTATCCAAAAACTCCATAAACACTTTGTTCATCAGGTTCATGAAATAGGCAGGTGCGTTAGTTAGACCAAATGACATAACGGTATACTCATACAATCCATATCTGGTGGTAAATGCCGTCTTGGGTATATCCTGCTCTCGAATCTTTAACTGATGGTATCCTGATCGTAGATCGATCTTGGAAAATACTTTAGCTCCTTGTAGGCGGTCAAACAAGTCATTGATCATCGGCAGTGGGTACTTGTTTTTGATGGTTACTTCATTTGAATGCACGGTAATCTACAACCATCCTCAGCGATCCATCTTTCTTCTCCACTAGAAGTACTGGTGATCCCCAAGGTGACGAACTTGGGCGAATATAGCCTTTATCCAGTAACTCCTTGATCTGCTTCTTAATTTCCTCCAAATCTTTTGTGGGCATCCTGTACGGTCTCTTAGATATTGGCCCTGTGCCTGGCAAAAGTTCAATCAAGAACTCAATGTCTCTATCTGGTGGCATGCCTGGCAACTCTTCTGGAAATACATCCGGATAATCTTTCACCACTGGTACTTCCTCCTGTACAACTCCTGATAAGGAATTCACTTGAGTCCTCTTCGGCATATGCCGGGATACATACTTGATCCTTTTCCCTTTCGGGGTGGTAAGCAAAATCGTCTTGCTGGCACAGTCGATGTTTCCTCCATACAACGATAGCCAATCCATTCCCAAAATCACATCCAAACCTTGCGACTCCAAAACTATGAGGTCTGATGGGAAAACATGCCTACCAATGGCCAATGGTATCTGAAAACATCCTTGGGTTGCCATATACTCTGCTCCTGGCGAGGTTACTAACATAGGGGTTCTGAGAACTTTGGTGGATAGCTTAAACTTATTCACGAATCCCCTTGATATGTATGAATGCGATGCACCAGTATCGAAAAGAACGGTTGCAGTAAATGACTTAACCAAAAACTTACCTATTACTGCATCAGGCTGAGCTTCAACCTCCTCCACGCTCACGTGGTTCACATGTCCTTTGTTGAACGGGTTCGGCTTCTTCCCAGAGCTTCCATTGCCATTTCCATTTTGGGCTTCAGGACATTCATTGGCATAATGTCCATTCTTCTGGCACTTAAAGCAAGTGACTTGGCTCAGGTCCCTCTTGGCTGGGGTAGATGGGTTGGTACGGTTCTGTCCGTTGCTTCCTCCATTCCCATTACCATTTTTAGAGCCATTATGGTTGTGCGTACTACCTCCTCCATGGGTATGCTGAAACTGTCCTCCCAGCTTCGGAGCAAAACGAGGCTTCTGTTGAGCTCCTGAGTTATACTTCCCTTGTCCATACTTCCTCTTACGGTTTTCAATCTGTTGTTGCTTCCCTTCAATCATGAGAGCTCTATCTACCAGCTCCTGGTAGTTTTTGAAGGTTGCTACCATCAACTGCATACTCAGCTCATCATTCAGTCCTTCCAAAAACTTCTCCTGCTTGGCTGCATCTGTAGCAACGTCATCTGGTGCATAACGTGCTAAATTACTGAAATCCTCCACGTACTGGCCTACGGTGCGTCCTCCTTGGCGTAGGTTGCGAAACTCACGCTTCTTCATAGCCATAGCTCCTGCTGAAACATGAGCTGTACGGAAAGCTTGCTGAAACTGGTCCCATGTGACAGTGTCAATAGGGTGCGTGGCTGTATAATTCTCCCAGCATGATGCTGCGGGTCCATCAAGCTGATGTGCGGCAAAACGCACTCTTTCCGCATCTGTGCATCCTGCAGTGGTCAACTCCCTTCCAACTTTGCGGAGCCAATCATCTGCAACAATCGGCTCGGTGCTACTGGAAAACACCGGTGGGTTTAGCCTTAAGAAACGGGCTAAGTGATCAACAGGTGGTGGTGGCGGTGGGTTGTTGTTGTTGTTGTTGCCTTGGTTCTGCACTAACACTTGCATCAGGGCATTCTGTTGCTGAATCAACTAGGTGATCTCTGGTGGGAAAACAAATCCGGTCGCGTCTCGGAGGCATCTGATAGGTTTAGAAAAGAGTTAAGAATAGAATGAGGTCTAGAGAGAAAACACTACCCATATGCTCATGAGACAAATTCAATCAATATCACTCAATCAATTCAAACAAGGCAAAACAATCGATCTAACTAGCGTTACAAAGTGCTTGAACTATTCTATTAAATGGGGAAAAACTACTACTGATATGGTGGTCTAATAAAAATTCTAATCCGTTGAAGACTCCATGATGTCTGCTCCTGCTTCATCAACAAAGTCATCTTCACTTGGTTCCGAGTCAGTGTCGTCGACGATGATGTAGTTATCCGGACAAGTGCATTCGTCGGCTTCTGCTTTTGGCACTGGATTTCCCATGAATACTCCAATCTTCTTCTCCAGGTCGTCATTCTTCCCTACTAGTGCGATGATTTCCTCCATATAATCCTCGCGTGTAGCCTTGAGTTCTTCTTGGAGCTCCTTGATCTTGGTTAATGCCTTCTTCAGTTCTTCCTTGTCCGTGCACATCTGGTTCTCCTGGCGACGAATATGTTGATTTTGCTCCTGGATGAAAGCTGCAATTGATCCATCCCTCTTGGTTCTGATCATCTCCCATTGCGCGTCTCGGCGTCCACAAATCTGATAAATTGTATCCTTAAGCTCCTGGTGGTATACTTCTCCAATGCGTCCCATAGCGATGTGTGCGGCCATGCTCTTCCCTAAACTCCAAGTGGGTGCTTCAAAAACCAATCTTATGGGTTCAGTAACTGGCACAAACGTCCTTCCTGGAATGAGAACTTGAATCTTCCAGCTCTCCTCTTCAGGTAATGTGGCGTTGTAGGTTCCGGTGATGCTTGGTATTCCTATGTTCAAGTACTTGGTGACTTCCTTCAAGTGTCGTCCAAACGGCGTGTCTTCATCTGGTTGCATGAACTTGCTCCTTGCATCCGCCATTCCTAAAAGAGTAGAAAAAGGAGAGGGGTCAGAAATGAGAAGAGAGAAGCTTTCTAGGGCTTAAGCTTAGTGGTCGTGTCCTACAGTCAGCGTGTGCTCTGATACCAACTTTGTAGCGACCAGACCTCAAATGGTCTGTGCTGCTGTGCACCAGTGTCATCCCTGGATCAGTAATGCTGACACGCACAGTACAAATGGAGGATTTATAACAGAGTAGCAATCACACACTTATTACATCGAATATCTCCAAAGAGAATAAGTATGATAAACATGGCTTAAGGCCATCTAAAAACGATAACAGCGGAAGACTTGGAAGATAAGTGAGTCCATCAACTCCAGCGGCATCACTGAGTATAAGACCACGACCTAAGGCACCTTACTCGTCGTCTGATAAGTCTGCAACATGAAACGTTGCAGCCCGAAAACGGGTCAGCACATAGAATATGCTGGCAAAGTAACACATAGAGAATAATGAACAGTAATAATGCTATACTACATGCATATATGGCTGGTGGAAAAGCTCTATGGTTATAATGTTTTTGCGAAAAGGCCAATTTTTCCCTACTACAAAGGAATAAATTTTATTTTAACTATCATGGTGGTTGTGAAACATTGAGATGGTTGATAGCATCTCAATCCCAATTAAGTATCATCATTAACCCAACAATATTAATTAAAAGTAACATGGTGATGAGATTCACATGATAATCCAAGTACTAGATACTCAAGTTGTCCATAACCGGGGACACGGCTAACCATGATTAGTTTGTACACTCTGCAGAGGTTTGTGCACTTTTCCCCACAAGACTCGATCTCCTCCGTTGGATTACTCGCACTACATGGTGTTTGAGTAACGGATGACCAAGACACAGTCTTTCAGAAGTGTTTGCACCTTACGTATGGGTAGACAGTTACACCTACTTTCCCCTACATCTGCTAGTCTACCACTGTAAGAGTTCACACAACTTAGTCAACTATGCTAGAGCCCATAATAGCTTGCGGCTACACACGGAAGTTTCTAGCATGAATAATCTCATGATCCCTTTGAACCTGGGTGGCGGTCCAAAAGAAAAACAGGCAATCCTGGAATACCCAGGTACCTCAATCCACCCAGATGTGAGTTTTAGTTGCCACCTTAAGTAAACCATTAATTAACAATCTCACATCTGTCATGGAATTCTCTCAAACCCAATCCACGTCTACGAGCATAGCATGGCAATATAATAACAGCGTAGAAGTAACTCCCAAGGGTTTGATAAAAGAACAGGTAATAGGTACTACCTCAACTACTTCCCAATACCCACAATTTAATTAGATCCTAATCATGCAAGTGTTTGAGGAAAAATAGATCTAATGCAATAAAAACTGGGTATGGAAGATATATGATCAAAGTGTTACTCGCCTTGCTGATGATCCGCAAAACCTAGCGATTCGAAGTAACAAGCGGCACACTCCGGGTACTCTATCGCAAACAAACAAGCAAACAATAAGTACTCATCTAATGCACAGGTAAAACTCGAATGAAAGATCCAACCAGAAAGTTCAACTTAAGAACTCCGGTTTGCAAAAAGAATCAACTCGAAAGAAGCAACGAAAATCAAACTGCGAAAGAAAGAAGCTTCATTTACTAATCTGGATCTAGGTCAAATTTTACAGTAGCAAAAACTTGTTTGAGTAGGTTAAACGGAAAGAGAATTTCGAGACGAAACTCTAGGCGCTTGAATCGCCTGATTCCGATAAACGAGCGAGAAGTTAAACATAAACGAAGATTCGATCAGAAATCGAATCTGAGAAAATAGCGGAAAAATCCGACGAAAAAGAAAAACGGACGAACGGTTAAAGAACGGACGTTCGTTAACAGAGAAAAACCGGCGAACGCGTTCGTTAAAACGAACGGTTCGGTGAACGCTCGCAAAATAATAAAACCAAAAAAAAACGATCTAGGTTTTTTTTTAAAAACGAATGGTTCTTTTTTAAAGAAAACCGGCAACGAACGGGGCAGTACCTCGTCGGGGGCAGGGCTCCGGCGGGGCTCGGCTGCTCCGGCGAGGGCGGCGGGGTGCGGCGGGGTGCGGGGCTCGGGGGGTGCGAGGGGGTGGCGAGGGGCGGCGAACGGCTGGGCGAGATGAGGTGAGAGGAGAGGAGAGGGGGGGGTATATATAGGAGGAGGAGGGGGGCAGCAGCTTGGGGGAGGGGCAAGGTGCGGCGGCGGGGTTCCCGTGTCCAAGCCGGACACGGCGGCGGCGGCGCTCCCGTGCTGGGGAAGGAGAGGGCGACGGGGTGGGCCAGCGCTCGGCTGGGCTGCGGCCTGGTCGGGCGTCGCGCGTTTTTTTTTAAATACGTTCCGCGGAAAAAAAAGTCATAGAAAAATAAATAAAAATCCAAAAAAGATAAAACAAATTTTCCCCGTCTAGTTAGAAAATCTAGAATAGGGTGAACATTTTTTTAACACAAAATAAATATTTTGAAAACATGCAATATTTTTAATGCAATAAAAATTGCAAATAAAATCCAAATAAATTCCAATAAATGATTTTAACATTTTACCTCCAGTATTTCAATTGTTTTGGAGAAGTCATATTTTCTCCTCTCATTTATTTTTGTTTAATGAAATATTTTCTGGAGAAAAATAATTAAAATCAAAATCCTCGTCTTATTATTTGATGAAAATCAAATATGAAAATTTGAGAAAATCCCCAACTCTCTCCGAGGGTCCTTGAGTTGCTTAGGATTTATCGAGGATTTGTCAAAATGCAATAAAACATGATATGCAATGATGATCTATGTATAACATACCAAATTGAAAATTTGGGATGTTACAATATCGTAGGCCTGACGGTATAGCTTATGCCTGTTCGCATGCCATGCCGGCGCGTGGACGTAACTTCACTTAATTCCGTCAAACGTCGCGCCTCCCACGACCTTCGCCTCGCGCGGTCGCGCCCTTTGAGACTTCGACCGGCTATAAATGAGCAATTTTTTGCCTTTTTTTAGACAAGCAATTTTTTTTGCCTACTCCGCATGCATGATACTCCCTCTGGTCCTTTTTACTCCCGTCAACCGTTTGCAAAGTGTTTGACCAAATTTATACTTTTTTTGAACACCACCTTATATTAATTAACCAGCCACACCAGTACACTCATTCGATACAATATTCACCACACAGGGCGGTACGTTATTTACAAGAATACCATCTAATCTATTGTCAAAGCTATACTTAGCGATTAAGTGTGCCACCTTATTGGCCGAACGGCTAATCTTTGACAATTGAAGATTGTTGATCAACTTCGAGATGCTCAACGCTTTCATCTTCAGGTCAAGCATAACAGACCTGTCATAGTCCCCCGATGCAAGAGACGCTACCACAAAAGCGCAATCAGTCTCTAAAATTACAGGATTATGAAGAGAAATACCTATGTAGAGACCGACAATGCAAGCCCTAAGCTCCGCTTCCTCCACGCTTTGACAGGCATCAATGAAATCCCACGACCAAATTTATACTAAAAATATCAATATCTACAATACTGATTATAATGAATATAAGAGAGAGATGATTATAGTAACATAGGTAGATACCGTAACATAATAAATGTGATGCTACTATGTGTCATGCATGGCAATAAATGAGACCACCTATGATACTAATCTATGATACTATGCACTATAGAGGTAGTAACATAGACTAGTAACATATGCATGTTACTAGTCTAAGTTACTCCCCACTATGACCGGCCTTAGAGTACCACTACCTCCCTTCTAGTTTAAAGGGCTCGATTCAAAAATTTCACCTACTCTTAGCAAGATAGTAGAGGCGGTGGAATAGTTTTTGAAGTCTGCAAAAGTACTCAACTAGTGCTGTCGTTCTTCACAAAAAAATGTGTTTACCAATGCATGCATGAACACTAGTTACTCTAACCCCCCTCTCTTCTTTAATTCTTTGCCACATCAACATGTTTGCTATTCCCGTGTGCATGATACCAGCTAAGATACCACCATTATGGCCAGCCTTAATCATCGCATGCAATAATTTAGTGCACCTTGAAATATGAACATGTGTGGGGCGTGTATGTTTTTAATGACTTGAGACTATACCTAGATCGGCATGCAAGATGACTTATTATGCACCGTTCCCCATACCTGCAGGAAGCCCGTTCGTCTCCAAATCTTTTCCTCTCCATGTGTGGAAACAATATGCCTGCCAAACTCTCCTTCTCCCTCCGGCGGTCCCACCACTCCACCCCGTGTGAAAAAATCTGCATGCATGACTCTCCTCCCCCCATGCTCGTCCAATCCGTTGTGACCAGCAATATTTCCACCCCTTCGCTCCCCCGTAATTTACTCCAACAAATATGCCCACGTAGCTGTTACTTAACTGCAGGTGCATTGGGTCACTGACATATGGGCCCAACAGGGGTCTGGCCCACATGTCAGTGACGCAACTGGACCTGCAGTTAAGTCAGTGCAGCTCAGTCCATATCTTACGTAGGTGTGCCATTGCTCGCTATAAATACTGCGCCTCCCACGACATCGCTATCTCCTCCCCCTCACGTTCACGTTCATCGCTATCTCCTCCCCCTCCCTCTCACGTCGACCACCATGGCATCGCCCCTCCCAAGCCCTAGGATCCCCTCGCTGCACCACGCGGACGGTCACGTGTCGCCGTTCCGTTCCTCGCCGCCACTAGTCAAGGAGGACGCGTCGGTGTTCCGCTCCTCGCCGCTACGCGACGCGTCGCCGTTCCGTTCCTCACCGCCACTAGTCGAGGAGGACGCGTCGGCGTTCCGCTCCTTGCCGCGACACGACGCATCGCCGTTCCGTTCCTCGCTGCCACTAGTCGAGGAGGACGCGTCGGTGTTCCGCTCCTCGCCGCGACGCGTCGAGGTGGACGCGTCGGCATTCCCCATCTCGCCAGCACGCTCGCCGGAGGACGCGTCGGCTCCCCGCTACGAGGAGAACGCCGCGCCGCCCGCCGAGCCCCCCCAGCCTTGAGGAGCTTTGGAAAGAAGTGGATGTCGGCTTGTGGGAGGCTTTGCCTCCAGTAGAGCGCGCCAAAATAGAGGCGGAGAAGAAGGCCGAGGAAGAGAAGCGCACCGCGGAACAAGCTGCCTGGGAGGCCTATGTCGCGTCCGAGAGAGTCAGGCAATTGGCTCTTTGGTAGAAGGCTCGTGCGAGGGCCGTGAGGGTGGTGGAGGACGCCTGTGCCGACGCCCTGAGTGCAGTCGGGCCCAAGCGCCTCATCTACGCTTGGCGGTACGTGGACCGGGTGCACGCTTCCAGCGAGGAGGAGTACCTGTTGGCGCCGGATCACCACACCGGTGAGATCGCGCTCGCCCGCCGGCAAGCCGCCAATCAGCACCTCGCGAGTTGCGAGGCTGAGGAAGAGGCGTTGTGTCGGCGCGCTGGGAAACGGCCGCGCACCAGGGCACTCGTGGCGCGCCGCAAGCGCTCCTGCGAGTGCCATGGCTTTTAGGAGGAGTATAATTTTTGTTTCGTAAGGCGATCTCATTAGTTTTGGGACGCAAATGATAAATCCCGAACGTTCAGGAATTTTTAGCGTCCTTAATTAAGTATGTAAAAGGGAAAGTTTGGAAACCTTGTGTATTCGTATGCATTTTGCAAGTACGTGCATATAGCACAAACTTTACTATATACTATTGCACTACACGTCTCTCTCGATATATGCTTGCAGACTGTGCTACTCCCTCCGTCCATGTCAATAAGTCATCTTTGGCTGTGCACCGTGACCAAGGAGGAGGGAAGACTTATACACCTAGACGGAGGGAGTACTACTATTACTTATGTACGTGCAAATGCACGTTTTAACATTACGATGCGGTTTTTGTAAAAGTAGAAAAACAACACTAGTCAAGCTTGTGAAACGATTCAATGCAAAACAAATGCAAAAATGCTCGTTTGATTGTTTACTTTTAGCTTCCTTCTCTGTGGTTATTTCTCTGTCGTACTTTGTACGGAGTATCTCACTGGTTGGAAAGGCATGCAAATTCCCAAACCGCTTCCTACACACAGTATCGAATTTTTTGCCTAACAAGTTGTGCCGTGCAATTGGAATTCCAACTTGAGTACTACTACTAGTAGGAGTACCAGGGGCCAGTTCTTTTAGGCTTCTAGATTAGTAATCCCATAAGAGCAAGTACAATAGAGCTGAGTCAGCGGGCTATAAGAAATAAACTAGTATATTTCTGCTTAGTTGGAGGAAAGAGAAGAGGAGAGAGAAGGTAAGCGGGCTCTTCGTCAAGAGCCAGCTCTAGCACGTGCTCCTAGGCACTTTGTGAGAATGAGAAGTGGGCCACATAATAAAAAAGTAGTACACTCTTTTGATCTAGTATTGTACATGTTGGCTATAAGATGGGCTGTAGATGACATGTCACTGGCTTATAGCCAGCAGCTGGCTATACTATTAACCATGCTCTAACTACTATCTCCGTCCTGGTTTATTGGTCCCCATTGTAATATGTGTCAAATTTTGATCATAAATTTAACTAATGAAATGTTAGTGCATGCCACATGCACTACTCCATCCGTCTAGGTGAGTAAGTCATCTTAGGCTGTGCACCGTGACCAAGGAGGAGGAGAAAATGAGAAACGTTAATGTTTATTTGCTAATTAATAGTGTTGCATGCAATGAACTAACCACTGCATGTCATGTTTGATATCTCAAGTCATTAAAAGCATGCACACTCTTTATCTCTTATTGGTTGATATGTCAAGAAACAAGAAACGAGGTAGAAGTTAATGCACCGCGCCTAAGTGTTTTGGGATTATTTGGTTTTCGTAAGATGACTTACACACCTAGACGGAGGGATTACAATGGTGAGGAATAAACCAGTTAAATCTTTGGTCAAAATTTAGCACAAATTACAATGGTGAGGAATAAACCAGGACGGAGTAGTAGTTTAGAAGCCCAAATAAATGAGTGAGGCGCCTTATTGTTACTCTCCATTGTGACTAGTCTTGTGGGAAAAGCTGGGGAAGCCGCCAAAAGAACTGGCACTAGGAGTAGTAGCTAGGGATCGAGTGTGCGAGATGAACCGGGGAAAGTAAATGCAGAGAGATGAAATGCAAAAAAGACGGAGGGATGTGATGGTTGCTTGTCCGTTTATTTTACCAGGCCACTTATTACTGGGAGTGGTTGGGTTTTGTGATATGACGGCTTTACTACCGCGCCACGAGCGGGGTGAGAGGTGAGACTCCCGTGCAGCGCCGCCCTCTACACTTGTACTACATCGGTCGTGGTTTATTAGTCCCCCATTGAATTTGACTAAAGATTTAACTGACAAAATGTTAGTGCATGTCAACAAAAACTATATCGTTGGATTCGTATTTGAACATAGTTTTGAATGATATAATTTTAGGTGACATGCATCAGCATTTATCGTACTATATATAATGTTAGTTCAATTTTTGGTCGTACTAATCTATAGTAGTAAGGTGCCCGTGCGTTGCACTGAAGAGTGAAATGCATTGATCGGGGAGTTGTTTATTTTGACAAAGGATGTGGGGGTCATCTCATGTGTAACGGGTATCGATAGGTTTCTTCGGATATTATTTCATCTCTAGAGCTCACAAACATCCGGGTGAAATAGATAAAAAGGTATCTTTTGCAAACAAAAGCGTTCAACTGTTCAACCTGCATCCAAAACTTGTGAAGAAATAACACTTATTGTGCTTTGCAAGAAATGATCTTTAAGAATTAGTTTTTGAGTATCGATTGTTATACATGTTGGCTACAGATGATATGGCACTTTCTTATAGTCAACAGTTGGCTATACTATTAAGTAATATTAACCATGCCCTTATACACCTAGACGGAGGGATTAAATTAAGATGACTTGCAAGCGGGCAGAGGAGATGTAAGAAATGGTTCATCGTAAGTCTTTCACCAGTACTGTAGTAAAAATTCATACATGGAAGATTCTAGACTAAACCATAAACGGATACACTTTTATTCATGCGCGATACTCCAATAGAGCAAGATCCTGCATGGAAGTCTCCACATGCTTAGACAGCGGATTACATTGAGCGAAGACTAATGATCAACATTTAACTTGATAATGCGTACTTCCAGGTGAACCTCCTTCGAGTCCCCGTGCACCGCGTCGGCGGGTAAAGGAGGCCATGGGTTTTCCAAGTCCACATTGGCGGGATAGTCCCAGCTCCCCAGAGTCCAAGTCCGTTCGATGAGGCCGGTGTCGCTGCCCACATGACCCGGAGGGGTAGTAACACTGACCACACACCCGTACATCGGCCTCGTGTCAGTGTCAGCGTCAGCGGCGTCGCCCCTGACGCACATTACAGAGACGGGGCGGCGGCCTGCACGGGCCTCGCCAGTGCCCACGATCAAGAGGAAGACGCTGCCGTCCTCCTCCGAGACTAGTAGGCGGCGGTGATCCTCCAGCGACTCCGGCATGGTGAACGGGTAGCACGTCTCGTACTTGATGTTCTCCGCCAAGGGCCAGCAGTGACCGCTGCACGCATCCGTGAGGTGATGCACCAGGTCCGCCGGCGAGCCACAAAACGGCATTGGGCACTCATAGAAGTGGACGAAGGGATCCTTGGAGGCATCGACCAGGCCGTCCATGAAACGGGAGTGGCTGTAGGGGACGTTGCGCCAGTTGAATATATGAGCAAGTTACTACGAGATTTAATCCGAATAAGCACAAAATAAATAATGACGGCTATAACAGAGATGAAACTAATCATGTGGACTAGCATAGTAGTAGGATACAGAGTAGAAACATGAATTCTACCACGATTTCGAACAGGAAGGACAGAAACACATACGGTGCAACGGGAGCAGCACCGTTGGCATTGAGGTTGTCGCCCATGTCCAAACACCACGTAGACACGGTCTTTGAGCACGGTTCGTAGTCGTTCCACGCTCGGGCATTGAAGTTTGTAACTATTTTAGATTAGAATATACTACTCCTCCGGTGCTAGTAGTAGAGCAGAGTCCTACTCTACTACTCTACTCAAGCAAGTTAGGGCATAGCACTGTAGGGAGTACCAGTACTGTGATCACTCAAGCAAGTTGTCTGGCATCGACATGACCCTACGCTACTGGTATGTGTCTCGTAAGTCAAGTAGCGTGCTGTAGTCATCATCACCTGTCCACTTCCCGCAGCACATATTCGCTTCTCCATCTTTGTCCGCACATAATCTCATCCAATCTTCCATCCCCGCTAACAATGGCAGAACCGAGCAGCGTCCGCCGAAAGAGTGGCTGGAATTCGCTCCCCACAGAGGAAATCAAGCTCATTGTTTCGCGTGTGGACAATCTCAGTACCATGCCGCTCGCCGCGTGCTCGTTGGGGCTGTACCGTTTACTCAAAGCCCTCAGGCCGGAGCTTTTTAAGCCAGCTCCTTGCTTGCTGATGCCGCCTGATCTTCAGAAACGGCGTGTCACGCAGCATAACGATCGTAGGGTGCACTACAAAAAAAAGACACATCCGTGACATTTTGGGCCGAATGAATTTTTTTCTGTCATACATATGACACTTCTATGACGATAATTGTGACAAAACCCGGTATCATCATAGATGTGGTGGGCTCCTACTTCTATGACAAAAAATCATGACAAAAAATGGGCTTTTCGTCCTGGGGGGGCCGGAGACGCAGCTGCATGACATTCTTTGGGCCGTCTATGACGGAAAAAACCGTGGTAGAAGCGAGGGGGAGGAAAATTTCGGGGAGTTCCCGGTTACGGTGGGAGGTCGGGGGCCGAGCGATGCGCGTTTCTCTCGTACACGTACGCGCGTGTGTGCGAGGCGTTGGCTCTAACTGAACCCGAGCGAGGCGTTGGGCTCTAACTGAACCCGAGCGATTGCACGGCAGGCTACGCATTACTGAACCCGAGCGATCGATCGATGGCTGTTAACTGAACCCGATCGAGCGATTCCTTCGCTACTGCTGCTAACTGAAGCCGATCGATTGGATGAACAGTGAGCGTTGCGGGGGGGGGGGGGGGGTTGGATGAACAGGACCCCGTGGTGTGGAGGGCTGGATGAACAGTAGACGGTGGAGGGGTGCCCGTGGAGGGGTGGTTGAACAGGACCCCGTGGTGTGGAGGGCTGGATGAACAGTAGACGGTGGAGGGGTGGTTGAACAGTAGCCGGTGGAGTAGCGCGTGGTGGAGGCTGGATGAACAGGAGCCCATGGAGGCTGGAGGAGGTCGACGGTAGCCCGTGGAGGCTGGAGGAGGTCGGCGGTGGAGATGAACAGTATCCCGTGGAGTCCCGTTTTGCGGTACGCCACACCCCTCCCGATCAGCAGGACCCCCGTTTCGACCGTAGCGTTCCAACACAAGTCCGTTTCCTCTGTTTTGCGGTACGCCACACCCCTCCCGATCAATAGGACCCCCGTTTCGACCGTAGGAGGTCCGTTTCCTCCGTTTTGCGGTACGCCAGACCCCTCCCGATGAACAGGATCCCGTTTCGAACGTGGCTGGTCGAACACAAGGCTGTTTCCTCTGTTTTGCGGTACGCCAGGCCTCGTTTCCATCGCCTGTTCCGTCCAAGCCCTCCCGATGAACACGACCACGCATTCTGTTCCGACACAGCCGGTTGGCTCCCACGCGTTCCGTTGCCTCCCGATGAACACGACACATTCCGTTGCCTCCCCATGAACACGACGCATTCCGTTGCCTCCCCATGAACACGACGACGACGCTGTTTCTCCGTTCCGACCCAGCCATGTACACGAGACCTGGCCGTACGTATGCGCGAGTAGGCGTTCGAGACCCTGCCCGTATGTACGTACGTGGCCATATTTTCTTTCTTGTACCCTGGCCGCTGTACGTACGTGTACATGCTACGTGCGCGCCTCTACTACGACACGTACGCGCCTCTACTACGACACGTGTGCGCCTCTACATCGACCAGTATATATGTACGTACACGTTCGCGACCAGAATGACAACGCTACGTACGCTTTGACCAGGTGGGTCCCGACTGTCAGGCACTTCCTTGCCTGCGAAGATGTAGCTGGTGGGTCCCAGCAGTCAGGGGGGCGAATCGTTTTTTTTGCCCGGACGCACTTCCTTGCGTGCGAAGGTGTAGCTGCTGGGTCCCAGCAGTCAGGGGGGAATCGTTTTTTCCCCGGACGCACTTCCTTGCGTGCGAAGATGTAGCTGGTGGGTCCCAGCAGTCAGGGGGGCGAATCGTTTTTTTTCGGACGCACTTCCTTGCGTGCGAAGATGTAGCTGGTGGGTCCCAGCAGTTAGGGGGAAACGTTTTTTCACGAAATACGGTGGCCCGTCCGGTGGGTCCCCGCTGTCAGGTGGAGGAATAATTATTTTGCGCGTAATAAGGAGGCACTTCCTTGCTGCGGCCGTGGACCCAGCTGTCAGCCTCTCCACGTACAGTCCATGTCTGATGGAAGCCATTCCTTGACCACGTTGACCACGCCGCGCCGAGAGCTCCAGGGCGGTGGACGACGACGAGGCCTAGGAAGGGGACGACGCGGAGCCGGGGAAGACGCGGCAGTGGATGCCCACACATAGAGGAGTATGAGGGTTCACTCGTTCGGCTGCGGTGTGAGGCTGCCGTCGCCGCAGAATAACAGGGGGTGTGGGTGCGTAGAGGGATGGCCTGGCCAGCGGTGGGAGTAGTAGGGGGCGGTGAGGCCTCCGCGGCATCACAGCCGGCCACGAGCGGTAGGAGCAGGCGGCAAGACCGGCGCTGCTTTGGGCGCCTGGAGCAAGAAGACCAGAGGTTGAAGAAGCACTACGGCCGTTGGATGGACATCGTACGGTCACTGGAGCTAGAATCATTCATATATTGACTAAAGTTGACAAAGGCCTCCGTCCCAGTCAACTTAGTAGGCCCACAAGTCAGCCTCCCACCAAGGTGGGTCCCAGCTAGCAGGGGGGTATTCATTTTTTTGTGCGTAATAAGGAGGCACTTCCGGTGGGTCCGAGCTGACAGCGGGGGGAACGTTTTTTTTGCGAAACACGGTGGCCCGTCCTGTGGGTCCCAGCGGTCAGGGGGAAATGTTTTTTTTTCACGAAATACTGGTGGCCCGTCCGGTGGACCCTGCTGTCAGGTGGAGGAATAATTATTTTCCGCATAATAAGGAGGCACTTCCTTGCGGCTGCCGTGGACCCAGCTGTCAGCCTCTCCACGTAGAGTACTCTTCCGATGGAAGTCGGTCGTTGACCACATTGACTACGCCGCGCCGAGAGCACCACGGCGGTGGACGACGGCGAGGCCTAGGAAGGGGACGACGCGGAGCCGGGGAAGACGCGGTAGTGGAAGCCCGCGCGGAGAGGAGTACGAGGGTTCACCGGTTCAGCTGTGGTGTGAGGCTGCCGTCGCCGCAGAATAACAGGGGGTGTGGGTGAGTAGAGGGATGCCCTGGCCAGCGGTGGGAGTAGTAGGGGGCGCTGAGGCCTGCACGGCAGCACAGCCGGCCACGGGAGGCGGGAGTAGGCGGTCCCGCCGGTGCTGCTTTGGCGGCTGGAGCAAGAAGATCAGAGATTGAAGAAACACGACGGCCGTTGGATTGACATCCAACGGTTACGTCTGCTAGAATCGTTTGTTGACGTATATAATAACTAAAAAAATCTTGCATACGCGTCAACTAAACAGGCCCACAAGTCAGACCACTCCCTCTTTTTTTTAATAATTTATATATAGCTCATGGCAACTTCTTATGCAATTTATTGCAGTCGTTTTTTTGGTTGGCCAGGGCCAATTTCGCATATTTCTGTGGGTTCCAAACTATTTTTAATACCGAAATGTCGAGCCAGATTTAAAGTACTTTGAAGATATGTTTAAATTGGGTTAATGCCCAGTGAAATAGGAATCTGAAAATGTGAAGAAATTCAGAAATTATAAAGTAATTGCCAATTTGTCATCTGTTTTTATATTTACAACCCATTTCATATTACTTTCAAGATTTGCAGGCGTCTTGAAAGAGTTGCAGCCCATCAGGGGGTAGAAAATAAGTAGGCCTGGATTGGGTATTCTTAAGAAAAAATAAACTGGGCTCATTTTCACAAAGAAAAAATAGCTGGGCTGGTCACATGGTGAACATAAAATATAAGCCTGGGCTAGACGGGCCACAGCCCAGTTCAAACCTTGCTCTGTCTCAACAATACCAAACAAAAAAAAATACTGCTCGAGTAGCTACGTCCCAGTTGTCAGCCGATCTTGTGCTGTTCTCTTGTCTATTGACTATATACGCTCACAATGTCGTGGGTCCCAGATGTCAGGAAAACACTAGGAGGAAGCATTTTATTTTTCCATACGCTGACGTGGTGGGCCCCTACTGTCATCCTCTCCACGTACTTCTGCCGATTCCTGTTTTTTGTTGACCATGTTGACAACGCGAGAGGGCGGCGCCGCAGCGAGTGCACCAAAGCACGCGGAGGACGTCGGCGTTAACGATTTAGGAGATGGTGGGGCGGCGATGCGTGCGCTGAGGCGCAGCCAGCCGTGGGATGCGGAAGCAGGCGGCCCCGCCGGCGCTGGTTTGGTTTTGGCGGCTGGAGGAAGACAGGACTGAAGAAACACGACAGACTGTAAAAGCAGCAGGAGTACTTAACAACCTTAACTGAAACCAGCAGGGGCACTTAACAACCAAAGCTGAAAGCAACGTGGTCAATAAACAGGATATTCGCTTTAGAGCCATGGAAAAGCATGAACATAATCTTCTGTCCTATTCTCCAAGATGGACGGGCCTTCATTATTTGAGACCACCCATGAATAAGTATCTTTTCACCTCCAAGGGG
Organism: Aegilops tauschii subsp. strangulata; assembly: GCF_002575655.3. Taxonomy (NCBI): domain Eukaryota; kingdom Viridiplantae; phylum Streptophyta; class Magnoliopsida; order Poales; family Poaceae; genus Aegilops; species Aegilops tauschii. Next base: position 435,981,958 of record NC_053040.3, on the reverse strand, counting down.
AATTGAGTAGGTCGACATAAACATCATGTTGTGACCAAGCGCAAGTCTGACCCGACCATGGTCAGGCATCTGTATAGGAACAATAGAACTCGGCAGTTCCTGTTTCAAGAAGATCACAACTGTAAAACTGTGTATAAGCAATAGTTTATGAACAACATATATAACAGAAAACAGCTCGTACCATAAGTTTCTCGACACAGTTGGACCTGTTCAACGAGTGCAGCAATGGCACACATATCCCACGTGGCCTTCCACCATTGAAATGCCCCACAAGGATCTCAAGACGATCAATAAAGTGTAGGAACTTGTGGATGTCGATCCAGTCAACTTCAGTGCCATTAGTAACAGCCGAGTTATTACAGAGTAACAAACGAGCAGACTGCTTAACTCTGAAAAAACCTACACGTTCCACCAATTATAAGAAAATATTAGTTAGAAGTAGCATCTTCGTGAGAGATTCGTTGCTACTTCTAAAGTTAAATTGTGATTAGTTAGACAGAATAGGTGGATTAAGAAGTAATCGAGGCAACAAGCAAGAACCAGATACAAAACTAACATGGATGAACAATTGGAACGACGTCGGCGTGGAAGATCGCAGTGAAGATGAGACCAGGTTCTGCTATTTCCATCAACATTCGTGCGCCAACTTTCAATCCGTAACACTTGAGAAAGTTTATCCAAGTTCGGCCATAAAAAAAGCAGCGATCTTCTTGGTTCATGAACCCAACTCGGAACTTATATCCATGGCTTGTCTTCACTGTGACCATTAAACTAGTGTATTCAGTTATGGCAAGGCCGAGCATCTTGAGTACATGTGTTCTGGCAGAGCAAATAATACACTGCAGGAAAAATAATATGAGAACACAACATGTTCAAAAAAACCCCACCCTCCCGGATAGAAAAGAGGATTCTAGGAACATACTGTGTGTTTCAAAATGCTGTGTTAGGATGAGAAGGAACAAGTGTGGCGTCTCGCCGAGGGCGCAGAAACTTGTAGGGTACTCGCACTTTGGGCACTGCAAATGAAACACACTAGATTCAGTAGGAAGAAAAATGCATCAACGGCAGCGGCTGCCATCCTAGGATTACCTGCGACCAAGGGACTTGGATTTATCGGGGATGGATGAAGAATTTGTACCTGGTTCTCCATGAGAAAACCCTATGCAATCGTCGAGAGGGGGTTTTCTCTGAACAAGCAGACGAGGGAGAAGGGGATTCAGGCCCAGTGAAATATTGCCGCCTCGTCCGTCCAGCTTACTGCTAAAGCTGGAAAGGGGGGGGGTTGTGATTTGACGGCTCATTGGGCATTATTGCGGCGCTACGACCGGGGTGTGTCTACCGTGAAGTTGTGCACTCTAATTTGTGCATATGGCACATGGACCCCGTTGCTGGCTGCCCCACATATCAGCGAAAGGAAGTAGAAAGACAGGAGTAACTAGTTACACATAAATATATTTTTTGACGGAGAGATACTCCCTCTGTAAAGAAATATACAAATCTTTTATATCACAGGCTCACCTTGCCGAGAAATATACTCCCTCTGCAACGCACGGGCATTATGGGGGTTCAGCTGAGAATATAATACTCAGATAGGCTCACGGTTCTGGACTTTGGGCCGCAGGCCGACCCTGCATGTTTGGGGGCCCATGTGTTCTACCTCAGCGCTTTTCATATTGCAAGCGATCGGTACGGCACTGGTTTTCGATGCTGTCGCAAGGCGAATACACAAAATTGAATAAAGCACGGCAGCTGTTGGAATGAAATCGAACGACAGTTCCTAACCAGCAATCAGAGTTGCAATTCTATCAACGATATACCATGTGATAAATAATACTGTCGTACTACTTATACACACAGGACACTTGTTTCACCATGCCAGATTATTACATCAAAATCTCTCGGAGGATAGATCAGTTCGGCAGTTGCGTGCTGCTACTGATGAATTTCAAAGTTGATTTGGACCAGCTCTCCTTGCCGAGAAAGTTCGATTTTGACATCATCCCCTACCGCAAGATATGATTTAGATTTCAACCTTGACCATCCTTTAGCATCAATCATCATGCGACCATCCTTTGTACTTACGGTATATTGAGCAGGTTCATTCACACCAAGGCTGCGCATGGTAAGAGAAACTTGACCGCGGTCGCCCGGATTGTTGAACGACTCCCTCGTTGCTCTAGGAATTCTCTGTTTGCAAACAAGAAGACATACCCAAACAGTTAGATCAACATAGTGAATCATGTGAAACAACATGGAAAGAAAAAAGAACGAAGCACTTGGGCGGCCAATGCTTACCAAGAAGGTGGACATGTCGGTTTTTGTAAGGACTTTGGTATATGAAGTGCGAACTGCAGCCTAGTCTGTTGCCGATGCAACTGCATGGGCCGGAGCAGATGCAAGTGCAAGTGTTGGTCCAGGTGCCGAAGCCGCCGCTGCTGCCGGAGATGGTGCTCCTTGTAGAGCTGGTGCCGGTGTCGGAGAAGGTGCCGGTGTCGATGCCCGATCCTCCGGTAGATCAGACTGATCCGCTGACGCGGTCGGTGCCCAATCCTCAGCTGGACCAGACTGAGCTGCTGCCGCTGTCAGTGCTAGAGCAACTGCCGGTGCTCAATCTGTGCGAGACAGCGGCGATCGTGTCTGGTCTGCTATGATCAGCTTTCTAACTTGACTAGGATCCGTGACCGTGATCCAGTTTTTTCTTCATTTCTTTTAAACGCGAGAAGGACTAATTGTGGCATTTTTGTTAAACCAAACTACAGTTCATCATAGGGATTCAGCTTGTACTCAGACAACAGACTGATCCAATTTTTTCCAGTAATATAAGTGATGGACGGTGCCTTCGTTACTGACACGACATAAGAAGTGAAACCTGCAAAAATAGTCATCGTAGAGCAAACCAAACGGTTTATTCTGTGATGAATGTCACATGGCAAAACCTGCATCGTAAAATTGCAGGAAAAGAAAGAAAACATGACATTAAATCAATAAGATTTAGACAGTAAATCAATAAGATTTACTTGATGTGGCACGAGTGAATCCTTACCAGGAAATCACTATGTTGAAGTACTAAATAGAAGATTGATCGTCCAACTATGCGTGGCATGCAGGGCCCCCGCCTACTCCCACAAGCAGGACAGTCCAAAGGTCGTGACAAATCGTGTGGACCGAACATCCATGGGACTGGAAATCCTGGTGGGTGCGATAAACCCTGCAATGCATACAGATATTGGAGTGTAACCATAATTGATAAACTGTCCTCACAAAAAATATGATCTAGATACTTCAAAATATACAGACTGAATTGAGTGGACAGACATTAACATAGACCGTTCACACACCAAAAGCGGCATTACTAATAAACAATATAGGGTTCACAAACACAAATCAAGTACTAAACAATAGTACTTACTACAGACAAGCAAAGTTGCACTAACTAAACTCTGCAGACTATTTCTTGCCACCGACCTACGGGATGAACCCCGCATAACTGACTAGGCCATGGACTTCGTGTGAGATGTCTACATGCACCATCACCATCTTGTCAACCTTGGAGAACCTAACAGAGTGGTCTTTCCACTCATAAACATGATGATGAAGACATGCCGCATCAGATTTGTTGGGAAGCTTTACAAGAACCACACCCTTCGTAATCGAAGGCACATCCAGGAAATTGTTGTGGTCAAGTACAGCCTCGAGAACACGCCTGACAACAATGCTACAGGAAAACACTAGTTCAAGACACGTGGCGACAAGGACACAACAGCTGGATAGTTCAGTAGTAGAACTCATCATCAGGTTTTCCAGTTCACACGGCATGACTTTGAGAACTTCATCTCCACCGCGGACCTGGTTCTAATTCAAACAGAAGCCATATTTTATTACTACCTCCGTTTAGAAATATAAGATGATTTTCGATATTATACTCCATATATGACTACATATATGCACAGAAATGAGTGAACAAAGACACTAGAACATGTCTTCAAAGGCATGAGAGCAGAGGGATTACATGCAATATCCATAACACAAGTTACTGAGGCAAATATACCCTCTCAAAAGGTAGCATTGATGTTCATAAAGTACTCCCTCCGTCCCAAAATTCTTGTCTTAGATTTGTCTAGATACGGATGTATCAAGTCACATTTTAGTATTAGATCCATCCGTACCTAGACAAATATAAGACAAGAAATTTGGGACAGAGGGAGTAGTTGAAAGTAATCTATAAGAAATCAGTGTCAACTTCTCGCATGTTTTGGTCAAAAGATGAATTTAGAACCGTCATTTGGCACACTAAAATCACATGCAAGATCACGCAGAAAGTTGTACTACCAGTACTAGTACTGCATGTTAGATGAAAAAACACGATCAAGATCGAGAAAAAGATCGTCAACAAGTGACATTACCTGGACTTGCTTAATGAGGGATCCCGGAGAGGGGGTCTTGGACAGGGCGATGGCTTTGAGCTTGTCTGCGGTAGTCTCGGCGGGGTGCTTGCGCTTCTTCGTACCATGAGCCTCAACGGTTTTGGCCAGAGCCATAGACATCACGTCGGCCGGTGCTCCGGCGTCCATCCAAGAGAGGAAGCTGAGAGAGAAGAGTGAAAGGAGGAACGAGATGAGGGAGAAGCGAAGCGAGTGGGGGTTTTCTTCAAGAGAGGAAGCTGAGAGAGAAGAGTGAAATGATGGTTGCTTCGTCCGTCCAACTTACTGCTGGAAAGGAGGGGGTTTTGTGATTTGACGGCTCATTGGGCATTACTGCGGCGGTTCGATCGGGGTAGTCTACCGTCACTCTACTACGGAGTAATTTAGTGCATGGCTGGTGGACCCAGGTGCTGGCTGTCCCACACGTCGGCGAAAGTGAGTAATTTAGTGCATGGCTGGAGGAGGATCCGCACGGTAGAGCGTGTCCACTGTTTTTCTGAAGAAAAAAATGATTACAGCAAGCGTCTCCACTCTTACAACGAAGGAGTGCGAAACATGGCAGCCACTTGAACATACACAGTGCTCCTACTACTAGGCATGTGCAGTGGTTCATACGTCAGTACTACACAATCTTATTGCTAGTGTAGTAAGATATGAGGATAACAAATGATGTTGTGCGCATGTCAACTACTCCTATATGTAACATAGTACCGCTTTTTTGACTGTCCGGTCGAGAATGAACGGTGAGATCAATGTTAACAGAACTAGGTCCACAGCGCACGGAGAGTACGGTGCTACAGTACTCCACGAAACATGAACCATATGAAGCACGAATAGTGTTAGGCAGGGTGTATGAAGGGTGCATGGGATGGGAGCAAAAGTTCCCTTCTTGACCCACTTTTGGGTGTTTGGCAGAGTGCATGAAGGGTGCATGAGTCCACACTAGTAGGTTGACAAAAATACACGAAGAGGAAACAACTATATTGATATGAGAATGCAACCAAACACACCCACACGCTTTGTGCTACAGTGACTGATCTGCACCGTCTGAGTTTGATCCAACGGTCATGTTGCGCCGAGACATGGACATGCCCATGCAGAGGGCGCCTAAACACCACCGAAGTCCCTCTACTTCTCGAGGAGCACGACGTTGGTGATGCAGGGTGCAACCGCCCGCAGAGCCCGCTCCCGGTCGACGGGAGCCAGCTCGTCAAAGACGGCGTCCAATGGCACGAATGGATTCCGGTGACGGAGCCCTGAATGATTCGCCCGGCAACGGCGACGGCACCCCGCAACCCCTCCTTGTCCAGCTCAGCCCCCACCATCACGCGGAGACGGCTCAGCTCCTCGGAGATATAGGTGAAGAAGGAGACCAGGTCAGGAAGCCGCCATTGAAGTCGACCGGGTGGTCGAACGGGTTTAGCCCGATGGCCGGCATCGTCGCGCTGGCACGACGGTAGGCATCGCGCAGCCACAACACGTGCGTGGCAACTTGGTTCACCAAGTGGCTGAGGCGATCCTGGACCTCGTCACGATCGGCCCGCTCGCGCTCCAGCCGGCTCCCCTGACGGCCTATCGTATCTCCCGCTTTCTACAGCAACGCCACCGATGCCTCGAGCATCTTTGTGGTGGACGCCTGCCGCTTTTGAAGCTCCGTGAACTCCCGCACATAACGGAGGAGCATGGCACTCCTCTCCTCCTTGAGCTCACGGAGCTCCACGTCCTTGGCCCTGAGCTCCGCATCCTTGACATGGAGCTCCTGTGGCAGGCGCCTCACCTCGGACTCCGTGATCTGTTGCGCCGCCATGGCACCAGGTAGAAGCAATGGGGAGAGGAAGCAAAGGGGGCGAAACGGCTGAAAGGCAATGCAATCTACGGGAAGGCGGAGGGAGCGGGGAATCTTTTGGTTTTCACCATGGTAAAACCCCAGTCGACGACTTCTCACATCAGGGAGCAGTGGGTTTTTACAGGCGGAGTCATCGTGACTAATTGCTGCCGCGCCTGCTCCCGTCAATCAAAAAATTAAAAATCCTGCCGCACCCAAACACCAGAGCAACGCCGCGGTGGATATTTAAATTTACCCGCCGGCAAGTAGATAAAAAAAAGGGTGAAAAAACAAATGTGGCGGCGGCCGAGCTAATCGGTCGAACTAGCCCAACTAGCTAGCCACCGTGCTTCACTGATGTACTCGGCGGGAAAGGTGGTCTTTCGTGATTTGACGACTCATTTACTTGCTTCGGTGCTACGACCGAGGAGGACCTAGAAAACGCGCGGTAGGGCGTCCCACGTCAGGAAGAATATATGCGTGCACCACCAGGGAGGACCCCGAAACCATGCGGTAGGGTGTGCCACGTCTCGGCACGGAGGAAAAATGTGCGTGTAAAAATATACTGTATCAGACGTAGTGCCTATGGTTCGACCTTGGGACCCAGCCAGTCGGTCGAAAACACCCCACTAGCCACACAGCTTCATCATGCAAACGTGGCACGGAGGATAGATGTGGTTAGCTCCATCTCAACCAGCCACAACGTCTCTTGTTCTAGGCGATTCTTCTATTTTCCAAGCTTTTTTTTAGTTGTAATAACACCACGGCAAGCTAGCGCCGCTCTTCGTGTGTGCCCGTGCAAAGGTTAGACGATGGAGAGAAGAGAGATTGAGATTGCAGACCTGGGACCCACCAGTAAGTGAGACAACGGTCATGCACGTGTTGACGAGGCACTCCCTCTACTCTACTCAACGCAAGTACTGTATAAAATCAAGTTATGGGACAAAGCCAACAACCGTTCATTTTTTCAGGCTATCGACTTACGCTTTGTAGTCCAGGTTGCCAGTTCGAATCTCGTCTTTCAGATTTGTTAGTTTTAGGTCCAAATTTGATTAATGACAAGTGGGAGCCCCGTGTGTTGTTCCGATATTTCAGTGTAGGATGGTTTTTTTTGAACAAACACTTTGCGCGGTTAGACAAGTAACGGCACGAGTTACACGTATTTTGCAAGTTTACGAACCAAAATGACAGCGGCATAGAATATCACATCCACCCCGCAGCTTAGATACTATGGTGATACGAGTTTTTACACCGTTGGAAGTGAGATCCAATGGCTTGGGAGTAGTCTTTGTAATTATGCGCAATTTCCAAACTCTCCAAAGGTTTTTTGTGAAAATAAAACATTCAGGCCTCGTGTGTGCCGCTGCATCTTCGATCCAACGGCTCCCCGGTGCTCATATTAGGTGCTCCCCGTAGCTTAATTACCCGCTACGGTGATATGAGCATCTAGGTCGTATGATCAGTGATCAGATGGCACATGCGTAGTACTTGTACTTTCTGCGCATTTCCCAAACTCTATCAGTCGTATATTGCAAAAACATTCAAACCTCCTACTGTGGGCCGTTAGATCTCAGTGAACTCGTATCACCATAGAATCTACGGTGCGGGAGCACCTCATACTCTCCCGTGCGAGAAAACATAAGGTGCTATCGCAGCTTGGATGCTACGGTGATACGAGCTTGGAGGTCGTTTGATCTGAGATCCAATGGCATCTGAGCAGTCTTTGTGCTTATAAGCAGTGGCCAAACTCTTTTGGGGCTTTTCTGCAAAAAACCATTCGAACCACCGAGGAGGTGTTGGGTCACAAATCCAATGCCTCCGAAGAGCTTGTATCACCAAAGCATCTAAGGTGTGGTAGCACATGATATTCTTACATACAGGAGAATATGATGTCCTCCTTCATCTTAGATGCTACGGTGATACGAGCTTCGAGGTCGTTGGATATGGGATCAAAGGGCATCTAAGTAGTTTTTGTACAAATTGTGCAATTCTCAAACTCATCAAGGTTTCCTGCAAAAATATTAAGACACATCATGTGAGCTGCTATATCTCAGATCTACAAGCTCCAAGCAACTCGTATCGGCATATAGCATCTAAGGTATGGGGGCACATGATATTCTCCCAGGGAGGAGGGGTGGGGGGTGCACAACCAATCGGTGGTTGGGAGGGTGGGGACAAATATAATCTAAACAACCCTAAACAGAGCTCCACAATTTTATCTAAGGTCGAGGGGTTGACCCCCGACAATCATAGCTCCGCCTAAACACAACATTTGCATGTACTGTAGTACTAGACTTAATATTCATGTTTCAGTTTCATGTTCATTTTAAATATTGAACTGAGGACCATGGATGTCTTACATTTTACTCCCTTCGTTCCTAAATATTAGTCTTTTTAGAGGCTTCAAATGGACTGGCACATACGGATGTATATAGACATATTTTAGAGTCTAGATTCACTCATTTTGCTCCGTATGTAGTCACTTGTTGAACTCTCTAAAAGACTAATATTTAGGAATAGAAGGAGTACTTTTGAATTCGTGTCATACATGCATGGTTTGGAAAAATAGATGCACTATACTTATTGGATTGTTGTTGTGTTCGTGCGTGTGTGTCTCTCTGTGTGTGTGTGGTCATATGCTTGATACATACAAAGTTTTCTCACCTCCATATTGTTCATCTTTTAAATTTGAATTTGCATTAGAAAACTTACTAGGGATACCATGAAATGTGAAATCCACGTTGAGATCACTATATCACAAACTCACTCTAATTCAACAACTCGTCATAAATCAATTACCACATTGAGATTAGTATTTGCAAGGAAAATACGGGTATTGTAATACACATAGATTCGTTCGGCAATTTAAAAGGTTCCTTTCGTATTCTCGAATGGTAGGACCCAACGGCGTACCAGCCAGACCTTGGCTCGTGTTGATCCTAAAAAAAAACCGGGCTTGTGTCCTTCGGTGGTGTGCGTGGTACGCACATTAGGCAACCCCAACCAGTCGAGCCTCAGCGTTTCAAGTCGAAATATCTGGCGGCCAGAATTCCAACCCTAGGAAATTCCCCTCATGTCCCCGGTCCATAATGACTACCGATGAACAACGGGGGGATGCTTTAGTAACTAGACAACGTTACCTAGCGTGCCGAGCACGGTTCAATTCCCTCGGTCGCCGCTCGTCAAGGTCACCCGTCAACTACATTGCCTAGTACTACTACTACTACTACACCAGGATGAGCACATAATTGAGCCCGTTTGTTCGTGCCTAGTACTTGATTTAATATATCAGGCAATGCACTGGTACGGAGGGATTATCCTTTTACTCTGCATATATAACTTGTCTGAAGTCTAACTAAGCAAAATGTTTGACCAAATCCTTTCTTAAGAAATACAACAGGACAAATGAACGGCTTGAAAATTTATTGCATGAGGAAGGTTATGATATTGTTTTGAATCCTGGATCTTAAATTTCAGAAAATCCAAAAGTGAGCATAAATTCTTGAAACTAAGCATGGTCACGTGATATGGCACAAATATTACTTCATAAGTTTTTTCTTCATTTTGAGACAAGCTGCTTATGACAAGTTGCACAAATGAAGAGCCAAGGTATTTTGGAACAAAGACCTGCCACGTTAAGGCGAACGCTTTCACTATTGAAACCATGGGCGTTTACGTGCCACCATGAGTCCCCGCTTCTCATCGGCAGGTGCCGTCCGAGCAAGCATGTGAGTCGACGGGAGGCGTGCGAGCAGACCGCTGCGCCGGCTGTCAGGGAGGCGTGCGAGCAGACCACTATGCAGGCTCACCGGGAGGCGAGCCCTTTGACCAGGCTCCGCCGCCCACCGTCGTCCCAACTGCTCCCACTTTTAATGTCGCCGGCGCCGCAGTTTAAAATCAACCCCGCACTACCCGGTATCGCTACAATCCTCTCTCTTCCTCTCCGATTCTCCTGTCGTCTACCTCCAACTAGCCTGACCTAAACGTACGCCATGCCGCATCACGATGGTCTGCCCTTAGTGTTCCAGCTTCCTGAGGAAGACACCCAGCCGGAGTCTCAAGAACATAAGGCGCTTTGGGACGAGCTTGAACTGGCCTTGCGGGAAGACGCCGCGCCTGTCCCCGCTCCCGTTCCGGCTCCCGTCGCCCCGACTGCGCCAGCACCCATCCCCGTGGCATTGATGGGCTGGGAGCCGCACATTGTCGCCGAGCTTGATCCCACGGGGTTCCACGAGATCCCCGCCGACTTTACGCGCCCGTGCACCTGCTAGCGCATGCGCCTGCACGTGCACTGACGCGCACGCCCGTGCCTGTGCCCGTGTACCTGCCAGCGCATGCGCCTCCGCGTGCACTGACGTGTGCGCCTGTGCCGGTGCCCGTGCACACGAATGTCTCCGCCGCGCCGTTGACAGCGCCTGTCCCCGCGCGGGTGCCAGTGCCCCCCTCAGCGGCATGGATGGCCGCCGTCGACCGCTTCCTTGCACCAACGCCAGTTGCCTCCTCCCGCCAGTTGACTCGCTCCGAAGTCCATAACATTTTGGCCTTCCTTGAAGCTAGGCCAACGTCCAGGAGTACGCCAACAACGGCGCAAGACGCCGCCGTCGCCGTCAGTCAGTGGCCCGACGACACACGGAGCACGGCAGAGGAGCCGCTTCCCACCGCAAGACGCCGCCGCCGCCGCCGCGTAATCTAAATTTGCCATGAAAAACGTTCGGATTGCCATGCTTAAAATCCGAACGTTTATCATTTCCGTTTATTTTATATCGATCGTCGTATAATTTAAAGTCGGAGTCAGACTGAATGAAATGTATGGTTTGATCGATTGAATGTTCTGCTAGAGCCGTATCAAATTAAATATAAAACGTCATCAAGCCACATGTATTCCTTGTCATCCAACGACCTAGACTGCTTCAATGTCGAGCGCTCAACACGTTTAGCGTGCAGTTAATTTCATGCCAAAAATAGTGCTAATCACATGACAACATGCAAATAATATCCTAGTAGTTAATATCCGCATACACTTAATATACTTCCAAATTAACGTGCATTGCACGTACACACTGACTAGTGCTGCTAGTACGTGAAACTGGTGCTGTGACTTGTGAACTCGTCTAGATATGGTCAACGGCAACATCGCCCGCGAGTTCTTCCTGTTTGTCCGTGCGTCTAAACGCAGAAGGGGAGGAGAGAGAGAGAGAGCACACATGGAACCCACCAGTAAGTGAAGGCGAATAGTACTAAAAATAATATTACATGTTATCCATTAATTAGGCTGTGGTAATATAAAAACATTATGTGAACAAAGGGGGTACAACAAACATTGCTATTCTACGTATGTTGCCTATTGACGTGCGGCTTGAAGGCCCGGTCGCATGTTCGATCTTCGTCCTTTATTTTTTAATTTGTATATGGGTCCAAATTTGTTTCATGACATGTGGGCCCCTCGGTGTGTAGTTTGTAGCACTTTAATTTGTGGGTCGAAATTTGTTCCATTCCAAGTGGACTATCGGTGTATAGTTTTGTAGCTTATTTATAATAATTAAAGAGAACAACGTAGTTTTTTCAATAATACCATGGTGCGACGTTGAAGGCGAGAAAGGACGTGCTAGAGAGCGATGACCGAGCCAGAGGGAAATCAACTAGGGGAGTTGCGTGGGTTGCAACGGTGTTTGGAGTAGTTGTGGGCCGAATGCTACGAAAATATAATCTAAACCGACCGGAATAAATGCCTACACAAATTAATCCAAGGTTGGAGTGCCCCTCGCAATGTAAATAGCTTCGGCTTTGCGAGGGATGGAGAGGTAGTAGCTTCAACGCGTGGAAGATACGGTGTGAGAAAGCGAGGTCAATCGAGAGACATATAGATAGAGAGACAAAGTGAGTGTGGTCCGACATTGATTGAACAAATATATATGCTCTGGAGAGATATTGTCCGACTGAGCTTTTTGGCAAGGGTGAGGGCTGTAAGATAGAGCTTGAGAGATGATCCAGTCACAGACGTGTAGATATATTTTGTGCGTGGGAGGAAGCAAGGTCAACCGATCACATAGGGTCGCCGTGCGATCGAAAGAGTGAGACGGGTTGGAGAGAGTGACCTAGATAGACGATGTGTGTGAGAGAGTATACAATGTGAATAGGTCGAATTGGGCTCAAACATGGTGATATATCGTTTTTGTCCGAGAAAGAGCGAGGTCAATCGAGACATACGGAGAGAGAGAGAGATTGAGTGAGCGTGGCCCACCATGAGGTCGAAAGAGTGGCGGCGGCTTGGATGGACTGACCTAGATAGACAATCTGCGTGAGAGAGTATAGAGTGTGTCGATCGAGGCCCGAACAGGGAGATATATCATTTGTGTGTGAAAGAAAATGAGGTTAAACGAGACTCAGATAAAGAGAGCGAGATTGAGCGAGTGTGGCCCGCCGTGCGGAAGAAAGAGTGAGACAGTCTTGAGGGAGTGACCTAGATATACAACGTGCGTGCGTGCGCACGAGAGGTTGGGGGGGGGGCTAGATAGGCAATGCATGTATTTAGCGCGAGAGGGTGAGAGGGAGAGGGGGGAGAGAGAGAGAGCTCTGCATGGGGTGCAATGGCGGGTGTGTGAGGTAAATACATTTGGTAACAGAGTGGAAAAAGGGGTTGTGTAGTTGAGAGACTTAGAGATCGAAACATGGAGAGAAAGAATGAACGTGTGTTGGAAACCGATAGCTTCCTAAGGTGGTTAGGAGAGGAAGATTGACCGATACATGAAGTATGTAGCGTTTGTACGGGGGGGGGGGGGGGGGGGGCTAAAAACAACATTTGAATGTACATAGTACGAGACTTAATATCGATGTTTCAATTCGGTGTACATTGTAAGATTTGAACCGAGGACCAGGCATACGGGTAATTATTTCGAATTCGTGCCATACTAAGTTTTGAAAAGTTGACATTGACTCAGTTTGTTGTGCTATTTTGTAGGTCATACGTTTGAATCCATCCAAAAGTTTTCTCACTACCATGGTGTTCATCATATACATATGAATTTGTATTAAAAAAGTAGCGTGGATACAGTGAAATGCGAAATCCACGTTAGAATTGGAGATCGCTATGTGACACACACTCTAATTCAAATAACTAACTACGTGACACACACTCTAATTCAAATAACTAATTATGTGACACACACTCTAATCCACGTTAGCGTGGGTACCGTTTCGATTTTTTTTCAAATAACTCCTCATTAATTAATTTATAGTACTCCCTCTGTTCACTTTTATAAGACCTTGAAGACATTTCAGACAATGTGCAAAACAGTTCATTTTAAGTTGTCTGAAACGACTTACAAAAGTGAACGGATGGAGTATCTCGTTTCGAATGACTAATTATTGCAAGGAAAACACGGGCATGGTAATACATACAGATTCGTTTGCAAATGAAGGAAGATTCGTTTGCATTCTCAAATGTAGGCGCACCAGGCAGACCAGGGTCGTGTCGGGGTGGACGCTGCTTCGGTGCCTTAAAGGCAACTGCCTTTTGTGGCACCCCGGCTCAAAGAAACCGGAACGCCCCGTATTCCAGCCCAGAGATCGAGGAGAAGTCTCTGGAATACGGCACTGCTTGGCATAGAACAAATCAGCTCTTATTACAAGAATAATAATACAAGGGTCTGATGTTACAAAGAAGCACATCAGCACGGCGACACTATGCCAGCGATACTACACTTGCTCTATGCTAGCAGCGAAACAACTCGTAGCAGCGGAAAACCTCTAGCAGCGGAACAACGACGAAGGTGGTGAACTCCACTCCGCAGGGACTCTGGCTGGGACACGATCTATCTCGCACGCACGGCAACCTCGACAAGCAATCAAGCAATCATGGCATCTCCTGCAATCTGGCATGACACGCCAGGTCAGTACATTGAATGTACTTGCAAGCTCACAACAACCATAAACATCAAGGCAAGACAATAACATAGCATTAACAGGTTAACTAATTAACAACTACCATGATGAAGCAACTACTAAGCATGAGATGAAACTAATACAGTGCTGATAAATCACCATCTCAGATCTACCTACGGATTCAGGGGGACGAGACGGATGCGTCCCCTGGCATGGTAGCTGCAGGGGAGCTCGAGAAACGATGGAGTGTTGGCCGCGGCGGAAGGGAGCTGCGGGCGTCGACGGGCTCGCGGCTACGGGTGCTCCGGCGAAGTGTGGAGGGGCTGGGGAGGCTCGAGGGTGGTGGTGGAGACCTCTGGTGGTGGTGGAAGGCAAGGAGGGGGACGGCGTTGAGTTAATTTAGCCGAGCATGGCCGGCGGCCATGGCGGCAATGGTGGTCGTGGAGGGCGGCTCGAGCTCGGGGAAGAGGTCAGGGGAGGCTAGAGGAGGTGCAGGAGGCCAGTGGTGAAGCAAGACGGGGTCGGGGTGGCCTTATATAGGCGGGGGAGGGGTGTGCCGCGCTGTCACCGCCGCAGACGCGTGTCCGGCGCTGCGGACGCGTGCCCACACACATGAGCTCGGAGTTAGGCGACGAGGAGGAGCAGTGGAGGCTCTCACGGGGCAGAGGAGGCCAAGGGGGCGCAGAGAGGATGACGACAGCGACGAACAGAGCCAAACCGCCACTGTGCTCTCGTGGGCGTTCGTCGGCGAGCGTCGGTGAGGAAGCGGGCGGAGGGGGAGAGGGGTCCAGGGGAACTGCGATGATGACAGGAAGACAATGGACACGGTCACGCGCTCTAAGGCGATGAGAGGAGGAGGTGCCGAAGCACAAACAGCCACTGGGCGCGGCCACTGCACACAGAGCGCGTGCACAGTGATGCCATTAACGCGGTCACCGCGTGCACTGGCATGTAGCGGGGGAGAGAGGCTTGAACATGATGTCTAGTGGTAAGTTCATCCAGGGTAGGTCTCATCTACGGTGGTAGCTTGGTTAAAAGTGATCTGGTTAAACGGTAAGAACCCTCTGAAGTTTACTGCAGTAAACTTGGGTGAGCACTAGTGATCAACAGGAAGGGTTTTGGATCCAATGGAGTTGTCTGCGAGGTTGAGGTAAAGAAGGACTTTCATCCTGGTAACTTGGAGAAGAATTGGATCAAGATAAATCATAGTTGCTTTGCAACTGACCAAAATGGTCCAGAAATGAGATTTGGATGATGCACTCAAATGGTGTGGCCACTTGAGCTCAAGTTTGGCAAGGCTTCATGATTTGATCATATAAAGATGCTGTATAAGTTTCATACCAATTGGATTCACCAATATGGTACTTGCTTCACAAACATCCTTGTTGACCAGAAACTTGCAAAAATTCTAGAGGAATAATGGCTTGATGAACCATGCCCAAAATGGGTGGAGGTAGGTTATATGGATAATAGAAGGCCTAAAAAAATTGGCAGCCATAATGGAGCAAGATAAAATAAACTTGCTTCACAAACTGAAATTTTGGGCAGAATCAAAGAATTGAAGATGAGCTCACATGGAGGCATGACATGAGCTCTACTTTGGTGGAGGGCTATGATATGATGATATGAGGGATCATGCAAAATGGCAACTCATTTAGATATGCCTAGCTTGCACCTCCTTCACAAAGCTTCTTTCTGGGAAGAAACTTTGGAAAATCATAATTAAATAATTACTAGGCAAATGAGGTTGCATTTTGGCATGTGGGAATGATATGGAAAGGAAAAGGTGTCCAAGGAGTTGGAGATCAATTGGGAAAAGGAAAATAGCACTTGCTTCACAATGTGCTATTTAGGGCAGAATAGGAAATGAATTATTTTGAGCATGATGATAAACATGAAAAATGAAATATTTTGCCATATTTGAGAAAGATATGATCCAAACAATTTTTGAGAATTATTTGGGAATTTTAGGAGTGATGAAAATAAAGGTTGCTTCACAACCTACGGCAGACAGGGTTATTCCTTTAATAGAAAAATGAATATTCCTGAGAAAAAGAAATTAGGGTTTGGTCAAGCAGTGGAGTGACATGATCTTGGCAGGGTTTTGAGAATGATGAGCCACTTGGGAAGGAAAAAGAGGATGATTTCCCAGGTGACAAGGCCACAGAACCACTCCAAAAAGAAAAACAGAGCAAAAACCAATAAATCAAAAAGAAAAAGAAAAGGGCCAAAATCCAGGCTATTACAACTCTTACCCCCTTAAAGAAATCTTGTCCTCGAGATTTAGTTGCTCTGGGAACAAGTACGACTTGAGGATACCGTTTCCAACTCGGGCATCCTTTTTCCTTTATTTATTGTTCCCCCAAGAATTTCAGAAGATCAACTTACCTTGCTCTGGGGTGGCTTGCTTCACCTTTCCCCAAATTTTGATGGGTCTTTGCTCATATACCAAATCCTTTGGTTGACGTTGATTTTCTCATATCTGCGGTGATGTCCGATGGATCTGATCATAAATTTCCTTTTGGTCATGAAAACCTTTTTATTTCTGTCATGGGGTTGCTGCAAGCCTTCTGGGTTCAATAAATGCTTAGAATTAATCATGGCCATCTTCTGACGGGATCTGACTGCTCATAGGTGCACTGATTTATCTTGATTTATTTCCTTGGTCTCAAGCATGTGGCATACACCAGAGATTTGACTGCCTTCTGTCGTGAGCAATATAACGGTGCATGGAGTTATAGCTATGCCATACCTCAAATATTTATATCTTGAGACTTTGCCCGACAGGGGCTGACGGACAAATGCTTTCCTTGACAGACTGACCGGGTACTTGATTCCGTCGGCGAGTATATCGGGTCTGAGCTGATTATTCGGCTTTTGACTTTCTCATTTTGTCGGTATACCCATTTTTGGTAATACGCATATCAAGCGGGTCAGCGGGATATGAAAATCCTTGTACATAGAGTAGGCCGCTGAAGATGTATGTCTTTGTGGATCCATATGGAATTATGGCCTCCAACTGACTTGGGGTATCCGGACCCTGATGGTCGTGCAAAATCATCATACCTTTGTTGTCAGTCTCACCCTTTAACGATCATGATTTTCTTTGTCAGGATACCATACTGAAATAACTTGGCCACACATGTCCTTGATTCTTCGTATGACCATGACTGTGGCTAGTGCAATATTGTTGGCCTTATTCCTTCTGCTTATTTTCTGACCTGTGTCCGCACATATATGACATGTACTCGTGGTTTGTAGCTGTACGGAGCTCATTGCTGAGGCCAATCATACAAAAAGGTGACAAGAGTTCATGAGATCCCCTTGTAGGTGCGGAATATTGGCCTTGGTGGCCATTGTCAAGACTGTTGCTTCTGCGATGCCATATTCAGATCTTGTCGATCCTTGCCTTACATAAGGTGTGTATCTCTGCTTATCTTCATTTGCATGACTTATGAGGTTGTTGGGTCCGTACCTTTCTTAGGTATATCCTATTATTGCGGCAGGCATATGTTTTGACTGAATTGTCCTCTGACAAAATTATTGCGAATCTGATCCTTGAGATGTACTGCCATATACTGCCAACTGATCATATAATATCTGAGAACGGTGCATAGTGTGGTACTAATGCGGACTGGGTGGCTTACGAGGGAAGCCATCCAAGTAGCTTGCTGAGGAAGACTCTTAGATTCTGCTCGAGGCTTTTGTCTGGGTAGCGTGCAGTAGAAATCTCGATAGCTTACACCCGAAGCTTGGTCGGATTATTGTGCTGGAGAAACTTGAGTTCCATACTTGAGAAGCTTCTCCTCGGGTTTGCTTGTTGAGAAAAATTCATTTCCGTCGGTCAGAAGCTTTTACCGAGGTATCTTGTTGAGAAAGACCGGGTACCTTGGGCTGGAAATAGTTCACATATCATGCTGAGGAAAAATTGAGGAGCCTTGCCTCATAAATTTCTTCCGATAGTGTGTGGAATAATGCTAGGTTTCTTATATCCAAAACTTCATACTGATATGCAGACTGAAATCCATGCACACGTCCATAATATTTTGCGGCTGATCATTTGCATGAGAAAATTTGTTTGACTGTCTTCCTTGAGCATATCACATCCTGACTTTCTCTTGGAGCATAACATATTTCAAGTATCATTTATTGCTGAGCCAAAACCTTGCCTATGATTCATACCTTTGACAGAAAAATATACCGTTGGTCTTGCTTCTGACTTGTCTTTCTGCTGGCTGGATCATTACCGCTGTAGAATTGATGCGGATAATGAATCCAAGACACAATTGGCATTCTGAGCAGATATTCCTTATATCATGCGGTTGACTGAGAAGGCCATAATGTTTAGCTGAGCTTCTTCCAAATATTGGAAATACTTATTACTTCTTCGAGTCCGGTGTCAGTTGATGAACAACTCTTTATAGGGGAAAAATAATGTAACACCGGGGCCCAAAAGAAAGAAGCAAAAGAAAACTCAACTAAACAAAAACACACAACAACAATCAATTCACACACAATCAATGTCACATTTTACTGCTAGTCACACAATATGCATGCCTACTTAAGCACACAAATCTCGCGGGATCTCCGGTTCTACGATCTAGCATGCTGTGACGGTGTGCACGAGGATGAATAAATGTGTGGAAGAATTGGTGTAAACAGCGCTACACCAAGTGCTAGCTTAGCCAGGTAGCAGCCTGGACTAGCTCGGAGGTGAGGACGCACTCGGTAATCATGTAGCGGGACACGAAGGTCGCAACCACATTATTATCAAGCGGACGGAAAAAGATCCGTACTCGTCCAAGAAATAGGATAGCGGGAAAAAACTGAGGCTGCTGACATTGCCCTTTCTTGATAACTACGATCATTAAGGGTTGCCAAAATGACAAGAAAAAGGACGATCCGTGATAGAAGCATGTCTACCACCGAAATAAAAGGTGGGGCTGAAGGAAATAATTCGGCGCGATACCTGAGCACCATTTTTGCAAACAGTGTCAGGATCACTTGGCATCACTCTGCTGGGACAGGAATGACGCCAAACACCGAAGAATGAGCAAGAAAAGAAATCTGGAGAAATGCAAAGGCTGAGCTGTAGTGGATCCGGACCGATGCCATCTACACTCACCAGATTAAACCGCTAGTAAAAAAATAAGGCTACATGCATGCTATGCAACAAACCAATGCGACAAACAATACCACCTCTAAACTACCGATTTCTACCGGTTTCTACCGCTCGCGCTGACTAGGGCGTCCTACAGCCAGACCTGCTCTGATATGAAGCCTGTGGCACCCCGGCTCAGAGAAACCGGAACGCCCCGTATTCCAGCCCAGAGATCGAGGAGAAGTCTCTGGAATACGGCACTGCTTGACATAGAACAAATCAGCTCTTATTACAAGAATAATAATACAAGGGTCTGATGTTACAAAGAAGCACATCAGCACGGCGACACTATGCCAGCAATACTACACTTGCTCTATGCTAGCAGCGAAACAACTCGTAGCAGCGGAAAACCTCTAGCAGCGGAACAACGACGAAGGTGGTGAACTCCACTCCGCAGGGACTCTGGCTGGGACACGATCTATCGACAAGCAATCAAGCAATCATGGCATCTCCTGCAATCTGGCATGACACGCCAGGTCAGTACATTGAATGTACTTGCAAGCTCACAACAACCATAAACATCAAGGCAAGACAATAACATAGCATTAACAGGTTAATTAATTAACAACTACCATGATGAAGCAACTACTAAGCATGAGATGAAACTAATACAGTGCTGATAAATCACCATCTCAGATCTCCATAACCATATCTCTCTTGTCTAACCGGCCAAGCAATATACCATCTCGATCAACTCATGATCAAAACCACACGGTGATCTTTCCGGCGATCACTACCATGACCAACACTTGGTCTCAAACTGTGATCTTTCTGGCGATCACAACCATGACCAACACTTGGTCTCCAACATCATCATCAACATCCTGCCAAACTGTTACTGCTCACAATATATCATCATATAAATCACCTATAAGTCATTCCGTCATGTGAGTGTTGATCAAACGGTGGGACCTAGTACGAACCCATGCCCATGACCGAGGACACGACTATCGATAGATTAATACACTCTGCAGAGGTAGCACATTGTACCCACACCACAGAACCCATGGCCTCATACTCCCATTCGGGTGGACCAACAACGTTCCGGCAAAACCGATCTACTGCCATGACACTCTCCCGGCCACTCCAACCAACATCCCTTCTGGGTTTAGTGCTAGGTGGCCCCGTGTCTACCAAAGACACACCGACCACCGTCGTGGCCAAAACGTCCCTCACGGGGACCGGATCCATAACAACAACGGGCACACAAGGTTATGTCTGCTTACCGGGCCAGGGTACACACGCCCATAACCTTCCCTCGTTGGAGGCACCGGCGAGAGACATGACAATAGACCGCATTAGGGCCTTCCCATAAAGGCAAATGTGGTTGCACTGGAAAAGCCCGGTTCGGTGGCACCTGACCAACTTAATGACGGAATTTATCCCCAAAAATATAACTGTGGTAACTGATACTCCAATATCATCTATCAACCTATAATCCAAGTCATAGCAATATCCAACAAATAATCCAAGCATAATCTCCTCATCTCAAAATACATCAAGGGTAGCACAACACTACTGTCATGATGAATCCGAAAATCAATAATCCTACTACTCCAATAACAAGAATAAAGCTATTCGGATAAGATCCACATGTAAACATCACCTTCGAAAATAATACTCCAAGCAACAGAACGTCAACTAGCATCATGAAAAATAATCATACTAACCACTAATAATCCAAAGGCAGCATGATATCCAAAGTAATACTCCAAAATATAATAACAGATACCATCATGGAAATAATCATAATACCATCCACTAATAATCAATGGCAACATGATACTCATCAACTACAAACATAAATCCTAGTAATCCAAACAATAGCATGGCAACAACAAGATCAACATAATACTCCGAGAAAATGCCATGCACAAAGTCATGTAGCTAAAGCAATATTTTAAACAAGTTCAAATAGATTAAACCATGTCACTGCATTACAGTGATGCAAATGGAGGGTGTGGCTTGCCTGGGGTGGAAGAAATCACCGGGAGAAAGTGCGAGAAGCTCGCGGAACGAATCGCGGGAAACAGACCTCTCTCGGAAGGGGCTGATTAAGGGCAAGGGCAAAATGGGCATTTTCAGAATGTCAAAACATGGTGAAAATGATACCAACAGAGCGGGCTCGGTGAAACGAAGAAGTGGGCTTTGGAATCACCTCATTCGGAGTTACGGTTGCGGAGTTATAAGGTGTGGAAGAAGAAGGACCAATCTATGAATATTTCTTCAGCAAACAGGTCCCTGAGTGGATAAGGCAGAGGCACAAAATCAGAAATACGCTTTCTGAACAGGAAAATGCACTCCCGATAACAGAAGAAGGAAATACACTTTCGGGCAAATGAAAGCGTACTAAGCAAAATACGCTTTCAAAGAACTGAAAGCGCACTCACCTAAAAGGCGCTTCCACTTATCCACGTCAGCACCCGGCTGGGTCAACGTGGAGTGGCTGACGCGCGGGGCCCGCCTGCAGGTCGCCTTGCTCGCCCCAGGTCGTCGTCCCCATCGCGCTCGCCCGCGCCTGGCTACGGCAGAGCCGGTGCCCGACGGCGATACCCGGAGGTACCGGCCGTCTCCAGTGATGCCCGGCCTACCTACGGATTCAGGAGGACGAGACGGATGCGTCCCCAGGCATGGCAGCTGCAGGGGAGCTCGGGAAACGATGGAGCGTTGGCCGCGGCGGAAGGGAGCTGCGGGCGTCGACGGGCTCGCCGCTACGGGTGCTCCGGCGAAGTGTGGAGGGGCTGGGGAGGCTCGAGGGTGGTTGTGGAGACCTCTGGTGGTGGTGGAAGGCAAGGAGGGGGACGACGTTGAGTGAATTTAGCCGAGCATGGCCGGCGGCCATGGCGGCAATGGTGGTCGTGGAGGGCGGCTCGAGCTCGGGGAAGAGGTCAGGGGAGGCTAGAGGAGGTGCAGGAGGCCAGTGGTGAAGCAAGACGGGCTCGGGTTGGCCTTATATAGGCGGGGGAGGGGTGTGCCGCGCTGTCGCCGCCGCGAACGCGTGTCCGGCGCCGCCGACGCGTGCCCACGCGCATGAGCTCGGAGTTAGGCGACGAGGAGGAGCAGCGGAGGCTCTCACGGCGCAGAGGAGGCCAAGGGGGCGCAGGGAGGATGACGACGGCGATGAATAGAGCCAAACCGCCACTGTGCTCTCGTGGGCGTTCGTCGGCGAGCGTCGGTGAGCGTCGGTGAGGAAGCGGACGGAGGGAGAGAGGGGTCCAGCTGCGACGATGACAGGAAGACAATGGACACGGTCACGCGCGCTAAGGCGATGAGAGGAGGAGGTGCCGAAGCACAAACAGCCACTGGGCGCGGCCACTGCACACAGAGCGCGTGCACAGTGATGCCATTAACGCGGTCACCGCGTGCACTGGCATGTAGCGGGGGAGAGAGGCTTGAACATGATGTCTAGTGGTAAGTTCATCCAGGGTAGGTCTCATCTACGGTGGTAGCTTGGTTAAAAGTGATCTGGTTAAATGGTAAGAACCCTCTGAAGTTTACTGGAGTAAACTTGGGTGAGCACTAGTGATCAACAGGAAGGGTTTTGGATTCAATGGAGTTGTCTGCGAGGTTGAGGTAAAGAAGGACTTTCATCCTGGTAACTTGGAGGAGAATTGGATCAAGATAAATCATAGTTGCTTTGCAACTGACCAAAATGGTCCAGAAATGAGATTTGGATGATGCGCTCAAATGGTGTGGCCACTTGAGCTCAAGTTTGGCAAGGCTTCATGATTTGATCATATAAAGATGTATAAGTTTCATACCAATTGGATTCACCAAAATGGTACTTGCTTCACAAACATCCTTGCTGACCAGAAACTTGCAAAAATTCTAGAGGAATAATGGCTTGATGAACCATGCCCAAAATGGGTGGAGGTAGGTTATATGGATAATAGAAGGCCTAGAAAAATTGGCAGCAATAATGGAGCAAGATAAAATAAACTTGCTTCACAAACTAAAATTTTGGGCAGAATCCAAGAGTTGAAGATGAGCTCACATGGAGGCATGACATGAGCTCTACTTTGGTGGAGGGCTATGATATGATGATATGAGGGATCATGCAAAATGGCAACTCATTTAGATATGCCTAGCTTGCACCTCCTTCACAAAGCTTCTTTCTGGGAAGAAACTTTGGAAAATCATAATTAAATAATTACTAGGAAAATGAGGTTGCATTTTGGCATGTGGGAATGATATGGAAAGGAAAAGGTGTCCAAGGAGTTGGAGATCAATTGGGAAAAGGAAAATAGCACTTGCTTCACAATGTGCCATTTAGGGCAGAATAGGAAATGAATTATTTGAGCATGATGATAAACGTGACAAATGAAATATTTTGCCATATTTGAGAAAGATATGATCCAATTTTTTTTTGAGAATTATTTGGGAATTTTAGGAGTGATGGAAATAAAGGTTGCTTCACAACCTAGGGCAGACAGGGTTATTCCTTTAATAGAAAAAGGAATATTCCTGAGAAAAAGAAATTAGGGTTTGGTCAAGCAGTGGAGTGACATGATCTTGGCAGGGTTTTGAGAATGATGAGCCACTTGGGAAGGAAAAAGAGGATGATTTCCCAGGCGACAAGGCCACAGAACCACTCCAAAAAGAAAAACAGAGCAAAAACCAATAAATCAAAAAGAAAAAGAAAAGGGCCAAAATCCAGGCTGTTACACCTTTGGGTCACTGACATGTGGGCCAGCCGCCTGTTGGGCCGACATGTCATGGACACAAAGGCAGGTGCCTTAAGGCACCGAAGCATAGTCCTGTCGGGGTGGTCGCGTGTGTCGGACGGACGCGTAGCACCCAGCCACCCACCCCCCTCCCCCCCAAAAAAGGACGACGACAATATAAGTTCGCGCTTCCACGTTTCGGATTGAAATATCTGGCGGCCCCAATTCTAGCCCTACAAAATCTCTCTTCTCCACCGTCCCCTTCCGCGCCCAGATTGCTCAAATCCCTAATTCGCCGCCAACCCTCGAATCACCCCTCGTCTCGTCTCTTTCCCCACCGTTCCCCACCTCTGTGCCGGACGACGACGACGAAGACGACGGTCGCGCTTCACCACATCACCGGAGCTACCTCATCTACGCCCTCGTCCACCGCACCGGGTGGTCCACCGACAACGTCGGCCGCCGCAACCGACATGCCTCACAGACACCAAGTTCCACCGCATCAGGTGCGCTTCACCGACGCCGTCTCCCAGCTCACCGGGGCTACTTCACCGAGCACATCGTCGCACCTCCGCCCCCCGAGGCCGTTGGGGCTTCACCAACGGTCTCGTCCACCACATCGTAGCGCTCCGCTGCCACTCAAGATCTGCATCCGTGCGTGGCCAGCCAACGCCAGCGCATCACCCTCAACGGCTCTGAAGTGACCCGCACTCTAGCTAGGCGAGCATGCCCAAACGCCGGCCCGAACTAGGTATCCACACATCACTCCCTTGTGCACTGTTCCGACGATGTTTGGATATCCTTTCACTGCTCTCTTAGCTTACACGCCTATGCAACTCTGACTTTAACTCTTATTTCTTCTGGAGATATCATCTGAAACAAGCAAATCCATTTTTTAGCGAAGCATGACGGCGCTACGGGATCTGGTACACATCCTGCACACCCGTATAACCTTGTAAGTATCTGTCCTCTGGTACAACATCAAGGTCGATTCCTCTTATTTGATCAACCATTCGCCGTGTCAAAAATGCAGAGGGGGATGCAAGGAGCACAAGGCCTGCACATCCAAGCAAGTGGTAACATGGACTTGTACATGGAACATCCCAAGCGCAAGCAGAGCTGCAGTGAGCCTGTACAACAAGCTAGCATAAGTCACTGCATTTCATTTAATTCGTACTGGCATTCGTGTATGATTTGTGTGCAGTGGCTGATCCACGAATTCAAGTTACCAGGGGCGAACATTTAACTTAAAAAATACGAAGGCACTTGCACTCCGGAAATCAACATAACTTGAGAAATGTGAAGCTACATGCACTTTGAAAACCAGCTAATGATCCAAAGTAGTTCAGATTATAAACACTAAATGATGCAAGCACCAAAAAACCCAAAATGCAACATGGTGTACAAGGACTACAAACATGGTCTATACCTGCTTGAATTATTCGTTCTCTGGCTGAAAATATCGAAGTGTAATTGCACGTATAACCAGTGCGCAAACTTCATATCAATATATCTATCCTGCACAAGTATGGCAATAGTTTCAAACAACAAATTAGAAAAGTATTTATGCTATGTTGTCATGATACGGGGACTTTCTGGTAGATGGCCTCGACGTTTCCTCAAGCTATGAAAATGCACTATAATTTGCTTGTCATCAATGCCTGCAAATCTCTGTCTCTCTCAACATAGTAGATCATCATTAGACACTAAATCCTTCAATGAGCTTGCAAAATGCTTGCATTAGATCCCTCATTAGACACTATATGTTCATCACCAGGAGCATGTAAAATGTTTGCATCAAATCCTTCATTAGCAGTCTGTTCATTAGACACTTCAGGCTCAAGAACAACATGAGCTTGTATGTTTGCACCAGAAACTTGATTAGATACATCAGATTCAGTCAGTTCAGTATTGATTGGGGGAGTTATAAAATAAGTAGAAATTGGTTTCATTTTCTCATAGATTCCCTACATACAAGCAGTTTTACAACACCGTCAGGTTTAACTATTGGCCAGAAATTGAAGAGTTGAATTAGATATAATCAGGGATGTGATGTACTTGCTCGTTGCGCATGCTACTCTTGCAAGCTGTGACTGTCCGTTTATGCAAGCTCGATGCCATGCCCGTGCTGCCGCCGCTGCCTCCCACGCAGGCTACACCCAGGGTTGGATCTTCATCTTCTTGTCCTTCCGTTCGCTTGAAGCCCGGCGACCGCCCTCCAACGAGGGCGCGAGGAAGTGCTGTGTCGGTCTGTCTAGCGGCGGCTAGGTTAGGAGCGAACCAGACTGGAGGCTGGAGCGAATGAATTGGGATTTTTCCTACTGTCGATCGATATGGGAGGCGCTCGTTTGGGCCGCGAGCCTGCTATAGGGCCTGCCTTGCACTTATGTTATTGGCCCATCCAAATTGAAACATTTTTCCTCATTTTTTACATTGCCTGCTCATGCGTTGGGACGAACAAAACTAGCGTGGGCCAACCTGGATGACTCAAACTAGGTGCACACTTTCCAGCCACCTGAGGCGGCCGCCCATACCAGCCCCTATGGTGGCGTCGCCCCTTTTTGCGTGTATGATTGGATAGTGAAAAATATTCCAGTGGCGCTTTTGATTTACCCATAGAATGGTTGATTTGCTTGTTTCTATGAACTGAGTTCGCCAATAATGTGAAGGATGCCAGTCTTTTCATCCTATTGTAGATTGCTTAGATCTCGATATGCCAAAAGTAATCACATGAAATATACAGTAAAAGCCAGTGTGATGTGTTTGGCTACAACTAGTCTGACTACACGTCCTCATATAACATATCAAGGATGCACCATCTTACCAGATTAACCATTCGACTTACCCATGCAGTGTGGGAAGAAAGAAGTATTGGGACTGCGTATCCAAGCAATTGATGCCATGGACTCCTTCGTACAACCTTGTAAGCGAAAAAGAAGTTGCAGTGTGCCTGTACAAAGAACTAGCGTAAGTTCAGTTACCTGCTTCTCGGAATTTTAGTTAGCCACTTATTGCAAAATTGTTCAATTACGTTGCCTGGCTTAATTTAGTTTGCTACTGATTACATAATGGCATAGCCTGTTAATCATATTGTAGACTGCGCCTATCTATGTGTTTGATACTTACTGTGAAGAATTACCTGTTTGCCTTAACTTAAATATCTACTTGTTTGTTTAACTGCTTTGCTGCTGCAACAGCGGGTTACAATGATGTTAATAACTACTTTTCAGCATCCAATTGAAACTCTTTAATTCCTTGTTTGTTTAACTGGTTTGCTGTTATAACTCCCAGTTGAGATGTTTTGCTAACTTCAACTTTTCTGAATCCAATCGGAACTTTAATGGCAAAACAGGCTAGCCCAAGATCAAAGAGCGAGGTCCCATGGACGTTGCATCATCCCATAGCAGTGGCACCGGCCCAATCGTGCATTATGAATTGCCAACTGCTGATGCTCTAGAGGCTAAACTAGTGGTAGAAAGAGATTCTGCTTCTGCACTTAGAGATGAAGTTGACATGTTGAGGAAGCAAACAGCACAATCACAAGTAGTACTCAAGACAACCATTAAATATTTGGTGGATTTCAAAACGAAGCAAGCTGAGACTGACCAGATTGTTAAGGTCCTGAAGGAAAAAAGGAAATTAAATTGCTACTTGGTAAATCATAGGTGAAATGTTCTTTCCATAGTTGAATAACCTTTGTGTTGTCTGTTCATGTAATCAATCAAACCATTTGTTTTAGAGGTCATGTAATAATTGTTTTTTTTGTTTTTTGGTTTGTAATTTTCTTTGAGCACAAGTCTGTATCAATTGATAAGACTCGGAGACATTTCATTTGGATTGCTGTGCCAGACCTACAAATATGCCAATCGGGCTGAATGTGCATTCAGCAATAGTAGTAGTATAGATGGACCATAAGTGGCACGCATTGGAAAGGGCCAAGATGCTGGCTAAAAAAGGATGTTGTTGTAGCCAAAAAAAAAGTACAGCGGCCTGGCTTATGTATGTTAGTTGATATTATTGATCCATATACTCTATAAGTGTTTATATGTCTGTTAGTTCTGTACATTCTTGGTTGATTGACTCGGTATTTGAATCTTGATACATCGCTTGTGTACATATCTAAATGGGAGTACACATTATGCTGCGTGTGACATTTGAGTTGGACATGAAGTGTTCCAAATATTCGAATTCACCTTAAACTAGATTCTAGTTTCTGAATTTGAGTATTGGCATTTGTAAACCATATTCATATATGACAGTGGAATACATCTTTGTCGTCCTTTTGAAGATATATAAAAACACATAGAATGATTTATAAAGATTCATATAGGAATACAAAATGGATTCGAATTTAGTTGCAAGGGTAAACGTGGATGCTTATTGTCCCAAAATTCGAAAGAAGCAGCAAAATGTCCACTCCCACGGCGGCTGCCCGAAGCCAAGTGTTTGGGAGATGGAAATTACTGTCTACCCATTACACGGACAATCCATCGGCCCGATTTCCACTGCTCTAAATAGGGGTAGGTTAGTAACTTCAATTAGACGTGACATGACCGCCTCTGAGCCCATTCCGACACGGTGGGCGTCAAACATGGGCGGCAAAACTCATTTGATTCAAGCTCGTCCGAAAGACCTCTGTTTCTCCCTCCATTCCCCATTCATACACGGTGGGCGGCAAAACAAATTCGACTCGGCCGAAATCGATGTAGGCAAATATTTTCAATAGGGGCAGGTTTGTAACTTCACTCAAACGTGACACAACCGCCCTACCTGTCAGCCCCGTTCATACACCGTGGGCGCCAACCATGGGCGCCAACCACCCTCTCCTCGCCCGAAATCGCTCTGGGCAAATATTGGCGAGATGCGAGATTACCGTCCTATCCCCAACCGACGAGACGTCCAAATTTTAAACGGGGGCTAAGTTCGTAACTTTCCCATATTTCAGACAGGCGCGTCCCAAAAACATGGTTCCCCGTACCTCTCCCTCCATTTTCCCATTCATACACCGTCCGCGCTAGAACACCCCATCCCCACACCAGCCTCCGTTCGCCACCCCATCCATCGCCGCCGTCCTCCACCACATCCATCGCCACCGTCCTCCACCATGCCGGAGCGCCTACCAAGACCGTGTCGTCCACTGCTAGAGATGGACATTTCTCATCCACGGTGACGGACCATTAGCCTTGCATCGCGTCCTCTCGCTTCATCGGCGCCGTCGTCCTCTTTGCCGGGGCCGCTCGCACGACCTTCTCTTCCACCGCAACGGGACTTATCCCCCGATGCACCCGTCTACCGTCGCAGATCTACTTCAACACCACCGATAGCCATCGCACCCCCGATGCCTACACGGCGCCGCAAGAGAGGTGGTACTTCATATCTCCTCAACTTTTTGATCTCATCCAGAAAATAGATCTTAACTTGGTTACTCTACTTTCTTTTCAGCTCTTAGAATTTAGTTCTTAGTTCGAAGCAAACAATGGATGCTAAATATCATTTCTCCGGTTTGCAGCTTCAAATCTGCCATGGCACAGCCATAATACGGTTTAATTGATCATGCTTAGGGTTTAATTGATCCTGTTGGTTCCGTGGTGGTTTCTTTAATAGAAATCAGAGGGGAAACCCTCTTTTGCTAAAAAAATATGCTTAGAGTTTCCCCCTTTTATGATCACTATATGATCAGAATATGTGCTTCGCGTCATAATAACACTGCTCCACCCATCAAGCTAAACAAGCTTAGTTGTTCAAATACGAATCTGATATTATTAAAACAGAGTTGTTTAATTGGTCAGCTAAATGTTCCTAAATTAGTTTCGAAAATGCATGTTCGCCGCTCGGGTGTGTATCTCTATAGGGTGCCCACGGTGGGCCGGCCCACCCTGGGATTTTGGGTCGTCCTAGGCCCCGATTCCCCTCTATTCTGCTGCGCGCTTCCGATCTCTACTCGCCCCCAGCCGCCTGCCTCACCGGCGACTTGCCGTCCCCGGACGGCATGACTCTAGGAGGAGACGCCGGACTAACAGGAGGCCAGGAGCCGCTCGCCCAACAGCGCACCGCTGCCCGGGCGCGCCGCCGTGCCTACCTTCCCAGTCCGTTCAGGGCTCAGGCATGCAGCACCCACCAAGCCAACCCAATTTATCCTGAGATACGTCCTCAACACTCAGCAGCCACTCCTCATCACCCATTTTCTAATTGATTCATTACTCATTAGGCAGGACTGTCATTAGGGTTTGTTGTGTGCTCAGTGCTACCTACACTTAATGGTTCAGATGTATTTCGGTAATCTTTAGTACCTCTAAAGTTCACAGGGTTTTCAAAATTCCGGCCCTCGGAACAAAAACTAGTCATTTTGGATTGTTGGTCGTAGTGACATTGACCCAGATTACTACTGCAAGCCAGGTTTGTTGACAATTTTACTTGTCTTTCTTAGTCATTCGATATAATATCCAATTATTCACGTCGATTAGTTGCAAACAATAAGTGCTAGACAAACTTCTTCATTCAGATTTTGGACGGTCTCTTACTGCAGTTACAATTCTGCATACTTGTCCTAGTAAGCTCACAAGTAAATGATTGATTCACTACATCTATGCTTGCCTTGTCATATTTTTTGTCAATATTCTTTTAGGGTGGACCACCCTGTTTCTAAATACTGGAACCGTAGACATGAGTGAATAGTATTTCTCTATGTGATCTCTTCCATCATGTGTGGGTAACGAACACTACATTGTATAGAAAGAAAGTGTCATTTCCAGCTTTTACATAGGTTCCGATCTTTTACATGGAATACAATCTGCCTACTTGCTTTGTGTCGCACTACCAACACTCCACCCTTGAAGCTAAACATTACGCCACTCATAATTGCTTAGTTTATTTGTTCAAATACGAATTTCATATGATTCTAATGTTCCTACTCCAGTTTTGAAATGCGTGCCTGCCTGTTATAGAGACATAAGGGGTTTGTATTTCTGTGTGTGGTCTGGTCAGCACGGTTGGGGAGGTGAACTTTGCATATGCAGGGGTTTATAGGGAGACACTCTCCAAGTTGAATCTGCAATGCATTCCATAGATAATCTGACTACTTTTTATGTTTTCATGAATCTCAGATTCTGAACAGCATCATAATGATTATGAGCTTGCGTGCATGAAAAGAATAAAGCAGAACAATGCCACGGCTGTCAAACTTGGCATTAAGGGACTGAAAACAAGTCTGGATGCAATGCAATGCAAACGCTCTCCACCTACAGATTCATGCTCAGAATATGATCCTAACAGTGATTCTGAGCTAGAGGGAGACCTAAGTCAATGTAGCTCCCTAGTGGAGGAGTCAGAGGAAGATGCCCTATCTTATTCACCCATCAAGGTACTTGCTCTAACTTTCCAAGGTTACATTGCTCGCACATATCTTGCAACTGATGCTTTGCATTGCTTCTACTTTGTTGAACTGCCATTAGTTAGTTTACACATCGTGTATGTGAATACGCCCTGCCTATCCATTTTCAGTACATATTCCATCTGTCATCTTACCATATTTATCCATTCAAATGTTGTTCTTGTGTATCAGACGTTCAAAAGGAAGAGGGCGATTGCTGATCGTGGAGGAGCACAAGCAAAGTATTTGGAAAAGGTAGTGGCACCTGATAAATCAAATAGCCCATTAGGTGTAGTTGCAATATCACCCGACCCACAAAATACCCCAACTCTAGCAGACTCTAGCCCTACTACACTGGTCATTTCTGATGCCCCAACTCAGCAGACCCCAACCGCAGCAAACAGTATGATTATGCCACTTGACATAGCACCAGCTGTACGACGCAAAACCCCCATTCCAGCAAAGAGTACACCAAATCCAGTTGCCAAATCCCTTTTCGAACCAGAGAGAGAGAGCCCCAATTGCAGCAAATAGGACCCCTGTTCCATTTCTTCCCAGTTTAGATGACGATGCTTATGTTGTTGTCAGGAACTTTGTGCGCATCTTTCCTTCATGGAAAGATTATACCGCAGACACAGAACAATTTCCAGTCTTCCTCCGCAACTTACGCGTAAGTAATGTACTAATGTTATTCATGGTCATTACTGCATATGTTTCTGCTGACAGAAGACACAAGATTTCATTCTTTTAAATAGGCGAGGAGCAAACTGGTTTGTGATGACGAGCAAGGGTTGGTTGCGCTTTTCAAGCACTTGTTGATGAAGTATCGTTCCTACCTGAGGCAAGCGCACTTCGATGGCAAGCCTCTGAACGAAATTTCTGTAAAGTCTCCGGTGCTACATTTATCCGACGATGACTGGAATAATCTTGTTACACATTGGTCTCGGCTGCAGCGTAAGGTACTGTCTATGATATCACATCACAATTTGAACTACATTTCTGCATTTGCCTTAATGTCTCACTTCTACGAAAACTGTTAGCAGAAGAACATTCGTTCTCAAGGGACCACCGAATCTCGCAACTATACTGCACACTGCATTGCTCTTGTGAGTACCTCTTGCCCTGTATGACCATACTTACTTTCATAGCTGTTTGATTATGTAGCATCACTGCACATGTTAGCCTCGTAATCGTCCATTTGGTGGACATTATAAGATCCGTATGGACTCTTACATAAACTTAGAATCAACCCAATGCTTTTGAAGAGGTTTAGCTCTGCAGTCCTCTTGTAAGGACTGAACGTGGTCTATCACTGTACTTACATTAACAGCTACTCCCTCGTCCCATAATATAAGAACGTTTTGTACAGTACACCAGTGTTCAAAACACTCTTGTATTATGGGAAGAGGGATTGGTTCATTTTGTAGCATTCTGCATCTTATCTCCCTCGCCCACCATTTACTAAAAAGATCAGATCTATATTTAATCTTACCAACAAGTAGAATACACAGACAATGCCAGTGCAGAAGTGTAGCCCATTGCTCTTGTTAGTACATTTTGTCCTGTAACGCTTGTACTTCCAGGGATTGGTAGTTGATTATGTAGCATCAATCTCCATCTTATCTTCATTATCCTCTATCCCTTCAAGTATTATCATATCTATAATTACTCTCTACAAAATGTAGAGTACAGACAATGCTTATGAAGAAGATTCTGTGCTGAAATTCTTGAGTTATCCTTCCCTTGACATGGAGAAGGGCATTATAAAGCCGGTGTTAACTATTAATGTAAGTCAGTCCTTCTAAAGCCTTTATCCTCAACTACTGTTTAATTTGCTCATACTCCCTATCGTTTACTGCTGTTTAGTTTGCTGTTTCTACCAAAATGCATGTTCGTAAGAACCGCAAGTTCTAAGTTTTACTTGTAAAACCAAATTCCTTATTCATACCATGCACATTACTTAATACTCCCTATATGTATGCTTGTTTTTGTGGATCTATAATCCAGTGTGTGATGAAGCAGCCCACGTTTGCACCTTGTCATCTCCTGTTTTATCTTACTGATGTGGCTGATGATATGAACAACATGCCATGCACATTATCCAAAATAGATATAATGATTTTCTTTGCCCTTCATCTATGCTTGTTATGTTGACATGGTAATCCAGTAGTGTGGTGAAGCTCCCCGCATTATGAACAATGCCAAATTATGCTATTGATATTTTGAACTTACTCTTTATTTTCTAATTTGAAATTGGATAGAATTGACAGAACAGTTATCATCTTTGTTTATACACGTGCAAAACCTGTCATCTCTCTGCTTTGTTTCAGGGTGATATGCCTGATGGCATGCACAAGTCTGCTGAAGGTTGTGAGACAAACCCAACATATATTGCAGCAAAGAAGGCAAAACATCTTGAAGATAGCGAGACAACCCCAAAGTCTTATCTTGATGCAGTGTTCAAGTTACTTGAGACTAACAGTCAGACAAGTTCACAGAATTCGTTGTCTGAATCAGTTCGACTTCTTCAGTCCCAAGTTCTAGCAGAAAGGCATTCTGCAACTCAACTTCGACTTGAAGTCCTATCTCTAAGAAAGATTGCGGAGAACACCAATGAGAACCTCATCGCTAAACAGCTACACCAGGAAGCTATGACTGACATGCTAGGCCGGTCTCACAGCCTTGCTCAGCAGCTTGCGCAACAGTTCCCCCGCAAGGCTAACCTTTCTTGAACTATCTTGGAAGTGGTCTCGGTTCAGTATTATTTTGTTACGCTGCAATGGTGCCCAGTTTTTGTTATCTGCTTCTTCGTTGCGCTTTATGATCACTGGTGGCGAACTTTGATGCCCAGTGGATGTAATATGTGTAATAGCTGTGATAGCCTAGCATAAGTTGCTTGCTTATCTATTTCCTTATTGTCTTGTTTATTTGTTTGCTTGTAGTCAGTGCAGTTCTTTTTCCGCGGTTTGCTAGTGGCTGCAATAACCTATTTTTAAAACTAGGCCACAATAACCATGGGCTAATATTTACTGTAGTGACACTAGGCCTCCTACGGGCCGTAGAAACAGTGGGCCTTCTACGGGCCGTAGAAACAGTAGGCCTTCTACGGGCCGTAGAAACAATGGGCCTTCTACGGGCCGTAGAAACAATGGGCCTTCTACGGGCCGTATCATCAATGGGCCTTATATGGGCCGTATGATCGATTGGCCAAACATGGGCCAATAACAGGCCGCATTATGGCCGTAAACGGGCTAGAGTTGGAATCGTCCGTTCATGGGCCGACCATAACGGGCCATCGTTAATAGGCCATATTTGATGACGCTATGAAAACGGCCCAACGTATTAACGGACCACAAACAGGCCGACTGTAACCACGGGCTGAATTTGGCCCACAAGCAGAAAATGACAGTAACGGGCCGTAAGTAAACGAATGCTGGAAATGAGCCCAAGAATAAATGGGCTCTGAGAAGGCCGAAAGATAACATGGGCTGGAAACGGCCCAACGGAATAACAGGCCGTTAATGGGTATAAAGTGATACACTGTTCATTACGGGCCAGTTTCACCACGGGCCGTTAATGGGTGTAAAGTGATACACTGTTCATTACGGGCCAGTTTCACCACGGACTGTTAATATGCCAAGACTTACATAGGGCCTCATATGGGCCGAAAGACGTCATGGGCCATACATGGGCCAGAAGTGAAAATGGGCTGGAATCATATTGGATGGCCCAGATGACGCTACTGGGCCTAATTCGGATAGGGCGTAACGGGCCTTGGGTTAGCGGGCTGTAAATGGGCTATATGCGAACAGGCCGTTAACAGGCTTTCCATGGGCCGGCCCGCCACCTTTTGACCAAGTCAAACAGGCTGGCCTTTTCATAGGAATGGGTCTCTGTTGGGCCGTGCCACGTGTCGACGTATCATAGGCGCCTTCTGTCCAATGAGTGGATGATATCTGTCCCAACGATGAGCCGACACGTGTTTCCTCCAGCCAATGATGATTTTACACGTGGAAAATCCCCATTGGTTGGGGCCGTTAACGGGTTATCGGATCCAAACCCGACCCGATAGCTTAACTGCGTTTCGTTACGGTGGATGCCATGTGTCGGTCACCCTTGACGAAAGCACTTCTGTGACGCGTGATTTATCGTCATGGAAGTGGACACTTCCGTGATGATAATTTTGGTAATGTCATGGAACACTTCTACGACATCATAGGTATGACAATTTTGATTCTGTCATAAATTTGTCATGGATGTACATGCATGTAACATCCCAAAATTCTAAATTTAGGAATGTTATAATAAACAGATAGATTGGATTGATTGTTTGATTGATTGACTGAAAGTGAGTGAATTCAAAATCTTTTGAAAGTTAAATGAGAGGGAATAAAAGGACTTTCCCAAACTTTCATTTTGCTTTTATGATCTCCATGAATTCAAATTCTTTTCATCACAAAACCCTGGAGAGAAGATGACATGACTTCTTCCATTTATTTAAATGACAAGGGGTGTTGAAAATATTTGAATTTCATTTGAAAATATTTCCAATTCTGAAACTTTATGCAACTCAATGATTTTCACGAGACAAGATAAAATGACTTCTTCAAAACATATGAAATAGGAGTTGGGAGTTTCAAAGGATTAAATTCAAAGTCCCATTGAAATTATTTTTCAATATTGGAGTTATTTGAGTTTTATTCAAATTATTTTTCTCCAAAATAAAAATATACAGAAAATAGGGTAACATGATTCCCTACATCAGAAAATTGGAGATAAATAAATTTGAAATCATTTTGGTATTTTTAAAATGGTTTTTATTGGATTTTATTAAGGCAGTAGCACTCTTTGCTTTATGTAAATTTGTGAGGATTTTATTTGACTTCACAAAAATGTCCATGTTGTTGGAAATCTTTTTCTGAAAATTTTGATATATAATATTCTTATTTTATTTTGTTTTATTATTCTTGTTTTTTTGAAAACAAATGTTTAAAAAAAATTCCTCTGGACCGACCGGACCGGGCCGGCCCAATTCGCCAGGCCACGGCCCAGCCGGCCCACGCGCCCGACGCCCGCGCGTCCCCGAGCTCCGGCAGGACTCCCGCCGCCGCACGACAGCGCCGCCGCCGCCGTCTCCGTTGCGGACACCGCGCCCCGCCGCCTTTTGCCCTTGCCCCCTCCTCCACGCCTCCCGAGGCCGTCCTCCTCCATAAATAGCCCCGGCCCCTCTCTCTCTCTCCTCTCTTCTCGCCGCCGCCTCGAGCCGCATCGCTACGCCGCCGCCGCTGCCAACCACCGCCGCCGCAGCCGCGCCTCGCCTAGCCCCGCGCCGCCCGCGCTGCTGCCTCCGCCGCCCTGCGCCGCCCGCGCTGCCGCCCCGCGCCGCTCCTCGCCAACGCCGCACCGCTCGCCGGAGGCCGCGCCCCGCCGAAGCCGATCCAAACCGCCGCCGCCCGGACTCGCCGACTCGCCGGCGCCCGAACCCGACTCTAACTGCCGGTTTTCTTCCGGTCCGGTAAAACCGCCCGGTCCGAACCGGTTTTATTTTAAAGGTGCGGTTTTGGTTAAAAAAACCCATTTTTTTATTTAGTTTAGTTATGTAATGAACGTTTTCTGTTTAAGTAGTTCTAGTGAACAGATTCGTTAGATAGCATTCGGCAGCGAACGTTCGATCGGTAAAGTTTTTTTTCTTTTTAATTTCGGCCAGGGACCCAACCGTGAATATTTTCTTTACAGATCAGCCCCTGGTTTTCAAACGACTATAACTTTTTGCTCGTTAGTCGGAATTAGACGAAACCAATGCCCACGTCTTCGTTATGATCCCCTCTATCCAGTAAATCCAACTCAAACATGTTTTTGAAAGTTTAAAAATTTGAACTAGACCAGATTTGAATTCAAACTTCGTTTGATCGTAACTTGAGTTTCGTAGCTCCGATTTAGTTGATTCTTTTTGCAAATCGAAGCTCTTGACCTAAACTTTCTGATAAGGCCAAATTCACATAATTTTGGTACTGTTAGAAATTTAGTTTATGTTTCAAGAGTTATTTGCTTGATTTTGATGATTTCCGAATCGTCTTCTTCGTTCTTTCTGATCTTTTAAGTGATTGCTTATGTGTGGTTACCATTGCTTGCTTACGATAGATTGACCGGAGTGTGACGAGTAGACCTATCAAGAGTTTTGAGTGTGAATCATCTTCATCAACATTGCAGGCAAGTTCACACTTTGATCATATCCCTTTCATACCCAGTTTTTATGCATTAGATTCAACCCTCAAACATTGCATGAGTAGGATTGATAACATGTGGGTATTGGGAAGTAGTTGATGAGGTAGGAACCTATTGCCCTGTTTATTATCAAACCCTTGGGAGTTACTTCTACGTTTGCTTATATTGCTATGCTATGCTCGTAGACGTGGATTGGGTTTGAGTGAATTTCCATGACAGATGTGAGATTGTTAATTAATGGTTCAACTTAAGGTGGCTACTTAACTAAACATCTGGGTGGATTGAGGAACCTGGAGAACCCAGTGTTGCCTGTATTTTTGGATATCCCGGAGTACCCGTGTGATTATCCTATGGACCGCCACCCAGACTCAAAGGGATCATAAGATTATTCGTGCTAGAAACTTCCTTGTGCAGCCACAAGCTATTATGGGCTCTAGCATAGTTGAGTATGTTGCATGACCCCTTCCAGTGGTAGGCTAGCAGATGTAGGGGGTGTAGGTTGGTACTGTCTACCCAGGGTTAGAGTTAATGCTTCTGAAAGACTGTGTCTCGGTCATCCGTTTCTCAAACACCATGCAGTGCGAGAAATCCAACGGAGGAGATCGAGTCTTGTGGGGAAAAGTGCGCAAACCTCTGCAGAGTGTACAAACTAATCATGATTAGCCGTGTCCCCGGTTATGGACATCTTGAGTATCTAGTACTTGGATTATCATGTGAATCTCATCATCATGCTACTTAATTTAATTTGGGTTAATCACGTTCTTAATTGGGATTGAGTTGGAGGTACCTTCTCAATGTTTAACAACCACCATGATAGTTAAATAAAATATATTCTTTGCTGTAGGGAAAAATTGGCTTTTCGCAAAAACATTATAACCATAGAGCTTTTCCACCAGCCATATATGCATGTAGTGATAGCCTTTGTTCATCATTTCTCTATGGTATGAATTTGCCAGCATATTCCATGTGCTGACCCGTTTTCGGGCTGCAACGTTTCATGTTGCAGGATTCTTACGACGAGTAAGTGATACGTTAGGGTTACGATTTCTACACTCAACTTTGCCGTTGGTGTTGATTGGAATCCACAACCTTGTTACTTCCGCTATTTGGATTGAGGTAATAGTATTTACGTTACTTTATACATGTGATTTACCTCTGTTATAAATCCTCGAGTACTGTGTGTGTCAGCATACCGATCCAGGGATGGCACTTAAGCACAGAGACTTGATCCATTCGGGTCGGGTCGCTACAAGATGGTATCAAAGCACATGTTGACTGTAGGACGTGACCCTAGAAACTGGCAAGCCCATAGGAAGGATTTTCCCTAAAACTTTCCTTTTTGAAAAGATCTTTTACCTCTCTCCTTTTCTGATTCTTATTCAAATATTCCCTTTTAGTGAGACCATACCCCTTTCCCCTTTTGACCACACGAAGATTCGACTGATGGGACCACTCCAAGAAGGACAAGATATCGGACAACCAAGACCACTTCGGAATGAAGAGGATTTGATCGAGCATTGTTATAATTGGGACTACAACGGTTAAAGACTCTGAAGACTAGGAGAATTTGAAGGCTCTGAAGAATTTCCAGATTGGTATAGGAAGGCTACCCTTATGGAACTTGGCAGACTATGGAAGCCGTCAATACCCGAGACCAAGGTGTATCGGAGAAAGACCGGAACATGGAGCATTAGAACTCAAAGTTTTTGTTAAGAAAACCCAAAGACAGGAGATATCAGTTATGGAATGAAAGCTCATGGCAGT
Organism: Aegilops tauschii subsp. strangulata; assembly: GCF_002575655.3. Classification (NCBI taxonomy): domain Eukaryota; kingdom Viridiplantae; phylum Streptophyta; class Magnoliopsida; order Poales; family Poaceae; genus Aegilops; species Aegilops tauschii. The sequence goes on along the minus strand of NC_053040.3, from coordinate 435,942,648 downwards.
AACATGGGCATAGACACGGCTATCCATGGTGTTATTACCCGTTTATGCTATTGTCACCGTGCGGAGTTAAACATGCAGATGCATGGAAGGATTGGATGGTAGAAGGCTGATGGAGCACCTATCAGCAAGATGAAGTTTTAACTTTAGACCAGTGTATCACCAGGATCTGGAGTATTACATCAAGAAGTTTTTGACAAAGAAGTGTTTCGTGAAGAACTTAGAACCCAGAAACTGAAAGTAGCCAAGCTGGGAAAGCAAAACCTCGAGATAACAGAGACTCGTCAGGAACTGAAGGACAGTAGGATCATGGTTCATGTCAAGGATGTTGAGACCCAGAAGTTGGAGCGCAACTCCAGAAATATTAAAGGACGTCACGAGAGACTTCGCGTCAACAGAGATGATTTGGCAAAAGAACTTGAGAAGGACAAGCATGATTGGAAGAAGCCATCGGAGACATGAACAAGACTTGAAGAGTTTGGCGACGTTGAACATTTATTGACCTTTAGAAGACCAAACCCCTGTTATGCCTACGTTAGATGCGACGTTTGTGAGCTGTCATTTGTTTGATGTTTTTCCGACAGCCACGATAAAAATCTGTCTTTTCAAAAATTTGTTTGTATTGTGTGCATCCCTCTCGACCTCTCTTATCTCACCCCAAACCCATGGACCGGATAGAGGATGAATGGAGATGAGCTTGTATTTTCTGGACCGATGAGTCAATTGGAGACGGACCGATGGATTCAGAACACGGAGGATCACATGAAGAATAACCCTATAGTCGGAAAGGATATGACCCGGCATGCTCTTCAATGTTTTGAAAGAGGTGCTGCTACTTGGTGGAGGATGTACCAAACCATCAATGGATGGCAAGGAGTAACCACTTGGAAAGAATTTAAGTGGACTCTACAAAGATCTCGTCTTGTGTCCCAGAAATTGAAGCCTTATGGAAAGGATATGAAGAAACCTTGTGCATACAAGCCTTCTGGAGAAATAGGACACAACCATAAGGAACACAAGGATGAATGCCCAAATTGTGAAGGAAGTCACCCAGTTGAAGAATGCCCAACTAGGCAGATCACTTGTTTCTTGTGTGAAGGGACTACCCACTACCCTTCTCAGTGTCACATCTACCCCATGGTACAAAGGACCATCCAGCAGAAGAAAGAAGCAATGAAAAGAGCCCTCATGGAAATTTTAGAGGAATCTGTGATGAAGGAAGAGGTGGAGGACACACCCAAAGAAGAACCAATTAAACCCTGCACCAAGTCATGCTATTCATGTGGAGAAGAAGGACACATCTCCCAAAATTGTCTGAATGGGGATTTAGTAGAATTCCCGACAGAGGAAGTAGAGTATGACCCATAGGAAATAGAAGGCCTGATTGGAACGGAAAAGTCCAGGAAGAGAAGTAGATTGGATCCCAGGAACAACCCAATTTCTACAAAGAAAGACCTGAGTCATATCACATGTTTCAGGTGCAAAAATTCAGGACACTACTTCAATGATTGCCCAAAAGGGAAGATGAGGACCCCAGGAGGCTATATAATCACAAGGAAACCTCGAGATATGTCAGAAGTAATATGTTTCCGTTGTGATGAAGCAGGGCACTTTGCCAGAGAATGCCCCAAGGAGACGGAGACTTGTGATAAGTAGTTGAGTGCAACGAGAAAAATAGTAGTAGTAGTGTGGACATTTCTTTTATTTGAGAGGTGTCGGGTTGAGGCATGTAATGGAATGCAGGAGATTGTAATAATTTGAGAATCAATAAAGTTAGCATCATTGGTATTGATTTGGATTCTATGAGTTGTTACTCTATGAAGAAAGATATTGACCATTTTCGAGGATATGAGAAATATGGTCTATGGAAGATTGTGCATTATAAAGGTGGTAGTACCCTGTGAGGAAACTTGACCCTTGGAAAAAGGTAATGATATTCCATGAAGTGGATTTCGAACAAAATAAGTATGAGTTTTATCTCGATATGTTGGATACCCCAAGAATATGAGGGTATGGAGTATTATTGGATGTAAAGGAGGTAGTCTATGAAATTGGAGACAGAGCATGTCTTCGTGTGTCCCCTCTGCGAGGAGTTAAACTATTTGGAGTTAAGGGAAAGTTATCCCCGAGATTTGTAGGACCATACCGAGTTTTGGAGCGTATGGGAGAAGTGGCCAACAAGCTGGAGTCACTCGAAGGACTGTCAGGAGCTCATGATGTGTTTCACGTTTCCCAGTTGAAGAAGTGCCATGCAGAGATGGCCAATATTCCCCTGTAAGGACGCTTGACCCTGGAAAGGATAATGATGTTCCACGAAGTGGAGTATGGACTCCATAAGTATAAGTTTTTTTTTCTTGGTATGTGGGATATTCCCCGAGGATGAAGAGATGAAGTACTATTGGATATAAAGGAGGTATGATGTTGGAAATATGTATCAATGGAAATTCCATGATGAGTCTGAGTAATCATGTCCTAGTTTGGTGCCAATAGAAGGAAGGAAGACAGTACAATTGGATGGAATTAAGAATACCAGGAAGTTGGATGTTGGATTAAGGATCAGTTGCCCGATGATGAGTTCAAGGTTTACAAGTGATGAGATGGGCCATAACCCACAGGCCCCAGGACCTGCCAAGAAGCAAGCACATTCTTGCTGAAGGAAAAACCCTGGAAGAAGTTACGATTTTATCGACAAACGATCTTATAGGAGTTACGCAAAACCTGTGGGTTGGGAAGGAACGATAGATGTTTGTTTGGCTTGCAGAATCCATGGATTTATCCGAACTTGGTTCATCGACAAGAGAAATTCTGCAATGCTTGCGAGGATGACCGGGTGTTAGAATGCGCGATTCGCTAGACCATATACAAGGTAATGATTTGGGTGCGGGATGGATTGATCACCATACCGACTTACCCTTATTGTTCTCTTTGCTATATGGGATGGTAAATCTGAGTGGCCTACCTATAGTAGAGAGACGACAGTATTAACCTTGCTTGAACCTTAGAATGGTATAAGAATGTTTCCCTTGTACACGACAGTTGTTGCCAATCGTAGGTTATACGGTGAGGATCAACCAGACCCATTTCCTGCAGGAGAAACCAAAAATCGTTGACCACCATGAGATATTGATAGTTGTTTAGTTTTGGCGCCAGACCTGTCAGCTAAGAAGACCCAGTCATGGAAGAACCATACCAAGATGAAAGGATACAGAAGAGTTGAGGAAAAAGGTTATGCCACCACCAGAAGAGCCAGAGAAGGAATTATACTGAAGATCTGAGAAGACCGACACTGTCAGGAATAAGGATGGAGTATATGAGTATTGATGGGACCGTAACGATGTTTCTAAGGGTGGTAGCACCCCAGACCCCGGTGATGATCGATGGATTTTGAGAAGACCCCAAACCCTAACCTATTTCTTTCTAGCCTCTCCGAATCTCGAGGACGAGATTCATTTTAAGGGTGGTAGTTTGTAACATCCCAAAATTCTAAATTTTGGAATGTTATAATAAACAGATAGATTGGATTGATTGTTTGATTGATTGACTGAAAGTGAGTGAATTCAAAATCTTTTGAAAGTTAAATGAGAGGGAATAAAAGGACTTTCCCAAACTTTCATTTTGCTTTTATGATCCCCATGAATTCAAATTCTTTTCATCACAAAACCCTGGAGAGAAGATGACATGACTTCTTCCATTTATTTAAATGACAAGGGATGTTGAAAATATTTGAATTTCATTTGAAAATATTTCCAATTCTGAAACTTTATGCAACTCAATGATTTTCATGAGAGAAGATAAAATGACTTCTTCAAAACATATGAAATAGGAGTTGGGAGTTTCAAAGGATTAAATTCAAAGTCCCATTGAAATTATTTTTCAATATTGAAGTTATTTGAGTTTTATTCAAATTATTTTTCTCCAAAATAAAAATATACAGAAAATAGGGTAACATGATTCCCTACATTAGAAAATTGGAGAGAAATAAATTTGAAATCATTTTGGTATTTTTAAAATGATTTTTATTGGATTTTATTAAGGCAGTAGCACTCTTTGCTTTATGTAAATTTGTGAGGATTTTATTTGAATTCACAAAAATGTCCATGTTGTTGGAAATCTTTTTCTGAAAATTTTGACATATTATATGCCTATATAATATTCTTATTTTATTTTGTTTTATTATTCTTTTTTTAAATGTTTTCAAAAAAAAATTCCTCTGGACCGACCGGACCGGGCCGGCCCAGTTCGCCAGGCCACGGCCCGGCCGGCCCACGCGCCCGACGCCCGCGCGTCCCCGAGCTCACTCCCGCCGCCGCACGACAGCGCCGCCGCCGCCGTGTCCGTCGCGGACACCGCGCCCCGCCGCCTTTTGCCCTTGCCCCCTCCTCCACGCCTTCCGAGGCCGTCCTCCTCCATAAATAGCCCCGGCCCCTCTCTCTCTCTCCTCTCTTCTCGCCGCCGCCTCGAGCCGCATCGCTACGCCGCCGCCGCTGCCAACCGCCGCCGCCGCTGCCGCGCCTCGCCTAGCCCCGCGCCGCCCGCGCTGCTGCCTCCGCCGCCCCGCGCCGCTCCCCGCCAACGCCGCACCGCTCGCCGGAGGCCGCGCCCCGCCGGAGCCGATCCAAACCGCCGCCGCCGCCCGGACTCGCCGACTCGCCGGCGCCCGAACCCGACTCTAACTGCCGGTTTTCTTCCGGTCCGGTAAAACCGCCCGGTCCGAACCGGTTTTATTTTAAAGGTGCGGTTTTGGTTAAAAAAAACCCGTTTTTTATTTAGTTTAGTTATGTAATGAACGTTTTCTGTTTAAGTAGTTCTAGTGAACAGATTCGTTAGATAGCGTTCGGCAGCGAACGTTCGATCGGTAAAGTTTTTTTTCTTTTTCTTTTTAATTTCGGCCAGGGACCCAACCGTGAATATTTTCTTTACAGATCAGCCCCTCGTTTTCAAACAACTATAACTTTTTGCTCGTTAGTCGGAATTAGACGAAACCAACGCCCACGTCTTCGTTATGATCCCCTCTATCCAGTAAATCCAACTCAAACATGTTTTTGAAAGTTTAAAAATTTGAACTAGACCAGATTTGAATTCAAACTTTGTTTGATCGTAACTTGAGTTTCGTAGCTCCGATTTAGTTGATTCTTTTTGCAAATCGAAGCTCTTGACCTAAACTTTCTGATAAGGCCAAATTCACATAATTTTGGTACTGTTAGAAATTGTTTTATGTTGCAAGAGTTATTTGCTTGATTTTGATGATTTCCGAATCGTCTTCTTCGTTCTTTCTAATCTTTTAAGTGATTGCTTATGTGTGGTTACCATTGCTTGCTTACGATAGATTGACCGGAGTGTGATGAGTAGACCTATCAAGAGTTTTGAGTGCGAATCATCTTCTTCAACATTGCAGGCAAGTTCACACTTTGATCATATCCCTTTCATACACAGTTTTTATGCATTAGATTCAACCCTCAAACATTGCATGAGTAGGATTGATAACATGTGGGTATTGGGAAGTAGTTGATGAGGTAGGAACCTATTGCCCTGTTTATTATCAAACCCTTGGGAGTTACTTCTACGTTTGCTTATATTGCTATGCTGTGCTCGTAGACGTGGATTGGGTTTGAGTGAATTTCCATGACAGATGTGAGATTGTTAATTAATGGTTCAACTTAAGGTGGCTACTTAACTAAACATCTGGGTGGATTGAGGCACCTGGAGAACCCAGTGTTGCCTGTATTTTTGGATATCCCGGAGTACCCGTGTGATTATCCTATGGACCGCACCTAGACTCAAAGGGATCATAAGATTATTCGTGCTAGAAACTTCCGTGTGCAGCCACAAGCTATTATGGGCTCTAGCATAGTTGAGTATGTTGCATGACCTCTTCCAGTGGTAGGCTAGCAGATGTAGGGGGTGTAGGTTGGTACTGTCTACCCAGGGTTAGAGTTAATGCTTCTGAAAGACTGTGTCTCGGTCATCCGTTTCTCAAACACCATGCAGTGCGAGAAATCCAACGGAGGAGATCGAGTCTTGTGGGGAAAAGTGCGCAAACCTCTGCAGAGTGTACAAACTAATCATGATTAGTCATGTCCCCGGTTATGGACATCTTGAGTATCTAGTACTTGGATTATCATGTGAATCTCATCATCATGCAACTTAATTTAATTTGATTGGGTTAATCACGTTCTTAATTGGGATTGAGTTGGAGGTACCTTCTCAATGTTTAACAACCACCATGATAGTTAAATAAAATCTATTCTTTGCTGTAGGGAAAAATTGGCTTTTCGCAAAAACATTATAACCATAGAGCTTTTCCACCAGCCATATATGCATGTAGTGATAGCCTTTGTTCATCATTTCTCTATGGTATGAATTTGCCAGCATATTCCATGTGCTGACCCGTTTTCGGGCTGCAACGTTTCATGTTGCAGGATTCTTACGACGAGTAAGTGATACGTTAGGGTTACGAATTCTACACTCAACTTTGCCGTTGGTGTTGATGGGAATCCACAACCTTGTTACTTCCGCTATTTGGATTGAGATAATAGTATTTACGTTACTTTATACATGTGATTTACCTCTGTTATAAATCGTCGAGTACTGTGTGTGTCAGCATACCGATCCAGGGATGACACTTAAGCACAGAGACTTGATCCATTCGGGTCGGGTCGCTACAATGCATGACAAAAAACGCGACCTACTGTGACAAACAAGTATCATCACGGAAGTGTATTTTTTTTGTAGTGGTGGCGAGCATCAACCCCCTTGACTGTGATCCGATCCCCGTCAGCCTCAGCTACATTAACGGTATGTACTGGTTCGGCATGAACACGTCTTGGATAGTGCTCGTCGACGGTCGCGGCAGCTGGATGCTCGTGGAGGTCTACACCCAGCGATTGATCCCCCTTCCTTCGATTAACACTGCACTGCTTTGGCACCGCGGCCCAGAATACTCAGAATCTTACAGTAGCCAACATGATACCAAGTTTGATTTGCTCAAGGTTGTAATCTGCCAAGTGCCCACAAGATCTGCGAATTATAAAGACTTCAGGCTAATTGCGTTCTTCAACCGCGGTCTCGCCTATCTGACAGGTCACTGCGGTAAGTGGATAAATCTGCACGTCCATCGCAGGATCATACATCCTCCATGGTTCTCTGATGCCATTGAACACAAGGGCTTCATTTACGCTGTCGACTCCTTCTATGGCTGGATGTATTGCTGGCCTACTCCAGTCATCGCTACAAACGGCTGTTACAGCAGTATGTTACTTTCCTATGATATCATGATGGCTTGCTTATATTACTGTCAACATTTGCTGAAAAAATATTCATGCTCATAACATGCTGTTCTTAAGATTGACTAAATCAAGAGCCCTTTTTTATTTGACTCCAACTTGATATGATGTTGTAGGCCGCCTGGTGTCCCTACCCTTCCTAATCCCAGAACCTTTCAAAGAAAAGCGGCATGGCAGTTGCAGGTGGTTCCTGGCTCGATCAGACGATGGCGAAAGATTGATGATCGTTCGCACGTACCGGACGTGTTGTTTCGCGGAATACAATCACAGTCACTGCAAGGTCTTTGAGCAGGATCCCAGCTTCTCTGGGCCTTCAGGAATTTTTGACTGGAGGTTGGTAAGTAGCCTTGGTACACGCTCTCTGTTTGTCGGACTAAACTATCCGATTAACCAGGAGATAACCGACAACAAGGATCATGATGGCAGCGCGGTTTCGTTCATCAGGCAAAACTGTGTATACACAGCGTACCATGCGTCTCTGTATGCACCATACCTTGATATGTGCCGCCACGCTCTGCAGCCCAAAGTAGGAGAGAGGGTCACAAGTATCAGACTTCGACCTGCTGGCTGGAGTTTCCCCCGTCAGGCACCCATCTGGTTCAAGCCGTCAGCCAATCTCCACAGCTTAATAAATAGTAACGTCTAACTGAGCCAGTTAGTTAGATGCGTACACTTGGTGTAGTAGGATCTTTATTTCGTTTGATGCATACACTTGTTCTTTTTTGGTAGCCCTCTTGTAATGATGGCTGATGTTTGGTTTGGGAGAGAGAGCTGCGTCTTCACTCTTCTGGCCTGCTTACTGCTTCTGTTGCACCCCCAGCCCTGGTTGCTGCTGCTGCTGTTTTCAATGTACAATCAGTAGTATATTTCGTCTGTTGGTTGAATAAATGTGTTGTTAGAACGACAAACACAATGTTTTGGAAGTCGTTGCACGGTTCGATCCTTTAGTGCCCCATACCGTACGTAGCGCATACTATTTTTCGTACGGAACACATTTTCCACTTGTTGATAACATGCAGCCCACTGATGAAGTCCCAATAGAGAAGCCCGTAATTAACTGGAAGGGAGGCTCTCACATGAATCCGGCCCAGGTACATGCTCATGGTCCCCTAAACATAAATAAGTAAATAAATAAATAAATAAAGCTAAATGCTCATGCACCAGTTCTTTGGGAAAATAGGTAGCCCAGTATTTCTTTTTGAAGAATACCCAAGCTAGGCCTATTTGTTTTCTCCGAATTACTGGGCTGCAAATCTTTCAAGACGAGGAGGGATGCATTCCGGCCTGGCTTAAGAGTATGGTCAATGTTTGTTAAAAGTAATATCGAAAGGGGTTAAAATTCCAAAAAATTTATAGCAAATGGGATATAAGTTTCTTTTTTTGTTTTTGTTCTTCACTGATATCTTATACGTATTACATTGGATTTAACATGACATAGTACTAATTTATTTTTAAATTTGTTTTAGTATGGCTATTAATTTTTGGATTAAGAATATTTCGTTACCCAGCAAAAATTTGTGAATTTTCAAAATTTCCCACATATTTAGTTAATTTTTTGACCCTGGTACTGACCAGAAAATGGCCAGCAATTCTAAAAATGGAAAACGGGCTGCAATAAATTCCATATGAATTAGAAAATGAGTAAAAATTGTAAAAATAATAGCAAATGGGCTGTACACGCCACAGATTTCGAGGCTGTCTTGTTTACACAAGGCGTTGTCAATGAACACACGATTCTAGCAGCAGTGACTGTTAGATGTCCATCCAACGGCTGACGTGCTTCTTCAATCTCTGATCTTCCTGCTCCAGCCGCCTAAACTAGCGCCGGCGGGACTGCCTGCTCCCTCCTCTTGTGGCCCGCTGTGATGCCGCGTAGGCTTCCCCGGCCCACCCTACTCCCTCCGCTGGCCTGGCCGCACGCAATCAACTGCCTCCTTATTATGCGAAAAAATGATTCCTCCCACTGACATCTGGGGCGCACCGGTTGGGAGGCTGACCTGTGGGCCTACTAAATTGACGCATACGCAGGGCTTGTCAACTTAGTCAACAAACGATTCTAGCAGCAGTAACCATTGGATTTGAATCGAACGGTCCTGCTACTTCTTCAATCGCTGCTCTTCTTACACCACCCGCCCAAACCAGCACCGGGGAGACTGCCTGCTCTTGCCTCCAGTGGCCGGTTGTGCTGCCGTTGGGGCCTCATCGCCCCTTACTACTCCCACCGCTAGCCAGGCCCTGCGGCGACGGCAGCCTCACACCGCAGCCGAACCAGTGAACCCTCGTACTCCTCTCCGCGTGGGCATCCACTGCTGCGTCTTCCCCGGCTCCGCGTCGTCCCCTTCCTAGGCCTCGCCGCCGTCCACCGCCTTGGTGCTCTTGGCGCGGCGTGGTCAACGTGGTCAACGACACTCCATCGAAAGAGTACTGTACGTGGAGAGGCTGACAGCTGGGTCCACGGCCACAGCCAGTTTTTTAGTGATTTGCCAAGTAAGTCGCTTTGTCAGGCCTGTTGGGCTGCAAATCTTTCAAGACGAGGAGAGCTTTCATTCGGTTGGCCGAGAAAATGGCCCATCAGTAATGAGAAATGGGTTGTACATTTTTAAAACACATCAAACCGGCAATTAGTTTCAAATATCTTTTTTTCATTTTGAGATTTTACATTACATTAATTTTTATGCGTGGAGAAATTGTTGGATTTTATATTGATATACATTTATTTTTAAAATCAGTTTGAATGTGAGTCGAAATTTCGGGATTAAAAACAGTTCGGACCGCACCGAAATATGCAAAATTTTGTATAATTTTTTAACCGTGGCCACAATATGGCCTTTAATGCTAACAAAAAGAATATGGGCTCCAAAAAAAACCTTAATAATTAGCAAATGGGCTGTAAATTATTAGAAATAATGGCAGATGGGATGTATGCTGTTTTCCACAGATTTGAGGCTTTCCTAAAAAAAGGTTGATGCACAAGCACTGACTGTTGGATGTCCATCCAACGGCCGTCGTGCTTCTTCAATCTCTGCTCTTCCTGCTCCAGCCGCTCAAACAAGCGCCGGCGGGACTGCCTGCTCCCTCCTCCCCGCGGCCGGCTCTGCTGCCGCGCAGGCCTCACCGCCCCACCGTACTCCCATCGCTGGCCTAGCCATCCCTCTACTCACCCACACCTGCTGTTATTCTCCGGCGACGGCAGATGAACCAGTAAACCCTCGTACAGTCGTACTCTCCTCCGCGTGGGAAACAACTGCCGAGTCTTCCCTGCCTCCGTGTCGTTCCCTTCCTAGGCCTCGCCGTCGTCCACCGCCCTGGTGCTCTCGGCGCGGCCTGGTCAACGTGGTCAACGACCGACATGCATCTGAAGTGGACTGTACGTGGAGAGGCCGACAGCTGGGTCCACGACCGCACGCAAGGAAATGCCTCCTTATTACGCGCAAAATAATGATTCCTCCACCTGACATCAGGGACCCACCGAAAGGGCCACTGTATTTCGCGAAAAAAACATTACCGCCGCTGACAGCTCGGACCCACCAGCTATATCTTCGCACACAAGGAAGTGCCTCCTTATTACGCACAAAAAAAATGAATACTCCCCCTGTTAGCTGGGACCCAGTATAGTGGCAGGCTGACTTGTGGGCCTACTAAGTTGACGGGGACGGAGGGCTTTGTCAACTTAGTTAATATGCACGATTCTAGCTCCAGTGACCGTACGATGTCCATCCAACGGCCGTAGTGCTTCTTCAACCTCTGGTCTTCTTGCTCCAGCCGCCCAAAGCAGCGCCGGTCGTGCCGCATGCTCCTGCCTCCTGTGGCCGGCTGTGCTGCCGCGGAGGCCTCACTGCCCCCCTACTATTCCCACCACTGGCCAGGCCCTGCGGCGACGGCAGCCTCACACCGCAGCCGAACCAGTGAACCCTCGTACTCCTTTCCACGCGGGCTTCCACTGCCGCGTCTTCCCCAGCTCCCCGTCGTCCCCTTCCTAGGCCTCCCCGTCGTCCACCGCCCTGGTGCTCTCGGCGCGGCGTGGTCAACGTGGTCAAGGAACGACTTCCATCGGACGTGGACTGTACGTGGAGAGGCTGACAGCTGGGTCCACGGCCGCAGCAAGGAAGTGCCTCCTTATTACGCGGAAAATAATTATTCCTCCACCTGACAGCTGGGACCCACCGGACGGCCACTGTATTTCACGAAAAAAACATTTCCCCCTGACTGTTGGGACCCACCAGCTACATCTTCGCATGCAAGGAAGTGCGTCCGCGCAAAAAAAATGATTCGCCCCCTGACTGCCGGGACCCACCAGCTACATCTTCGCAGGCAAGGAAGTGCCTGACAGTCGGGACCCACCTGGTCGAAGCGTATGTAGCGTTGTCATTCTGGTCGCGAACGTGTACGTACATATATACTGGTGGATGTAGAGGCGCGCACGTGTCGTAGTAGAGGCGCGTACGTGTCGTAGTAGAGGTGCGCACGTAGCATGTACATGTACGTACAGCGGCCAAGGTGCAAGAAAGAAAATACGGCCATGTATGTGTACATACGGGCGGCGTCTCGAATGCCTACTCGCGCATATGTACGGCCGGGGCTCGTGTACATGGCTGGGTCGGAACGGAGAAACAGCGTCGTCGTCGTGTTCATGGGGAGCCAACCGGCTGGGTCGGAATGGAATGCGTCGTCGTGTTCATCGGGAGGGCTTTGACGGAACAGCCGATGGAAACGAGGCCTAGAGTACCGCAGAACGGTGGAAACGGCCTTGTGTTCGACCGGCCACGTTTGAAACGGGATCCTGTTCATCGGGAGGGGTCTGGCGTACCGCAAAACGGAGGAAACGGACCTCCTACGGTCGAAACGGGGGTCCTGTTGATCGGGAGGGGTGTGGCGTACCGCAAAACGGAGGAAACAGACTTGTGTTGGAGTGCTACGGTCGAAACGGGGGTCCTGTTCATCAGGAGGGGTGTGGCGTACCGCAAAACGGGACTCCACGGGATACTGTTCATCTCCACCGTCGACCCCCTCCAGCCTCCACGGGCTACTATTCATCCACCGTCGACCTCCTCCAGCCTCCACCTGCGACTGTTCATCCACGGGCTCCTGTTCATCCAGCCTCCACCACGCGCTACTCCACCGACTACTGTTCAACCAGCCCTCTCCACGGGCTCCTGTTCAACCACCCCTCCACGGGCTACTGTTCATCCAGCCCTCCACCGTCTACTGTTCATTCTGCCCTCCACTGGGTGGTCCTGTTCATCCTGCCCTCCACGGGGTCCTGTTCATCCAGCCCCAACCGGCTCGATCGGGGTCCTGTTCATCCAGAGGCAACACCACGGGGTCTTGTTCATCCACCCCCACCGGGAACTGTTCATCCAAACCCCCCCAGCAACGCTCACTGTTCATCCAGAGGCAGCATCGATCGGCTTCAGTTAGCAGCAGTAGCGAAGGAATCGCTCGATCGGGTTCAGTTAACAGCCATCGATCGATCGCTCGAGTTCAGTAACGCGTAGCCTGCAGTGCAATCGCTCGGGTTCAGTTAGAGCCCAACGCCTCACTCGGGTTCAGTTAGAGCCAACGCCTCGCACACACGCGCGTACGTGTACGAGAGAAACACGCATCGCTCGGCCCCCAACCTCCCACCGTAACCGGGAACTCCCTGAAATTTTCCTCGCCCTCGCTTCTACCACGGTTTTTTCCGTCATGGACGGCCCAAAGAATGTCATGCAGCTGCGTCTCCGGCCCGCCCAGGACGAAAAGCCCATTTGCTGTCATGATTTTTTGTCATAGAAGTAGGAGCCCACCACATCTATGATGATACTGGGTTTTGTCACAATTATCATCATAGAAGTGTCATATGTATGACAGAATTTTTTTTCGTTCGGCCCAAAATGTCACGGATGTGTCTTTTTTTTGTAGTGATTGTACCCATGTCCGGATTGGACTCTACTTGGCGTGGAAGGCAAGCTAGGCAACCGACTATGTAGATTCCTTCTTATGTAACCGACTCCATGTAACCCTAGATCTCTCCGGTGTCTATATAAACCGGAGAGCGTAGTCCGGATAGGCGGATACTCATTACCACATTCACATAGGCTAGACTTCTAGGGTTTAGCCATTACGATCTCGTGGTAGATCAACTCTTGTAACACTCATATTCATCAAGATCAATCAAGCAGGAAGTAGGGTATTACCTCCATAGAGAGGGCCCGAACCTGGGTAAACATCGTGTCCCCCGTCTCCTGTTACCATCGATCCTAGACGCACAGTTCGGGACCCCCTACCCGAGATCCGCCGGTTTTGACACCGACATTGGTGCTTTCATTGAGAGTTCCACTGTGCCGTCGCCAAGAGGGTTGATGGCTCGCCTTGTTGTCAAGGATAATATCATCTCTGGAGGAGCCCTGGCCCCAGGCCAAACCCTCCAGCTTGGCGGCTTCGTCATGACCGCCAGTTCGGCCCTTAAGCCGATGATGACCTCTCAAGTCATCGAAAATCGCCTCTGCGTTAGTCCCGAAAACTCCGCCCAGATGGATCCGACGGAGTTATCGTTGTTGAACGAACTCCTGGATCGCATGGCCGCCTTGGGGGTCGCCACAGACTACGATCGGATTGGGCTTAAACCCGACCAGAGAGAAATTAAAACTCCGCCGATCAGCCACCAGATAGCGGTAGTCGAGGAGCGGGATAACTCTTCTGCTATATTAAAGACGAACTATGTTCCGATCTCCGATCTGGAAGGGCCGGATATTCTCCGGCAGAAAGGCATGTCTCGTCCTCCAAACATAGAGTCGGACGACGAGCCTAAAAATTCAGTCGATATCTCGGAGCCCGAACTGTCAAGCCCGGTAGATCTCCAAACTCCGGATCCAAAATCGGGTCAGGGTTCGGATTTAATTCCACCCACCCACCAGGACATAGACGCTCTCATGAGCATCAAACAACAGTCTCAGGAAATGGTCCACCACTTCTGGGCCAGATTCCTCCTTGTCAAAGATAAGGTAAAAGACTGTCGCGACGAAGACGCGATAGCAGCATTCTGCAACAACTGCGGATGAAGTTTTCCTTAACGCCATCAATCGCCCCCGCATACCAAAGTTCGCTGACTTAGCAACCGTCGTACAAAAGTATAGCGCGATGGAAAGCGCCTGGAAAACTCAGGCAGCTTGCTGGGAACCGTCGGTCCCAACCCAACTCCCCCTACAGGCGAAAAGGACGCACCCCCGCGGCACGCCCAGCCCAACAGTCAAAAAACATAAACCCATTACGCGGCACGGCACCATTCTGGAGGGATGGCTCAATGGCCCATGCAAAATACACACGACGCCAGATACCATGGCAACCCACAACCTTAGAGCATGTTGGATACTTCGGCAGGTAGCCAAGAGCGGCGAGGACATCCTCATCAAGGACACCCAGAACAGCACCCTCCAGAAAACGACGACACAAGAGTATTGACGGTCTTCGAGACATTCTCTTCAAACAATAAGCGTAAAAGGGCACTACGCGATCTCGCCGAAGTCTACCAGGTCGCCGCAATTGACCCCTGGAACGACACGGCCATAGCCTTTAACGCCAGTGACGAACCTAAATACAGAACAGTCCGAGCGCCAGCCGCATTAGTCCTCAGTCCCATCGTGGACGGTTTTTGACTTACAAAAGTCCTCATGGACGGCGGCAGCGGACTAAACCTCATTTACGAGGACACGCTCCACAAGATGGAGATAGACAGGAGCCGCATCGAGAAAAGCAGCACAACCTTTCGAGGTATCATTCCCAGTCGGGAAGCATGGTGTGCGGGAAAAATTACACTTGATGTGGTATTCGGCACGCCGGACAATTATCGGTCCGAAGAAATAACTTTCCAGGTGGCCCCTTTCAACAGTGGATATCATGCCCTGTTGGGGCGAGAAGCCTTCATGCGCTTTCAAGCTGTACCTCACTATGGGTATATGAAGCTAAAAATGCCCGGGCCTAACGGAATAATCACCCTCGTCAGCGATCCGGATATAGCACTCCGCGCCGAGAACAAAACCGCATCCCTGGCCCTCGAGGCATTATCTGAGGCCCTTGCGGCCGAAGAATTAACCGCACTACGCTCCACTGTGGATAGGGACGATGTGATCCTGGACAAATGACCCAAGTCCACTTCCTTCAAGCCAGCAGAAGAAATAGTCAAATTTCAGGTCCATCCAACAGACCCGAAGAAGACAGCATCTATCGGAGTGCAACTCAGCCCTACAGTCGACACCGCGCTACGAGACTTCTTGCGCGAAAACTGGGATATATTCGCCTGGCACCCCTCAGATATGCCAGGAATCCCGCGCGAGTTGACCGAGCACAGCCTCAACATACTGAAGGGATACAAACCGGTCAAACAAACACTGCGGCGCTTCTCCGAACCCAAACGACAAGCTATGAGGGAAGAGCTAGCCAAACTTATCGAGGCCGGATTCATCAGAGATATTAAACATTCGGACTGGCTGGCAAACTTGGTAATGGTACCAAAGAAGGATAAATCCTGGCACCTATGCGTCGATTTCAAAGACCTTAACAAGGCTTGCCCTAAGGATCCCTTCCCCCTTCCTCGCATTGATCAAATCATTGACGCTACCGCAGGACACGACTTGCTGTGCTTCCTTGATGCATATTTTGGATACCATCAAATCAAAATGAAGGAGTCCGATCAAGCCGCAACAACATTCATTACACCATACGGGCCGTTTTGCTTCAACACCATGCCTTTCGGGCTCAAGAACGCCGGCGCCCCCTACCAGCGCATGATCCAAACATGCCTCGAGAAACAGATCGGCAAGACAGTGGAGGCCTACGTGGACGACGTCGTCATCAAAACTAGACACGTCGAAACACTAATAGACGATTTGCGCCTCACATTCGACAACCTCCGTACATATGACATCAAACTTAACCCGGAAAAATGCGCCTTCGGCGTCCCCGCCGGAAAACTACTGGGCTTCATCGTTTCCAATAGAGGAATTGAAGCAAATCCAGTCAAAATCCGAGCTCTATCACAGTTGGCTACGCCAACTGAACTTAAACAGGTCCAAAAACTCGCTGGGTGCGTGGCAGCTTTAAGCCACTTTATCTCCAGGTTGGGGGAAAAGGCGCTGCCCCTTTATCGCCTTGTACGGCGCACCGATAACTTTGAGTGGACAGACGCAGCGATAGCCGGACTGGAAGAAATAAAATCCCTTCTGGCAATCAACCCAATCCTGGCCGCGCCAAACGTCGGCGAACCAATGCTCCTATATATACCGGCAACACACCAGGTGGTGAGCGCCGTACTCGTCGTTGAGCGAGAACAGGACGGACACAAATTTCCGCTCCAAAAGCCGGTATACTACGTATCCACCGTCCTCACACCATGCAAATCCCGGTACCCTCACTATCAAAAGATAGCATATGCAGTCTTCATGGCATCTCGAAAGTTGCGACACTACTTTCAGGAGTGTTCAATCATGGTGGCTTCTGAAGTGCCCCTCAATGATATAATAAACAACTGGGACGCCATGGGCCGGATTGCCAAATGGGCCATTGAGCTCCTTCCATTCGACATCACATACAAACCACGTCGAGCCATCAAATCCCAAGTACTGGCTGACTTCACCGCCGAATGGACAGAGGCCGAACTCCCTAAAGAGTACGGTGCGTATTCCAACTGGGTTATGCATTTTGATGGCTCCAAAATGTTGGCGGGGCTAGGGGTGGGCGTCGTATTAACGTCCCCCACAGGAGATATCGTCCAGTACTTACTCCAAATATTATACACAGACTCCAACAACGCAGCCGAATATGAGGCCTTGCTACATGGCCTTCGGATGCCGTATCAATGGGCATACAACGCCTGGAGGTGCGCGGAGACTCAAACCTCGCAATATTCCAAATTAATGGAGACTTTTTTTGAAGGTCAAATTAATGGAGACTTTGATGCCAAAGATCCAAAGATGGCAGCTTATCGCAATGACGTCTTAAAGATGTCGGCGCGGTTCAAGGGGCTCGAATTTCATCACATCGCTCGCGAAAGTAATCAGGCGGCAGACGTCCTTGCTTGCATCGGTGCTAAGCGCGAACCCGTCCCACCTAACATCTTCCTCGAAAGGCTCTTTAAGCCATCCGTGGTGTGGCAAGGGGGAGACAGCAACGACAGTCCCATTCCGAACACAAACATAGATAGCGAACACGCCGATATCATCGGAGGCTCAGGCACCGAAATAACACCATCAGCCCACCTCATCATGGAAGTCATTGCCTCGTGGACCGAACCATTCTTGGCCTACCTTAATAGGAAGGAGCTCCCAGAAGATCAGAACAAGGCTCGCCGCATTGTCCGGCGTTCGAAAGCCTATAAAGTTCACGAAGGAGAGCTCTACAAGAAAAGCACTACCGGAGTCCTTCAAAGGTGTATCTCCGAGGAGGAGGAGGGGCGGCAACTCTTGGCAGAAATTCACGCCGGTCTTCGTGGGCACCATGCCGCAGCCCGGGCACTTGTCAGCAAGGCCTTGCGTACAGGATTTTATTGGCCTACGCCCCTAGCAGACGCATAGGACCTCGTCCAGCGCTGCGTTGGATGCCAACTCTTCGCCAACCAAAGCCATATGCCCCCAACCGCCCTACAAACAACCCCCATTACATGGCCCTTTGCGGTCTGGGGCTTGGATATGGTTGGACCCCTTAAAGGGGGAAGCCATAAGAAAAAATACCTGTTGGTCATGGTGGATAAATTCACCAAGTGGATAGAGGATAGACCATTCAAAACGGCCGAGTCCGGACCGGTGATTGCATTTATATCCGATGTGGTGTACCGTTATAGTGTCCCGCACAGCATCGCCACCAACAACGGTTCTAATTTCACAGCTGATGAGGTGAAAACCTGGTGTGCTAATCTGGGCATTAAGCTTGACTACGCCTCTGTCTATCACCCGAAACAAACGGTCAAGTCGAATGAGCCAACGGTCGCATTATGAGCGGCATCAAACCCAGGCTAGTGCGGTCTTTGAAAGAATCAGACAAGCACTGGGTCGAGGAGCTCGACTCTGTACTCTGGGGGCTGCGGACCATGCCCAACCGTACTACCGGATATACACCTTTCTTCATGGTGTACGGTGCAGAGGCTGTATTACCCTGCGATATCATACATGACTCACCTCGAGTGCATATGTACGAAGAGAAAGAGGCTGAGTTGGATCGGCAGGACAGCCTAGATGCCCTGGAGGAGGAGCGCGACGTCGCCAAAGCCCGTTCAGCATTTTATCAACAGCAGGCTCAAAGATATCAAAGTAGAGAAGTATGGGCCAAGACTTACAACATTGGCGAACTCATTCTACGCTTGCCGGAGAAGAAAAAGGACAAACTCAAGCCCAAATGGGAGGGTCCCTTCATAATTGACAAAGTTCTTACCGGAGGAGCATACCGTCTTCGTGATGCATCAGACAATCGCCTAGAGCCGAACCCCTGGAACGTGGCCAGACTCCGAAGGTTCTATGCCTAGTGCCGAACTCTTTGTTAGTCTCCTTCTCCCCTGTAGTTTCCATTACTTTTTTCTCTCTTTTACACCTTTTTCCGCTTTAAAGCTCTCATACGGCTTGACCGAACACTGCTGACGTACACATCTTTACATATGTACGCCCATTATGCCTGGGGGTTTCTTGTACAGAAGCTTTTCATTATTCACTGAACATCACGCTCTTCACATATGGGTCTTTCCATATGTACATTTTCTTCGCCACTATATGCATCGATATGACTTAAGTTTTGGCCAAGTTGGGTTGCCTGGCTCCTCTGCTTATGCCCTACGTTCCTGTTAGTTCGGCTAGGGCATAAAGGGAGCACCTCTGCGATTGTTACTGCCGGGTCATCCGGATGTGTACCTCAGACTGGGTGAAGCCGAAAGCTAGCGTTCTTAAGGGAATATTCGGTCGGCGAATTAAAGACGTTTTTTGTACTCACTCCATTGCGAACCACCAGAAGCTATATACGATGTGGTTTTCACATCACAATTCGGACATGTACACTAATACATGCACACCCAGGGAAAGGAACCCTTAACGGAACTATTCTCTCTGGAAGATGTTTCTTACTATTTCAATGTAATATAACATAACTAGCAGAATACAACTTGTCTGTTCAAGCAACTATGACCCCCACGCCTAGTTTTCCAGGCATACCCCAGTCTATTCGGCCACGAGGGTATTCGGAAACACTCCGCACCATCAAGTCCGGAGGTTGAAGCGAAAAGGTCTACCATGACAAATGTTATACAATTCAGCTAGAATTACATAGGGTAAGGAAAGTACATAGTCACTTGGACTCAAACACTTCCTCCTCTATACCGTCCAACAGGCGGTCTAACTTACAATCCTGTTGGGAATATTTGGCGGCCACCTCTACTTGGTCATACACTAAACTAACGGGAATTTCTTTCCCGTTCGACCCTAGAGGTCCGACCCGAGCCATGTGATTAGGATCAAGCTTGGTATACCGAGTTTTCACCATGGCCCATGCTTCTCGCGCACCCTCTCGACAGGCCGATATCTTCCATAGTCTGATACGCCACCGTGCTCATTTGAACAACTCTACAAGCTCCTCCATACTTCCTGGAGGGGAGGCGGATGGCCATAGGGCCCTTGCAACACCCCGCATCGCCAGTCGCGCCTGTTCGTGCACTTGTGACAGCCTTTGCAGCAGATCACTCAATGATCCGGACACCTTCTCTTCAGGACGGCCCGTCAATATACCTGCAGTCATGAATATATCAGTTCCATGTGTCTTCGAACTACTTCAACAATAGTTCAGACACATACTGAACATGCCGCCCCGTAGCTTCTTGTCCCCCTTCACGGAATAGGCTAGCTGGGCCCGCACATCCTTCAGCTCTTCGCCTAGCTGGGTTTTGCAATCCTGGAGCTGGTTTTTCTCAACAATGGCCTGCTTCAGCACACGTTCGCCCGCAGCATGTAGCCTTTTGGCCTCTTGTTCATTCGCTTTCGCGACTTCCAGTGCCTCCTTGAGTTCCTCTGATAATTACGTCATGGCATAGGCAGGACTGTTAACATTAATGGCATATAATTATATTTTCTCGATGGAGGGGAATATTACCAGGTGACGCCTTCTTGGACTTTTTCAGTTCGGCGGTGGCAGCATTTAGCTGCGTTCGACATTGTTCCAGCTCTTGGGTTAGCAGGTTGTTCTTCTCTGTAAGAACCTGGTCATATAATGGTCCTTAAATCAGTTGTACCAACTGCTTTCAGTCCCGGGGGCTACTGGCATATGGCCATCCTATTCGGACAAAGAAAACTTACCCGCACATCTGTTAAATGCTGCTTTGTGGCTCTACTAAGCCCGTTTCGAGCAGCTCAGATGTATGCATCAGCCGAGCCGAAGGCATTGAATGCCTCTTCCGAGAACTCAGGGTCTCGTAAAATAGCCCTACAGCGCCGATGATTCATGGCGCTCTCCACTTCCGAGTTGGTAACGGACATATTCTCCGAACCCTCGGCCGAAGGACACTTCGGCATTGTTCCCATATCTGCTCCCGTCTCTCTGACGGGGTCTAAATCCCGGGCACTGGGAGTACGGCCGGCCGGACCCTCGGACATAGTCCGGTGAACCTTTTTCCTGGTACCAGACAAGATATATAAGTTGCAGTTGGATACGACTACTAAAGTATACCTTCAAATCCTTACCTCTTTGACGAGGGGCCGGTCGTGTCTTCACCGACCTTCCTTTTAGAGGCCTTGCTCGGCGCTGGAGCCGCCTTCTTTGGAGCCGCCCCTGGAGTAGCGTGACGCGCTGCCGGGGATATACCCCGCGGTATGATCCGGCCGGAGTTATAACCCGGCTGGGACTTGGTAAACCGGTAGGTGTTAAGGCAGGTGGTAAACCGGCAGGAGTTATGTCAGATGATAACCCGGCAGGAGTTAAGTCAGATGATAACCCGGCAGACCATCATAAACCGGCAGACCATCATAAACCTGCGGACCATCATAAACCGGCAGACCATCATAAACCGGCGGACCATCATAAACCGGCAGACCATCATAAACCGGTAGACCATCATAAACCGGCACACCATCATAAACCGGCAGACCATCATAAACCGGCAGACCATCATAAACCGGCGGACCATCATAAACCGGCACCAGTCATAACCCGGCAGACAGTGATAACTGGGTTGCCAGGGGTTATGAAGCCCGAGACATTATGAAGTACGAGACGTTATGAAGCCCAAGATGTTAAGAAGCCCATGAAGAGAAGTCAGAATAGTTAAGTCTTAAGTCCGAGTTGGACTCTACATGTAACCCGCCCCTTCAACTTATATAAGGAGGGGCAGGGCTCTCCAAAGAGGGACAAGCAAGAGAAAACAATCTTTAGGGCAAGACATAACTGGGAGAGCCGGTTTATGGCGACTCCCTCATGATGATAATGAGACCTAGCCTCAAACAACATGTAGGGTTGTTACCGGATGATGTTTCCCGGGGCCCGAAGCTGTCTAAATCCCTGTCTTGTGTTGCTTCTCTCAATTCCGCTCAACCCCTCTCAAGCTACCACATAGATGCGTTGGCCTCACGACTAAGTCCTTACACTAGGACATCTGCCGTGGCAATTCCACGACAGCCTGGCGCCCACCATGGGGCCCGCGCACGATGGTGTTGAGTTCTTGGAGGGACCTCTCGAGGGATTGAGAAGTTTGAAAGTTCCTGGATGAAGAAGAGCCCAGTTCAAAAGAATCTACATGCTCTTTGAAGTTCATCAGACGAGATAAAAAAAGGTTGTGCCTTCTGTGAGGTATTTACGGGTGGGGGTTGAGGATTCATCGGTTGTAACTTCGGCGAGATCGTATCTGGCCGATTCACTCATTATGGCGTGCGCAAATTCGTCATCAGCAATGACCGTAACTCCGGGTCACATCAGCCGAGTCAACTTGTTCGGCTCCTGCGTTTTTATCGTGAAGTTTTGGCGGTTTAACAGCAGCACATCATCCGATCATCCGTCAGCCTGCAGTGAATCAGGCAACCAGTATTAGGGATCGTGACAACACCTCGAAAAAGAAAAAAGGTGATTTGACTAGTTGAGGGCTAAAGGCAGGATAGATCGGATCAGTCTCCGGTTTCCAAAAATAAATTGCGGTCACACGTGGCGTTTCTGGCAGTCCAAGACAAAAAGAAAGGAAAGAAGAAAAAAGGATGTACACGGCCTGGAATCAGAAACAGGATTGATTCGGGAGTCAACAACCCAGAGATTTGGGCACGGCCCTCATTTCGCTCGGTTTCCAACTACAAACCGATTGTGCCAGAGAAAAATAGCAAAGGTGTCCCGCCACCGTTCTACTGCTTGCGAACTGCAGGTTAAACCGACCCAATTGCTTCTGCTGGTGCGTGACTGAGCTGGCCGCACTTCTGAGCCGCCACCCACGGCCTTGTTTCCGTTTCAAGTCGCCGCCGTCTTGCCCATGCTATGAGCAGCTGCAGTTGCCGTGATTACCGCTACCTGACCGAGCCTGGCCGAGCCGCCCGATGTTGCGGGCCGGATTTCCTCCACTCCACTACCACCCGCGGTCTGCCGCCGGGCTCTGTTCCCCGCGTGCCGACTCACCACTACTGTTGACTGCTGCTGTCCATGCGCGCCGGTTTACCTCAGCCTCCGCCTCCACTACTGCCGCGTCTCCGGCTGCGCAGCGGGTCACCTCCATCAAATTTACCGAGTCACCGCCGGATCAAGCCCCTGCTTCCTCGCTCGTTGCAAACTCGTAAAAGCTCGCCTGCGCCCTCGCCTATGAGCCGCTTCCACTACGGTTGTGCCTTACCAGCGCACTTCCGCTGCTGTGACTACGACCCGCCGGCCGGTTTGCGCCTACGACCCGCCGGTTTAAACCACCGCATCCCCGCCATCGCCGGTTTGCACCTACGACCCGCCCGCCGCTGCCGAGCCGCCGTTCCTATGACCTTCCCTCTGCTATGATCCGCCGTTCATAAACCGCCTTCAGCACCGCGTTAAGCCAGCCTCCTGCCGCTGACTAGCTCCGCCGCCAAAGTCGCGGCACGAAGCTTTACCTGGACCGGCTTTGCACCTTGCCTCCGAGCCGATGCAACACATGCCTCGCGCTGGTTCTACTGCTCCCCCGCATGATTCTGCTGTCGCTCCGGGTCAAACCGGCCACGTGTGCAAGTCGCCTTCATCGGCAGGCTTAAGTCGCCCCTGACCATCAGTGCTACATTTACATACATCCAACAAATCCAAAGAATGACCATACTAGCACATCTTACGGGAGGGCCATCAGTGCTATGTCTACGTACTGCATCCGCTGACCACTGTTGCTGAGTCGCCATGGCCATGCCTCATTGAGCCGCCTCCACATCAAATCCATTGTAGTGGTCCCTCGTCAAGCCACCGTCTCACCTTACTGGACGTCTCCTCAATTACAGCAGTGCTGAGTTGACCCGGCCTGGCACCCTTCCAATGTGGCCGTGAGCCGCCGCCTACAAACCACCACCACGCTCGCCGGCTCGCAGCTCGGCTGCCTGCGCGGTCCTTCCACGACCTGCGCGTTGCCGCGTCCTGCGCCCGTCCGCCATTGGGCCGTGCCTCCCCTGAGTTGCCGTCGCCGACTTGTTTCTGTCACCGCACTGCCAAGACTCACATCGCTGGCGTTTTCCTCAAGCCGGCCTCCGCCTCTGCTCTCCGCCCGCGGGTGCATCCTGAGTTGCCACCACCGCCTACGAGCCGGTCTGACAGAAGATTTTGTGTTAAAAACAAATACGCAGCTTGCTAGAACAAAGACATTCTGACTTGTTATGCCCAGAAGGTTTCTAAAGAAGATCATGTGGTAGAGAAATCAAAACTACCGTTACACTCTGGCATTGGTTCTGCTACTTGGTTTATTAAACATCAGGCCAGACGAGGTACAAGTTCCACTGTGAGTAAAAATTTTGTCCAAGCAAAGGTCATCTGTTGTCCGGCAGAGAACAACAACACCATCAGATCAACTGAGCATCTGCTATCTTGTTTGTCTGACAAAAATGACCAGGTGATATCCGCCCGGTTTATTTCAGCACATATTATTTTTGGTGTGAACAATTGTTTTTGTTTGCAATACTTTTTGATGCAGGATAGTTGTTCATTACAAATGAGGTGTTGTATTGCGGGTGCGGAGTATGCGATAGCAGCATTTTTGCACCGGCGTTTCCTCTGTGTCATACCACCCGATGTGTGAACCTGCGCAAATCGCCGTCCCTGTGGCCCGGTTTACATCAACTCGCCCGTCTGCGCTGGTTTACAATGTCGTGGCCAGTACATCTATCTGCTCTCGCGGCCGACTCGGCCGTGGTTGATTTCATCTTCACGATGGTGATCATCAACACCACGGTGGATATTAACTGGCCTGACATATCAGGTGAAATCCATCCAGTATATTTTTATATTATATATTGCTTTCTCTAAAAGAGCAATTACTCCGGCTTGCAAAGTTATCTAATGCAGGACCCTAAACCGCCATATTGGTGCAAATTTAAAGGCCGTCAGAAAATTTCCGGCTTAAAAAGAAGGATTCCGGTTTAAAATCTGGCTCAAGGGAAATCTGTTCTCCCACAAAGCTCTGAAGCA
Source organism: Aegilops tauschii subsp. strangulata (assembly GCF_002575655.3). Classification (NCBI taxonomy): domain Eukaryota; kingdom Viridiplantae; phylum Streptophyta; class Magnoliopsida; order Poales; family Poaceae; genus Aegilops; species Aegilops tauschii. Next base: position 435,917,767 of record NC_053040.3, on the reverse strand, counting down.
CTCGAATCCGGTTTAAAAATGTCCGGTTCAAAAAGGAATTAACTTCTCGCAAGTTCGAGTTTAAAGGCCGTCAGAAAATTTCTGGCTGAAGATTCCGGTTTAAGATCCGGTTCAAGGGAAAGATGTCTCCCACAAAGCTTTCAAGCTCTCAAAATCCCGGTTCAAGAGGAATTTATCTCTTGCAAAAAGTTAAAGGTTGCCGAAGAGGACATGTTGCCATGATGCGCGGTTCAAACATGGGTATTCCGCCTTATTGGCTTATCATATTATTGATCACTTGGGGGCTTGGTCGTATCCGAACCATAGCTACACCTCTTGATCGACGCAATGCCACAAAGTCACTTGGGGGCTTGGTTGTATTCGAACCATAGCTACACCTCTTGGCTGGCTCAAAAGCCACGACAGTAAGTCACTTGGGGGCTTGGTTGTGTTCAACCATAGCTACACCTTTTGGCTGGTGCAATGCCATTACTTAGGGGCCAAAGAGTGTTGTCAAGAACAACTCAAACATAGGCACCCGTTGAGCACATCTCAAAATGTTGCTTGGGGATTCTTTGCTGTCGCAATGAACAAAGAAATCTACACTTGCAATAGGCTATCAAGTTGTGGCTTGGAAGCCTAGTATATACACCTAAAACCCCGGGTTAACCTGCCTTCATTAAGTAAGTCACTCCGCCCAGGTAAGCCTGGTATGACCCGCCAACTTGACAAGTCAATCGCATATGACTCTGAACTTGTCAATGACAGACCGGCGATTGGTTAAAGATTGAGGACCATCTTAAAAGGCTTTGTGAAATGGTTTAACTCAGTGGCCTGGCAGCCCATGAAAAGCCTCGACTACAAGTTTTTCATATGCTTTTGTTTGCCAAGTTTTTTTTCTCTTTTGGTGACATTTATAATGTTTTGATAAACTGGTGTTCATTAAACCGGCTTGACTTTCAACTACAAGTTGTCAGTACATGATCAGTTATAATCCGGTGTTTATTAACCCGGCCTAGCTTTCGACTATAAGTCACCAGTATATATTTGGATTGCGCCATTGGAATCATGCGCTTATAAATCATTGGATTATATTATTCAAATCTTTAATAGCCAACATGGCTGGATTTTTATTATGGTTATCAATAGGCAATATTATGATGGAGGTCTTCAAAGTTGCTTCAGCGCAATGGTTATTATTTTATTAATGGACATGATTTATTTTTACAATGGAGGGAATATTCCAGAGTCGCTGCAGGCTTACGACCCGGCGCTTGTGGGCTACATTATTCAAATTGAGATTACATCAAATATGCAAGTCCCATGTCACTGCCAGCATGCACCATGGCACTTGGGGGCTAATGCAAAGTCATTTTTTTGCTCACTTTATTGAAGACCCGACTCGTCACATTGTAATGAGCTGGCCCTTGGGGGCTACCAATTGCTCCTATCAACAATTCAAGGTACACAAGTCTTAATCCATTATATTGAAGGTTTATTGCTCAGTTGGTAAAGCACAAAGCTCTTAACCTTGTGGACGTGGGTTCAAGCCCCATGGTGAGGGTTACATCATATGATGTTATTTTCAATGAAGTATATATAAAGTCTCGGCTCAATATTATCTTACTGAGCCGACACTTGGGGGCTACACGTTGCTGTTCAAAGTCTACATGATCATATTTATAAAGTCCCTGCTCATTATTGCATAATGACCCGGCCCTTGGGGGCTACACTGGTTGAAGTTTTATGAGTATAAGGCAATTTCAAGTCCCAGGTTGCTGCAAGCATGACAACCCGGCACTTGGGGGCTACACATGTGGAATACTCAGTTCTAACTGGTGATTGAGATGAACAACTTGGATTTCTTCACGCTTGTGATATTTATATTGAAGCAAATCTTAAGCTGTTGCTATACTACCTTCTTAAGACTTGGGGGCTACAAGTCATAGGCATATAAGAGGTATATTTTCAAGCTTGATGTTAACTACAATTATGACCCGGTGCCATCAATATTTGTAAACCGGCAAGTTCTACATCCTTAAACCGGCTGAAGATCAGATGCGTATTTCAAAGACCAATATTTTTGTTAAGCATTGGGAGCTGAGTCAAAGGAGTTATTCTTCACAATATTTCTCTGTGACAAACCAATGTCAGCAAATTGATTATGAAGCTGGCCTATTGACCCGGATTTTCTAGAAAGTAATGACAAGGATTTAAGGATGCTCAGGATCAGTTTAACATGGATAAATCCAAATTAAACTGGGGGCTAATGTCAGGGATATACCCCGCGGTATGATCCGGCCGGAGTTATAACCCGGCTGGGACTTGGTAAACCGGCAGGTGTTAAGGCAGGTGGTAAACCGGCAGGAGTTAAGTCACATGATAACCCGACAGGAGTTAGGTCAGATGATAACCCGGCAGACCATCATAAACCGGCAGACCATCATAAACCGGCGGACCATCATAAACCGGCAGACCATCATAGACCAGCGGACCATCATAAACCGGCAGACCATCATAAACCGATAGACCATCATAAACCGGCAGACCATCATAAACCGGCAGACCATCATAAACCGGCGGACCATCATAAACCGGCACCAGTCATAACCCGGCAGAAAGTGATAACTGGGTTGCCAGGGGTTATGAAGCCCGAGACGTTATGAAGCCCGAGATGTTATGAAGTCCGAGACGTTATGAAGCCCAAGATGTTAAGAAGCCCATGAAGAGAAGTCAGAATAGTTAAGTCTTAAGTCCGAGTTAGACTCTACATGTAACCCGCCCCTTCAACTTATATAAGGAGGGGCAGGGCTCCCCAAAGAGGGACAAGCAAGAGAAAACAATCTTTAGGGCTAGACATAACTGGGAGAGCCGGTTTATGGCGACTCCCTCATGATGATAATGAGACCTAGCCTCAAACAGCATGTAGGGTTGTTACCGGATGATGTTTCCCGGGGCCCGAAGCTGTCTAAATCCCTATCTTGTGTTGCGTCTCTCAATTCCACTCAACCCCTCTCAAGCTACCACATAGATGCGTTGGCCTCACGACTAAGTCCTTACGCTAGGACATCTGCCGTGACAATTCCACGACACGCGCCGAACGCCTCCCCTGTGGAGCATGATGCAGCGACGAAGCTCTTTCGAGCGAGACTTTTTCTTAATAACTTATGTGGGAAGCAGGAAGAAGACCAGGGTAATCGGCGATAATGGCCACTTCCGTGCCATCGTAGCTCGCCTGGTAAAACACCCCTTCCGCGAGTACCACGAATATATCCGGGTCCTCTTCAAACCCAGGATCCAGCTCCCGGTTGTGGTTCTCAGGCTGTTGGGCGGGGCTGTAAAACCCCTCGGTGATTTTTCGCCAATGCTGTCATAAGCGGATTAGAAATTTATCAAAGGTAATCCGGGAAGCAGAATGAGTAAAGCAGAAGGATTGATGCTTACCCAACTAGGAGGATCATACATAGAATATCCATCTCTGCGATTGATGCAAAGAAATTCCTCGTCCTCCCCTTTGAACAGCTCGGCCAGTATCTTGGCTAGAGCGGCGTGGGTGTCCGGACCTTTCCGACCACAGCGGGAGGCGTCGTCCTCCCCGTTGTAGTGTGATACGTCTCTGTCGTATCTACTTTTCCAAACACTTTTGCCCTTGTTTTGGACTCTAACTTGCATGATTTGAATGGAACTAACCCGGACTGGCGCAGTTTTCAGCAGAATTGCCATGACGTTAGTTATGTGCAGAAACAAAAGTTCTCGAAATGACTTGAAACTCCACGGAACTTATTTTTGGAAAATAATAAAAATACTGGAAGAAGAATCCACGTCAGAGGGGCCTCCACCTGTCCATGAGGGTGGGGGGCGCGCCCCCTGCCTCGTGGGCCCCTTGTTGCTCCACCGACCTCAACTCCAACTCCATATATTTGTGTTCGGAGAGAAAAAAATCAGAGAGAAGGATTCATCAGGTTTTACGATACGGAGCCACCGCCAAGCCCTAAAACATCTCGGGAGGGCTGATCTGGAGTCCGTTCGGGGCTCCGGAGAGGGGAATCCGTCGTCGTCGTCATCATCAACCATCCTCTATCACCAATTTCATGATGCTCACCGTCGTGCATGAGTAATTCCATCGTAGGCTTGCTGGACGGTGATGGATTGGATGAGATTTATCATGTAATCGAGTTAGTTTTGTTAGGGTTTGATCCCTAGTGTCCACTATGTTCTGAGATTGATGTTGCTATGACTTTGCTATGCTTAATGCTTGCCATTAGGGCCCGAGTGCCATGATTTCAGATCTGAACCTATTATGTTTTCATGAATATATGTGAGTTCTTGATCCTATCTTGCAAGTCTATAGTCACCTACTATGTGTTATGATCCGGCAACCCCGAAGTGACAATAATCGGGACCACTCCCGGTGATGACCGTAGTTTGAGGATATCATGTATTCACTATGTGTTAATGCTTTCGTCCGGTACTCTATTAAAAGGAGGCCTTAATATCCCTTAGTTTCCGCTAGGACCCCGCTGCCACGGGAGGGTAGGACAAAAGATGTCTTGCAAGTTCTTTTCCATAAGCACGTATGACTATATTCGGAATACATGCCTACATTACATTGATGAATTGGAGCTAGTTCTGTGTCACTCTATGTTATGACTGTTACATGATGAACCGCATCCGGCATAATTCTCCATCACCAATCCAATGCCTACGAGCTTTTCACATATTGTTCTTTGCTTATTTACTATTCCGTTGTTACTGTTACATAGTGCCACATTGGGAGCCCTCTATGTTGACAATGAAAGTATGCCACTCAAAATATTATTTATCTCTATTTCAAAATCGAGCTCTGGCACCTCTACAAATCCCTGCTTCCCTCTGCGAAGGGCCTATCTATTTACTTTTATGTTGAGTCATCACCCTCTTATTAAAAGCACTAGCTGGAGAGTGCTGCTGTCATTTGCATCCATTACTATTAATTTATATTGGGTATGACTATGATTGGATCTCTTTTGCCATGAATTACAATGTCTAGTCAGTCCTTGATCTTTAAAGGTGCTCTGCATTTATGTTTTGCGGTCTCAGAAAGGGCTAGCGAGATACCATCCTATTATATCATATTATGATTGTTTTGAGAAAGTGTTGTCATCCGAGATTTATTATTTTTGCTCGATAGTTGATTATGCCATTGATATGAGTAAACATGAGACCTAAGAGTTATTGTGAATGTGGTTAGTCATAATCTTTGCTGAAAACTTGAATGCTGGCTTTACATATTTACAACAACAAGAGCAAACAGAGTTTGTAAAAGTTTTTCTTTATCACTTTCAGTTTATCAACTGAATTGCTTGAGGACAAGCAAAGGTTTAAGCTTGGGGGAGTTGATACGTCTCCGTCGTATCTACTTTTCCAAACACTTTTGCCCTTGTTTTGGACTCTAACTTGCATGATTTGAATGGAACTAACCCGGACTGACGCTGTTTTCAGCAGAATTGCCATGGTCTTATTTATGTGCAGAAACAAAAGTTCTCGGAATGACCTAAAACTCCACGGAACTTATTTTTGGAAAATAATAAAAATACTGGAAGAAGAATCCACGTCAGGGGGACCTCCACCTGTCCACGAGGGTGGGGGCGCGCCCCCCTGCCTCGTGGGCCCCCTGTTGTTCCACCGACCTCAACTCCAACTCCATATATTCGTGTTCGGAGAGAAAAAAATCAGAGAGAAGGATTCATCGCGTTTTACGATACGGAGCCGCCGCCAAGCCCTAAAACCTCTCGGGAGGGCTGATCTGGAGTCCATTCGGGGCTCCGGAGAGGGGAATCCGTTGCCGTCGTCATCATCAACCATCCTCCATTACCAATTTCATGATGCTCACCGCCGTGCGTGAGTAATTCCATCGTAGGCTTGCTGGACGGTGATGGGTTGGATGAGATTTATCATGTAATCGAGTTAGTTTTTTAGGGTTTGATCCATAGTATCCACTATGTTCTGAGATTGATGTTGCTATGACTTTGCTGTGCTTAATGCTTGTCACTAGGGCCCGAGTGCCATGATTTCAGATCTGAACCTATTATTTTTTCATGAATATATGTGAGTTCTTGATCCTATCTTGCAAGTCTATAGTCACCTACTATGTGTTATGATCCGGCAACCCCGAAGTGACAATAATCGGGACCACTCCCGGTGATGACCGTAGTTTGAGGAGTTCATGTATTCACTATGTGTTAATGCTTTGGTCCGGTACTCTATTAAAAGTAGGCCTTAATATCCCTTAGTTTCCGCTAGGACCCCGCTGCCACGGGAGGGTAGGACAAAAGATGTCATGCAAGTTCTTTTCCATAAGCACGTATGACTATATTCGGAATACATGCCTACATTACATTGATGAATTGGAGCTAGTTCTGTGTCACTCTATGTTATGACTGTTACATGATGAACCGCATCCGGCATAATTCTCCATCACCAATCCAATGCCTACGAGCTTTTCACATATTGTTCTTTGCTTATTTACTATTCCGTTGTTACTGTTACATAGTGCCACATTGGGAGCCCTCTATATTGAAGCGGCTGAACCCCTCGCACTATGGAGATCGCCATTACCTCAACCATTTTTAATCCGGACTGGGCGAGCGTCTTTATCTTGACCATGAGCTGACGAACCTCCGCGCTGTCATCCTCATCAAGGCTCCGGGGACGCCAACTATGGCGTTTCTTTAGTGGAACGCTTACAAATTCCGGGAGACCCTTTCGAACCGGGTCGGGAAGTGCAACGCCCTCGATGTAGAACCATTCGGAAGGCCATTATTTAGGTGCCCTCCTTGGTGTGCCGGACAGGTATCCGGTATCGGCGATGCGCCACACTTCGGCTCCGCCCACTTCAAATATTGACCCCTTGTGGTTATGCGGGACAAGACAGAACAATTTTCTCCACAGCTCAAAATGGGCTTCACACCCAGAAATAACTCGCATAAAGCGACGTAACCTGCTATGTGCAGGATAGAGGCGGGAGTGAAGTTGTGCAGCTGGAGGCCGTAATATTCCAGAAGCCCTCGGAGGAATGGATGGATTGGAAATCTGACGCCTCTTAGCAGATAAGGGACGAAGCACACTCGCTCCCCCCGGATGGATTGGGGAAGTCCTCCGCCTGAGTCATGCCATTGAAGGAGGTCAGCCCTGCTCGAACAGGGACCAGATCCGTCGGAGGAAGAAATCCCTGCGTTTGCAACTTTGCCAATTGACTGTGAGACACAGAGCACTTCTCCCACTCGCCTTTCTCTGGGCTGGGATGGGAAGAGAAGCTGGGAATGCTAACCATGTTGGAATGGTTTCCCCTAGCAGTCTCTGGGGATTTTTCTCCGTGTGGTGCCGAGTTGATCTGGGATCCAATCTCTTTAAAAAGACGCTCTTCTTTGCTTGGAGGGGGTGTTATTATCAAAAATACCCTGACTTTCCACATTCGCTCGATGATACGTCTCCAACGTATCTATAATTTATGAAGTATTCATGGAATTATATTATCCATCTTGGATGTTTTATGGGCTTTACTATGCACTTTTATATTACTTTTGGGACTAACCTATTGGCCCAGAGCCAAGTTCCTGTTTTTCCCTTGTTTTAGTGTTTCACGGAAAAGGAAGATCAAACGGAGTCCAAACAGAATGAAACCTTCGGAAAAGTTATTTTTGGAAAGAAAGCACTACAGGAGACTTGGAGTGCACGTCAGGAAAGAAACGAGGGAGGCACGAGACAGGGGGGCGCGCTGATACGTCTCCAACGTATCTATAATTTATGAAGTATTCATGCTATTATATTATCCATCTTGGATGTTTTATGGGCTTTACTATGCACTTTTATATTATTTTTGGGACTAACCTATTGACCCAGAGCCCAGTGCCAGTTCCTGTTTTTTCCCTTGTTTCAGTGTTTCGAAGAAAAGGAATATCAAACAGAGTCGAAACGGAATGCAACCTGGGGGACTTGGAGTGCACCTCAGGAAAGCAACGAGGGAGGCACGAGGCAGGGGCGCGCCCACCCCACCTGGGCGCGCCCTCCACCCTCGTGGGCCCCTTGTGGCTCCCCTGACGTATTTCTTCCGCCTATATATATCCATATACCCTAAAACGATCGGGGAAACATAAGAGATCGGGAGTTCCGCCGCCGCAAGCCTCTGTAGCCACCAAAAACCAATCGGGACCCTGTTCCGGCACCCTGCCGGAGGGGGAAACCCACACCGGTGGCCATCTTCATCATCCCGGCGCTCTCCATGATGAGGATGGAGTAGTTCACCCTCGGGGCTGAGGGTATGTACCAGTAGCTATGTGTTTGATCTCTCTCTCATGTTCTTGATTTGGCACGATCTTGATGTATCGCGAGCTTTGCTATTATAGTTGGATCTTATGATGTTTCTCCCCCTCTACTCTCTTGTAATGGATTGAGTTTCCCCTTTGAAGTTATCTTATCGGATTGAGTCTTTTAACGATTTGAGAACACTTGATGTATGTCTTGCGTGGGATACCCGTGGTGACAATGGGGTATTCTATTGATCCACTTGATGTATGTTTTGGTGATCAACTTGCGGGTTCCGCCCATGAACCTATGCATAGGGGTTGGCACACATTTTCGTCTTCATTCTCCGGTAGAAACTTTGGGGCACTCTTTGAGGTTCTATGTGTTGGTTGAATAGATGAATCTGAGATTGTGTGATGCATATCGTATAATCATACCCACAGATACTTGAGGTGACATTGGAGTATCTAGGTTACATTAGGGTTTTGGTTGATTTGTGTCTTAAGGTGTTATTCTAGTACGAACTCTGGGGCTGTTTGTGACACTTATAGGAATAGCCCAATGGATTGATTGGAAAGAATAACTTTGAGGTGGTTTCGTACTCTACCATAATCTCTTCGTTTGTTCTCCGCTATTAGTGACTTTGGAGTGACTCTTTGTTGCATGTTGAGGGATAGTTATATGATCCAATTATGTTATTATTGTTGAGAGAACTTGCACTAGTGAAAGTATGAACCTTAGGCCTAGTTTCCTAGCATTGCAATACCGTTTACGCTCACTTTTATCATTAGTTACCTTGCTGTTTTTATAATTTCAGATTACAAAAACCTATATCTACCATCCATATTGCACTTGTATCACCATCCCTTCACCGAACTAGTGCACCTATACAATTTACCATTGTATTGGGTGTGTTGGGGACACAAGAGACTCTTTGTTATTTGGTTGCAGGGTTGTTTGAGAGAGACCATCTTCATCCTACGCCTCCCACGGATTGATAAACCTTAGGTCATCCACTTGAGGGAAATTTGCTACTGTCCTACAAACCTCTTCACTTGGAGGCCCAACAACGTCTACAAGAAGAAGGTTGTGTAGTAGACATCAAGAAGTTTCTGGCGCCGTTGCCGGGGAGGTGAGTGCTTGAAGGTATATCTTTAGATCTTGCAATCGAATCTTTTTGTTTCTTGTTTTAGCACTAGTTTAGTTTATAAAAGAAAACTAAAAAATGGAATTGAGTTTGTCTCATACAATTCCTCTTTTTAATATCTTTCGTGAGTATGATGGAAAGGAAAATTGTGCCAAAGTGTTAGAAGAAGAATGCATTAAAATGTTTGGCACTAAATATTTGAATGATGAGCATGATTGCAATGTTGTTAGTATGAATTCCTTGAATATCCATGATGCTAATGATATGCAAAGCCACAAGCTTGGGGAAGCTATGTTTAATGAAGATGATATTTTTTGTCCCCCAAGCTTTGATGAGCAAATTTACTATGATGAAAGCATGCCTCCTATCTATGATGATTATTGTGATGACACGTATGCTATAAAGAATAATGATAACCATGAAACTTGTCATCTTGATCTTAATTTTCAATCACATGATAGTTATTTTGTTGAGTTTGCTCCCACTACTATTGATGAGAATAAATTTGCTTACGTGGAGAGTAATACAATTTCTATGCAAGTAGATCATGAAAAGAATGCTTTATTTGCTGGTTATATTGTTGAATTCATTCATGATGCTACTGAAAATTATTATGAGGGAGGAACATATGCTTGTAGGAATTGCAATAATATCAAGTTTTCTCTCTATGTGTTGAAAATCTTGAAGATTTGCTTGTTTTGCCTTCCTATGCAAGTTGACTATTGTTCCCATAAGTTGTTTGCTCACAAAATCCCTATGCATAGGAAGTGGGTTAGACTTAAATGTGCTAGTCATATTCTTCATGATGCTCTCTTTATGTTTCAATTCTTATCTTTTATCTGAGCATCATTGAAATCATCATGCCTAGCTAGGGGCGTTAAACGTTAGCACTTGTTGGGAGGCAACCCAATTTTATTTTAGTTTTTTGCTTTTTGGTTCTTTTAGTAATAAATAATCCATCTAGCTTCTGTTTAGATGTGGTTTTGTGTTTTAATTAGTGTTTGTGCCAAGTAAGACCTATAGGATCTTCTTGGATGATAGCTATTTGATCTTGCTGAAAATTCCAGAAACTTTCTGTTCACGAAAACATTTGTTTAAAATCGCCAGAACGTGATAAAATACTGATTCCAATTGCAGCAGATCAATAAATAAATTGTCTAGGTCATCCTATTTTCGTAGAATTTTTGGAGTTCCATAAGTTTACGTTTGATACAGATTACTACAGACTGTTCTGTTTTTGACAGATTCTGTTTTCATTGTGTTGCTTGCGTATTTTGATGAATCTATGGCCAGTAAAATAGTTTATAAACCATAGAGAAGTTGGAATACAGTAGGTTTAACACCAATACAAATAAATAATAAGTTCATTACAGTACCTTGAAGTGGTGTTTTGTTTTCTTTCGCTAACGGAGCTTACGAGTTTTCTATTATGTTTTGTGTTGTGAAGTTTTCAAGTTTTGGGTAAAGATTCGATGGACTATGGAATAACGAGTGGCAAGAGCCTAAGCTTGGGGATGCCCAAGGCACCCCAAGATAATATTCAAGAATAACCAAGAGCCTAAGCTTGGGGATGCCCCGGATGGCATCCCCTCTTTCGTCTCCGTTCATCGGTAACTTTACTTGGAGCTATATTTTTATTCACCACATGATATGTGTTTTGCTTGGAGCGTCATTTTATTTTATTTTGTTTTGCTTGATGTTTGAATAAAATACCAAGATCTGAGATTCTTAAATGTTAGAGAGTCTTCACATAGTTGCATAATTATTCGACTACTCATTGATCTTCACTTATATCTTTCAGAGTAGTTTGTTGTTTGCTCTGGTGCTTCACTTATATCTCTTAGAGCACAGTGGTGGTTTTGTTTTATAGAAACTATTACTCTCTCATGCTTCACTTATATTATTTTGAGAGTCTTAAACAGCATGGTAATTTGCTTAATCCTAATATGCTAGGTATTCAAGACTAATAAAAACTTTCATATAAAGTGCATTGAATACTATGAGAAGTTTGATACTTGATAATTGTTTTGAGATATGAAGATGTTGATATGAGAGTCATGGTAGTTGAGTAGTTGTGAATTTGAGAAATACTTGTTCTAAAGTTTGTGATTCCCGTAGCATGCACGTATGGTGAACCGTTATGTGATGAAGTCGGAGCATGATTTATTTATTGATTGTCTTCCTTATGAGTGGCGGTCGGGGACGAGCGATGGTCTTTTCCTACCAATCTATCCCCCTAGGAGCATGCGCGTAGTACTTTGTTTCAATAACTAATAGATTTTTGCAATAAGTATGTGAGTTCTTTATGACTAATGCTGAGTCCATGGATTATACGCACTCTCACCCTTCCACCATTGCTAGCCTCTCTAATACCGCGCACCTTTCGCCGGTATCATACACCCACCATATACCTTCCTCAAAACAGCCACCATACCTACCTATCATGGCATTTCCATAGCCATTCCGAGATATATTGCCATGCAACATACCACCGTTCCGTTTATTATGACACGCTTCATCATTGTCATATTGCTTTGCATGATCATGTAGTTGACATCGTATTTGTGGCAAAGCCACCTTTCCTAATTCTTTCATACATGTCACTCATGAGTCATTGCACATCCCGGTACACCGCCGGAGGCATTCATATAGAGTCATATTTTGTTCTAAGTATCGAGTTGTAATTCTTGAGTTGTAAGTAAATAAAAGTGTGATGATCATCATTATTAGAGCATTGTCCCAGTGAGGAAAGGATGATGGAGACTATGATTCCCCCACAAGTCGGGATGAGACTCCGGACGAAGAATAAAAAAAAGAAAAAAAGAGGCCATAAAAAAGAAGAAGAGAAAAGGACCAAACAAAAAAAACAAAAAAAATGAGAGAAAAAGAGAGAAGGGACAATGCTACTATCCTTTTACCACACTTGTGCTTCAAAGTAGCACCATGATCTTCATGATAGAGAGTCTCCTATGTTATCACTTTCATATACTAGTGGGAATTTTTCATTATAGAACCTGGCTTGTATATTCCAATGATGGGCTTCCTCAAAATGCCCTAGGTCTTCGTGAGCAAGTGAGTTGGATGCACACCCACTTAGTTTCTTTTTGAGCTTTCATATACTTATAGCTCTAGTGCATCCGTTGCATGGCAATCCCTACTCACTCACATTGATATCTATTGATGGGCATCTCCATAGCCCGTTGATACGCCTAGTTGATGTGAGACTATCTTCTCCTTTTTGTCTTCTCCACAACCACCATTCTATTCCACATATAGTGCTATGTCCATGGCTCACGCTCATGTATTGCGTGAAGATTGAAATTTTTTGAGAATGTTAAAAGTATGAAACAATTGCTTGGCTTGTCATCGGGGTTGTGCATGATTTAAATATTTTGTGTGGTGAAGATAGAGCATAGCCAGACTATATGATTTTGTAGGGATAGCTTTCTTTGGCCATGTTATTTTGAGAAGACATGATTGCTTTGTTAATATGCTTGAAGTATTATTGTTTTCATGTCAATATTAAACTTTTGTTTTGAATCTTATGGATCTGAATATTCTTGCCACAATAAAGAAGATTACATGGAAAAATATGTTAGGTAGCATTCACACTTCATAAATTCTTTCTTTTATCATTTAACTACTCGAGGACGAGCAGGAATTAAGCTTGGGGATGCTGATACGTCTCCAACGTATCTATAATTTATGAAGTATTCATGCTATTATATTGTCCATCTTGGATGTTTTATGGGCATTACTATGCACTTTTATATTACTTTTGGGGCTAACCTATTGACCCAGAGCCCAGTGTCAGTTCCTGTTTTTTCCCTTGTTTCAGTTTTTCGCGGAAAAGGAATATCAAACGGAGTCCAAACAGAATGAAACCTTCGGAAAAGTTATTTTTGGAAAGAAAGCAATACAGGAGACTTGGAGTGCACGTCAGGAAAGAAACGAGGGAGGCACGAGGCAGGGGCCGCGCCCACCCCCCTGGGGGCGCCCTCCACCCTCGTGGGCCCCTCGTGGCTCCCCTGACGTATTTCCTCTGCCTATATATATCCATATACCCTAAAACGATCAGGGAACAGAATAGATCGGGAGTTCCGCCGCCGCAAGCCTCTGTAGCCACCAAAAACCAATCGGGACCCTGTTCCGGCACCCTGCCGGAGGGGGAATCCCTCACCGGTGGCCATCTTCATCATCCCGGCGATATCCATGACGAGGAGGGAGTAGTTCACCCTCGGGGCTGAGGGTATGTACCAGTAGCTATGTGTTTGATCTCTCTCTCTCTCTCTCGTGATCTTGATTTGGCACGATCTTGATGTATCGCGAGCTTTGCTATTATAGTTGGATCTTATGTTGCTTCTCCCCCTCTACTCTCTTGTAATGGATTGAGTTTTCCCTTTGAAGTAATCTTATCGGATTGAGTCTTTAATGATTTGAGAACACTTGATGTATGTCTTGCCGTGCGTATCTGTGGTGACAATGGGATATCACGTGATTCACTTGATGTATGTTTTGGTGATCAACTTGCGGGTTCCGCCCATGAACCTATGCATAGGGGTTGCCACACGTTTTCGTCTTGACACTCCGGTAGAAACTTTGGGGCACTCTTTGAGGTTCTATGTGTTGGTTGAATAGATGAATTTGAGATTGTGTGATGCATATCGTATAATCATACCCACGGATACTTGAGGTGACATTGGAGTATCTAGGTGACATTAGGGTTTTGGATTATTTGTGTCTTAAGGTGTTATTCTAGTACGAACTCTAGGGCTGTTTGTGACACTTATAGGAATAGCCCAACGGATTAATTGGAAAGAATAACTTTGAGGTGGTTTCGTACCCTACCATAATCTCTTCGTTTGTTTTCCGCTATTAGTGACTTTGGAGTGACTCTTTGTTGCATGTTGAGGGATAGTTATATGATCCAATTATGTTATTATTGTTGAGAGAACTTGCACTAGTGAAAGTATGAACCCTAGGCCTTGTTTCCTATCATTGCAATACCGTTTACGCTCACTTTTATCATTAGTTACCTTGCTGTTTTTATAACTTCAGATTACAAAAACATATATCTACCATCCATATTGCACTTGTATCACCATCTCTTCGCCGAACTAGTGCACCTATACAATTTACCATTGTATTGGGTGTGTTGGGGACACAAGAGACTCTTTGTTATTTGGTTGCAGGGTTGCTTGAGAGAGACCATCTTCATCCTACGCCTCCCACGAATTGATAAACCTTAGGTCATCCACTTGAGGGAAATTTGCTACTGTCCTACAAACCTCTGCACTTGGAGGCCCAACAACGTCTACAAGAAGAAGGTTGCGTAGTAGACATCAAGCAGTTTTTGGCGCCGTTGCCGGGGAGGTGAGTGCTTGAAGGTATATCTTTGGATCTTGCAATCGAATCATTTTTTTTCTTGTTTTATCACTAGTTTAGTTTATAAAAGAAAACTACAAAAAAATGGAATTGAGTTTGCCTCGTACGCTTCATCTTTTTAATATCTTTCGTGAGTATGACGGAAAGGAAAATTGTGCCAAAGTGTTAGAAGAAGAATGCATTAAAATGTTTGGCACTGAATCTTTGAATGATGAGCATGATTGCAATGTTGTTAGTATGAACTCGTTCAATATCCATAGTACTAATGATGATTGCACTAGTCATGATGAAAATATCTCCTATAAGCATGTCGATTTTTGTGGAGTGTATTGGGTTTGCAAGTACACACCAAATAGGGAAGATAGATATTGCAAGAGGCATAAGCATTTAGAAACTAAATTGTTGCAAGAAAGGC
Source organism: Aegilops tauschii subsp. strangulata (assembly GCF_002575655.3). Lineage (NCBI taxonomy): Eukaryota > Viridiplantae > Streptophyta > Magnoliopsida > Poales > Poaceae > Aegilops > Aegilops tauschii. Next base: position 435,902,558 of record NC_053040.3, on the reverse strand, counting down.
TAGATGTTTGTGCTAAAATTTTAAATTTTCTTAGCCGTACTTGTGAACTTTTCAATGAACATGATCATTTCAGTACCCAATGCAAATTGTTTCATGATCGTATCGTGTCCAAAAATTGTGATGACTTGATTTCCCTTGCACATCATAATGAACTTAGTTTGCTCTTGGGTTATGAAGAAATGAAACGTATAAAGAGGGTTATTCCTGAGTTTGCCCTTGATAGAGTTCTTCATTTTGATCTAGAGGAAATTTATATGTATTGCACGGTGAATTGCATTGAAAATCCTTATATTGCCAAGTACATAAAGAAAAGAAAGCAAATAGAAGATGAGGAGAATACTAATGAAAGGGAAGAGACTTCCCAATATCCTCCTATTATTTCTTATGATGAATCAGGTAACGAGGAGGAGCCTTCTATTCAACCGATCTCATTAATAAGGAGCTCCAAAAAGAGGATTGAACCCACACATGATGTGGTGAAGTAGAAGAAAAGAAAAAGGAAGAGAGGTAAAAAGGTATCCCTCCCAAATAATGTTGCTCCTATTATTGTTGTGCCTCATGAAAATGAATCAAAAATAATTGTGGAAGATGATGCACTTGATGATGATCTCGTTATGCCTATTGCTTGTTGTTGTGATGATTATGATTGGGAAGATAATGATACTTCTTATGATCTTGAAAATCTTTTTGGCACTTGCTTGGAACAAGATGATAATTGCTATACTATTGGTGCTATCCATACTATTAATGATGAGAGTGATTATGCTTATGATATGAAAAGGCCCAAGCTTGGGGATGCTATGTTTGAAGAAGATGATGTTTTTGAGAATATATTTGCTGCAATTAATGTTTGTCCCAAGCTTGGGGATGCTAGGTTTAATGAAGATGATATTTTTAGTCTCCCAAGTTTTGATATGCAAATTTATAATGATGATAGCATGCCTCCTACTTATGATGATTATATTGATGAAAGTGGGTTTGGAAGAGTGTCAACTTTAGGAAGTAATGATCCCACTATTTTGGAGGATGTTGAATCTTATAATATTTATGAAAGTGGATTTGGAGAGGTCATGACTTTATTTAGTGATGAGTCCACTATCTTGGAAGAGGTTTCAATCGATTATGATGAGAACAAAGTTGCTACTTATGATGATTATCGTGATGAAACTTATGCTATAAAAAGTAGTGATGACTATATTTATAAAACTTGTCATGATTATGATTACCCTTTTTCTGAACATTACTCTTTTAATGTGGAAACAATTTATAGTATTCAAGTCTCTTATGATACTCCCACATTTCCGAATGAGAAGAATTTTGCTTATGTGGAGAGTAGTAAAATTTCTATGCTTGTAGATCATGAAAAGAATGCTTTAGGTGCTGGTTATATTCACTACTGGAATCAGCTACTTTGCCGTTTGCCACGGCAGACGGCAAAGGCAAGGATGGCGGACGGCAAAGGCCTTTGCCGTCTGCCGCGGACGGCAAAAGGCTCCGACAAAGTAGGCATCGGCAAAGAGCTTCTTTGCCGTCTGCTTTTTGAAGCGGATGACAAAGGGGCCTTTGCCATCGGCGGCGGACGGCAAAGAAAGCCGACGGCAATAAATACGCTGTTAGTCCATTAGGCGGCTAACGGCAGCCTTTGCCGTCCGCCGCTGACGGCAAAGACTGCAGGCTCTTTGCCACCTGCTGGCAGATGGCAAAGAGACCAAATAGGCATTAATTCTGTTTCTTCTTATATCCATTCATTTTCACAAAAAATCAAACACACACACACACACACACACACACACACACATATATACATATATATATATATATATATATATATATATATATATATGACCAATATAGGATATCCAACACATGTTACCAATAGTAGCAAGTTTCATCCATACATATACATAGTTTCATCAATATTACACAGTTTCATCCATAGGTAGCAAGTTTAACAAAGTAAAAACAAAAACTAAAGACAAGCACTCCATATCTGAAATTACAAGAAATGACCTAAAACTAAATATCTATTTTCCTAGGCAGCACACACTTGACCACCATAGCAGCTTGCTGGACCATTGTATCTGTGGAGCACAAAACAGCAGTCAGCCTGATTAGAAATTTTAAGGAGAGCAGTGCTAGTTTAAGAGTTATGAACAAATAGAAATGGTGCATAAATTCCTATTATTCAACAAACATAAGTTATTTCCAAGTGAAACACGGGGCAATGTTATCCACTTCAAAACAGAACAGAACACACAGGTACACACCTCGTCAAGTTTTTTCCACAAATGAGTTACTGATTGAGTTCAAGAAATGACCAAGGGCCTAATTGGTTCACAGGACCTAAAAACTCATAAATAGGAAAATCACTAGGTTGCAATGTCATGTCCTCTCTTGATACAATATGATCGACAGGATGTTTGAGTGCATCATAGAAAACCATAGGAGTTTTTCAAGGCCGCATATTACAATCATATGGAATAATTTGAAGCAGAGAGGCCCCAAAAGGGGAAATCATGCTGTGTGGGAAAAGAGAATACCATTCACCGCAATGAAAAATATAGCATGCCAGAATCACTATTCTAGAGCACATATCCGTACCAAAACATTTATAGTGTTTCCAACTCTTCAAAGCATGTGAGAACACTATGAGCACAATCAAATTGAGTTATCTAAGCAATTTGACAATCAAATGGAGTTAACACGGCCCCAGCGTTAGGGATTTAGTGACGGCAGCAGTCTGCCAGCTGGCTTCCTCAATAGAAGGGACAGACCCAGTGCTAGAAGCAAAACAAGAACGTTGATACACAAGATAAGCACAAGCCCTTGAGAGCAGTCTGCTTGGCAGAACAATTAATTAACCTCTAGAAGTAGAAGAAGCACGTTGATAGACAAGTTATTATGAAGAACCAACCTTGAGAGTGGTCTGCTTGCGCAAGATATCATTGGACTTGAACATGACTGCGGCAATCCAGATCATGACGAAGAAACCTACACAATATAAACTCAATTGGAATGAGGAACTCGCCATCATCTTCTGACCAAGAGGCATCAAGTACCTAGACAAAAAAGTAAGAGCACAATAAGATACAATGTATGCCGGTGGACATGTTTAACAGCAAGAAAACTACCCTATGAATAGCATAGTTAAATGTGATTCCTCCTAGTAGTATGTGTTCTATTATTCATAGTGATGAGAGCCCGAGACTATGCCAATAATGTCCGGAAAGAAAAGGTCTCCAAAATGTAGCATTATTTCAGTAGCAAGATTTTATTTTCGGAAATAGGTTTATCCGAGGAGCGTTGACCTTCGTCACATACTGTAATACAGGCACTTCATTTGTTTTTAAGAAACTTGAGATTAGTGCTAGTGCTAAAACAAAGCCCACCAAAATCCTCTTTCAGCTAAAATACCAATTCACGTACTAGCTAGCATCACTAGTTAAGCAAACAGATTTATCACTTGTAGCGGCGCTGACTAAATTGCCACGGCAGCAGAACCCCAACCATATCAGTACCCTGTCTTAAATCTAGACTATACCAATTGTGCAACTGACATTGAGATTTCAGAGGGCGGGCGCAGCAGAACGGCAAGTGCTATACCTTCACATTGGGGTCCCTGAGGTTGGCGTGCAGCCACTCAGCGGACACAACAGGCTCGGTCTGCGGCACCGCGTGGACGACGCCCGACACAGCGTTGGCGGCGGCGGCCTCCGAGACGGCCGACGACGTGGCGTTGAAGCGCGCGGTGATCCCGAACCGCGTCATCCACGGCGACAGGACGCCACGCACCCGACCTCCGCCGCGCGTGCCCATCCGACCCTGCGAGGGCAAAGAAGACGACGATGGAGGAGCCCCTGGACGTCTTGGTGCGGCGAGAGGGAGCTGGTGGCCGCGAGATCGACGAGGCCATGGCGACAGGGCAGCGGGTGCGGGTGGATCTGAGCGACGGAGACAAGGGTGAGGGGAAATGGTGAGGTGGCAGCGCGCACCGGCGGGCGGAGGCGAGGTGGCGCAGCGGCGCGGGGTCGGGAGGCTCTCGGCTGTGGGGCGGGCGTCGTCGAATCCCGCCGGAGCTCGCCGGAATCGGCCAGCGTAGCTTCTCGCGGGAGGGAGAGGGAGAGACGAGCGGGAGAGAGAGAGGGGTGGGGCGGAGAGAGAGGGTATAGGGATAGAGGAGGTGGGGCAACGGCGGGGTGGGGCTCGGCCGTTAGTTAGGTCACATCTTTGCCGTCCGCCCACCCTTTGTCGTCCGCTTTGTTTCCTCTTTGCCGTTTGCTAGCAGACGGCAAAGAGGGGAGCCGTTAAGTTTTTTCCAATTAGCTCGTTTAGTGGGGCCAGCTCTCTCTTTGCCGTCAGCCAGCGGACGGCAAAGAATAGGCTGATGGCAAAGACCGTCTTTGCCATCCGCTTACAGAAAACGAACGACAAAGAACAGGCAGACGGCAAATAAGCTAATTCCAGTAGTGATTGTTGAATTCATTCATGATTCTACTGAAAATTATTATGAGGGAGGAATATATGCTTGTAGGAATTGCAATAATATCAAGTTTACTCTCTATGTGCTTAAAGTTTTGAAGTTATGTTTGTTTTGCCTTCCTATGCTAGTTGATTATTGTTCCCATAAGTTGTTTGCTCACAAAATCCCTATGCATAGGAAGTGGGTTAGACTTAAATGTGCTAGTCATATTCTTCATGATGCTCTCTTTATGTTTCAATTCTTATCTTTTATGTGAGCATCATTGAAATCATCATGCCTAGCTAGGGGCGTTAAACGTTAGCGCTTGTTGGGAGGCAACCCAATTTTTATTTTAGTTCTTTGCTTTTTGGTTCTGTTTAGTAATAAACAATACATATAGCTTCTGTTTAGATGTGGTTTTGTGTTTTAATTAGTGTTTGTGCCAAGTAGAACCTTTGGGAAGACTTGGGTGAAGTCTTTATGATCATGCTGTAAAAAACAGAAACTTTAGCGCTCACGAGATTAGCTTCCACTTTTTACTGGAGAGCGTTATTTAGTTGATTCTTTTTTCATATGATTACTAGACAAATTCCTCAGGTCCACCAATTTATTTTATAATTTTTGGAGTTCCAGAAGTATACGTTTGATACAGATTACTACAGACTGTTCTGTTTTTAACAGATTCTGTTTTCATTGTGTTGCTTGCTTATTTTGATGAATCTATGGCTAGTAAAATAGTTTATAAATCATAGAGAAGTTGGAATACAGTAGGTTTAACACCAATATAAATAAATAATAAGTTCATTACAGTACCTTGAAGTGGTGTTTTGTTTTCTTTCGCTAACGGAGCTCACGAGATTTTCTGTTAAGTTTTGTGTTGTGAAGTTTTCAAGTTTTGGGTAAAGATTCGATGGGCTATGGAATAAGGAGTGGCAAGAGCCTAAGCTTGGGGATGCCCAAGGCACCCCAAGGTAATATTCAAGGACAACCAAGAGCCTAAGCTTGGGGATGCCCCGGAAGGCATCCCCTCTTTCGTCTTCGTTCATCGGTAACTTTACTTGGAGCTATATTTTTATTCACCACATGATATGTGTTTTGCTTGGAGCATCATTTTATTTTCTTTAGCTTTGCTTGCTTTTTGAATAAAATACCAAGATCTTAAATTCTTAAATGAGAGAGAGAGTCTTCACATAGCTACATAATTATTTAACTACTCATTGATCCTCACTTATATCTTTTTGGAGTAGTTTGTCATTTACTCGTGTGCTTCACTTATATCCTATGAGTAAATGGTTGAATGATTTGAATGTCATAAATCTGAAATTATATATGTTTCATATGCTTATCCCATGGGGAGTAATGACTTTACATATAAGAAGTAGAGGTGGTAAATTTATTGAAGGTTAGCAAACATTGTATTGGTCACTTGAACAATTCATGAAAGAATATTGAAGGAAGAGAGATTTCACATATAAATATACTATCTTGGACATCTTCTATGATTGTGAGCCCCATTAATTATTTTCAAACCTGAGAAAATTAGTTGAAGTTGTACAAGGAAGATAACATAATGAGTTATGCTTGGGTATATTTGTATAAGTTATATTGTTTTGGATCCTCTAACATGTGGTGCTTGCTATTTAGAATCCTTTGCTAGCCAAAATATCTGTACTAAGCGGGAATACTGCTTGTGCATCCTAATCCCTTGAACCAAGTTTCTTCCATGAGTGTCCACCATATCTACCTATATGCGGTATTTACCTGCCGTTCCAAGTAAATTTGCATGTGCCAAACTCTAAACCTTCAAATAATAATCTGTTTTGTATGCCCGAATCGCTCATGTAGCAACTAGGGGCTAGCAGTATCTTCAATGCTAGGTGGGTTATTCTCACGATGAGTGGACTCCGCTCATCATTCACGAGAAAATGGCTGGCAACTGGGATGCCCAGTCCCATGATCAAAAGATCGAAATCAAATCAAAAATAATTGCAAACAAAACTCCCCCAGGTTTGATGTTAGTTGGAGGCACCCGTTGTTTCGGGCAAGCCATGGATTGATGATTGTTGGTGGAGGGGGAGTAAAAATCTTTACCTTTCTGTTTGGGAACCGCCTATAATGTATGTAGTATGGAAGGTATTGGGAACTCTTGGTCGTTATGTTGACAATGAAAGCATACCTCTCAAAATTATTTTCATCTCTGTTTTTGCTTCGAGCTCTGGCACCTCTGCAAATCCCTGCTTCCCTCTGTGAAGGGCCTATCTTTTACTTTTATGCAAGAGTCAGTACTATTCCTTCTCATTCCAACCTACTCTTTAGTTGGCAAGCATCATGTGATGGAAAGATTTAAGCATATATGGCCATTCAAATATATTTGATCATGAATTATTATTGTTGACAATTATCTATATGATAAATAAGTTGGGAGGCGAAACATTAAGCCCCTATCTTTCTCTGTGTTCGATGAATGCTATTTGTTCTAAAAATATGCTTTGAGTGGTAGCAATCATGGAAGACTATATGATAGTTGAGTCTGTGGGATTTGCTGAATCAAAGCTCTGACATAGACTCTTCCTAAAAATAAGATGAATTGCAATTGTTTGATGACCGAGAACATAGTTTGTTAGTTTCTTTATGATCTATACTTTAACATGTGAATAGCTTGTTACTTGATCATGAAAAGTTCTATGAGTTGAGCTACTGTTATGACATATAATGATGCTAGAAAAGGTGATTGAAATTATCATTGATCAAACTTATGCACCTGCTAGCATTCACACTTCATAAATTATTTCTTTTATCATTTACCTACTCGAGGACGAGCAGGAATTAAGCTTGGGGATGCTGATACGTCTCCAACGTATCTATAATTTATGAAGTATTCATGCTATTATATTATCCATCTTGGATGTTTTATGGGCTTTAATATGCACTTTTATATTACTTTTGGGACTAACCAATTGACCCAGAGCCCAGAGCCAGTTCCTGTTTTTTCCCTTGTTTCAGTGTTTCGCGGAAAAGGAATATCAAACGGAGTCCAAACAGAATGAAACCTTCGGAAAAGTTATTTTTGGAAAGAAAGCAATACAGGAGACTTGGAGTGCACGTCAGGAAAGAAACAAGGGAGGCACGAGGCAGGGGGCGCGCCCACCCCCCTGGGCGTGCCCTCCACCCTCGTGGCTCCCCTGACGTATTTCTTCCGCCTATATATATCCATATACCCTAAAACGATCGGGGAACAGAATAGATCGGGAGTTCCGCCACCGCAAGCCTCTGTAGCCACCAAAAACCAATCAGGACCCTGTTACGGCACCCTGCCGGAGGGGGAATCCCTCACCGGTGGCCATCTTCATCATCCCGGCGATCTCCATGACGAGGAGGGAGTAGTTCACCCTCGGGGCTGAGGGTATGTACCAGTAGCTATGTGTTTGATCTCTCTCTCTCTCTCGTGATCTTGATTTGGCACGATCTTGATGTATCGCGAGCTTTGCTATTATAGTTGGATCTTATGTTGCTTCTCCCCCTCTACTCTCTTGTAATGGATTGAGTTTTCCCTTTGAAGTAATCTTATCGGATTGAGTCTTTAATGATTTGAGAACACTTGATGTATGTCTTGCCGTGCGTATCTGTGGTGACAATGGGATATCACGTGATTCACTTGATGTATGTTTTGGTGATCAACTTGCGGGTTCCGCCCATGAACCTATGCATAGGGGTTGGCACACGTTTTCGTCTTGACTCTCCGGTAGAAACTTTGGGGCACTCTTTGAGGTTCTATGTGTTGGTTGAATAGATGAATTTGAGATTGTGTGATGCATATCGTATAATCATACCCACGGATACTTGAGGTGACATTGGAGTATCTAGGTGACATTAGGGTTTTGGGTTATTTGTGTCTTAAGGTGTTATTCTAGTACGAACTCTAGGGCTGTTTGTGACACTTATAGGAATAGCCCAACGGATTGATTGGAAAGAATAACTTTGAGGTGGTTTCGTACCCTACCATAATCTCTTCGTTTGTTTTCCGCTATTAGTGACTTTGGAGTGACTCTTTGTTGCATGTTGAGGGATAGTTATATGATCCAATTATGTTATTATTGTTGAGAGAACTTGCACTAGTGAAAGTATGAACCCTAGGCCTTGTTTCCTATCATTGCAATACCGTTTACGCTCACTTTTATCATTAGTTACCTTGCTGTTTTTATATTTTCAGATTACAAAAACCTATATCTACCATCCATATTGCACTTGTATCACCATCTCTTCGCCGAACTAGTGCACCTATACAATTTACCATTGTATTGGGTGTGTTGGGGACACAAGAGACTCTTTGTTATTTGGTTGCAGGGTTGCTTGAGAGAGACCATCTTCATCCTACGCCTCCCACGGATTGATAAACCTTAGGTCATCCACTTGAGGAAAATTTGCTACTGTCCTACAAACCTCTGCACTTGGAGGCCCAACAACGTCTACAAGAAGAAGGTTGCGTAGTAGACATCACTCGACACGTGGAAGACGAAGTTATTAGCGCGCAGAAGCCGAGGGGAGCGATATTGGATCAACGGCCGAATATATTACTTGGAGAAGGAACCCGCCATGCAACGCCGAAGACAATCTGCGCCGAACACCTCGTCATTGAAGCCTGGTTCGGGGGCTACTGAGGGATTCCTAGACTAAGGGGTCCTCGGGCATCCGACCTGTTATCCATGGGCCAGACTGATGGGCTGTGAAGACATGAAGACCGAAGAATGTACCCATGTCTGGATTGGACTCTACTTGGCGTGGAAGGCAAGCTAGGCAACCGACTATGTAGATTCCTTCTTATGTAACCGACTCCATGTAACCCTAGATCTCTCCGGTGTCTATATAAACCGGAGAGCGTAGTCCGGATAGGCGGATACTCATTACTACATTCACATAGGCTAGACTTCTAGGGTTTAGCCATTACGATCTCGTGGTAGATCAACTCTTGTAACACTCATATTCATCAAGATCAATCAAGCAGGTAGTAGGGTATTACCTCCATAGAGAGGGCCCGAACCTGGGTAAACATCGTGTCCCCCGTCTCCTATTACCATCGATCCTAGACGCACAGTTCGGGACCCCCTACCCGAGATCCGCCGGTTTTGACACCGACAGTAGCACCAACAGTGTTTACAAGTACTTATGTATACGTCGGCGCACAGTTCTCGAATGAGTACTCTATTTCATCAAACACACACTGCTCGTATGATAAACCATGAAAACTTATGTCTTACCATGCCATATTCATGAAAAAACAAGTGAGGACGCATTTGTTTCGGCAACAATTACGATGGTTCTCACATGATTCAGGGGCACACAAAAGTAGCAGCAGTTCCCATAGACGGATTCAAACAGAGTACTAGCCCTTAGAGGGCTCGATAATAGGCAAGGTTCGGATAATTAGACACAATCCAAACTACTATTAAACACTAGCTAGGGCAACTATTTCATGCCTCGATCTAATTTGGGTTGGACACAAGACGGACCTTGCCATGAACATCATCGAGGACGTCCGGTAGCAGCTCAATCCTGTGAACCTTCATGAAGATAACCTTGTGGCCTTGCCACTCATAAACTTGTTTGTGGAGGCATGCCACGTCATCTTCCTGCGTAAGCTTGACAAGAACAGTATGCCTCACAAACAAAGGGGTAGCTTTGAACTTCTTGTGCTTCAGTACACCCTGGACAACACGCCTGACAACAGTGAGGCTGGAATACAAACTCGAAATCGCTATAAGCGCAAATGGCTTCCTGGATCCAACAACCTAAGAACTCTGTTTTCCAGTGCGTATATTCAGGTCATCCGCCTCATAGCGAGTGACATGTACAACCACACAATCCTTGTCTGCATCAGGGCTCTAATTGAAACAGAAGCAAATTCTGAATTACTTTCCAGTACAAGAAACACAATTTATTTAAACCACTATGTATAGCATGGCATCGAAGCTAATAGAATTTTGCATTATTCATCACCACATACTTAGATGAAAAACCACAATCGAGATCGGCAAAGAAGAAAATCACCTTGGGCAGCTCAGCGGGGGGACACATCCTTGAAGGGGGAAAACTGCTCCTGCAGGGCCACGGGGGCTGTAACCTCAAACGGGGCATTAAGCATCTCAGTAGTGGTCGTGAGCGTATCTGGGGTCGCCTCGGTGGCTGCCTCCATCTTCTTGGAGCTCTCTGTCTCGTGGGGATCAGCCTCCCGCGTCTGCTCCAATATCGGCAGATCTTTGCCTGGTTCTCCTTGGTCCATCATGAAACTGACGAATACTAGGAGACCACTGAAAGGAAAACACAATCGCAATGACAATGAAACAAAAAAGAGAGTGAGGATCGGTTACTGCTTTGCAAAAGTTCTTTTTTTTTCTCTGAACGAAAATATACCAACATTACGGATCCACTTACCTTCCCTTCGTTGGGAGAGAAGAACAGTGGCAGATGCGAATGTTGGCTTTCTTGAAGACGGTGAGGGAGAAGCGGATTCAGCGAAGAGTGAAATGATGGTTGCTTCATCCGTCAAACTTAGACCGCGGAGAGGTGGGGTTTGTGATACGACGGCTCGTTACTTTCGCGCTACGACCGGGGTGACTCTCCGCCTGCATACTGCCTTCTAATTTGGTGGATGGCATTTGGGCCCGCGCGCTGCATGGCCCGCATGTATGTGAACAAAAGTAAAATGGCATTTAGTAGAGGGAGATGTTTCGATGACCTAGGAGGAGCCAGAAGCGGTAGTGTATCCACTGTACTAGTAGTAATTGTTTTTCTGAGTAGCTGTAGAGTGTCTCCACTATACTAGTAGTAATTGTTTCTCTGGGCCCAAGACAAAACAGCCCATCCACCCTAGTAAATAATAAAATCAATTCAAAATCCCATATATTACTTAATGAGAGGCGCTACCCACACCCAGCACACCGCCCCCCAAAAAAACCTGGGTGCTCTTCTTCCTCCTCACTCCCACCCACCTCACGTCAGCTCGCTCCACTCGTACCCCCAAATTCCTCACCTCACTCCTACATAAAACCCCAGCTCCCCTTCTTCCTCACTACTACAGAAAAAACCCCAGCTCCCCTTCTTCTTCACTCACACTACAACTAGGCTCATCATTCGTTACTCTGCTCAAATCTGTGAGCGCGACGCGACGCCCTCGAGGAAAATGGAGTCGGCTGACCCCATCGCCAAGAAGATGAGGCTGCTGCTAGCGGCGACGCCTGTCGTAGATCCCGCACCCGGCAGCACGGGGAGAAGCGGCGACCCCGCCCCCACCAGATCCCAGGAACCCGTAGAATCTCGGGTGGACCGCATCAGCGATCGCCGTCCTTGGGGAGATCATCTCGCTTCTCCCCACCAAGGATTGCTGCCGCACCCAAGTCCTCTCAATTCGGTGGCGCCCTCTATGGCGTGTCGTGCCCCTTAATCTCGACTGTCGTCAGCTACTCTCTTCAATGATTTTGAAATCCCCAGAGCCATCATCTCCTCCCACCAGAGCTCCGTTCAAAGCCTCTGCATCCCGTTATGCTACCTGAGCAGGCATACCATGCCCTGCACGGTGGACGCCTGGCTGAAATCCCCTGAATTCAAGGAACTACAGCTGCTTGAGTTCTACTGTTCCCCTAGAAAGCACCTACCAGATACCGAACGCCATGTACTTGTGCCCTCAGCACCGATGTCCATCTCGCGGTTTTCCTCCTCCCTCCACACCGCCACCATTGCGCAGTGCTACCTGATACGTCTCCAACGTATCTATAATTTATGAAGTATTCATGCTATTATATTATCCATCTTAGATGTTTTATATGCATTTATATGCTATTTTATATGATTTTTGGGACTAACTTATTAACCTAGAGCCCAGTGCCAGTTTCTGTTTTTTCCTTGTTTTTGAGCTTTACAGAAAAGGAATACCAAACGGAGTCCAATTGACGTGCCAATTTTTGTTGATTTTTTATGGACCAAAAGAAGCCCCTGGAGCAAAAGAGTTGGGCCAGAAGAGTCCTGGGCTGTCCATGAGGGTGGGGGCGCGCCCACCCCCCTTGGGCGTGGGCCCCTGCCTCGTGGACGACTCGGAGACCCCCCTGACGTGAAACCAACGCCAAAAATTCCTATAAATACAGAAACCCCCAGAAAATAACCTAGATCGGAAGTTCCGCCGCCGCAAGCCTCTGTAGCCACGAGAAATCAATCTAGGCCCTCTCTGGCACCCTGCCGGAGGGGGCCATCATCACCGGTGGCCATGGAGGAGTATCCCGGAGAGGCTGTCATCGCCATGAGGGCCAAGGACCAGAGGGAGAACCTTTTGCCATCCAGGGGGAGGCCATGGAGGAGGAAGCACAAGGAGGAGAACCTCTCCTCCTCTCTCTTGGTGGCACCGGAGTGCCATCGAGAGGGGAATCATCGCCGCGGTGATCGTCTTCATCAACATCACCATCATCATCACCATCCTCATCTCTTTTACGCGGTCCACTCTCCCGCACCCCGCTGTAATCCCTACTTCAACATGGTGCTTTATGCCACATATTATGATCCAATGATGTGTTGCCATCCTATGATGTTTTGAGTAGATATCCTTTGTCTTTGGGTTGATTGATGATCTAGATTGGTGCGAGTTGTATGTTTTATTTTGGTGCTGTCCTATTGTGCCCTCCGTGTCGCGCAAGCGTGAGGGGTTCCCGTTGTAGGGTGTTGCAATACGTTCATGATTCGCTTATAGTGGGTTGCTTGAGTGACAGAAGCATGAACCCGAGTAAGGGGGTTGTGGCGTATGGGATAAAGGGGACTTGATACTTTAATGCTATGGTTGGGTTTAACCTTAATGATCTTTAGTAGTTGCGGATGCTTGCTAGAGTTCCAATCATAAGTGCATATGATCCAAGAAGAGAAATTATGTTAGCTTATGCCTCTCCCTCATATGAAATTGCAATGACGACTACCGGTCTTGTTAACAATTGGCTAGGACAATTTCGCACACCGATCCATCATTATTCCACACTCGCTATTTATAATATTTAGTAATATATTCTAACTTTATGATAACAGCACCTACTTTTATATTTTAGCTCTCCGATACCATGCAAAGTTATCCTCTTCATACCCACAACATAGTTTTATTTCTCGTTTCTAGTTGGAAGCAAACGTTCGGTGTACGTAGAGTCGTATCAGTGGCAGATAGGACCTAAGAGAATATTGATCTTACCTTTAGCTCCTTGTGGGCTCGACACTCCATACTTATCACTTCCACCTTTGGGAATTGCTATGATGATTCCCTGCACTTGGGGATTATCAAGCTCTTTTCTGGCGCCGTTGCCGGGGAGCAATATCGTGGGGTTGATATTCTCGTGTGTGCTTGTTTGCTTTCTTCACTAAGTAGATTTTGTTTTTCCTTTTTGTTTCTGTTTAGTTGTGGGTGAAACATACAAAAAAAATTAAGAATGAAAATACAAAAAAAATTACTTGCCTTCCTTGCCTAAAAAGTTTTTCAAAAAGAGAAGTGATTGGAAAGTTATGCATTGAACAAGTGAGGGTCGACCTTGAGCACTTGTGTTCATGCTCACGGAAACAATGTAGAATTTTTAATGGAATTTTCTCTATAAATAATTATCCCCTTGTGTATATCCATTGTATTATAAAAATAATGTGCCAAGCTTTGGTTTTAGGATGATTAGATTGCTTGTTTACTATGTGCAGAACAAAAACAGAAACTTTGGCTGTATTGTGTGATTTTACATTATTTACTGGAAGGTCAAATGGGTCTGAAACTTTTTGCACATTACTTCTGTACAAATTTGTCAAATTTTAAAATTTATTTAATAATTTTGGGAGTTACATAAGTATACTAAACTTCTAGATTACTACAGACTGTCCTGTTTTTGACAGATTCTGTTTTTCGCGTGTTGTTTGCTTATTTTGATGAATCTATGGCTAGTATCAGGGGGTATGAACCATATAGAAGTTGGAATACAGTAGGTTTAACACCAATATAAATAAATAATGAGTTCATTACAGTACCTTAAAGTGGTAGTTTGCTTTATTACACTAACGGATCTCACAAAGTTTTTGTTAAAGTTTTGTGTGTATGAAGTGTTCGAAGATCGAGGAGCTATCAATATGAGAAGAATAAAGACAGGCAATAGTTCAAGCATGGGGATGCCCAAGGCACCCCAAGTAAATATTTCAAAGGATACTCAAGCATCTAAGCTTGGGGATGCCCCTGTTGGCATCCCATCTTTCTTCTTCAACAATTATCGGTATACCTCGGTTTTTGTTTTGTTCACATGATTTGTGTCCTTTGTGTTTTTGTTTTTCCTTTAAGAACCATGCTAGCATGAGATAGACCTTCATTGATTTATAGAATACTTCATGTGCTTCACTTATATATTTTAAGTATGATCTTATAGAATTGCTCTTTGTGCTTCACTTAAATCTTTTGAGTATGGTTTTATAGAATGCTTCGTGTACTTCACTTACATATTTTGAGCTTGGATATTGGTTAGTCTATATTAATTGTAGAATGCTCCATGAACTTTACTTATATCTTTTGGAGTATGAATAATACTATCATCTAAAATGGGGTTGGAAGAGTGTCAACTTTAGGAATTAATGATCCCACTATTCCGAATGAGAAGAATTTTGCTTATGTGGAGAGTAGAAAATTTCTATGCTTGAAGATCATGAAAAGAATGCTCTATGTGATGGTTATATTGTTGAGATAATTCATGATGCTACTGAAAATTATTACGAGGGAGGAATACATGCTTCTAGGAGTTGCAATAATATCAAGTTTCCTCTCTATGTGCTTAAAGTTTTGAAGCTATACTTGTTTTGCTATGCTAGTTGATTCTTGTTCCTATAAATTGTGTGCTCACAAAATCGCTAGGCATAGGAAGTGAGTTAGATTTAAATGTGCTAGTCATATTCTTCATGATGCTCTCTTTATGTTTCAATTCTTATCTTTTATGTGAGCATCATTGAAATCATCATGCCTAGTTAAAAGGCATTAAAGAAAAGCGCTTGTTGGGAGACAACCCAATATTTACCCTTACTGTTTTTATGTGTTTACATGATTAACATACTGTAGTAATAATGTTTTATAGCTTTTGTTTCAATAAAGTGCCAAGTAAGACCTTTGGGAATACTTGGGTGAAAGTTAATGCGATCTTGCTGTAAAAGACAGAAACTTTGCGCTCACGAGATTAGCTGTCATTTTTTACAGAAGAGTGCTTTTGAGTTGATTCTTTTTGAATAAGATTAATAGACAAATTCCTCAAGTCCACAAATTTATTTAATAATTTTTGGAGTAGCAGAAGTATGGTTTCTTTTCAGATCATTACAGACTGTTCTGTTTCTGACAGATTCTGTTTTCATTGCATAGTTTGCTTGTTTTCTAGTTTCTATGGCTTATATTTCTCAATATAAATTGTAGAAGTGATATAGTACAGTAGGCACTGTGTGAGAACAATTATGAACCTTGTCTTTGACAGTACCAAAGTGAATGGTTTACTCGTCATACTAACCTATCTCACGAAGTTCCGTTAAGTTTTGTGTGATTGAAGTTTTCAAGCTTTGGGTGAGATATCGATATGAGGAGAATAAGGAGTGGAAAGACCCTAAGCTTGGGGATGCCCAAGGCACCCCAAGGTAATATTCAAGAAAGACTCAAGCGCCTAAGCTTGGGGATACCCCGGAAGGCATCCCCTCTTTCGTCTTCAAAACTATCGGTATACCTTACTCGGAGCTATATTTTTATTCGTCACATGATATGTGTTTTGCTTGGAGCGTATTTTCAATTTTGCTTGCTGTTTGAATAAAATCATTGGATCTGAAATCTTGAATGAAAAAGAATCCTCCCAAGGCTAGTTAATTATTTGACTACTCAGTGTTCTTCACTTTTATCTTTTGGAGTAGGTTGTCATTTACTCACGTGCTTCACGTATATCCTATGAGTAAATGGTTGAATGAATTGAATAATATAAATTATAATTTATATATGTTTCATATGCTTATAACATGGGGAGTATTGACTTCACACATAATAAGTATAGGTAGTAAACTTATTGAAGGTTAGCAAACGCATAATTGGTCACTTGAACAATTCATGAAAGAATATTGAAGGAAGAGAGATTTCACATATAAATATACTATCTTGGACATCTTTTGTAATTGTGAGCACTCATTAAAATATGACATGATAAAAGGTTGATGTTGGACAAGGAAGACAACTTAATGGGTTATGTTTTCCTATATCCGAAATGTTATATTGTCTTGGATCATCCAACATGTTGAGCTTGCCTTTCCCTCTCATGCTAGCCAAATTATTTGCACCAAGTAGAAATACTACTTGTGCTTCCAAATATCCTTTAAACCAGTTTTGCCATGAGAGTCCACCATACCTACCTAAGGATTGAGTAAGATCCTTCAAGTAAGTTGTCATCGGTGCATGCAATAAAAATTGCTCCTTAAATATGTATGATCTATTAGTGCAAAGAAAATAAGCTTTATACAAACTTGTGATAGGGAAGAAATAAAAGCGACGGACTGCATAATAAAGGTCTTTATCACAAGAGGCAATATAAAGTGACGTTCTTTTGCATTAAGATTTTGTGCATCCAACCATAAAAGCGCATGACAACATCTGCTTCCCTCTGCGAAGGGCCTATCTTTTGCTATTATCTTCTACCCTTATACAAGAGTCATGGTGATCATCACCTTTCCTTTTTACACTTTTTCCTTTGGCAAGCACTTTGTGTTGGAGCGATCCGGATATATATATCCACTTGGATGTAGGTTTTCATAAATTATTATTGTTGACATTACCCTTGAGGTAAAAGGTTGGAGGCGAAACTATAAGCCCCTATCTTTCTCTGTGTCCGATTTAAACTTTGAACCCATAAATATCACATGAGTGTTAGCAATTGTGAAAGATTAAATGATAGTTGAGTATGTGGAGTTTGCTGAATCAAAGCTCTTACATAGACCCTTCCTGAAAATAAGATGAATTGCAATTGTTTGATGACTAAGAGCACTGTTTGTTAGTTTTCAAGAAAGTTTATGATCTATACTTTAACATGTGAATAGCTTGTTACTTGATCATGAAAAGTTTTATGAAATGAGCTACTATTATGACATATAATGATGCTAGAAAAGGTGATTGAAATTATCATTGATCAAACTTGTGCACCTGCTAGCATTCACACTTCATAAATTATTTCTTTTATCATTTACCTACTCGAGGACGAGCAGGAATTAAGCTTGGGGATGCTGATACGTCTCCAACGTATCTATAATTTATGAAGTATTCATGCTATTATATTATCCATCTTAGAGTTTTATATGCATTTATATGCTATTTTATATGATTTTTGGGACTAACCTATTAACCTAGAGCCCAGTGCCAGTTTCTGTTTTTTCCTTGTTTTTGAGCTTTACAGAAAAGGAATACCAAACGGAGTCCAATTGACGTGCCAATTTTTGTTGATTTTTTATGGACCAAAAGAAGCCCCTGGAGCAAAAGAGTTGGGCCAGAAGAGTCCTGGGCTGTCCATGAGGGTGGGGGCGCGCCCACCCCCCTTGGGCGTGGGCCCCTGCCTCGTGGACGACTCGGAGACCCCCCTGACGTGAAACCAACGCCAAAAATTCCTATAAATACAGAAACCCCCAGAAAATAACCTAGATCGGAAGTTCCGCCGCCGCAAGCCTCTGTAGCCACGAGAAATCAATCTAGGCCCTCTCTGGCACCCTGCCGTAGGGGGCCATCATCACCGGTGGCCATGGAGGAGTATCCCGGAGAGGCTGTCATCGCCATGAGGGCCAACGACCAGAGGGAGAACCTTTTGCCATCCAGGGGGAGGCCATGGAGGAGGAAGCACAAGGAGGAGAACCTCTCCTCCTCTCTCTTGGTGGCACCGGAGTGCCATCGAGAGGGGAATCATCGCCGCGGTGATCGTCTTCATCAACATCACCATCATCATCACCATCCTCATCTCTTTTACGCGGTCCACTCTCCCGCACCCCGCTGTAATCCCTACTTCAACATGGTGCTTTATGCCACATATTATGATCCAATGATGTGTTGCCATCCTATGATGTTTTGAGTAGATATCATTTGTCTTTGGGTTGATTGATGATCTAGATTGGTACGAGTTGTATGTTTTATTTTGGTGCTGTCCTATTGTGCCCTCCGTGTCACACAAGCATGAGGGGTTCCCGCTGTAGGGTATTGCAATACGTTCATGATTCGCTTATAGTGGGTTGCTTGAGTGACAGAAGCATAAACCTGAGTAAGGGGGTTGTGGCGTATGGGATAAAGGGGACTTGATGCTTTAATGCTATGGTTGGGTTTTACCTTAATGATCTTTAGTAGTTGCGGATGCTTGCTAGAGTTCCAATCATAAGTGCATATGATCCAAGAAGAGAAAGTATGATTCCTCCACCTGACAGCTGGGACCCACCGAAAGGGCCTCTGTATTTCGCAAAAAAACGTTCCCCCCGTTGACAGGTCGGACCCACTAGCTATACTTCGCACGCAAGGAAGTGCCTCCTTATTACGCATAAAAAATGAATACTCCCCCTGCTAGCTGGGACCCACCATAGTGGGAGGCTAACTTGTGGGCCTACTAAGTTGACGGGGACGGAGGGCTTTGTCAACTTAGTCAATATGAACGATTCTAGCTCCAGTGACCGTAAGATGTCCATCCAACGGCTGTAGTGCTTCTTCAACCTCTGGTCTTCTTCCTCCAGCCGCCCAAACCAGCGCCAGTCGTGCCGCGTGCTCCTGCCTCCCGTGGCCGGCTGTGATGTCGCGGAGGCCTCACCGTCCCCTACTACTCCCACCGCTGGCCAGGTCATCCCTCTACTCACCCACACCCCGTGTTATTCTGCGGCGACGGCAGCCTCACACCGAAGCCGAACCAGTGAACCCTCGTACTCCTCTCCATGTGGGCATCCACTACCGCGTCTTCCCCGGCTCCGCGTCTTCCCCTTCCTAGGCCTCGTCGTCGTCCACCGCCTTGGTGCTCTCGGTGCGGCCTGGTCAATGTGGTCAACGAACGACTTCCATCAAAAGAGTACTGTACATGAAGAGGGTGACAGCTGGGTCCACGGCCGCAGCAAGGAAGTGCCTCCTTATTACACGAAAAATAATGATTCCTCCACCTGACAGGAGAGACCCACCGAACGGGCCACCATATTTCACGAAAAAAAACATTTCCCCCTGACTGCTGGGACCCACCAGCTACATCTTCGCATGCAAGAAAGTGCCTGATAGTCGGGACCCACCTGGTCGAAGCGTACGTAGCATTGTCATTCTGGTCATGAACGTGTACGTACATACTGGTCGATCGGTCTGTCTGCAGGCTGCAGCGATGAACCATGGCCATGTAAGGAAGGGCACGTGTCGTAGTATAGGTGCGCACATGTCGTAGTAGAGGCATGCACGTAGCATGTACACGTACGTACAGCCAGAGTGCAAGAAAGTAAATACGGCCACGTACGTACATATGGGCGGGGTCTCAAATGCCTACTCGCGCATACGTACGGCCAGGGCTCATGTACATAGCTGGGTCGGAACAGAGAAACTGCGTCGTCGTGTTCAGCAGGAGCCAACCGGCTAGGACGGAATAGCCGATCAAAACGAGGCCCGATGTACCGCAGAACGGAGGAAACAGCCTTGTGTTCGACCGGCCACGGTCAAAATGGGACCCTGTTCATCGGGAGGGGTCTGGCTTAGCACAAAACGGAGGAAACGGACTTCTCTTGGACCTCCTACGGTCGAAACGAGGTCCTGTTGATCGGGAGGGGTGTGGTGTACCGCAAAACGGAGGAAACGGACTTGTGTTGAAGCGCTACGGTCAAAACGGGGGTCCTGTTCATCGGGAGGGGTGTGGCGTACCGCAAAACGGGACTCCACGGGCTACTGTTCATCTCCACCGTCAACCTCCTCCAGCCTCCACGGGCTACTATTCATCCACCGTCGACCTCCTCCAGCCTCCACTTGCGACTGTTCATCCACGGGCTCCTGTTCATCCAGCCTCCACCACGCGCTCCTCCACCGGCTACTGTTCAACCAGCCCTCTCCATGGGGTCCTGTTCAACCACCCCTCCATGGGCTACTGTTCATCCAGCCCTCCACCGGCTACTGTTCAACTAGCCCTCCACCGGCTACCGTTCAACCATCCCTCCACGGGGTCCTGTTCATCCATGCCCAACCGTCTCGATCGATCGGGTCCTGTTCATCCAGCGGCAACACCACGGGGTCCTGTTCATCCAACCCCCCACCAGGAACTGTTCATCCAACCCCCCAACAACACTCACTATTCATCAAGGGAAGAAGGCAGCAGGTTCGACCGGCTTCAGTTAGCAGCAGTAGCGAACAAAGGAATCGCTCGATCGGGTTCAGTTAACAGCCATCGATCGATCGCTCGGGTTCAGTAACGCGTAGCCTGCAGTGCAATCGCTCGGGTTCAGTAGGCGAGCGCCTCACTCGGGTTCATTTAGAGCCCAACGCCTCGCACCCACGCGCGTATGTGTACGAGAGAAATGTGCATCGCTCGGCCCCTGACCACCCACCGTAACAGGGAACTCCCCGATGTTTTCCTCGCCCTCGCTTCTAGCACGGTTTTTCCATCATGGACAGCCCAAAGAATGTCATGCAGCTGTGTCTCCGGCCCGCCCAGGACGAAAAGCCCATTTTCTGTCATGATTTTTTGTCATAGAAGTAGGAGCCCACCACATCTATGATGATACAGGGTTTTGTCACAATTATCGTCATCGAAGTGTCATAAGCATGACAGAAAAAAATTCGTTCGGCCCAAAATGTCACGGATGTGTCTTTTTTTGTAGTGAAGACTGCAAAGGGTACACGACGCCAATGCCAACCAAAGGCCAATTGGGTCCCGACGACAATGGTAAAGAGTTTGACCAAAAGTTATACCGCTCCATGATTGGTTCTTTACTCTACTTATGTACATCTAGGCATGTATAATGCTTAGCGTTTGCATGTGTGCCCGATTCCAAGCGGCACCAAAGGAATCGCATCACTTAGCTGTGAAGCGAATTCTTCGATATTTGGCTTACACCCCAGCACTAGGATTATGGTATCCAAAGGGCTTAGAGCTTGATCTAGTTGGATTCTCAGATGTTGATTATACTAGTGACAAGGTTGGTAACAAGTCCACATCAGGGACATGTCACTTTCTGGGACGATCTCTTGTTTGTTGGTCTTCAAAGAAGCAGAATTGTGTATCACTCTCCACTGCTGAATCAGAATACATTGCTATTGGATCTTGCTGCGCTCAGCTTCTATGGATGAAGCAAACTCTCAAGGACTATGGCATCCACCTGAAGCATGTGCCACTCTACTACGACAATGAAAGCGCCATCAAGATTGCCAACAATCCAGTTCAGCACTCGAAGACAAAGCACATTCAGATCTGTCATCATTTTCTCAGAGATCATGTCATGAAGGAAGATATTGATATCATTCACGTCAACACTAAAGAGCAATTGGCAGATATCTTCACAAAGCCCTTGGATGAGAAAAGGTTTTGCAAGTTGCGGTTTGAGCTAAATATCTTAGAATCCTCAAATGTCCTGTGATTGGACACACATCCTAACGCTTATGCATGTTGATGACTTAGATGTGCAACACACGAAGTAACGTATATCTTCAATCAATGAAGACATACACTCTAAGTGTGAATACATGAACGCGGAATTTGACTTCGGAGCGCCACGATAATTGTGCGCCGTGTCTGGGTCTAAATACTTCCTATACAGTGGGTAACGCCACCACCAAACTTTCTCGAAGATTTTCATTTGGCGTCATGATTGTATTATCTTCGCATTTGGTTTGTCTTCAACATTGATTTGACTTCTAGGTTTATCTTCGCAATGTTGATTTGGTCTTTCATGATATATATATATATATATGTGTGTGTGTGTGTGTGTGTGTGTGTGTGTGTGTGTGTGAGTTCTGTCCTCTACAGCATTCACTTATAGCCATGTCTTCAAACTTGCCATTTTCTGAACTAAGTGAATGTGATCGGACCCTAACCCCTTCTGTGCTTCTTCCTCAAATTCTGTCTATCAAAGTCATATGCATTCTATTGAAACGTGTCAAATGTCTTCACTGTGTCCTTGTTAGCTGAAGATACAGAGACACACATTTAAACCTGCTTTTAATGCTATACCTCTTTTGTCTGAATACCGGAGAAGCCGGAACGACCACCCGACAATCTAGGCGTGCGTGGGAACATGGAACAACTTCCAATAAGTTGCATGCATGCCACGTGTCCATCAGATGTGAACCGCCAGGGGCACCTGCGTAATTGCGCTGTGTAGCCCTTCACCTTATAAATACACACCCAGCACGGTCATTATCTCCTCTTCCACCTCGCCCAAACCCTAGCGCCATGCTACCTCTTGAGCACTGCGTTGGTTTTCCCTTGAAGAGGAAAGGTGATGCAGCAAAGTAGCGTAAGTATTTCACTCAATTTTTGAGAACCAAGGTATCAATCCAGTAGGAGACTACACGCAAGTCGCCTCGTACCTACACAAAAAAATAAGAACCTTGCAACCAACGAGATAAAGGGGTTGTCAATCCCTTCACGACCTCTTGCAAAAGTGAGATCTGATAGAGAGAATAAGATAAATATTTTTGGTATTTTTATGATATAGATTGAAAGTAAAAGATTGCAAAGTAAAATAGATTGGAAACTTATATGATGGAAAATAGACCCGGGGGCCATAGGTTTCACCAGTGGCTTCTCTCAAGATAGCATAAGTATTACGGTGGGTGAACAAATTACTGTCGAGCAATTGATAGAAAAGTGCATAATTATGAGAATATCTAGGCATGACATGTATATAGGCATCACGTCCGCGACAAGCAGACTGAAACGATTCTGTATCTACTACTATTACTCCACACATCGACCGATATCCAGCATGCATCTAGAGTATTAAGTTCATAAGAACAGACTAACGCATTAGGCAAGATGACATGATGTAGAGGGATAAACTCAAGCAATATGATATAAACCCCATATTTTTATCCTCGATGGCAACAATACAATGCGTGCCTTGCTGCCCCTGCTGTCACTGGGAAAGGACACCGCAAGATTGAACCCAAAGCCAAGCACTTCTCCCATTGCAAGAAAGATCAATCTAGTAGGCCAAACCAAACTGATAATTCGAAGAGACTTGCAAAGATAACAAATCATACATAAAAGAATTCAGAGGAGATTCAAATATTGTTCATAGATAATCTTGATCATAAACCCACAATTCATCGGATCTCGACAAACACACCGCAAAAAGAATTACATCGAATAGATCTCCAAGAAGATAGAGGAGAACTTTGTATTGAGATCCAAAGAGAGAGAAGAAGCCATCTAGCTAATAACTATGGACCCGAAGGTCTGTGGTAAACTACTCACACATCATCAGAGAGGCTATGGTGTTGATGTAGAAGCCCTCCGTGATCGATTCCTCCTCCGGCGGAGCACCGGAAAAGGCCCCAAGATGGGATCTCACGGGTACAGAAGGTTGCGGCGGTGGAAATAGGGTTTCGTGGTCCTCTCAGAAGGTTGCGGCGGTGGAAATAGGCGAAAGAAGACGGTCAGGGGAGCCACGAGGGGCCCACGAGGGTGGGGGCGCGCCTACCCCCTGGGCGCGCCTCCCTTCCTCGTGGCTTCCTCGTTGCTTGCTTGACGTCCACTCCAAGTCTCCTGGATTGCGTTTGTTCCAAAAATCACTCTCCCGAAGGTTTCATTCCGTTTGATATTCCTTTTCTGCGAAACACTGAAATAGGCAAAAAACAGCAATTTGCACTCGGCCTTTGGTTAGTAGGTTAGTCCCAAAAATAATATAAAACTGTAGAATAAAGCCCATTAAACATCCAAAACGGATAATACAATAGCATGGAACAACAAAAAATTATAGATACATTGGATACGTATCACGCCACAGCTAGCTCGCGTCGACGTCGGAGACGAAGCGCTTAGCTGCCGCGGCATCTTCGACGCCGTCCTCACGCCGACCGCGGACCTCGTCTTCTCTGCCGCCGCCGTAGGTGTCTTCCGCCGCCAAGTTAGGGCGCGAGAGATTGGACTGCTTGGCCACCCTTCTGCCTCGTCTAGCAGTTCGTCTGTGGTAAATAAATCTCACATTTTACAGTCTTTTTGATCTGTCAAATCCATCCACTTCAACCAAAAGTGGTTTCTACACTTCCAAATCTGGATCTGTCTCTTTCTGAATCTCATATCTTGCAAAGTATGTTCACTTATGCTTCATAACTAGTTAGATTCCTCACTTGTACTTATTCATGGATTCGTACAAATCTGGAACCAACTTCCTTCAAATAAGTGAATGTCTTCGCACTATGAGGTCAATGTCTTCAAACTGATTTAACTTCAAAATCTTCTGAGAATGCATATGACCTCTTCCCCTTCCCTCGCATCTCTAATGCTGTCACAGGTACATGTCCGTGGGAGAATCCCTTGGTTCTCACAGTCTGCATTCATTTGCAGAATTCTTACAGCATCATATTCACTCCCCTGAAGCTAGTTCTTGCTTGACAAGTAGACGGAAGCCTTTCACTATCTTGAAGCCTATCTGTCTGACTATTATGGCTTCTAAGAAATCTGCAACGAAAGGTGGCAGGCAGCACCATGGAAATACTGCTCTAGATCTGCCTCCGGATATGTATGAAATGTGCAAGACTGATACTGAGGAGAACTATAACCAACGCAAGACTAGGATCCAATGGATCCGAAGATATTGGGCTGAACAGTGGGTTCAAGTACAACTTCTTCACTGCTGAATATGCCAAGAAGAATGCCATCAAGCGCTCGTGGGGCGATATTGTTTACAGAAATCTGCAACCCAAGACGAAGCCTGAAGCTATTGCTCAAGGTTTCTATCCTTGCATGGTCCGAGGACCTCAGCCTGAGAATGCCGACCCATCATATCTGTTATGGTGTCGTGACGACAATCTCTTCAAGCGCAACTTTCAGTTCGCAAAGGAGTCAGCTGCAAAGAACAGGAAGGCTTCCAGACTCAACTTCAACCCTGGTTCGTCTGCTCCAAGAGAGGATGGCACACGTGAAGCCAATCCCAATGTCATCGGCCCCTTCAATAGCTTTGATGGG
Organism: Aegilops tauschii subsp. strangulata; assembly: GCF_002575655.3. NCBI lineage: Eukaryota > Viridiplantae > Streptophyta > Magnoliopsida > Poales > Poaceae > Aegilops > Aegilops tauschii. Next base: position 435,876,935 of record NC_053040.3, on the reverse strand, counting down.
CTCCTCTCCCACATTGCTGCTCAGAGGGCCACGGTGGATCAATCTGCTGATGACGCAGACTCTGAAGATGCACCTGCACCATCGAAGCAGAAGAAGATTAAGACTAAAGCTTCGAAGCCCCCTGCTGCACCAACCGCTTCAACTGTGAAGCCATTGAAGGCTGCACCTCCTGAACCCAGTGTGCAGTCTGAAGACTTGTCTCGTCTCTCCAAGAGGACCAAGAAGACCAAGAAGCCCAAGAAGAATTCAGGGCACAACCTGACTCCTGCTACCGTTCTGCGCAATGAGGAAGACACCATTGATCTGTCCAGTGATGAAGATCTTGGTGATGAAGCTCTAGAGATGCTGATCAAGAGCAAGCAAGAGGCTAAGATCTTTAGTGATCTGCCTCTCTTTGATGTTGGTATTCTGAACAACTTCATCGGTGAATGGTTTGACGACCAAAGCATCAGTATTGATGACCTACAGCTGCCAGTGGACATCAGCATCACATTTCATGGAGCCATTGCCAACGAATTGGCCTTAGCTCAGAAATTGTCGAGCTCAAGAACAAGATTGATCATGAGAAGGCGCATTTCAAGAAGAACATTGAGAAGCTCAGTGTTGCTGATGTGCAAATCTTCAAGAAGATGTTGCATCATCTCAAGGCAGAATTCCACAAGAAGCATGAAGAAGCCAAAGGCTCGCGCGAGCGCATGAAATACTATGCTCAGAAGTGTGTGCAAGCGCACAATGAAGCTGAAAAGAGAAAGGTTCTTGGGCGTCCTGGCATCGACCCTAGGATGGCTGCCAAGCAAAAGAAGAAGTCTGCTGAAGCCATACCCAAAGCTCAACGGCAGGGAGAACCTAGCATTGTCTTCCCTGCCAGCATGACTGGCTCGAAGCCAAAGGTCTCCTCAGCAGCTTCTGAGCTGAAGAAAACAAGGCAAGCCGAAGCCGAAGCCAGGAAGAGGAAGCTCAAAGATACATCTGATGATGCTCCCTCTACGAAGAAATTGAAGACAAAGGCTTAAAAGTCTTCAAAGAAAGAGCGTGCTGCTACCCCAGAGCCCCTCAATGTTGAACCCATCTCAGTTGCTCACCTAGCCTCAACAAACTAAGAACGTCGCCTAGTGATTCATGAGCCTGCTTCCACAGAGGCTCCAGTAAGTGAAGAAGTTCCAGTTGTTGAACCCAACGCAGCTGAAGACATTGGTCATGAAGGCAATGTGCAAGATGATGTAGTCCTTCCTCTGCTCGAGCCTCAGTCGGTATCATTGCCTGCTCCCACGAGCAGTGAACTTATTAGCATTGGTCATCCATTGACACCAATCGCTCAAGATGACTCATGGGCTGAGCGACAACAAGAAGACACCCCTATGCAAGATGAGACACCCCGCACTCCACTTGCTCAACTTGATGACGACAACTACATGGAGCAGACCACTCCCTCTCCCAAGGTGTCGCCAGTGTTTCGCAGGCTTCGCAAAGGCCTCTGGCCACAGGTCTCCACGTCGAGCATTCCAGAAGAGGAAGTGCAACACAACTCAGTAGCACGTCAAGTGTTTCCTAAAGCCACCCCTTCTGCGTTTGCCTCTGAGTCTGAAGCCAAAATTGATGAAGACATTCCGGCTGCATCAGCCGATGATAAAGAAGATGATCAAGAAGAAGAAAGAGAAGCCACACCCCCTGCCAGTGATCCAGTCATTCATCAAGAGAATGTGATCGTGCCCGACCCTCCAGTTGTCGAATAGATGGAGGTTGCAAACAATGAGGCTGCCACCAACAATGCCACTGAAGCCAATGACACTGTCATGGCTGAAGACAACATGGAGCCTGAAGACAATGCTGCCACTGACACCATTGTGCCACCAATCATCTCCGATGATGCTATTCCTCCCCCAAGGCCTCATACAATAGAACAAGCATTCAATCGTGGTGGTCAGCTTGTCACAGTCAAATGGCCTATTATGGTTCCACCCTCTGCTCCCAGGCCACAATATGATTATCATGTGGAGCAGAGGCCTCAAGTTCAGAAGCCAAAGCCAAGACTGCCAAGGCTTCCGAGTGCTGCCACAACACAGGGCTCTTTTAGCGTGCTCAGCTTCAGAGAGCACAATACATTCTTTGACAGCGCCAAGAACCCGTACACGAAGCCCAATATCTCCTCTGACAGGTTTTGGAGCCATCATCAGTGAAGCTATTACTCTTGCATCCTATACAACCAAGAACAAATTTTTCTGCACAAGCGTCTGGATTGTGATGCTATGGCTGGGCTACCATGCCTTGAGGAAGCCCTTGACTGCTTTAGGGACGTTGGTCTTTTTCCCTTTGTGACTAACAAGGAACATTGGAATGAAGAGCTTCTATTGCAGTTCTATGCTACTCTACATATTCGAGGCTACAACAGGGATCCGAAGACTTGGGTCCTTGAGTGGATGACAGGTGATGTTCATCACGAAGCCAAAGCTCAGGATATTATCGAGCTTACTTCCCTGCCCACTCCACGTGAGTTATATGAACCTGGTTGTCAGCTTCATCAGAATGAGCTGTAGAGCATTTTTCAGAAGCCAGAGCCAAACATGAGCCAAATGTTGAGCATGATGAAGCCATTGCCCCAAGACGCCGAATACCCAAAGGAATTCTTTGTGAAGGACCTTGAGTACTTTCCACACACAGTGTATCATATTCTGAGGCGTACTCTTTGGCCTACCAAAGGAAATTCTTCCAAAGCTAAACTTGAAGGTGGTATGAAGACGTTGGTGTTCTATATAATCAATGGCATCAGATTCAACACTCAGGATTTCTTCATCAGACAACTTGCTGCTTCTTGGATTGATCTGTTTGACTAGAAATTCTATGCTCCATGGGTGATGCGCTTGATTAGGCTTCATTCAACCATTGACTATCAGCCTTCAGCGTGCAACCATATTGTCTTCCTGCCTGAAGTTGATATATCTATTGAAGCCATCTACCACGAGCCTGCCAAGAAACCACTCCGCCTTCAGAATGTAGAATTCCAGAGCTTCACGTAGCCAATTGAAGGGATTCTTGTGCCTAATGCTGCAACTCCTGCTTATCCTCTGGCTGGAAACTCGAGAGTGCCACACCGTGCCAATACTGAAGCTACTGCTAGCACCATAGCTCAAAGGCCTCAGAAGCATCCCCGTGTCCTCAACGACCGCGAGCTTCTGGTGTCTTTGCATCAAAAGCAGGATAGGCATCATGACTGGCTGAAGCGTCAGATGCATAGTCTCTTGGTGGATGTTAATCGCATTCGAAACTTGGCCACCAAGAACTCATTTGTTGCACATGAAGCCTGTCGGCGGTCCTGGAAGAGCCTCACAATACTCTGCCCTGAAGAACATCTTCGTAAAGATGGCTTCACAAAGAGCTTCAAGTTTGACTCCAGGCCTCCACAAAATGCAAGCTGGCATCGCAATCCATCTATTGAAGATTTTGAACATTTGTCTTCGGCTGCAACTGTTGTTGCGAGAGTCGTCGATGAAGAAGACGATGCCACTTCACCGACTTTGGCTGCACTGCATCATGATTCTGCGCCAGGCCCGTCTGCACCACCAAACTCCAACGTCGACCCTGCTCCATCTTCTACTCCAACTGGGAACGAGTAGATCATCTATGTCTTCAAACCTTTTTGGTCATTACTGACAAAAGGGGGAGAAGCATATGAGGTTGATAGTCTTCAAGCGGGTCCATATGGGTGGTTGCATTGTTTTTGTCAAGTTCTTACAACTCTCGTTTTTGAAACAATTTGGCTTTTGAGTTGTAACACTTAAACTTGATGGTCGTCTGCTACTCTTGCTGCTAGTTTATGATGAGATGATAAATTCCGCATGAAGTCATTCTGCATACGCCCATTTTTCATTGTGCATGTCATTATCTTCGTTATTTTTTGAATATGCATGATGAATTGTCTTCGTAAGTTGAAGAGGATCTCCACAAAGTAAAAAGACTTCCATGTGCATTTACATTCAAAAGCAAACTACTTATATGCACATCTTCAGGGGGAGCCTTTTGCAACTTATGAAGACAATGCCTTAATCCTTTACTTTCACATACTTTTATCGCCGTTGAAAACATCAACCAGTTTGTCATCAATCACCAAAAAGGGGGAGATTGTAAGTGCATCTAGTGCCACCCCTAGTTGGTTTTGGAGTATTGACGACAAACTTGTTTGAGGGACTAATGTGTTTGTGAGAATTGCAGGATAACACAGGTAGTAGTCCTTTATTGATTTGGTTTACCTAACAGAGATGACCGCTAAAAATGTGTGAAGACATTGAAGACAATGGTGGTTAGTGAAGACATTCATGATGAAGATTATGACATGTGAAGACATTCACTTGAAGACTATGGAGTGCGAAGACATAGTTGTTTTGTAGTTTCCTTTTCTTTTTTGTTGAGTCATAGGAACCACCATACTGTTAAGTGGGGTCCAAGTGAACAAAGTCAGAGTGACTGATGTGATGCTCAACAAAAATCCTATTGTCTTCGAGCGAAGACAATGAGAGCAAATCTTATCCAGAGCTGGATGAGTCAGCCTTGCTTGTAGCCCAAGTAAAGCTGTCGCGTGTGTTTGAAATCCGACCGTTGGACACGTGTCGGTTCCTAAGTGACCCAGGGTCATTTCGGACAAATCAGGTCGGGTTGCCTCCTAGCTATAAATAGCCCACCCCCTACACCATAAATTGGTGGCTGCTAAGAGTTAGTGCATGGCTTTTGTTGTTTGAGAGCAACCCACCTCCGAAGCATTTGAGAGAGAGATCCTTGCGAGGACAAAGCCCAAAACACCCAGAGCCAAAGAGTGTTAGGCATCACTGAAGTCTTTCTGTCCGTGTGATCTGAAGACTTGTTACACTTGAGGACTGTGAATCCTCCAGCCGGTTAGGCGTCGCGTTCTGAGCATCCAAGAGTCATTGTGGATCGCCGGTGAACGAAGTCTGTGAAGGTTGGAAAGTCTACCTTGAAGACTTACCAGAGTGATTGGGCGAGGACTGGGTGTCCTTAGCTCAAGGGGAATAAGGTGAAGACGCGGTCTTCTGAGTTAAATCTCAGCCTCCCTAACCAGACGTACAGTTGTCACATCAATTGGAACTGGTATACCAAATCCTTGTCTTCACCAAGCAACTGGTTCTATCCTCCACTTCCCTTACTTTACAGTTTGTCTTCGTGAAGTCATTGCATGCTTGTCTGATCTGATTGACTTCACTGAGTGAAGACTATTTACTGTTTGGCTTCATACTGTCTTCCATCCTGATCCATACTACCTAGCTACTGATAGTCTTCGTGCTTTCACAACATTGCTTACTTGACTATGGCTTGTCTAGTGTAGTCTACCTTCCGCTGCATATCAATAGGTTCATTTCTACTATTTGTCTTCAAAGTCCTCGTGTTTTGAAGACTTTCATAAAAGTCGCCTATTCACCCCCCTCTAGTCGATAACTAGCACTTTCAATTGGTATCAGAGCAAGGTGCTCCCTTGTTCTGTGTGATTAGGTTTAATCACCTGGAGTTTTGGCTATGTCTACTGCAAGGATAATCAAGGCCTCCGCTACGTGCCCAGTCTTCGATGGCACTGATTACCCCTACTGGAAGAATATGATGCGCATGCATCTTGAAGCCATTGATGTCGACCTCTAGTATGTCGTCAAGAATGGTGTTCCCAAGGTCGGTCAAGGTGTATGTCAAGAGGTTCATTCAACTAGATTCGACTGCCAAGAACATCATCTGTGGTCATCTGACCAAAGGACAGTATGGCCGTGTGAGTACACTGGAAACTGCGAAGCTAGTCTGGGACTGGCTCTCCAAGGTCAACGAAGGCGTCTCAACTCAGAGAGATTCAAGGATTGATATTCTTCGCAACCTCTTCAACCGCTTCAAGAGAAACGACAATGAGAATGTCCAGCACACATTTGATCGCCTCACTGATATCACAAATGAGCTTCGCGCACTTGGCGCCACTGAAATCACCAAGCACGAAATCGTTAAGAAGCTCCTGAGATCACTTGACAGCTCATTCGACACCCTGGCCCTGATGATTCAAGAATGTCCTGACTTCAAAGATCTCGATCCGTCTGACATACTTGAGAGGCTCAACACACATGAGTTCCAGTTATCTAAGAAAAGAGCCAACTATGGCCGAACTCGCGCTTTGAAGGCAAAGGTTGTTTCCTCATCTGAAGAAGAATCTGACTACAGTTCTGGGGATCCTGAAGACATTGGAAGGGAGCTAGCTATGCTCGTGAAGAAGTTCCAGAAGTTCTCCAAGAAGAAAGGTTTCAGAAAGTCTTCAAGATCCAGCTCAAGAAATGATGAAGCTTCCACTCATGACCACAAGAAGAGAACATGCCACAAATGCAAGAAACATGGTCACTACATCTCTGAGTGTCCTCAATGGGACAATGAGACCAAGAAGAAGAAGAAGAGCAAGAAATATGATTCTGATGACAAGAAGAAGAAGAAATCCTGAAAGTCTTCTTCAAAGTCTTCATCAAAGTCTTCATCTCACAAGAAGAGCTCATCCAGCAAGGCTTGGGCGTTTGTTGGCAAGGAGATGGATTCAGAGGAGGAGTTTGTTTCTGAGGAGGCAGAGGTGGAGTCTGAGGAGGAGTCCGATTCAGGCGTGGCAAGCCTCGCTCTAGCTTCAGCTTACGTCGCCAAGTCCATCTTCAACACCGAAGACAATGGCCTCGTCGCCGACGCTGATGCTGATGATGAGGATGACTCTACTCCTACCTACTACTTCATGTCACGTGGTGCTAAGGTAAACTCATGCGATGCTTACTTCCAAACATCAACTGAAGATGACTCTGAATGTGAATCTAAACCTAGCTACAAAACACTTGCTAAAATTGCAACTGAACAACAAACTGCTATGGAACATATTCAAAAATTGCTAGACAAAAGAGATGACCTGTTGGACGCGGAAATGACTCGAACCCATTCCTTAATTGAAGACATTAAAGATCTTCACGTTAAGTACGAGGAACTGGAAAGTCATCATGAAACACTCTCAGCTACTCATGAGAAGCTTTCCTATGATTATCTTCAAAGGAAGCAACAACTTGAGAACCTGAGAGCGACTCATGATGATCTTCAAAAGGAGAACAAGTCACTCCGCGCTCAACAGATCAGTTCCGCTCAGGAAAATTTTGAGCCACCATGTCTAAAATGTCTTGAGCGTGATAATGTTGTCTCCGTTGCTGAATGTTCTACTGCTGCTATTGTTGCAATATCTTCAACTGCTGATGTGGTAACTAACCCCTCTACTAAGGATACCACTACTATTGCTGATGAGAATGCCAGGTTGAAGACATTGCTTGAAACAGGGATGTACAAAAGCCTCAAAGGGCATCAGACACTATGTGATGTCCTCAATAAACAGATTCTGAACCAAAACCCAAGGAAAGAGGGTGTTGGGTTCAAGAGGAAAATGAATGTTGATGGTTCATACTAGAAGCCTCAGCATTTGAGAGAGAGAGATCCTTGCAAGGACAAAGCCCAAAACACCCAAAGCCAAAGAGTGTTAGGCATCACTGAAGTCTTTCTGTCTGCGTGGTCTAAAGATTTGTTACACTTGAGGACTGTGAATCCTCCAGCCGGTTAGACGTCGCGTTCTGAGCATCCAAGAGTCATTGTGGATCGCCGGTGAACGAAGTCTGTGAAGGTTTGGAAGTCTACCTTGAAGACTTACCAGAGTGATTGGGCGAGGACTGGGCGTCCTTAGCTCAAGGGGAATAAGGTGAAGACGCGGTCTTCTGAGTTAAATCTCAGCCTCCGTAACCAGACGTACAGTTGTCACAGCTACTGGAACTGGTCTACCAAATCCTTGTCTTCACCAAGCAACTGGTTCTATCCTCCACTTCCCTTACTTTACAGTTTGTCTTCGTGAAGTCATTGCATGCTTGTGTGATCTGATTGACTTCACTGAGTGAAGACTATTTATTTTTTAGCTTCATACTGTCTTCCATCCTGATCCATACTACCTAGCTGCTGATAGTCTTCGTGCTTTCACAACATTGCTTACTTGACTATGGCTTATCTAGTGTAGTCTACCTTCCGCTGCATATCAATAGATTCATTTCTACTGTTTGTCTTCAAAGACCTCGTGTTTTGAAGACTTTCATAAAAATCGTCTATTCACCCCCCTCCCCCCCTCTAATCGATAACTAGCATTTTCACTCTCATTGCAACAAAAGTGTCTGTTCTAAAGAATGCAACAAAGTGTCGTATAAACGCACATGGACCGGTCCATGTGCCGATTTTTCTGTGGAGTGTGTTTTTTGGTATCTTCAATTCGGTGGTTTTCTTTGGGGACTTTTGGGGTTTTTATTTTGGTTTTATTCTTGACATATTCTTTTCGTTGTAATTTTTAAAATATATTTTAGAACTTTTTTATGAATTTTTTAACCATTTTTGTGAAATTATGATTTTTTAATAAATTCACATACATTTTAAAATTATGAGAACATTTCTCTTCAATTTGGGAACAGTTTTCAAATTTTCATGAGTGATTCTTAAATTCATGAATCTTTTAAATTGTGTGCCCATTTTTCAAAAAAATAAGAATGTTTATTTGTATATGTGATTACTTTTAAAATCCCTATAAAATTTATATTGTTAAAATCAATCAAAGTAATCCAAAACTATTTATTAGGGTAATCGGCTGAAACCCCAAAAAGAAGAAGAAAGAAAATCAGGAGGGAAATGTGTCGTGCAGCACAAGAAGCTCCCCCGTGTGTTTATATTGTTTGGTTAATGTTCATACCACTCGTGTGCAATATATTTCTCTCGAGTATATCTGCAGCAATTAGATGCCCATTTCGCGGCCAAAGTCAATTTTTGTGGACATTGTTAGTGCGAATTTTGTTCGTGGTTGCATCGCTACGGTATTACGATTTTGAAAAGAAAAAAACATTTTCTGTACCACACCTCTTTAGGGATCTTGAAGCAGACTTTGGCATTCAATTGGCCTGATCGTCATGTACCCACATTTACATGTACGGTGCATTTTCCTGGAGATTGTTTTAATTTATGTGGAGTATGTCCCAAATTTTGTTGAGATTATGTTGTCTTTGTTGTGGTTTATTGTGTCCATGAGAACCAACACCATGAGTCCCCCATTTTTTGGTCCCGTGGATCGAGGGCTCTAAGCAGTCATGTTATTGTCCACTGCATTAGCCCACTTGTGTGGTGCGGCGGTGAAGGTAAGTAAATATGAACATATGTTGGGTCGGGCCCGGCTTGAAAAGCCCGGACCCTAAATGACAAAACCAAGCTTGGTCTGAAGCCTGAAAATTTTCCTTTTCTCAAGCTCGAGCCCGAACAAAATGTTGCATTTAGTGTGCATGCATGTAAGCCCAGTCAGGAAATCTGGAATACTGAAGCCTGAGCCCTTCCCGAGCTCTCTTTTGAGCTGTGAAAGAAGCATGGCCTGGTTTTGGTTTTTTTTTGGGCCGGGCTGCCCATGATCGCGTTAGTGTCAAGTATGCTTTGCGCAGTTGTGCTCATAGATACACTCTTTCATACTCATGTTCGTTTTTCTCAACGATATGATAGCATAGTAGACACCGTACATGTGACCTTGCTAGGGGTGGGTCCTCGCATGATTTTAGGTTCTCACTTATTGGGTATGAGACTCATATCTGGATATTCGTTTCTGAGCCCGGGCTCATGTGCTTCTGAAATCAAAACCAGACGTTCACGTGTAGATCCGTGCACATTGTTGTATTTCTGTAGCGTATATCAAATAAAATAGCCTAGACACGTGATGCATTAAATGTGACGGCTCGGCTATGTTTCCGTGCTGGTCTGAGCCGTCCTCTGTCCACCGCTGTAACTGACGCCAACCAGACCAGCGCCTCATAAGTGGACCTCCAAAGCTCACCGGCGCGCCAAACCCTACGCAGAAAATTTTCACCATCGGCGCCTCGCTATCTCCTTTGACATCCCCGCCACGTCTGCTTCTTCTACTTCCTCACTCACGGCCCCAACAGACTTTCTTCTTCCTCTAATGCCATGTCCATTTTGTGGTGATTAATTGGAGACTAACGTTGCCAGGACCAAAGAAAGCTCTGGTCATTGTTTCTACAAGTGCTGCGATATGATGTAAGCAGATTTGTGTTTTTTTTCAGTTCATGCTTTATGCCGCACCACCAATCTCATCTTCTTACTGAACAATGTCTCTGCTGAATCCTTTTCTGTCGCAGCCTTGCCATTTCTTTGACTTCCAGCAGGCTTACTTCAGGAGGCTCTCTCCTCAGCAGGTTGCGCGTGTTGTGCAGCAGGCCATGGGTCACCACCCCGCGCAGATGCTTGGTGCTCAAAATCCACATCAGGCTCAGCAGGGCAACGGTCCAGTGCAGATACATCCTCAACCAAACCATCTCCAGATCCAGGCACCACCGTCGTCGCAGCATGAGCTGGTCAACCATGTGATTAAGGCCGGCAGCCGCCGTCGCCGCTACATCAGGGTCCCAAGCACTAGCAATCATAGCTGTTCTGTTAGCAGCATGCTTAGGCCCTCATTGGATTGGTGTTTCACAGCGCCATACCACTATAATATATACGGATCTCGATCCGTCGTTTTCTTTTCCATGCAAAAATCAATCAAGTGTGGCCGATATTATACACCTTTAAAAAAATATAGGTGTATAAAAATACACCGATGCCAAGCGGGGCCATAATGTTCTTGTTCTTTTGTTCTGGCAATTTACTTGGGTTCGTCCAATTAGCTTGCAAAAAAAAACTCCACCACGTACTCTAGTTTGTATTATCATCCCCTGGCAGGGGCGTTTGTACTGAAGGGTGGCACCCTCAACCAGTCAACCTCTAAGCATGTTTCCTCTAGGACAATGCATTTGCCTATCAGAAATTAATGAATATCATGTGTGACCAATGAATTCTGTTTTTGTTATACAGCTGTCATGTCTCTAACCACAAGAGGAACAAGCGTGGAGCAAATGCTTACTTGAACACACTAGAAAATCCTCGATAACCAACATTTTAAATAGTAGATTTCATATTTCTGCAACTCATTTTCAGCAACTCCAAGCGGCATTGTGCATGTCATCCAGCGGTTTCCTTCCATGCCACAGTTTTTGCATTTGCCAGGCTTCCCTGGTTTCTTCGGAGCATCGTCTCTGTCCAGGCAGGTAGTGCGCTTATGTCCCTCTCAAAGACATATGCTAAAGAATCTTCTCCACTTGCTCAGACCCTCATAAGCCGCCTTTTCGCTGCCATTTGTTGGCCTGCCGACCTCTTGTTGCTTATCAGGAGGCGCTAGGCCTTGAAGGGCATTCCATCATTGTTATCTTGGTTACCATTATCAGCACCAACATAGTAAACCAATCTACCCAGTTCGAGTCTCTCATTATGGTCTTAAAAACCTAAACCATCCCTCTTCGCTGCCAATGGTGCGCTCATCGTGTGTTCAAATGCTTCGGCACTCGCGTTGCCCGTCCGCACGACCTGCATAGCTTTCAGGTAAGTGTTGAGTGTCTGCATGTGAATGACAATTTCACTGAATTATCCTTCTGATGTTGAACCAGGTCCAAGGGGAGTATGTCCCTCCCTGGTCCAGCAATTCGCAATAAGCTTCACCGGGATCTCCTCCAGAAGAAGTATGTTCATGACCTGTCCCAGCAGAATTTTGTGATCAATCAAGTATCTTCCTAGGGGTACGAGTCGGATCTAGCAGCTTCTTTTCATGTAGGAAAACATCTTACTATGCATGTATCGTACTAGTGAACAAGTTCTTACCCGCAAAACATGGCTGCACAACATTCCAGTGTGCTCGAATTGTCCACACTCGCATGTAAACTCGGACCGGTCATCACTGACCGTGAGTACTCAACCCTGCTCCACTTCTCTCTTCTTGACGCATTGTTGTGTGTTGTAATATACTTCTCCATCTTCTCCACCTCGGTAACATTGTAAGATGTTCCTTCAATCAGTAGCCGACCAAACTCCTCAAACATAGCTCTTGTGTAATTTTTACTTGCATGTCGCTCTACAGTCAAATTTTTCCTCCGAACTGCCCGACCCTGAAATGTTTTGGTGTTAGCCGTTCTCATGAAATGTTAATTACCTAACTATAAAACTAGTATACATGACACCAGTACAGTTCATAAAGAAATTATGCACCAACAATTCAAAATTTGTCTTACAATCATTGTCCTCTTCTCGTCGTAGCTCTCTCACGCTCCCGATCAAGTTGCACCCTCATATACTGCTTAACAAATGCATGCATTGGGCTGGCATGTATGTCTTCATCATGTTATTGGCGCTCTCGCTGCGTTGCGTGCTCGTCATCTTGGCACAGAAAACCCCCTTGAAATATGGCTTTGCCCATTTCTTCCTGATTTCATATATCTTGGTCATGTACGGGTGCTTCACAAATCATACTTATCTAATAGCATAGCCCACGCAGTCTCAAATTCATCTTCAGTTAACATGTGATTGACAACCTTGTAATACTCAGCCTGGAACTCGCCCTTCTTCGTGTATAAAGGATTATGCTGTGGAAATGACCGCTAAGTGTTAACACCCACAAACAACGCAAATTGCATATCATACAGGTTTGTCCTGTATGTGCTAATGTAGTGTCAGATGTGACCACGTCCCCAAAGATCATGCATTAGCTTAATAATATACTGTGTACTGAATTGAGCTTGTACAAATTGGAAAATACAGACTAAGGCTGGGCAGTGCGCCACCAGACCGGACCCAAAAGTGACCACTTCTACTGTACTGCTTACTTTTCTGTTCAAATAATATTCAGATGCAAAATGGTTCAGGAACAGATATTTCAATTTATATTTGCGCTAATTGTTAGGACTGAACTTTTTCTCCTACCATTCCTGCACTCGTATCAAGCACAGAAAGGCAAAAAGGCAGGGCGCTGATTCTCACCTTTTTGTCAAGGTTCACTCTGTCAGTTGACTGGGTAGAGCTTGTCGCAGAAGCATCTTTCCGCCGACGAACGTCTCCGCGCTGTCCGCCACGGCTCTCGCCGCCGAGCTGTTGGCCACAACTAGAATTTGCATTTGAGTCCGCTGGGATGCCCAGGTCCTCCTCGTTCTGCGGCAACAAGGCAAGGGGAACCGGATCTGGGTGCTTAGGTTGTCGGCGAACTCCTCCCGCAACGAAAACCTGAAAGCCGGCCGGCAGAACGGACAACGACATGGCCCGTCGTCAACTATCTTTCACAGAAAAATGGCAGATCTCAGATTATAAGAAAGAACATTGCGGATCTGCATCAACTAACCTGTAAATGGCATCTAGAAGGAACTCTAGGCCAGAATCTTCCATTTTTTCCTTCCTCGCCGGGGGGACAATGGGCGCCGCCGCAAATGGCCTTCAAAGTGGAAGATCAAAAAAGAGATAGCCCTGGGTTGGGCGAATCGGCCGCATGACGAGGGTTTCAGAAAGAACCAGCTCGTTCGGGGCCGCCGCTTCGCCCGTCTCTTCCCTAACGTGACGTGCGTCCTATCTGATCCAGGGCTCGGTTTCGTTCCTAACGATCTGGTCCACGGACCAGAAAGCCCACCCGACCCCGCCGTCCCACCGATACGGCCTGGGCCCACCGTAGCACAACTGTTCCGCCCTGTATATCGGCGTATTCCTCTGTTTCCACGATTTCTTTCACATGTGTCAGCCCGCTTTTCTCGGATCCCGAGCCAGGAATTGACGCCAGCGATTTCGGGAGCATATGCGCTCGGGCACGAATTGCCGCTTCCACTCATATCCCTCTTTAAAATCTTTCAGCATGGTGCATAGGTTTTGTAAGATGTTTTAAGGCCCAAATACGTTCACTTCTCTCCTTTGGGCGTCATCCTATTCCAAAAAAAAGTCTCTCATTGCAACAAAAGTGTGTTCTAAAAACATGCAACAAAGTGTCAGGTAAATGCACATGGACCGGTCCAGGTGTCGATTTTTCTATGGCGTATTTTTTTGGTATCTTCAATTCAGTGGTTTTCTTTCGGGTCTTTTGGGGTTTTTATTTTGGTTTTATTCTTGACATATATATTTTTGTTGTAATTTTATAAATATTTTTTGGAACTTTTTTATGAAGTATTTAAGCATTATTTGTGAAATTATGATTTCTATAAATGCACGTACATTTTAAAATTATGAGAATATTTTTATTCAATTTGAGAACATTTTTCAAATTTTCATGAGTGATTCTTAAATTCATGAATCTTTTAAATTTTGTGCCCATTTTTACAAAATACAAAAGTTTATTTGTATTTGTCATTATTTTTAAAATTCCTATAAAATTTATATTGTTAAAATCAATCTAAGTAATCGAAAACTATTTTTTAGGATAATCGGCTGAAACCCCATAAAGAAGAAGAAAGTAAATTAGGAGGGAATTGCACCGTGCGACACACGAAGCTCCCCCATGTGTTTATATTGTTTGGTTAATGTTCATAGCACTCATGTGCAACATATTTCTCTTGAGTATATTGTTGGAAATATGCCCTAGAGGCAATAATAAAATAGTTATTATTATATTTCCTTGTTCATGATAATTGTCTACTGTTCATGCTATAATTGTATTAACCAGAAACCGTAATACATGTGTGAATACATAGACTACAACATGTCCCTAGTAAGCCTCTAGTTGACTAGCTCGTTGATCAATAGATGGTTGTGGTTTCCTGACCATGGACATTGGATGTCGTTGATAACGGGATCACATCATTAGGAGAATGATGTGATGGACAAGACCCAATCCTAAGCATAGCACAAGATCATGTAGTTCGTTTGCTAAGATATTTTCTAATGTCAAGTATCATTTCCTTAGACCATGAGATTGTGCAACTCCCGGATACCGTAGGAATGCTTTGGGTGTATCAAATGTCACAACGTAACTGGGTGGCTATAAAGGTGCACTACAGGTATCTCCGAAAGTGTCTGTTGGGTTGGCACGGATCGAGACTGGGATTTGTCACTCCGTATGACGGAGAGGTATCTCTGGGCCCACTCGGTAATGCATCATCATAATGAGCTCAATGTGACTAAGGAGTTAGCCACGGGATCATGCGTTACGGAACGAGTAAAGAGAATTGTCGATAACGAGATTGAACGAGGTATGGGGATACCGACGATCGAATCTCGGGCAAGTAACATACCGATAGACAAAGGGAATTGTATACGGGATTAATTGAATCCCCGACATCATGGTTCATCCGATGAGATCATCGTGGAACATGTGGGAGCCAACATGGGTATCCAGATCCCGCTGTTGGTTATTGGCCGGAGAGATGTCTTGGTGATGTCTGCATGGTTCCCGAATCCGTAGGGTCTACACACTTAAAGTTCGGTGACGCTAGAGTTGTTATGGGAAATTGTATGTGGTTACCGAAGGTTGTTAGGAGTCCCGGATGAGATCCCGGACGTCACGAGGAGTTCCGGAGGTGAAGATTTATATATGGGAAGTCCAGTTTCAGTCGCCGGAATGGTTTCGGGGGTTATCGGTATTGTACCGGGACCACCGAAAGGTTTCTGGGGGTCCACCGGGTGGGGCCACCTGCCCCGGGGGACTTAATGGGCTGAATATGGGAGGGAACCAGCCCCCTAGTGGGCTGGTGCGCCCCCTCCAAGGGCCCAAGGCGCCTAGGGTTGGAAACCCTAGGGGAGGGGGCGCCTCCCACCTTGCTTGGGGGGCAAGTCTCCCCCCTGGCCGCCGCCGCCCCTCTAGATGCATGTAGGGGGTCGGCCCCCTCTTCCCTTCCCCCTATAAATAGTGGGGGGTGGGAGGGCAGCCGCACCCCTTCCCCTGGCGGAGCCCCTCCCTCCTCCAACACCCCTCCTCCTCCGTAGTGCTTGGCGAAGCCCTGCAGGAGGACCGCAAGCTCCACCACCACGCCGTCGTGCTGCCGGAGCTCTCCCTCAACTTCTCCTCTCCCCTTGCTGGATCAAGAAGGAGGAGACGTCCCGGGCTATACGTGTGTTGAACGCGGAGGCGCCGTCCGTTCAGCGCTAGATCGGATCTTCCGCGATTTGAATCGTCGCGAGTACGACTCCATCAACCGCGTTGTTGTAACGCTTCCGCTTAGCGATTTTCAAGGGTATGAAGATGCACTCCCTCTCTCTCTCGTTGCTAGTATCTCCTAGATTGATCTTGGTGACACGTAGAAACTTTCGAAATATTACTACGCTCCCCAACATATATCTACATCAATTAGATGCCCTTTTCTGTTGTCTGTGGAGATTAATTTTGTCGCAGCCGAAGTCAATTTTTGTGGACATTGTTAGTGCGAATTTTGTTCAGGATTGCACCACTACAGTATTGGGATTTTGAAAAGCCAAAAGAAAAACATTTATGTACCACACCTCTTTAGGGGCCTCGAAGCAGACTTTAGCATTATGGAGAAGCGGGGGTTTGGAGGCGCTGCAGAAGTTTTGGCAGTATGGACGGGGAGCAGCGTGTCAGAGAAGGTGCAGGAGAAGAGGGAGAAGTGTTGGGGTGGAGGGGGGTGATCCATTTCTGAGGAGTTAAGCCCATGTTTAAGGCCCAAAATACGTTGACTTCTCTCCTTTGGGGGTCCTCCTATTCCAAAAAACATCTCTCAGTGCAACAAAAGTGTCTGTTTAAAAAAATGCAACAAAGTGTGGGATAAACGGACATGCACTGGTCCACGGGCCGATTTTTCTGTGGCATGTGTTCTTTGATATCTTCAATTTGATGGTTTTCGTTCGGGTCTTTTGGGGTTTTTATTTTGGTTGTAATTTTTAAAATATTTTTTTAGAATTTTCTTATGAAATATGTAAGCATTATTTATTAAATGATGATTTTTATAAATGCATATATTTTAAAAATATGATAACACTTTTTATTAAATTTGAGAACAATTTTTAATATTTCATGAGTGATTCTTAAATTCATGAATATTTTAAATTTCGTGCCCATTTTTTAAAAAGTTACGAACGTTTATTTGTATATGTCATTATTTAAAATTCCTATAAACTTTATATTGTTAAAATCAATCAAAGTAATCCAAAACTATCTTTTAAGGATAATCGGCGGAAACCCCGGAAAGAAGAAGAAAGAAAATCAGGAGGGAATTGCATCATGCGGCACAAGAAGCTCCCTCGTGATTTTATAACTTTATATTGTTTGGTTAATGTTCATACCACTCATGTCCAACATATTTCTCTGGAGTATATCTACATCAATTAGATGCCCTTTTTTCTGTGGAGATTAATCTTGTCGCGACCGAAGTCAATTTTTGTGGACATTGTTAGTGCGAATTTTGTTCATAGTTGCATCCCTAGGGTATTAGAGTTTTGAAAAGCCAAAAAAAACATTTCCTGTACCACACCTCTTTAGGGGTCTCGAAGCAGACTTTAGCATTCAATGGAGCTGATAGCCATGTACTCACATGCACATGTACGATGCATTTTCCTAGATATTGTTTTAACTTATATGGAGTATGTCCCAAATTATGTTGAGATTATGTTGTCTTTGTCGTGGTTATTGTGTCCACGAGAACCAACACCACGAGTCTCCGTTTTTTGGTCTCGTGGATCGAGGGCCCTAAGCAGTCATGTTATTGTCCAGTGCATTAGCCCATTTGGGCGGTGTGGTGGTGAAGGTAAGTAAACATGAACATAAGTTGGGTCGGGCCCGGCTTGAAAAAACCCGAACCCCTTAATGGCAAACCCAAGCTTGGTCTGAAGCCTGCAAATGTTCCTTTTCTCAAGCCCGAGATCGAATAGAACGTTGTGTTTAGGTGTGCATGCGTGTAAGCCCAACCTGGAAATCTGGATACTGAAGCCCGAGCCCTTCCGAGCTCACTTTTGAGCTGCAAAAGAAACACGGCCCGGTTTTGGGTTTTTTCGGACCGGGGTGCCTATGATCGGGTTAGTGTCAAGTATGCTTTGCGCAGTTGTTCTCACGTTTTAGCTACCGAGTATGAGCCTCCACAATAGCAATACACCTCGCGGTGATACACACGCACAGCCCTCCCACGCGCCCCCGCACCCACGCCGGCGGCCACTCCGGCCCCGGCGTCCACCAGCCTCGGCGCAGGCCGCTCCGGCCCGCCGACCAACACTAGCCATGGCCTCCCCCCTTCCTCCGCCGTCGGTCGTTCGCGCGAGGTCTGCTGGCTGGAGTCGAGCCCGTCGTCGGCCGGCTCTCCGCTGACCTCCTACCGACAGGCGCTCTGCCGGACGGCCGCACCGTCCCCGCCCGTCTCCCCTCTGGCCCTGAGCCCCCCACCTTCTTCGACGGACCCCTCTCCGCCGCCCGCCCGCCCCTCCATCCAGTCCGAGATCTACCGGCCTATGGAGGACGCGCCGGCGCTGCGGGACGACTGGCAGATGGCGCAGGGCCGAAAGCGGCCGCGTCAGCCATGTACTCACATGCACATGTACGATGCATTTTCCTAGATATTGTTTTAACTTATATGGAGTATGTCCCAAATTATGTTGAGATTATGTTGTCTTTGTCGTGGTTATTGTGTCCACGAGAACCAACACCACGAGTCTCCGTTTTTTGGTCTCGTGGATCGAGGGCCCTAAGCAGTCATGTTATTGTCCAGTGCATTAGCCCATTTGGGCGGTGTGGTGGTGAAGGTAAGTAAACATGAACATAAGTTGGGTCGGGCCCGGCTTGAAAAAACCCGAACCCCTTAATGGCAAACCCAAGCTTGGTCTGAAGCCTGCAAATGTTCCTTTTCTCAAGCCCGAGATCGAATAGAACGTTGTGTTTAGGTGTGCATGCGTGTAAGCCCAGCCTGGAAATCTGGATACTGAAGCCCGAGCCCTTCCGAGCTCACTTTTGAGCTGCAAAAGAAACACGGCCCGGTTTTGGGTTTTTTTGGACCGGGGTGCCTATGATCGGGTTAGTGTCAAGTATGCTTTGCGCAGTTGTTCTCACGTTTTAGCTACCGAGTATGAGCCTCCACAATAGCAATACACCTCGCGGTGATACACACGCACAGCCCTCCAACGCGCCCCCGCACCCACGCCGGCGGCCACTCCGGCCCCGGCGTCCACCAACCTCGGCGCAGGCCGCTCCGGCCCGCCGACCACCACTAGCCATGGCCTCCCTCCTTCCTCCGCCGTCGGTCGTTCGCGCGAGGTCCGCTGGCTGGAGTCGAGCCCGTCGTCGGCCGGCTCTCCGCCGACCTCCTACCGACAGGCGCTCTGCCGGACGGCCGCATCGTCCCCGCCCGTCTCCCCTCTGGCCCTGAGCCCCCCACCTTCTTTGACGGACCCCTCTCCGCCGCCCGCCCGCCCCTCCATCCAGTCCGAGATCTACCGGCCTATGGAGGACGCGCCGGCACTGCGGGACGACTGGCAGATGGCGCAGGGCCGAAAGCGGCCGCGTCAGCGCCCCCCCCCCCCCCCCCGCCGCCGCCGCCCGCGTCGCGGCCCTGGTGAGCTCCCGCGCTGCTTCAGCACGACGCACCCCCGCTCCGAGTGCCGGCGAGACATCTGTTGCGCGTGCTGCCGTTTCTTTGGCCACAAGGCCAAGGACTGCACCGCCCAGCTCTCCTGCGCCTCGTCCTCGTCCGGTGGCTCGGTCCCTCCTCCGCAGCGCTACCGTCTCCTGCCGCACGCCGATGACTCTGGCCGTGCCCCGTCCCCGCCCAACACCAACCCCCGCGCTCTCCGGGTCGGCGGCGACCACGCGCTCTTCCTCCAGTCTGCCAACGCCCGCGTCCTCCGGGCAGGCAACCACGGCGCCACTGGCCCCCTCCTCCGACCTGGCGGCCACCACAAGCTCCAGCTTCGACCTGCCTTCACCCGCGTCCTCCGGGCCGGCAGCGTCCCTCCGCTCAAGCTCGGACCTCCCGTCGTCCGCGCCCTCCAGGCTTGTTTCGCCGGCGGGCTCCTCCTCCTCCAGGAACACTCCCCTCTCCGGACACCCCGCCCGTAGGCCAGCGGCGGCTATCTGCTACCACCCCCGCTCTGAGGAGATGATCGCCGCCGAGCGCGCTCTCGTCGCCACGGTAGCTGGATGCCGCTCGGGCATCTACCCTGATGAGGTCGCCGACACCCTTCGTGCCCAGTTCGAGCTTGCTGATGGTGACTTCTCGGTGCACCGCCACGCTCCGGAAGATTTCCTCATTCGCTTCCGCACCCTCGCCATTCGAGGCCGCGTCGCCGCCTCGCCCGTCCGCACCCCTCGGTTCCGGCATCTTCTACACCCCTGGGGCAGGACCGCGGGCTCCGAGCCGGTTCGTGCCCTGTTCCTCCTCTCCCTGGAGCTCTACGAGATTCCCGACCACGCCTGGCATCGCTCCTCCGCCGAGTTCGTCCTCTCCCCGTTCTGCAAAGGTCGAGGACCTCGCGCCGGAGACGCGCAGCATGTCGGACATGTCAACTTTCAGGCTCACGGCCTGGACCACGAACCCTGATGGCATCCCGCGTGAAGGAAATATGCCCTAGAGGCAATAATAAAGTTATTATTTATTTCCTTATATCATGATAAATTTTTATTATTCATGCTAGAATTGTATTAACCGGAAACATGATACATGTGTGAATACATAGACAAACAGAGTGTCACTAGTATGCCTCTACTTGACTAGCTCGTTAATCAAAGATGGTTAAGTTTCCTAGCCATAGACAAAGAGTTGTCATTTGATTAACGGGATCACATCATTAGGAGAATGATGTGATTGACTTGACCCATTCCGTTAGCTTAGCACTTGATCGTTTAGTATGTTGCTTTGCTTTCTTCATGACTTATACATGTTCCTATGACTATGAGATTATGCAACTCCCGTTTACCGGAGGAACACTTTGTGTGCTACCAAACGTCACAACATAACTGGGTGATTATAAAGGTGCTCTACAGGTGTCTCCGAAGGTACTTGTTGGGTTGGCGTATTTCGAGATTAGGATTTGTCACTCCGATTGTCGGAGAGGTATCTCTGGGCCCACTCGGTAATGCACATCACTTAAGCCTTGCAAGCATTGCAACTAATGAGTTAGTTGCGGGATGATGTTATGGAACGAGTAAGGAGACTTGCCGGTAACGAGATTGAACTAGGTATTGATCGAATCTCGGGCAAGTAACATACCGATGACAAAGGGAACAACGTATGTTGTTATGCGGTTTGACCGATAAAGATCTTCGTAGAATATGTGGGAGCCAATATGAGCATCCAGGTTCCGCTATTGGTTATTGACCGGAGACGTGTCTCGGTCAGGTCTACATAGTTCTCGAACCCGTAGGGTCCGCATGCTTAAAGTTCGATGATGGTTATATTATGAGTTTATGTGTTTTGATGTACCGAAGGTAGTTCGGAGTCCCGGATGTGATCATGGACATGACGAGGAGTCTCGAAATGGTTGAGACATGAAGATTGATATATTGGACGACTATATTCGGACACCGGAATGGTTCCGGGGGTTATCGGATATATACCAGAGTACCGGGGGGTTACCGGAACCCCCCCAGAGGTTATTGGGCCTCATGGGCCCAAGTGGTGGAAGAGGAGAGGCGGCCAAGGGGCAGCCGCACGCCCCTGACCCCCAAGTCCGAATTGGACAAGGAGGGGGGGCGGCGCCCCCCCCTTTCCTTTCCCCCTCTCTCTCCTTCCCTCTCCTCTCCTACTCCAACATGGAAGGGGGGAGTCCTACCCCCGGTAGGAGTAGGACTCCTCATGGGGCGCGCAAGGGTGGCCGGCCCCCTCCCCCTCCTCCACTCCTTTATATACGGGGAGGGAGGCACCCCCTAGAGACACAACAATTGATCCCTTGGATCTCTTAGCCGTGTGCGGTGCCCCCTTCCACCATAATCCACCTCGGTCATATCGTAGCGGTGCTTAGGCGAAGCCCTGTGTCGGTAGAACATCATCATCGTCACCACGCCGTCGTGTTGACGGAACTCTCCCTCAAAGCTCGGCTGGATCGGAGTTCGAGGGACGTCATCGAGTTGAACGTGTGCTGAACTCGGAGGTGCCGTGCGTTCGGTACTTGATCGGTCGGATCGTGAAGAGGTACGACTACATCAACCGCATTGTGCAAACGCTTCCGCTTTCGGTCTACGAGGGTACGTGGACACACTCTCCCCTCTCGTTGCTATGCATCACCATGATCTTGCGTGTGCGTAGGATTTTTTTGAAACTACTACGTTTCCCAACAGTGGCATCCGAGCCTGGTTTTATGCGTTGATGTTATATGCACGAGTAGAACACAAGTGAGTTGTGGGCGATACAAGTCATACTGCTTACCAGCATGTCATACTTTGGTTCGGCGGTATTGCTGGATGAAGCAGCCCGGACCGACATTACGCGTACGCTTACGCGAGACTGGTTCTACCGACGTGCTTTGCACACAGGTGGCTGGCGGGTGTCAGTTTCTCCAACTTTAGTTGTACCGAGTGTGGCTACGCCCGGTCCTTGAGAAGGTTAAAACAGCACTAACTTGACGAACTATCGTTGTGGTTTTGATGCGTAGGTAAGAACGGTTCTTGCTCAGCCCGTAGCAGCCACGTAAAACTTGCAACAACAAAGTAGAGCGTGTCTAACTTGTTTTTGCAGGGCATGTTGTGATGTGATACGGTCAAGGCATGATGCTATATTTTATTGTATGAGATGATCATGTTTTGTAACCAAGTTATCGGCAACTGGCAGGAGCCATATGGTTGTCGCTTTATTGTATGCAATGCAATCGCCCTGTAATTGCTTTACTTTATCACTAAGTGGTAGCGATAGTCGTAGAAGCAATAGTTGGGGAGACGACAACGATGCTACGATGGAGATCAAGGTGTCGCGCCGGTGACGATGGTGATCATGATGGTGCTTCGGAGATGGAGATCACAAGCACAAGATGATGATGGCCATATCATATCACTTATATTGATTGCATGTGATGTTTATCTTTTATGCATCTTATCTTGCTTTGATTGACGGTAGCATTATAAGTTGATCTCTCACAAAATTTCAAGATAAAAGTGTTCTCCCTGAGTATGCACCGTTGCCAAAGTTCGTCGTGCCCAGACACCACATGATGATCGGGTGTGATAAGCTCTACGTCCATCTACAACGGGTGCAAGCCAGTTTTGCACACGCAGAATACTCAGGTTAAACTTGACGAGCCTAGCATATGTAGATATGGCCTCGGAACACTGGAGACCGAAAGGTCGAGCGTGAATCATATAGTAGATATGATCAACATAGTGATGTTCACCATTGAAAACTACTCCATCTCACGTGATGATCGGACATGGTTTAGTTGATTTGGATCACGTGATCACTTAGATGATTAGAGGGATGTCTATCTAAGTGGGAGTTCTTAAGTAATATGATTAATTGAACTTTAATTTATCATGAACTTAGTCCTGATAATATTTTGCAAATAATGTTGTAGATCAATAGCTCGCGTTGTTGCTTCCCTATGTTTTATATGTGTTCCTAGAGACACTACTAGAAAAAGGCCTACTAGTGGCGCACCAGTTTTGCCTACTAATGGCGCACTACTGGTGCGCCACTAGTACCACGCCACTAGTATTTTTTACTAATAGCGCACCACTGGTGCGCCATTAGTATCTGGTATACTAATGGCGCACCACTAGTGCGCCATTAGTATAGGCCACGGTGCGCCATTACTATCTGACTTAGTAATGGCGCACCACATAGAAGTGCGCCATTAGTAACAATTTTTTTCAAATATTTTTTCAGAAATATTTTTTTCAATTTTTTTTCGTTTTTTTCTTAATCTCGGGTCACTATGGCTTAATCTCGGGTCAATATGCTTAATCTCAAGTCAAATCGCACTAAGTCGTCAAACTTCCCGAAGGTCACCCATCCTCACACTACTCCAGCCCGAGCACGCTTAACTTCGCAGTTCTATCCAACCCCAGCACCACCTCACTTAACAGCCACTTGTTGATATATCTATCATATCAATCCTATTAAACCTTGTTGATGTCTAGGACTTTGTTCATATTCATGAGTATGATGAAATTTTGAAAAATATTTCAAACTTCCCTGTCATATTACGAATCATTTTTTCAAAAAAAATTCAAAACCAATATTTTTTTCTGTTACTAGTGGCGCACCTGGCAAACGGTGCGCCACTAGTAAGTTTGAAATTTTTTGAATTTTTTTGCCTCTAGATCTTGAAAGCCCCGTATCTTTTTTTCTGTTAGGTTTTTGAGGATTTTGAAAATGTTTAACAGGGTTCCCCCGGTTAAATTCGGATGTAACTTTTCGAGTAGATGATTTTTCATATATAAAACTTTTTAATCCGAGTTCGTATGCAAAAGTTATGTCCATTTTACAAATTCCAGAGAGATTTTGCAAATAAAGTCAAAATTCATATTTGTAAATTTTCCCAACAACTAGACCACATATCACATGGGAAACTTATTTTCTTTTATTTTTTGACATTTCCATCATTTTCTTTTTTTTAAACTGAAAAGGCGGTCCAGGGGGTGCATTCGGTGGAATGGGCCAAGTTACTAATGGCGCACCGTGGGGGTGGTGCGCCATTAGTAGTTGAACTAGTAATGGCGCACCACCCCCACCATGCGCCATTAGTAGTTTTTCAAAAAAAAATTGAAACAAAATTTGTAACAAAATTACTAATGGCGCACCGTGTGAGTGGTGCGCCATTACTAGTTCAACTAGTAAATTACTAGTTCAACTAGTAATGGCGCACCGTGGGATGGTGCGCCATTACTAGTTGAACTAGTAATGGCGCACCATCCCACGGTGGGCCATTAGTAGTTTAAAAAAAAATTGAAACATAATTACTAATGGCGCACCGTGGGAGTGGTGGGCCATTACTAGTTGAACTAGTAATGGCGCACCATCCCACGGTGCGCCATTAGTAGTTTTGAAAAAATTAAAAAAAAATTTACTAATGGCGCACCGTGGATGTGGTGTGCCATTAGTGTGCAAATACTAATGGCGCACCAACACATGGTGCGCCATTAGTATTTAGTAATGGCGCACCACATGTACAGTGCGCCATTAGTGTCCATATTGGCTATAGCTGTTTTTGTAGTAGTGAGAAAAATAAGTTGAAAGATGATAGTAGCCATGATGCGGACTGGGTCCGTGATCTGAGGTTTATCCTCATTGCTGCACAGAAGAATTATGTCCTTGATGCACCGCTAGATGACAGACCTATTGCAGGAGCAGATGCAGACGTTATGAACGTTTGGCTAGCTCAATATGATGACTACTTGATAGTTTAGTGCACCATGCTTAACGGCTTAGAATCGGGACTTCAAAGACGTTTTGGACGTCATGGACCATATGAGATGTTCCAGGAGTTGAAGTTAATATTTCAAGCAAATACCCGAGTTGAGAGATATGAAGTCTCCAACAAGTTCTATAGCTAAAAGATGGAGGATAATAGCTCAAGCAGTGAGCATGTGCTCAGATTGTCTGGTACTACAATCGCTTGAATCAAGTGGGAGTTAATCTTCCAGATAAAATAGTGATTGACGGAATTCTCTAGTCACCATCACCAAGTTAGTAGAACTTCGTGATGAACTCTAATATGCAAGGGATAACGGAAACGATTCCCAAGCACTTCGTGATGCTGAAATCAACGAAGGTAGAAATCAAGAAAAACATCAAGTGCTGATGGTTGACAAGACCACTAGTTTCTAGAAAAGGGCAAAGGGAAGAAGGGGAACTTCAAGAAGAACGGCAAGCAAGTTGCAACTCAAGTGAAGAAACCCAAGTCTGGACCTAAGCCTGAGACTGAGTGCTTCTACTGCAAGCAGACTGGTCACTGGAAGCGGAACTGCCCCAAGTATTTAGCGGATAAGAAGGATGGCAAGGTGAACAAAGGTATATGTGATATACATGTTATTGATGTGTACCTTACCAGAGCTCACAGTAGCACCTGGGTATTTGATATTGGTTCTGTTGCTAATATTTGCAACTCGAAACAGGGGCTACGGATTAAGCGGACACTGGCTAAGGACGAGGTAATGATGCGCGTGGGAAACGGTTCCAAAGTCGATGTGACCGCCGTCCGCACACTACCTCTACATCTACCTTCGGGATTATATTAGACCTAAAATTGTTATTTGGTGCCAGCGTTGAGCATGAACATTATATCTGGATCTTGTTTGATGCGAGACGGTTATTCATTTAAATCAGAGAATAATGGTTGTTCTATTTATATGAGTAATATCTTTTATGGTCATGCACCCTTGAAGAGTTGTCTATTTTTGACGAGTCTCGATAGTAGTGATACACATATTCATAATGTTGAAGCCAAAAGATGCAGAGTTGATAATGATAGTGCAACTTATTTGTGCCACTGCCGTTTGGGTCATATTGGTGTAAAGCGCATGAAGAAACTCCATACTGATGGACTTTTGGAATCACTTGATTATGAATCACTTGGTACTTGCGAACCATGCCTCATGGGCAAGATGACTAAAACGCCGTTCTCCGGAACTATGGAGTGAGCAACTGATTTATTGGAGATCATACATACTGATGTATGTGGTCCAATGAATGTTGAGGCTCGCGGCGGGTATCGTTATTTTCTCACCTTCATAGATGATTTAAGCAGATATGGGTATATCTACTTAATGAAACATAAGTCTGAAACATTTGAAAAGTTCAAAGAATTTCAGAGGGAAGTTGAAAATCATCGTAACAAGAAAATAAAGTTTCTACGATCTGATCGTGGAGGAGAATATTTGAGTTACGAGTTTGGTCTACATTTGAAACAATGCGGAATAGTTTCGCAACTCACGCCACCCGGAACACCACAGCGTAATGGTGTGTCCGAACGTTGTAATCGTACTTTACTAGATATGGTGCGATCTATGATGTCTCTTACTGATTTACCGCTATTGTTTTGGGGTTATGCTTTAGAGACGGCCGCATTCACGTTAAATAGGGCACCATGAAAATCCGTTGAGACGACGCCTTATGAACTGTGGTTTGGAAAGAAACCAAAGTTGTCGTTTCTTAAAGTTTGGGGCTGCGATGCTTATGTGAAAAAGCTTCAACCTGATAAGCTCGAACCCAAGTCGGAGAAATGTGTCTTCATAGGATACCCAAAGGAAACTGTTGGGTACACCTTCTATCACATATCCGAAGGCAAGACATTCGTTGCCAAGAATGGATCCTTTCTAGAGAAGGAGTTTCTCTCTCGAAAGAAGTGAGTGGGAGGAAAGTAGAACTTGATGAGGTAATTGTACCTGCTCCATTATTGGAAAGTTGTTCATCACAGAAACCGGTTCCTGTGACGTCTATACCAATTAATGAGGAAGTTAATGATGATGATCATGAAACTTTAGATCAAGTTGTTACTGAACCTCGTAGGTCAACCAGAGTAAGATCCGCACCAGAGTGGTACGGTAATCCTGTTCTTGACGTTATGTTACTGGACCATGACGAACCTATGAACTATGAAGAAGCGATGGTGGGCCCAGATTCCGAAAAATGGCTTGAGCCCATGAAATCTAAGATGGGATCCATGTATGAGAACAAAGTGTGGACTTTGGTTGACTTGCCCGATGATCGGCAGGCCATCGAGAATAAATGGATCTTCAAGAAGAAGACTGACGCTGACGGTAATGTTACTATCTATAAAGCTCGACTTGTTGCAAAAGGTTTTCGACAAGTTCAAGGGGTTGACTACGATGAGACTTTCTCACCCGTAGCGATGCTTAAGTCTGTCTGAATCATGTTAGCAATTGCCGCATTTTATGATTATGAAATTTGGCAAATGGATGTCAAAACTGCATTCCTGAATGGATTTCTGGAAGAAGAGTTGTATATGATGCAACCGTAAGGTTTTGTCGATCCAAAGGGAGCTAACAAAGTGTGCAAGCTCCAGCGATCCATTTATGGACTGGTGCAAGCCTCTCGGAGTTGGAATAAATGTTTTGACAGTGTGATCAAAGCATATGGTTTTATACAGACTTTTGGAGAAGCCTGTATTTACAAGAAAGTGAGTGGGAGCTCTGTAGCATTTCTGATATTATATGTGGATGACATATTATTGATCGGAAATGATATAGAATTTCTTGATAGCATAAAGGGATATTTGAATAAGAGTTTTTCAATGAAGGACCTCGGTGAAGCTGCTTACATATTGAGCATCAAGATCTATAGAGATAGATCAAGACGCTTGATAAGTTTTTTCAATGAGTACATACCTTGACAAGATTTTGAAGTAGTTCAAAATGGAACAGTCAAAGAAAGAGTTCTTGCATGTGTTACAAGGTGTGAAATTGAGTAAGACTCAAAACCCGACCACGGCAGAAGATAGAAAGAGAATGAAAGTCATTCCCTATGCCTCAACCATAGGTTCTATAAAGTATGCCATGCTGTGTACCAGATCTATTGTAGACCCTACACTGAGTTTAGCAAGGAAGTACAATAGTGATCTAGGAGTAGATCACTGGACATCGGTCAAAATTATCCTTAGTGGAATAAGGATATGTTTCTCGATTATGGAGGTGACGAAAGGTTCGTCGTAAAGGGTTATGTCGATGCAAGTTTTGACACTGATCCAGATGACTCTAAGTCTCAATCTGGATACATATTGAAAGTGGGAGCAATTAGCTAGAGTAGCTCCGTGCAGAGCATTGTTGACATAGAAATTTGCAAAATACATCTGGATCTGAATGTGGCAGACCCGTTGACTAAACTTCTCTCACAAGCAAAACATGATCACACCTTAGTACTCTTTGGGTGTTAATCACATAGCGATGTGAACTAGATTATTGACTCTAGTAAACCCTTTGGGTGTTGGTCACATGACGATGTGAACTATGGGTGTTAATCACATGGTGATGTGAACTATTGGTGTTAAATCACATGGCGATGTGAACTAGATTATTGACTCTAGTGCAAGTGGGAGACTGAAGGAAATATGCCCTAGAGGCAATAATAAAGTTATTATTTATTTCCTTATATCATGATAAATGTTTATTATTCATGCTAGAATTGTATTAACTGGAAACATGATACATGTGTGAATACATAGACAAACAGAGTGTCACTAGTATGCCTCTACTTGACTAGCTCGTTAATCAAAGATGGTTATGTTTCCTAGCCATAGACAAAGAGTTGCCATTTGATTAACGGGATCACATCATTAGGAGAATGATGTGATTGACTTGACCCATTCCATTAGCTTAGCACTTGATCGTTTAGTATGTTGCTATTGCTTTCTTCATGACTTATACATGTTCCTATGACTATGAGATTATGCAACTCCCGTTTACCGGAGGAACACTTTGTGTGCTACCAAACGTCACAACGTAACTGGGTGATTATAAAGGTGCTCTACAGGTGTCTCCGAAGGTACTTGTTGGGTTGGCGTAATTCGAGACTAGGATTTGTCACTCCGATTGTCGGAGAGGTATCTCTGGGCCCACTCGGTAATGCACATCACTTAAGCCTTGCAAGCATTGCAACTAATGAGTTAGTTGTGGGATGATGTATTACAGAACGAGTAAAGAGACTTGCCGGTAACGAGATTGAACTAGGTATTGAGATGCCGACGATCGAATCTTGGGCAAGTAACATACCGATGACAAAGGGAACAACGTATGTTGTTATGCGGTTTGACCGATAAAGATCTTCGTAGAATATGTGGGAGCCAATATGAGCATCTAGGTTCCGCTATTGGTTATTGACCGGAGACCTGTCTCGGTCATGTCTATATAGTTCTCGAACACGTAGGGTCCGCACGCTTAAAGTTCGATGACGGTTATATTATGAGTTTATGTGTTTTGATGTACCGAAGGTAGTTTGGAGTCCCGGATGTGATCACGGACATGACGAGGAGTCTCGAAATGGTCGAGACATGAAGATTGATATATTGGACGACTATATTCGGACACCGGAATGGTTCCGGGGGTTATCGGATATATACCGGAGTACCGGGGGGTTACCGGAACCCCCCCGGAGGTTCTTGGGCCTCATGGGCCCAAGTGGTGAAAGAGGAGATGCGGCCAAGGGGCAGCCGCGCGCCCCTCCCCCCAAGTCTGAATTGGACAAGGAGGGGGCGGCGCCCCCCTTTCCTTTCCCACTCTCTCTCTCCTTCCCTCTCCTCTCCTACTCCAACATGGATGGGGGCGAATCCTACTCCCGGTAGGAGTAGGACTCCTCATGGGCAGCGCCAAGGGTGGCCGGCCCCCTCCCCCTCCTCCACTCCTTTATATACGGGGAGGGAGGTGATACGTCTCCGTCGTATCTACTTTTCCATACACTTTTGCCCTTGTTTTGGACTCTAACTTGCATGATTTGAATGGATCTAACACGGACTGACGCTGTTTTTAGCAGACTTTTCATGGTGTTATTTATGTGCAGAAACAAAAGTTCTCAGAAGGACCTGAAACTTCACGGAACGTCTATTTGGAAATAATAAAAAATCCTTGCAAAATATGAAGACCAGGGGGCCCACACCCTGTCCACGAGGGTGGAGGGCGCGCCTGCCCCCCTAGGGCGCGCCCCCCTACCTCGTGGGCCCCCTGGAGCTCCTCCGACCTCAACTCCAACTCTATATATTTGCTTTCAGGGAGAAAAAAATCAGAGAGAAGGATTCATCGCGTTTTACGATACGGAGCCGCCGCCAAGCCCTAAAACCTCTCGGGAGGGCTGATCTGGAGTCCGTTCAGGGCTCCGGAGAGGGGGATTCGTCGCCATCGTCATCATCAACCATCCTCCATCACCAATTTCGTGATGCTCACCGCCGTGCGTGAGTAATTCCATCGTAGGCTTGCTGGACGGTGATGGGTTGGATGAGATCTATCATGTAATCGAGTTAGTTTTGTTAGGGTTTGATCCCTAGTATCCACTATGTTCTGAGATTGATGTTGCTATGACTTTGCTATGCTTAATGCTTGTCACTAGGGCCCGAGTGCCATGATTTCAGATCTGAACCTATTATGTTTTCATGAATA